>NC_133710.1:7404483-8604483 GCF_048934315.1 Petromyzon marinus | reverse complement strand
CAAGGAGAGGTCCTGCAACGTTTTTGCATGAGGGGGCAATGATGCTTGCTGTCTGCGCGTTGTTCCAAATGAGTAATTTGGAATGCCATTTTTTCAGCTTTGGGATATTTGGCCAATACCGGTTACAATGTGCACGCGATTTGTTTGTGCCATGTGAGAAAACTGGTCAACCGGGAGGAAATCCCATGCAGAACGGGGAGAGAGAGAGAATATACAAAAAACAACCAAATGCTTAGAAAGGCGCCCAATTCGGGTATTGAACCCTTGGGTCCTTCTTAGCTGTGAGGCACAACCATAACCGCTATGCGGCCCTGCCACCCTAACGCTCAAACCTAACACTGCATGGCAACGGAAAACCTTCTTCCATAACTACAACTCTCATCGTGCATCGAGCAAATTAAGCCGCCCGCAAAGTTCTACATCACTCTGAGTATTGTGCTTGCTCGCTTACAAATACAGATACCCCTCCAGACGTCTGTTCGTAAGTCGATCTGTTCGTAAGTCCAACTTTACGCCTGTCGATTCTAAACATGTTGTACGGCGTGCACACTAAACACGAGGAATAGCTTTAAAAGTTGTATAATACTCCTGTAGATGCCACTGATTCATCATGTTCTGCAGATGTATATGCCACCAGCGGTTGAACTTACGATTCTCGGTCAGAACAGGCAACTGGACATACGGACAGGTTTGTTCGTATCTCTGAAAGTTCATACGTCGAACGTTCGTAAGTAGAGGAGTCAGTTTACAATTAAATGTTCGTAAGTAGAGGAGTGTGTGCACGGTATCTCCTTCACTTATACACATTTGAATAACGAACAGACCTCTGGAATCTAACTCGTTTGTAAGTAGAGGAGTCCGTGTACTCAATACGGCCCCAACTCACAGTGAACCTACACCCCCACCACCTCCTGTGCAGTGTGACACTAAAGCCAACTGAAAAGCAGGCGACACCCAACCACCAAATGATCAATCAGCGTAAATTAGTATGGGAAATACATTCTTAAATACCGTATTGAGATAACAAAAAAATAACGATAAGTTTTGAATAAATTAATTCGCGGTTAAATAATTTAGTGGCACGTGCGTTCAATTAGATATTCTCTATGCATTTAATGCAACCAGCAAGATCTCTGTTGTCATTAATCCACACACGCCTGAATATAAATCCTCGTATTAACATCTGCGGGTAATTTAGATAATTAGGTAAATGTGATTGCTGCCTTTGATTATAATCATATTTTTTTTCAATCCGTAATTAGCCTTGCCAGTGCTAATTTAATTAACACGTTAAACCTTGACTAATTGGCTGCACGAAATATCAATGTGTACACGCACGTCTGGTTAAATTTTTGAAACTGATTCAAAAACGAGGGCCACCCAATCTGGCAAGATGATGAGGTCATCATTACCAGTCCTGGCACCTCCAATTAGCACGGCTTGCTAACTTACGGTGCGAAAGAAGTTTCGACATTCGTACGTACATACATACACCTCATCATCAACTCCTTCTGAGATCAAGGAGGTGCCATGTATGAGGCCCCCCAAATTCCTCTGGGTTTGTGTTTTTTTTAAGTGGCCAAGAATTGGCGGTACAGCAAGTGAGTCCCCGATCTGTATGCCTGTGCTAACATGAGTTTTTTTTAATTGAATGCCCCGCGGATTTTCTCCGGCCACTCCGGTTTCTTCCCACGCATAAAGAAGCCAGTACTCATTAAAACAAGGAGTTGGCCAATAATCCCCAATCAATTTGGACATTTTCTACAAATATATCTTGAAACCCGATGAGACTTTCAGGGATAAGTAAGACGAAATTTGCCACCATGGAACCTTCCGAAAAGGCAACGAGACTCTGCGATGCTTTCCTGAATGAAAAAAGAAAACCTGATAATAGGCTTTTCCCCTTTTTTCTGGCAACAAGATAGGTGTGAAGATGTTAAAACACCAAACTGAAAGCTTTTACAAAGAATCATGTCTGCATTAACCACAATGATTGTGATCAGAATGCAAACAAAAAACATACTCTGATCAAAAATAATAATAAAAGAAAACACGACGTTTCGGTCGCAACACAAGCGTCCGTCTTCAGGTGAGAAAATGATCTGCTGTTGTGGCTTTATATAGGCACGGGAAGGAGTTTTGTCGAGTCGTGGCTGTAGGAGTTCACGGGGGGAGGGTTTGTGACATGCAGGGAAGGGTGGGGCTGGAGAAATTAGCAAGTAAAGGAGCTCGAATTAGTAATCGGACAACACGACGCACGGGTGGGTGAGTGAAAATCAAAGCAGTTAAAACTTGACGCGGTTTATCACATCTTTCCAATGATTGCTTAATCTGAATCCATCTTCTCGATTAAAGTTTTGTCTGTGTTTGTATATCTGGATGGTTTCGTGAACAAATCTCTGATGGTGGCCCGAGGGTTTGCAGAGCACCTTGGTCTCGGAGAAAACAATGTCACGTGTTATCAATGTCACGTGTGCCCACAGCGTTGAAACAATGACCCACCACCGCCGAGGTGTTGGTTCTACCGTGTTTCAAATCCGCTTTGTGTTCGCGAACCCGGTCTGAGACACGTCGCTTCGTTTCACCAATGTAACTGCTGCCGCAGACACAACTCAGCTTATAGACACCAGGACACTGCATGTCCGGAATCACATCCTTCACCGATGGGATCAAATCACGGATTTTGTGTACTGTATTGAACCGAACTTGGATCTTGTGTTTGTTCAAGATGTTGGCAATCCTTTTGGTAACCCCTGCTATCTATGGTAATGTGATGGTTTTGATTGGGTCCTCGGAAGATTCTCTACCCATGGTTGGGGATGAAGCTTTGCGGATTGTGCGGTCAGAATATCCATTCCTCCTGAGAGTGTGGCTTACGTGTTTTAAGCTCACTGGCTAGGTGGTGCTGGTTGGAGATGCAACGCGCTCCTTGGGACACTCTGTCTTTAGGAAAGCCACCCACACGAATTCCTATCTAAAGCCTGACTCCCACCACCATCCAGCCCAAAATAATTCCCACATCAAAACGAATTCCCTCATCAAAACACTACACCATAGGGCCCGTTGCATCTCCGACCAGCACCACCGAGCCAGTGAGCTTGAACACAAAACTCCTTCCCCCTCTTCCTCCCCCCTCCTGTGCCCATATAAAGCCACAACAGCAGGTAATTTTCTCACCTGAAGACGGACGCTTGTGTTGTGACCGAAACGTCGTGTTTTCTTTTATTATTTTTTCTATCTATGTGACTTTACCGAAAGAACCAGACCGTATGGATTCCTGCAGTCACGAAAGCTTCAAATCAAGACTATACTCTGATAATATATGTGGCATTGTCCTTGAAACTGATTGGTCCACACCAGAGACGGCTTTCTTTCGAGCCTCTTCTCAAAACGGTGTTAGACCAGAGGACGCCAAAAGGTGAACAGCACAAAGACAATGCCACTATCAGAGTAATGAGAGCTCAGGGTGAGCATCTACATCTTGGGATCTCCTTTGCCAGTACCAAAATATGATAATAGGTTTTTCCCTATTATCATATTATATATATTTAAAAAAAACTGTTATATATTAAATAATTGTTGGTGAACAATGTTTTCCCATGTTTCACGTGAAAGATGTGTTTTTTGTTCTGCTGCCATTCATTGCTGTAATCCTTTTTGTTGTTGCTTTTGTCATTTTGGTGTCCAAGGTCACTCTCGCAAACGAGAATCTCTCCTGATCTCTTGTCTTCTGAAGCTAGTTAAACAAAATAAACTTGAAACTGGAGCACAGGCCCGAAGGGCCGAAGTGCCAGCGACAAAAGGCGCGATTGAAGGTGCAATAGATGAGAGCTTAGTACGTGAATTGAACGAGCTCGTGAGAAATTGACAAAGCGAAACGGTGGGAGGGAACTCCAAAGCAAAGCGGTGAGAGGAAGGCAGCTGAAAGGAGCGTGCTTTGACCTTCACGACGGTGGACGAACACCGTTCAGGGGACACAAAACAGTCAAGCCCGTTAGACCAAGTCCTCAACATCGGCGCAAATGGATCGAATTACTGAGCGACGCACGCATGCACGGACGGGGCGGGATAAGTACCTAGGAAGAACATCGGCATCGTCTTGACGAAGGTCATCACCAAGGTGCCTGCGCAGAAGGACGCGATGCCCATCATGGCCAACGCCTGGTCCGTCCAGCAGCGCGACAGCATCAGGTTGGCGAGGAAGCTGCTGATGTAGATGCAGCAGCCAATGGCCGTGGCGTAGCCCACGAGGTCCGGCCCGAAGCAGAGTGGCGAGCGGAGCATGAAGAGTCCCAGAAAGTCGATGAAGGCGCGCACCACCAGCTGGTAGAGCATGGCGCTGGTGAAGAGCAGGGCGAAGACCGCACGCTGGTCGCTGGGGCCGCCTGGCTGCAAGCGCCATCAGTGGGGGAATCGGTAAGGTCACATTTTGTCTGTATGTACGTGTGCATGTTGAGCTTCTTTCACACCATGCGTAGTGAACCGTGCTAATCGGAGGTGCAGGTTGACGACCCCTGCCCTAGTCCATCCTCTTGCTACTTCCTATCTCCGCCCCCAGCTATGACCAGGACTACCCCAACACCTATCACTACCCCAATCACAACCCCTACCAATACCCCAACCCCTATCACTACCACAACCCCTACCACTACCCCAACCCTCCTTAACCACACTCACCTGTTCTCCCGTGACCACGTAACTACACCACCACCACTTTGATCTCAACCACTGTCATCTTACATAGAATGTTAAAGTGTCTTGGAATAAGGCACTCTATAAATATGCATAAGATGAGACGTTGTTCTGTTTTCAATGTAGTGGCAATTGATCAACAGTGATTCAGCTCTTTGGAGGCAAGGGTTGGTGGATCACTTCCCGTGGCCGCGAGGAAAATCCGCCGTGCTGCAAGATGGCCAGCAGAATTGGCGGTACAACAAGTGAGCTCGTGTAACTTGTCTGTGTGGAGACCTCTGAGTTGTTTTCCCCATGTGTACTTTTGGTTTCCTATCACATGCAAATCCACTGAATACAAAAAACACAAATAACCCACACATCCCAATGCAGGACCCTTCTCAAAAGCAATCATGAGACTCAACTGGAGCTTTCCTAAATACAGCCAGTTACAAATACGGCCGCCGTGAGGCTACGCTGTGGCCCGTAAAGCAACGTCCGTTGTTGTACTGTACTTGGAAGCGTCAACGTATGCTCACCACCTTCAACAACCCGCACTGCAAATCATCCCCTCGATCTTCACGACGTGGGTAACCCCACATCATCCAGCAGTGAGTTGACAAGAGGGATGCACAAATGAATGCAGTGTAAACATAATTTGAAACCGGTGGCCGTACCTTGAACATCCCAAATCTGTAGACGTGGAGGACTCCCTTCAGGGTTACCCTGCTGGCCTTCGTCTGCGGCCTGAAGTCTTTGAGCACGAAGAGCGAGTAGAAAATGGCCAGCGTGTACATGAACATCGCGGCCAGCACTGAAAACGAGCCGTGCTTGAACGAAAGTGGCAGCCTGAAGTTGACAAAGATGTGTCCCGTGATGACGCTGCCCAGCGTGGCCGCCAAGCCAAACGAAAGCTCGAGCAGCATGAGCCTGCGCGAGCTGCGTCCGTGCTGCACGGGCGTTTGAATCCCGCGCCCCTGCCGAGCCGTTCCCTGATTGGACGGCGACGCCTCCCCGACGTCACGGCGGCCGCCCCCGGGCCCTCCTCCGCCGTCGTGGATCGCGGCGGCCGCGCTGCCGTAGCCGGCGGCGGCCGCGTGGCCTCGCGGGCGGTCGGAGAACAACGGGGCGCCCTCCGACGCCTCGCCGTCGTCGACGTCGCCATCCCCTCCCCGCGTATCGCCGTCGCTCCGCCCGACTCGCGAGCTTGGCGGCGGTGTCCGGACGGCTTGGGCCGCGTACGCGTTGGCCCCGGCCCAGAGCGTCGATGAACCCCCGGCGAGGCCCGAGACGAGCACGTAGCCGTAGAGCCACCGCAGGGGCATGCTCACGCCGACCACGAAGAGCAGGAGCAGCTGGGACAACAAGGTGCCCAGCAGGGGCACCACCAGCAGCAGCCGTCGACTCAGCAGGTCTCCCAGCTGACCCATGACGAGGCTGGGCACCATGGAGCTCACGCTCGAGGCTATGTTGTAGAACATGAAGAACTGCGAGGCCCGTTTTTGGGCGTCGTCTTCCGAGCCCGCGGCCTGCGTCGTGGCGTTACCGCCGCAGGCCGCGTGCGTCGTGCCGTCATGTCGGCTGCCCGGTGTCGCTCCGCTTCGCTCGTACACCAGCATGAGGATGGTCGGGTCCACCAGGGAGGACGCCAGACCGGAGAGGAAGGCGACCGGCTCGGCCGAACGGCCCAGAGCTTCCATGTAGGGCATCTGTGCGTGAGTGTGCTGGAGCGTGCGAGCGCAGGTGTGTGAGAGGGAAGCGAGCGAGCGTTTGCTTTCCGAGTGAATGCGTCTGTGTGAGTGCACGCGCGAGAGAGTGGCGGGGTGTGTGTGTGTGTGTGCGTGCGTGCGAGCGCACGTGCGTCAGTGAGCCGGTGTGTGAACTCGCGTGCGTTCGTGAAGAGTGAGCATTAATGCGAGTTGAGTGAGCGAATAAGTGTAAATGCGTGCGCGTGCGTGGGAGCGTATGTTTACAAGTGTTGGCCACGAGCACTAGCCCCAAACACTGTGTTAAGGCTATGCGGGTGACCTTAATCTTTGTATTTTTGTTACAAGTGGGCCCATGAATGTTGGAATGCTGAGTCAGAGCGCGTGCGTGGGTGCAAGTTTGGTGATGGCCACCCACTCTCTCGCGCGCCGTGCCGGCCATCATTGGTGCTCGCTCACAGCACTTGCCCCAAATGTCTGTTAAGGCTATACGGGGTATCTTTGTATTTTTTTGTGTAAGTACGAGCGCGTGTGTGAGTGCTCATGAGTGTGACGTGGGGAGCGGTAGTGTAGTGGTTAGTGCGCTGTGCGACGAAACCCGGCGACCCGAGTTCGATTCCCGCTCGCTGCCAACACCGGTGACGATTAATGATCTGAACCGGTCCTGGGCCCTCCCCTAGGTCGACTCGGCCTCAAATGAGTACCTGGTGAGGTGTGTAGTAAACATCGCCACTGGGGAGACAAAGGCGGCGGGGGGTGGTGCTGGCCACCCACCCCCTCGTGTGCCGTGCCGGCCTTCATAGGTGCTCGCTAACAGCACTTGGCCCACGAGTCTGGTAAGGCTACACGGGGGATCTTTGTCTTTGTGTGAGAACACGTGGAGAGACGGTTAGATATGTTGCGTTACAATTCCAGCGACCTGGGTTCGATTCCTAACAACGCACAGCATTGACGGCAAGCGGCGTCTTCTTAACCTGTCCTGCGGTGTGTTCCGGGGGATACAAAGGCGGTCGGGTGGCTTCCTGACCACACCAACTTCCACGGTCTCTCGTGCAATTATTTATAGAGCGTACAGGCAGCAAGTGTCTGCAAACAGAACGAATCGCCGTATTTGCAGCGTGGTGAAGTATGGTCAAGTAACCACGGCTACGGACTCATCCAGCGGTGGATTGACATTAGCGTTTGTTGACTGACCCTCGACCCGGATTAAACTCGCACCTCCGATTAGCACGGTTCGTAACGTAGGGCGCGAAAGAAGTTCAACATAGATCATGTGTAGATGTGTAGTTATTAGCAGGTGCATGCTATCGATACCGATAATGTTGTTGTCAATACTATTTTGACGTCACGTAAAATCTTAATTGCAAAATACAAAAAACAAAAAAATACGCCTATGAAGAAGAATGGCCCATTGCCCGAAACGTTGCCTGCCTTATACTGTTTCGCCGTTGTGTTCCGATGTCCGGTGGTTTGGCAAGGATGCCGTGTGCGCTACGTCGTCACCTGCGGACAGGGTGCGGTCTCTGGCCTCACCTCTGCACACGGATTCACCTGGACTCACCTCTGCACATGGACTCACCTGGACCCACCTCTGCACAAGCACTCACCTGGACTCACCTCTGCACATGGACTCACCTGGACCCACCTCTGCACAAGCACTCACCTGGACTCACCTCTGCACAAGCACTCACCTGGACTCACCTCTGCACGTGGACTCACCTGGACTCACCTCGGCACACGGACTCACCCGGACTCACCTCTGCACACGGACTCACCCGGACTCACCTCTGCACATGGACTCACCCGGACTCACCTCTGCACGTGGACTCACCCGGACTCACCTCTGCACATGGACTCACCCGGACTCACCTCTGCACGTGGACTCACCTGGACTCACCTCTGCACACGGACTCACCCGGACTCACCTCTGCACATGGACTCACCTGGACTCACCTCTGCATATGGACTCACCCGGACTCACCTCTGCACACGGACTCACCCGGACTCACCTCTGCACACGGACTCACCTAGACTCACCTCTGCACAAGGACTCACCCGGACTCACCTCTGCACAAGGACTCACCCGGACTCACCTCTGCACTAGCACTCACCTGGACTCACCTCTGCACGTGGACTCACCTGGACTCACCTCTGCACGTGGACTCACCCGGACTCACCTCTGCACGTGGACTCACCTCTGCACAAGCACTCACCTGGACTCACCTCTGCACGTGGATTCACCTGGACTCACCTCTGCACGTGGACTCACCTGGACTCACCTCTGCACGTGGACTCACCTGGACTCACCTCTGCACACGGACTCACCTGGACTCACCTCTGCACGTGGACTCACCTGGACTCACCTCTGCACACCTGTCCACCTGTGTCCGGATCTCGCACTCGCTCACTTCCCGCGGCCGCGAGAAAGAAAAAAAAACCCCGATTTTTTTTAATTCGTTACTCTCCAATTCTCGTTTCACGGTCCCTAGGGGGCACAACGTTCATCATTCACGCGACTCTGCCCCCGACGCGCGCTTCGCTAATTCGCCAACTTTCTGAAAACACGGCCGCGTCCTGCTTTTGGTTTATATCATGTTGAACTTCTTTCGCACCGTACTGCGCAAGCGACCGACGTCTTCGGTTATGATCACGCGCACGTAGGCAGGTTGGCTAACCACCTGCGCAGGTTGTTTGACAACGACGTTGTGGAGCAACATCTCTGCCCTCCGGAATCACGCGGGGGCTTCACTCGAACGCGGAAACCGTGACAGCGGGCACAAATTAAAAGCAGTAGCCACACCGGTCGTTGTGCAATTGCTTAGCTCGCTGTTGGCTTCATCCCAACTCTTGGACTTCCCTTTGCCACCGCCACCACCATCACCGCCACCACCATCATCACCACCTGGCTTCTTCTGAGACTGTTCGATAAAATGTCGCGGGTGAAACTCTGGCCTTGCGTCCTGTGAGAGAGGAGTGGTTTTTTTGCGATTACCTTTTCTGGTGAGTGGTCGTGTTTGTTGTTGTGGTTGTTGTTGCTTCACGGTTTGATCTACCGACGCGGCGGTGATGGGCACGTCTATTAAACCTCCCACCCCCTCCGCGACCCCTCTCGCCGTTGTCAACACAGCAGCGCGAACCCAGCACGCACAGAAAGTTAGCCGAGCACGCAGTTCGCGTATGGTGGGGTGAAGTGTTGGGGCCTTCCGAGACGTCTGTGTGGTGGGGTGAAATGTGGGTCCTCCCACGCCTTCCGAGACGTCTGTGCGGTCGTGGAAGGGTTGTCCACAAGAGGCATTCTCTCCCTCTCTCTTTCTTTCTCGAACTCCCTCTAGTGGAGGTCTTTCCGCCAACAAACTATGAACATGTTCATATTCTTGGTTCTTTCTACGTAAAGTCACCACGTAGAAGGGAAACAATAAAAGAATAAAAATATAAAACAATAAAATGTTCACGACGTTTCGACTGCAACACAAGCAATCATCATCAGGTGTGAAAACCACAGCAAGAAAATTTAGAAAAAAGTGGCGTTTTTTTAACGTTATTTAAATAAAAAAAATCTTTCCTATCTACGTGACCTTACCGAAAGAACCAAGAATATCAACTCCTGCCGTCACGAAAATTTTAAGTCAAAATTTTGAAACATTTGATGTTGATTTCTACCACGTAAGGACCCGCTGACTTACGTAGCCTTTGTTTCAGAAGCGACCTGGCCATCACTAATGATAGCTCAAGGAAGTGGCTCATGATCATGTGGACATTTATAGCAGCCAGACACTCAGAACGCGTGATGTTGATCATAAAATGTGGAGGGAAAACCCCGGAGGGCCCGAAGAAAAATCCACGCGACCACGCGGAGAGAGACACGCAAACTTCAAATATACAGGCGGCGTTAGGGTCGCGATCGAACCCACGACCCCCTGTATATCGGGCGAGGTAGTTAACATCTCTCCACCAATTGACGGCCTCCACCTTTACCTCGTACCTCACCATATACGAATGAGCACGCCCTCTGACTGCATCATGATGATCACGAATATTGTGGCTATTGCTCGAAGTCTCTGTGCAGCGTTCGTGATGAGGTTTGGTACCGAATTGGCGAAGCACGTGTTGTTACGGCCACTCGTTCAACCCACAGCTGGCATCGTCGCCGCGCTCGCCGTCAGTAGCGCGGTTCGTTCGACTACACTTCCTCTCACGCTTGCCACCACGCAGTGCGGTTGGTGATGGGGAAGCGTGCAGCGGTAACATTCACAAGCACCCGGGTTCGACTCCTGTCGCGGGCAGCTTTCTTCACGGAGTTTAACGCGTAGTAGTAGTAGCAGTGGTAGGAGGCTTTCGCGACCAATCATGTCCACAAATATAGCTTTAGTTGTTGGGTTAGATCGCGTAAATATTAATGTGTCGTTAAACCCGCCACCACCCGACAACAGCCAAATTTAATAAAGTTTGTCGCGTGAACGACGCGTGCCGATTCGTTACCAGTACACCTCACCGGTGTGTCGAAGAGTCAACCCCACAACTATTTGACGATGCTGGTTGTAATTGCCGGCGAAACGTCAGATGTGGTGGCGGGTTCACTCTCCAGCATACCGGTGTGCTGTACAACGTAACGAATTGGCATGTTTTGTGTATGTGACGGACCTTCGTGACTGGCTGTGTCCGGGTGGTGGCTGGTTTAAAGACACATTTATAATTACACCTCAAAATGTCTGAGTGGAGTTTGTGCGTTCTCTCCCCCCCCCCTGACCGGACCTTCATGGGGTTTTCTCCCGGTTCTTATGGGATTCTTCTTCCCATACCTAACATAAACGTGCAACTGAACCGCTGTTGGCCCAGAACATCGCAATCCTGAAAAGTTACACGGCAGATTAACTGAAAAGCGGGATTACAAGCAGCGACGTCGACCCACCCCCCACCCCCCTACAGCGCAACATTTGGCAGGATTCTGCTGGAAGGAGTCTTGAGATTCAGAGAGTGCAGGGTAAAAAGGCGTTCATGTGTCCTCCGGAAAGACGTATATAGATTATTCTGCATGTGGCTATACAACAACCGCCATTCGCCACTAAGTGGCGGTGACGTCACCACGACGCTTGTGCCAGGCTATGTGCACCCTGAGGCCACGTGAAGTGTCGAACGCCCGCTGGCAGGAGGTCACGGGGCAGACCCAGGTGCCACGGGTCAACTGACTGACTGGCTGATGCACCACCTGTCCCCCCTACTGTGCCAACCTGCTGTGCTTTAGCCACCCGGCGCTCCACTCGTTGTTCTGAGCGTCGCTCCTCCGCCCTCCGTTGTTGTTGGAGGGCGACTGCCTCCAACTGCCCAGTAGCATCCTTCACGAGCCTCCTCCACAGAGGCCGATCTTGACACCGCTGGTACCAGTTATCGGCAAGTCCACTCAGCTCCAAGTCCTCCTGTACCACATCACTCCATCTCTTCTCTAGCCCGTGCCGCGCCCGCTTAGCCCCCTCAATCCGGCCAAACAAAAGCTGTTTCGGCATGCGGTGGCTGGGCATGCGGGCTACATGACCCAGCCATCGCAGCCTTGCCTGCCGGAGGAGCTCACCGATGGGACCCTGCCCAGATCTTTCAAGGATTTGTGAGCTCACACAATCCAGTCTGGTTAAACCCAGGATGGATCGTAGGCAGGCCAGCCTAAATGTTTCTAACCGGCGAAGATGTTCCTATAGGGGGGTCCACGTTTCGCAAGCGTAGAGAAGGGAGGGAATGACCGTGGCCGAGAAGACCTGAAGCTTAGTGCGGAGCGACAGACGAGGTAGCTTCCACACAGCGTTACGCAACCGATGAAAAGATATTGCCGCTCGACTGATTCGGAGTGAGACCTCTGCTGTTAAACTGGAGCCAGCCATAAGCACACTGCCCAGGTATGGGAAACTCTCCACTCTCTCCACAACTGCCCCATCACCGATTGGGAGTTGTGGGGGTGGAGTGACCGATAGTACAAAATACCTAGGCAGGTGCTTAGTTTTGGTGGGGCCGATGGTAAGGCCCCACCTCTTAGTGGCACGCTCCAGTCTCAGCAGCAGCGTCTCCAACTCCTCCTCTGACTGAGCAGCTATTACCAAATCATCAGCATACATAACGTGGTTGAGCAATAGGGAGCCATCCCTTGACCGCACCCGGGCATCGATTAGCCTCCCATTATATCTGTACCATATGGAGATTCCCCCGGTACAGCTATTGAAGGCTTCACGAACTACGTGGTCAAAATAGATGTTAAATAATGTGGGAGCCAGAGGACATCCCTGTCGCACCCCAAGGTGTACAGGCTATAGGAGTAAGTCAAACATACATATTCCCCCCAACCCCCCAGTCCACTTTTAACCCGATTGCACTATCGGCATCATATCAAAAGAGGAAGAATTAGATTAAAATATCTCGCAGAGCAGTACGACCCTGGGTCCGGAGAATGGCCCGTAGAAGCGGATTTCACAGAGCTACTTCCAATATGATGAGAGCAATGATCCGCCCGCATAAGACGCCAACCTCGATATTTCATTACCAGCTGGAATTTATTCAACTTAATTGCGGCACCAGAAATGCAATGCCATGGTTTTTAGTGATATTTTTTGCCAGTATCAAAATGATGAACGTAAGAATAGGCTTTACCCATTTTCTGGCAATTTACCCTTTCTGAAAAAAAGCTTATTCAACAGGCTTTTTCTACAGCAAAAAGCCTTTGTCTTATTTTCATCATCAATGGCACGGGTTTTTGTTGTGTGCAGTTATTGGTGACTGGGCCGTGACCATTCAACTCCCTACGCTTAAGAACCCCGTTAAATAACATGCAGCTTGCCTGGATTCGAACCCAGGATTTTCAGCGATCATGGCTAAGCGCTCTCGAGTTAAAGTTTCAACCGCAGAGTGCATTTAAACAATTTAAACGGAGAGAAAAAAGTTGACACCATTTTGATGCTCAACCGAGATCTATAATGTGTGTAAACGCAACGTTTGCCTTGAGAATGACCGTATTCTCCGGATTGAAAGGCACTTCTGAAAGTCTGACACGCACCAAACCTGTCTGCTGTCAATAAAGTTATTACAATCTGGTCACGCACGCACACATCATACCTGACGGATTACGAGATGCACTCCCAACGTGCGCTTAAATACAGGATGAAAACAAGCGCGCCCTACACAGTCCCGGGGAATACGATGAAGCCATTTGACAGCGATTATTGCTCTTCACAATTAATGCCCGCGACTATAACGTCACTAAGTAAAAGCCATGGACATAACCGTAAAGCAACGGTGCATTGGCCAATACCTGAGCCATTTGCAGGGGAGAAAGCATCCAGCTACGAGGTCTGACACGTAAGCAACTGGATCGTTCAAACTCGCGAGGCAAATGTGCATTTATAAATCAGTTATCTCTTGTGAATCCGGCTACTGGACAGACGCCTTGAAACTCTGTAGGTGTGCGGGTTGTTGCAAGTGAGGCAGAATGGCACAAGTTTAAGCAGAGAAACGTTTTGCGCTGGCTTAAGCCGTTACCGAGAAAACAGGAGTCTGATGACGCAGTCGCAAAAAAGATTAACCCTCTGAACATTTCCCCAGCGGCTGTGGCGTGTGTGTGTGTAATTTTAGTAGCAATAGCTGCAGTCACGCATGTACGTTGAACTTCTTTCGCACCGTACGTAGCCAACCGTGCTGATCGGCGGTGCGGGGTCAGGACAACGAACTAAATTAAAAAAATATTAAATTTTGATTTACAGCTTTCGTGACTGCAGTAATTCATATTCTTAGCTCTTTCGGTAAAGTCACGTTGAAGGGAAACAATAAAATAATAAAATATATATAAAACAATAAAAATTCTCACGACGTTTCGACCATAACACAAACGGTCGTCATCAGATGTGTCGGTTTGCATTACTTTATTTATTTTTAAACGGTGTATTTATTTTTTTAAAATAAATAAATTAATGAAAACCGACGCACCTGATGACGACCGTTTGTGTTATGGTCGAAACGTCGTGAGAATTTTTATCGTTTTATATATATTTTATTGTTTCCCTTCAACGTGACTTTACCGAAAGAGCTAAAAAAAACATTAAAAAAAACACACGAGTCTTCAGTCTAGGTTTAAAAGTGCATAGCTATAGTGGCTTCTTAACATCAGAAGGAAGAGCCTTCCAGACGGCCGCAGAGGCGAATCTGAAAGCGCACGATGCAGTGGCCGTCTTATTCGATGGCCAGCCAAAGGCTGCTGCTGTGATGTTTTTTGTTCCTTGACGAGACAACGTAAACATACGCACGGCACATTTGCCAATTCACTGTTTTCGGCCATACCCCCATTGCATGTGATGTACCGTGCTGATGCGCGACCTTGGCAATTCGGAACTTGACCACCTACCGTTGTTTTTTGGATTCTTCCCCGATTTTATTGTTTGTTCCCGCTGTAACCAGGTTTCTACTTCGTGGGCAAACCCTCATCGACAGTGGTAATGTGACGCCCAATGACTTTCACCCCGTTCAGATATCACTCGCCACTGATGTTAGCCGTGTCCAAAACACAAAAAAAAATCTCCGTCACCGGGTTCAATAACGCGCTGCTCTAATCGTTTCGCCACTGCTTCTGCAACGGCCGAGATGGGCATTGTGAAATACTTGAGTTCCTATGAGAATGTGTGTAGCTCCCATATGTCGGTCTATATATATGACGTATGTAGCAAAGCTTCCAATACACGGGTCTCGTGGGGTATGTCACCATATAGTGTCTATTTGTTTACACCGTATCAACCCATCAATCCACCCTCTGGGGGGGGGGGGTATAAGCACCGACAAAAATGACGGATTGAAAGTAGAAGGGATAACAGATGGATTTGAGGACGATTCGGTTAAGTGACTCAAGAGTATTGATACGACGGGATTAAATGCATTCGACTCGCCATCAATCTGCAAAAAGTTTTTTTTTGGGGGGGCCTAACAGAATCCTTCCTGCACCAACAGGCCCGAAAATAAATCTTTGGTTGAACCGCAGGCTCTTTAATACGATAAATAATTGACGGCCGTTTGGCCTTGCACTGCCGAAGGAAAGCCCACTCCATGCCACGTCAGTCTTGGAGGCTCTGCTCGACCATACTTCACTGACATGCGGCTCAGCATATGGGTCGCCGCGGTGTGGCGACTCTACGATGCGTCGTGCGATTTAAGATCTTCGGTTGTTGCACCGTTCCGTTCCGTTGCGCGAAATGTCATCGCAACACCACCACCGTTGCTTGTCTCAATCATCCGCGGGCGTTGGAAGCCTGCGCAAAATGTTCGCGAGGATATAAAAAAAGAGTTCGCAAGTCGCGATCAAAGATCCCAAATGAAATAGCGACGAGACTTTTGCACTTTTTCCGTGAAACGTTGTGCAGAGAAATCGACAGCCTGCCGGCTCTGTGACGTCATCAAGTCCTCAAAAGCTGCGATGATTCCAAGATATATGTCCGGCAGGCTGATATCGCGTGAAGCGCAGTCGATCTACGTTTAAGCAAATCTTGCTTCGTGCTCGATGTACATCGAGGCGCAAAGAACCCTGACACGTAAAAATATTAGTCTCATCGTGAAATGTGATATCATGGCTTATCGCGAGAAATGATATCACGGGAATCCTAGTTCAATGTCATGCATGATTGTTCATGTGGGAAGTTCCACTTTGGTGTTTGGCCAATCACCTTGTGTGGAAGCGAAAAACCAGACGGCACGGAGAAAGCCCTTGCAGCGCCTGCTGGTCAGCCACTGCCACGTGGAGATCAGGTGTGCAGGCGGTGCAACTGCAATGGGGCCCCGCTGGGTCGGAGGGGCTTAGGCAACGTACGGCGCAAAAGAAGTTCAACATACGGTAAGCTCACGGCCAACGCCGGTGACGATTTTCTGAAAGAGTCCTGGGCCTCCGCTAGATGGACTCAGTCTGGTGCGGTGTGTAGTAAACATCGCCAATCGGGAGACAAAGACGGCCGGGCGTGGTGCTGCTGGCCACCCACCCCCTCGTGTGCCGTGCCGACCTTCACAGGTGCTACTCACTAACAGCCCTTGCCCCTAAAAATCTGTTAAGGCTACACGGGGGATTTGTGTCTTTGTCGTGTGGGAGTACGTTAGTGTTTAAAAGTGTGTTCGTGTGTTTGCATGTATGTGTGTACGCGTGCAAGTATGCAACAGTTAAAGTGTGCAAGTGAAATGCGCATGCCCTTCTGTGCGTGCTCATCTGTGCGCGCAAGTGCACGCGCATTGCGTTCGAGTATGTGTGTGTGTGTGCGCACATATTTGTGCACTAGTGTGCTCGCACGCACGCCGTCGATGCGACGCTAATTTTCACACGCACACGATTGGGAAGGCGGATTTGGAGAGGCTCCAATGGATCCCTTGCACCGGGGGGGGGGGCATGCCCAGCCACGATCCCCTCCTCTGGTTAGCGACACGCTCGCTCCTTATGCTTCACCAGCACGACGTCGCATATCCGACCGTCGCGTGTCCGGCCACAACCTTGACGGGCACGTCCCGCGCAGTGCCAGATTATCCGAGTAGCAAAGGTAGCTCCATATCCTGCGGGCCCCGCACTTTCAAGGGCCCCGCGCTAAACGCAGTCAAGCTATCCATTCCGGTTCAGCGATTCTGCACTTGCTCTGTTACTATAGTACTATACTGCCTTCGGATTTTATGAACGACTGGTTGTTTCACTACTCTTTGGATCTTTCGGTAAAGTCACGTAGGTAGAATTTTTCTAAATAATAGATGTGCTCTATATAATAGATGTGATCTATTATTTAGATTTGTTTTTCTACCTACGTGAATTTACCGAAAGAACCAAAGAGTATGGATTCCTGAGGTCACGAAAGCTTCAGATCCAGACTGGGTGTTTCAGGTTAGCGATTTGTCGTATTATCTGGCTGTGTAGCAAATGAAAAAATACAATGACTTCACTATGCAAGTAAAACATTTGTATTCTTAGCTCTTTCGGTAAAGTCACGTTGAATGGAAACAATAAAATAATAAAATATATATAAAACAATAAACATTCTCACGACGTTTCGACCATAACACAAACGGTCGTTTGATAAGAATATGAATTTCTGCAGTCACGAAAGCTTTAAATCAAAATTTAAAACATTTGTTTTTTCATATTTCTGTAAAAAAAAATTGTATTTATGGCCCCTTTATAACAAATGCTGCAGGCCCGGCACTAGCTTCATCCTGCGGAACTCCCGCTCCAGGTGGGTGATCGTGTGCGCTGTGCACGGTGTCAAAGCCCCAAATCTCTGCAATGTGTTCACAAAGCGGCCACTTTCGAACGTGGCCGTGCATGTTCATCTCACGTGCCTTGTTTTACTCTGCGTGGGGTTTTTTTTTGTTTGCGTTGGTGTCGTTTCTTAATTTTGTTGAGTCGTTTTTTATTTCGCTTCGTGGTTGTCGGGGTTTTCATTCGCTTGTATGTGTGTTGAGCAGTGGTGTAGTAACTACATTATCAGTGGTGTAGTAACTACATTACCAGTGGTGTAGTAACTACACTACCAGTGGCGTAGTAACTACATTACCAGTGGTGTAGTGACGACATTACCAGTGGCGTAGTAACTACATTACCAGTGACGTAGTAACTACACTACCAGTGGCGTAGTGACGACATTACCAGTGGTGTAGTAACGACATTACCAGTGGCGTAGTAACTACACTACCAGTGGCGTAGTAACTACATTATCAGTGGTGTAGTAACTGCATTATCAGTGGCGTAGTAACTACATTATCAGTGACGTAGTGACTACATTATCAGTGGTGTAGTGACTACATTATCAGTGGTGTAGTGACTACATTATCAGTGGTGTAGTGACTACATTATCAGTGGCGTAGTCACTACATTATCAGTGGTGTAGTGACTACATTATCAGTGGTGTAGTAACTACATTATCAGTGGTGTAGTGACTACATTATCAGTGGTGTAGTAACTACATTATCAGTGGTGTAGTAACTACATTTTCAGTGGTGTAGTGACTACATTATCAGTGGTGTAGTAACTACATTATCAGTGGTGTAGTTACTACATTATCAGTGGTGTAGTAACTACACTACCAGTGGCGTAGTAACTACATTATCACTGGTGTAGTAACTACATTATCAGTGGCGTAGTAACTACATTTTCAGTGGTGTAGTGACTACATTATCAGTGGGGTAGTGACTACATTATCAGTGGTGTAGTGACTACATTATCAGTGGTGTAGTGACTACATTATCAGTGGTGTAGTCACTACATTATTAGTGGTGTAGTCACTACATTATCAGTGGCGTAGTCACTACATTATCAGTGGCGTAGTGACTACATTTTCAGTGATGTAGTGACTACATTATCAGTGGTGTAGTAACTACATTATCAGTGGTGTAGTTACTACATTATCAGTGGTGTAGTAACTACATTATCAGTGGTGTAGTTACTACATTATCAGTGGTGTAGTAACTACACTACCAGTGGCGTAGTAACTACACTACCAGTGGCGCACTAATTACATTACCAGTGGCGTAGTGACTACATTATCAGTGGTGTAGTGACTACATTATCAGTGGTGTAGTAACTACATTATCAGTGGTGTAGTAACTACATTACCAGTGGTGTAATAACTACATTATCAGTGGTGTAGTAACTACATTATCAGTGGTGTAGTAAAGACATTATCAGTGACGTAGTAACTACATTATCAGTGGCGTAGTAACTACATTATCAGTGGTGTAGTAACTACATTATCAGTGGTGTAGTAAAGACATTATCAGTGACGTAGTAACTACATTATCAGTGGTGTATTAACTACATTACCAGTGGTGTAGTAACGACATTACCAGTTACGTAGTGACGACATTACCAGTGGCGTAGTAACGACATTACCAGTGGTGTAGTAACTACATTACCAGTGGCGTAGTAACTACATTACCAGTGGTGTAGTAACTACATTATCAGTGACGTAGTGACTATATTATCAGTGGTGTAGTAACTACATTACCAGTGACGTAGTAACGACATTACCAGTGACGTAGTGACGACATTATCAGTGGCGTAGTGACGACATTGTCATCTCAGGACGTGCGACAATCGGTCAGGCGGCGGACCCTAATATTTGTTTGTCTCGCACGGTTCCATCTATGAAATTATAATATATGTAGTGGTAATGA
Source organism: Petromyzon marinus (assembly GCF_048934315.1). Lineage (NCBI taxonomy): Eukaryota > Metazoa > Chordata > Hyperoartia > Petromyzontiformes > Petromyzontidae > Petromyzon > Petromyzon marinus. Next base: position 8,584,951 of record NC_133710.1, on the reverse strand, counting down.
TGGAGACCCAGTCTTCTTTGGAGGCAACACGTTTCTTTAAAACAACTCTAACGGTAACACAAGGTCCCTGATACAAAGGGGTATCGGCCTCTTCCACCCGATGCCCTGGGGAGGTAAAGCCTCCGGCCTAGCGTGCCTTAATCACTGGGACCACTTCCTCAATATATCTGAGCCCTCCGGCTAGGGGGACCTCGGGGAGGCTAGCCGACCCGACCCAGCCAAGGTTCTCGGGTCCCGGCCACTGGCCCGCTTCGTCCCGGCCCTTAGAAGGACGTCAGGTCCGGGGTGTTCCCAGGGTCCTAGTCTAAGCCGGCTCTTCGATCTTCAGCTGGACGACGACTGGCGAACCCGTTCAGAGGTCCGACTTATATACAGCTGCCAGGGCCACTCCGCCCCTGGCCACGCCTACTCTCTGGAACCTTCAGGAGGGATCTCACCTATGGCATAATCCCCCAGCTCACACTGGGGGCCTGGGGTGTGTACCTCCGGTTCCCAACCGCCCTCTGGATTCCCTGGCCTAACGGCGTTACTTGATACAGGCCGTACTCGCTGTTGCCCCTTGTTGACCCATGCCTGACGCTACACCAGGTAAGTAGTGGTAACCGCGTGTAACGCTAACAATAACCACTACATTACCCCCCCCCCCCCCTCGTCTCGGCTGCCAGCTCCCACCCCCTCTCTCTTTTTCTTAAGAACATCGAACACAACAATGAGCATGTGTGCCTCAACGCAACAATGACAACAAAAAGAAAAAAACCCATATAAATACCCCAGCCCACCTCTACATGTGTACATTATTTACAAATATACATGGGAGACCGATGGTGCATGCTCAACCGCTCACACCCCGTGGTACGCGCACGATCAACGACCGCGACAACGCAACCGACTGTCGACAAAATCAAGGTGGCAACGAAGTCAATCCGACAGAAGGGGAAGTGTGTGTGGCGTGGGCATGTGGAGAATCACAAAAAAACCGGGGGGTCTTGGATTGGGTCCATGTAGCGGAACCATCGTACGTAGTGCAATGTATAGTAGTCTGGTGTATAGTGTTATGCATAGTAGTTTGTATAGTAGTGTCGTGTATAGTAGCATAGTGTATGGTAGTGAAGTGTATACTAGTGTAGTGTATAGTAGTGTATTGTGTAGTGTATAGTAGTGTATTGTATACTAGTGTAGTGTATAGTAGTGTATTGTGTAGTGTATAGTAGTGTAGTGTATAGTAGTGTAGCGTAGAACCCCTCTGAACGACCACTCCTTTTAACGACTAATCGCTTAACGACGGGCTTCCATAGAGCCCAATGTGTAGTGTAGTGTATTGTGTAGTGTATAGTGTAGTGTATACTAGTGTAGTGTATTGTGTAGTGTATAGTAGTGTAGTGTATAGTGTATAGTGTAGTGTATAGTAGTGTATAGTGTAGTGTATAGTATTGTGTAGTGTATAGTAGTGTAGTGTATAGTGTAGTGTATAGTTGTGTATTGTATAGTAGTGTATAGTAGTGTAGTGTATTGTGTAGTGTATAGAAGTGTAGTGTATAGTAGTGTAGTTGTATAGTAGTGTAGTGTATAGTGTAGTGTATAGTAGTGTAGTGTATAGTGTAGTGTATAGTAGTGTATAGTGTAGTATATAGTGTAGTGTATAGTAGTGTATAGTAGTGTAGTGTGTAGTGTATAGTAGTGTAGTGTATAGTAGTGTAGTGTATAGTAGTGTAGTGTATAGTAGTGTAGTGTATAGTAGTGTAGTGTATAGTAGTGTAGTGTATAATAGTGTAGTGTATAGTGTAGTGTATAGTGTAGTGTATATTAGTGCATAGTAAATAGTGTAGTGTATAGTAGTGCATAGTGTAGTGTATAGTAGTGTATAGTGTAGTGTATAGTTGTGTAAAGTTGTGTATAGTGTAGAGTATAGTAGTGTAGTGTATAGTAGTGTATAGTAGTGTAGTGTATAGTTGTGTATAGTGTAGTGTATAGTAGTGTAGTGTATAGTTGTGTATAGTGTAGTGTATAGTAGTGTAGTGTATAGTAGTGTATAGTTGTGTATAGTGTAGTGTATATTAGTGTAATGTATAGTTGTGTATAGTGTAGTGTATAGTAGTGTATAGTAGTGTAGTGTATCGTGTAGTGTATAGTAGTGTAGTGTATAGTGTAGTGAATAGTTGTGTATAGTGTAGTGTATAGTGTAGTGTATAGTTGTGTATAGTGGAGTGTATAGTTGTGTATAGTGGAGTGTATAGTAGTGTAAGGTTGTGTATAGTGTAGTGTATAGTTGTGTATAGTGTAGTGTATAGTAGTGTAGTGTGTAGTGTATAGTAGTGTAGTGTATAGTGTAGTGTATAGTGTAGTCTATAGTGTAGTGTACAGTGTAGTGTATAGTAGTGTAGTGTATAGTAGTGTATAGTAGTGTAGTGTATATTAGTGTAGTGTATAGTGTAGTGTATAGTTGTGTATAGTGTAGTGTATAGTAGTGTAGTGTATAGTTGTGTATAGTTGTGTATAGTGTAGTGTATAGTAGTGTAGTGTATAGTTGTGTATAGTGAAGTGTATAGTAGTGTAAGGTTGTGTATAGTGTAGTGTATAGTTGTGTGTAGTGTATAGTAGTGTAATGTGTAGTGTATAGTAGTGTAGTGTATAGTGTAGTGTATAGTAGTGTATAGTGTAGCCTATAGTGTAGTGTACAGTGTAGTGTATAGTAGTGTATAGTAGTGTAGTGTATAGTGTAGTGTATAGTGTAGTGAATAGTAGTGTAGTGTATAGTGCAGTGTTAGTGTAGTGTACAGTGGTGTAGTGCCTCCAAGGAGCCCAATGTGTTCGCTTACCGACCATTCCCTTTAACGATGGGCTGTTGTAGGTAATGTAAATTTAAATTAATGCATTGATTAACCATGTTTCTTTAGATAACATATGCTTACAACGGTGTTACTATTTTTATGTATTAATAGCCATTGTTTAAATATTACAATGTAACTTTTTGTTGGGTGAAAAAGAGTAAAAATATTGACTTAAAGCTTTCGTGACTGCAGGAATTAATATTCTTTTAGGGTCGTCCATAAATGACGTCACGCGATTTTGAACCCCCCCCTTCGTCACACGGAGTCACAAAAAGTCAGACCCCCCCTCAAAGCTCTGCCTCCCCCCCCCCCCAAATGAAACATGCTTCAAATCGCTTTAAACTATTGTCATTGTAGTACGTATTTATTCTTCTTTGGTTCTTTCGGTAAAGTCACGTAGAATGAGAATAAAATAATAAATTGATAAAATAAAATAACACAATAAAATTTTCACGACGTTTCGGCCACAAATTCTCACGACGTTTCGGCCACAACACACGTTTCGGCCACAACACAAGCGGCCTTCATCAGGTGATGAAGGCCGCTTGTGTTGTGGCCGAAACGTCGTGAGAATTTTATTGTGTTATTTTATTTTATCAATTTATTATTTTATTCTCATTCTACGTGACTTTACCGAAAGAACCAAAGAAGATGAATCCTTGCAGTCACGAAAGCTTTAAATCGATACGTATTTATTGTGGCGCTGCACTCTGATGTTGTAGGAGAAAACATTTTTTAAAAAGTCTATTTAATCAAGTAGAACGTATTGTCTATTTTTTTTAAGTTGCGCATTTTGATGTGACGTCACATTTCTCACCCCCCCCCCCGCTCGTCACACATCGTCACAAATGTCTGAACCCCCCCCCCCCTAATAGGTGCGTGACGTCATTTATGGACGGCCCCTTGGGTCCTTCGGTAAAGTCACGTAGATAGGTTCAAAGAAAAAACTTTCGATGCTATCGGAACAAGTGAAGGCTTTAACGTGCATTTCCGAGACTCGCTTATCGACCAACTCACTTAGCTCCCGGTTTCGTGGAGCCAATTACCGTCACTACGGGGGGTTATACTGTATGTGCAATGTTGAACTTCTTTCGCACCGTACGTAGCCAACCGCGCTAACGGGATGGCGAACAACAAACTAAATGCGCACAGACAAATTGATGGAGCAATGAAATCGGTTCTTTGCGTTGGGTTGCTGGGTGAACACATTTGCTGGGGCGCCAGGAGATGGTCGTGGCTTTGAGGACGCCTTCATCCAGCGGTGGATTGATCATGGCTGATTTCGATGATGATGAATTCTTAGAGGTGGCTATTTTTTTTTGGTTTGTTTATTTTCGATTTCTGGCAAGGAATGCTTACGTCTGCAGTATTTTACAGCTCCGTCGTGAGCGATTAGCACGGTTGGCTCCATACGGTGCGGGAAATAAGGTCACGGGACATGAGCTGCGGGTAGTGTTCGATTACCATTCGTCTTCTTGTAATGTCTCAGAATTAAAAACAAAAGTACATGAGCACCGTAGAGATGAATCTCCGTTTGTTAGTATAAACAGCACCGTGGCTCGGGATGGATTCAATAGACGTTGCGTCTCAGAATTCATGATTTATCTCACGTTCAGAATTCTCGGATCAAAGATTCCCCAATCCTTTAAGAGACTGGTTTGGGCTGTTAACAAGCACATATTAAGGGCAGGAAACAGCATCTTTAGGTGGTGGCGTGGTCAGCATCATGCCTGGCTACCTTCATCTTCCCGGTGCCGATGCTTGCACACTGTACCAGGGATTGATTTTAATGCTGAGTTAACCTAGGGGAGGCACAAAAACACTTCAGATGTCACTCACCAATGCTATACCGTATACTCCAGATTATAAGACGCACCGTCCCCCCTTGTATTTCTATGCTAAAGTTGCGTGTGGTGCGTGTTATTATCCAGTTCGTGTGGTGCCTTGTGCTACCAGCTTTGCATAATTTTACTGAGACCGCGCATGCGTTTTGGGTCGGTTTTACTTTCCGATGCGCCTTACAATCCAGAGAATTCGGTAATTCACGGTTGGAAATCGAACCAAACTCTCAACGTTCATTGCGCTTGTGCGCTCACCACCTCGCCACCGCTCCCCACTTTTAATCGAACGCACGTAGCACTTTGGCGAGCACAGTTACGTCTGCTCCGAGCGAGAATATTTTTTTATTCACACATCACACACACGCACACACACGCCCTATGTGTTATAGCAAAGGTTGGAGAGGGGGTGTGTGTGTGTGTGTGTGGGGGGGGTATTTATATGCACACAATATATATTACGGCGTTTCGTCGGCGCGACACCACACCTGGCATATGCGACACGCATCGATAGACTCAGCCCCGCAATCCAGCTTGCGAGTTGCCTGGCCCCCCACCCCGAGTGCGCTTGGTCAGCTCGCCGAATGGAAAAGTGTCAAATCTGTCCTAATCCCCTCTTCTGCTCCGCTCGGGATCACAGAGCGGTGGTGGTGGTGGTGGAGGAGGAGGGGGGGAGGGGGTCACTGGAGTTCAGACCCTAATGCATCTGGTCCATGGCCGGGAGGCGTCATAGAACTGCGGATGGAGTGGCTGGCGTTGTGTTTCGCCGCGAGCGTCGTGGATTCGCTCACGGGCGCACTTGATGCGGCGACACGATATCAAAGAAATCGGTGCCCTCTCGATTTTTTTGTTTTTTGGGGGGGGGTGGGGGGGGGGCCTGCCTCTTGAATATCTTTGTGTCCCAACACTATTTTGTTTTGCGTGTTATATTTGTTATCATCATCATCATCGGAGCGGTTGTGTGCGAGTGCACTTTTTTAGTCTTTAATGGTTTAAAGAGACCGACATGTCTTTGAGCTTTAGATTGGCTGTCCGAGCCGCGTCGGTGGGGGGTTCTCTTTCATCAAAAAAAATTCTAAAGCGCCCTAAAAATTTATAAATACGCCAGTGTGATTTTTTTTCTCTCTCTCTCTCTCTTCGAAATTCAATTACCCGATTCAAATATATTAATTTTAATATCTATACGTGCTGGAAGGGCGGTGTCAGGCTGGCAGCTGAGCCATTTTTTTCTGCTCTCTGGCCCCCTACCAAAATGTTGTCTTTATTTTACCTTTGTGAAATAACTGCTGGTGCCATGTGGTGACCACAGCTGAACCCCGCTGGTTCAGTTACAGAGTGGCAAAGAGTGGGGGCTCAGATATAAGGGGCCGTCCATAAATGACGTCACGCGATTTTGGACGCTTTTTGACCCCCCCCCTCACAAAAAAGTCAGACCCCCCCCTCAAATATGACGTCACAAAGATCTGCCCCCCCCCCCCCCCCAAAACCATGTTTCCATTTTGAAAATAAAACATGCTTCAAATCGCTTTAAACTGTTGTCATCGTAGTGTGTATTTAATGTGGCGCTGCACTATAAGTGTTGTAACAATTAGTGTTGTTATAACAATTCTATATTTATTTAAAGTTGCGCATTTTGATGTGACGTCACATTTCTCAACCCCCCTCCCCCCTCGTCACACATCGTCACACATCGTCACAAATGTCTGACCCCCCCCCCCCCCCAGGTGCGTGACGTCATTTATGACCGGATCCTCACTCACCACTTGCGTTGGCCGTGACTGGAAATTGAACTCAGGTTTTGACAGGTTCAAAGCGCAGTGCCCTAACCACTACGCCATCACTGTTCCACCCCTATTATTTATAACTTGTGATACTAACACGAATAAAAGCAGATTAATTCATTATCCGCCAAAGAAAACCGTAGAAATACATTTCCAGCGTGGTCCTGGTTGGGATATATTTACGGAAAACAAATCAAAGACAAAGATCCTTAACTGACTGTTGGGGCAAGTGTTGTTAGCGAGCGCCTACGATAGCCGGCACGGCGCACGAGGGGGGTGGTGGCTAAACCACATGCCTGCCCGCCTTTGTCTCCCCAGGGCCGAAGTTTTATACGCACCACACCGGCGACGAATTCAAGGCTGAGTCAGCCGAGGGGAGGCCCAGGACGGGTTCAAACTTCCACGTGTTATTGGTCGGGGGCGGCAATGGAACTTGGGGTTGCCAGGTTCATAGCTCAGCGTGCTAACCACACCTGCAGTGACATGTCCAACTCATTTCTTTTCATCAATTGATCAATTCTGGAATCGTTCCTGAAGGAGCCCAGTCGACGAACGCGTTGAATTCTTTGAAAATGGTGGAAATAAAAAAAACAGCTCTCAATTTTATAGGATCTGGTTTTTTTGTTATAACCTTCAGAAATTTTAACACAGCGGTATCACCAAATGTTTTGTCCAATGTTCGGGTTAAATCCGTATACAGTACCATCTTCTTCGGAATATAAGAGACACATCCCCACCCCCCAACACCCAAGTAAAAGTTGTAATATAAGAGTTGGGCCTGCACCTCGTCATCTGGTTGCTGTGCGTGTGCGTGACTAGATTTGGATAATTAGATTTTCACCGGGCAAACGTTTTTGGGGTGTGCCTTACTTTCGGGAGCATCTGATAATCCGGAGATTCTGGGGTCACGTTCGCCCATATGCATTTTCCACTTCAACAGAATTTCCCCATCACTGACTCTCTGTATTCTGACCATCTTTTTTTTATTTTTGTGCTTGCGAAACTGAAAAACAGAGTAATGTGTTTTCGTTTTTGAAATGCATTGCGAGATTGAACGCAGTTTTCTACCTCATTTGTTATATATTTGTGATTTAACTTACGTTTCTATTTTTTATCTCTCCTGTTATCTACATATATATTACACACCGCATCAACCCCATACGAAAACAAATTTCATGGATTTGGGCATCGCAAGAGCGCGAGCAATTGCCTTGGCATGGGTTAGGTTTTCATCTAGCAGCAGATAGAGCAAGGCTAATGATGATTGCTCACTGGGGATATCATTTAGTTACCCAATACAGTTAACAGAATACATAACAAATGTATGAGTGTGTTTCAAGGTAGCTTTAATCAATACATATATATTTTTAAAAGCAGTGTCCCTATGTTCAACTGGGCATTGTTGCTGCCTTCATTCTTTTGTTATGGTCTGAGCCATGGAGCAACTGGTATTGATTTCACACCAAATGATGCAGCCTTGCCATGCGACAATTTGTTTTTCACTGACCACAGAGCAAGGATGTGTTGCATCAATCTTCGCCACGAAATTTAACTCAGGAGTTCCCAACTGGGACGTCTGCTGATCCACACCGAATTGGCCATATGTTTTTTTTTGGGGGCCTGATCGAAAATTAAGTGTGCGCTCTGAGCACCGTGGGTTGGTGGTTGCGTTTAAAATCCATGAAAGTCCATGAAAGAGATGTGAAGGGACATGGAAGAAGGCAAAGAACGGTGGTACCAATATCAGGCAAGTTGAGAGAAAGTCGACTCGGTCGACGTAGACGCGTTGTAAAAAGACGGGAAAGCCACCTGAGAAGAAATATGATGAGCGTGGAGTCACCGGGGTGGCGCCTGAGAGACAGGGCCTTGAAAGAGGTGGTTGGTTGCAAGCGGTGAACAGGACTGTTAAGGACTGTGGAGTGGACGTGGAGATGATGGCCGAGCACAGGAATGTGTGGTGAAAGAGGACCAGCAAAGCCAGGCCCCACAAGAGGTGGGAAACAATGCCAGGAATAAGAGATCGGGAAGAGGCGGGCGTGCGCGCAAACATATTGCTTTTGCCCCTTGGAAGGGCAGATTTGACAAATCGTTGAATGCACGCACGTGACCTCAAGGCTTCGGCCTGCTGGATGGGCGTTGGCATTTTAGGCTGCGCGCACAGACAGCCCTTTGTCCCTGACAGGGGGCCCACATTTGTATGCACGCCCTGGCTTCCCCGGCCAGACCACACAGATATCGAGCGTGAGAAATTAACTGTAACGGTGTGCGTGTGGGCGAGCGTACCAATAGCCGCTGCCCGGTGTATGTGTATATGTTGAACTTCTTTCACACCGTACGTAGCCAACCGTGCTAATGGGAGGTGCGAGATGGGGGGGGGGGGGGTGGAACAAAATAAACAAAATGCTTCAAAGTAAACGTCCTTTCAGCGGCGCTCGTTCACAAGCAAGGACCTCATCGTGATGGACGTGACGACGTGGGACTGGTGGGAGATGCCTGGCTTTCGATCTTCCGTGAAGCTCACGTGGCCACAACCCTCAACTGCATCCACACGCGAAACTACGGCAGCAGATGCGGAACATGATGATGAGGATGCACGAATAGAGAATTGCAAACTCTCCGGCACTGTGCAGCGACAGAGGTCACCCAGAACAGAACCATAGAGCATGTACCGACGTCTCAAATGCCCGATTCGCAAATACTATAAACTATAAAAAATATATATCTATTTAAAATTTTACCAGGTAGCTATTTTTCAGAAGCGACCTTGGCCGCAAATGATAGCTCAACGAAGCGGCTTACCACGTGGAAATCTACAGCGGCCAAACATTTCTCAACGCACGTTTCTAAATGTGGAGGCCAAAACCGGAGTGACCCTGAGAAAATCCACGCGACCACAGGAAGAGAGAGAGAGACACGCAAACTCAAAATATACAGCGGGCGTCAGGGTCGGGATCGAACCCACGACCTCCTACACATAAAGCGAGGTAATTAACATCTCGCCAGCGCGGGGCATCATCACAGCAGAGAGATCTTCCGCGACTACGCCTGACGCAATCATCTGGCTGAACCACATCAATGCCAACTCACGGTTGTTGCTCTCCGTCAGCCGTTCCTGACCGGTAGTCCACAGACCCCTGGTGGCCCGCGAGGCTACTACAGGGGCCCCGTGGAAATGAATGTCCATAAACATCCCTGACCTACATTTTGATTTAAAGCTTTCGTGACTGCAGGGATTCATATTCTTGGTTCTTTCGGTAATGTCACGTAGAAGGGAAGCAATACAAATATAAAACAAATAAAATAATAAAAATATATAACAATAAAATTATTGTTTCCCTTCTACGTGACTTTACCGAAAGAGCCAAGAATATGAACCCTGGACTTAGTAAAATGTACAATTTAAAACTAGTACCAGTCGCGTGCGGATATTTGGCCTACTCCTCCACGTGAGTCACAAGTCTTGGAATTGTGGGAGTACCCACACTTTACCCCACCGCATACAACCTACTGCGGTAAATACCCACATGCACTGCCGAGTGGGCAGAGCATTGTTGTCTCGTCCTCATTCCACATCACCTCTGGTGGGAATTAGTCTCTGCAAAGAGACTCCACGGTGGCTATGAGATGTTAGCTACCTCACCTGGTATACAGGAGGTCGTGGGTTCGATCCCGACCCTGACGCCTGCTGCTGTATATTTGGAGCTTGCATGTCTCTCTCCCCGTGGTCGCGTGGATTTTTCTCCAGGCGCTCCGGGGTTTCCCCCTCCACATTGAAAATCGACACGCGTCTAAGAGAATTTGACTATAAGAATAGGTTGTACCCTTTCTGGCAATAAAACAGGTGCTAAGATATAGTAATAGGTTTTACCCTTTTAACTGGCACAAAAAACTGACACCTTTATTCAAGGCATCATGTCTGCAATAACCACAACACAAGCAGTCAAAATGCAAACAAAAAGACAACTCTGATAATAATATGCACTGTCCTTGAATTTGATTGGTCCACACCCGAGACAGCTTTTCTTAGAGCCTAGTCTCCACTGGTGTTGGACCAGAAGACGCCAAAAGGCGTACAAATCAAAAACAGCGCACTATCAGAGTATTGAGGGCTCGGGGTGAGCATTTACATTATGAGACCTCCTTTACCAGTAACAAGATATAGTAACAGGTTTTACCCTTGCTTGTGTTGTGGTTATTGCAGACATTATGCCTTGAATAAAGGTGTCAGTTTTTTGTGCCAGTTAAAAGGGTAAAACCTATTACTATATCTTGTTACTGGCAAAGGAGGTCTCATAAGGTGCTAAGATGTTAAAACACCAAACTAAAACCTTTTTTTGCAAGGAATCATGTCTGCGTTAAGCACATATACTTGTGGTGAACATGCAAATAAAAAACATGCTTTGGTAGTATGATGCATTGCCTTTGAAACTTGATTGGTCCACACTAGAGTCAGCTTTGTTTAAAGCCTAGTCTCAAACAGTGTTAGTATTTGGCTACCGTAAACGTTGTGGCCCTGTCGCTTCGGAAAAAAAATAGCTATAACGCTCAGTGGGCCCTACCTGGTAAAATAAAATCTCCCCCCCACGGCCACACACAGGAACGGCTGTGGGGATAGGGAAATCATGGGGAAGTGTGCGACGCATCTTCACTGCCGCGTGTGGGAAGACACTCATTGATCGTGTGTGCATGTTATGAACTCATAGGACAGCTACTGGATCTTTGCACTTCCAAAAATCTAGATCGAAAAATCGTTTCTTGAGAACTGCTTTTTGTGTTTAGTTTGTTCTCTTTCCCCCCGCACCTCCGATCAGCACGGTTGTCTACGTACGGTGTGAAAGAAGTTCAACGCACGTACGTGACTGCAACTACCTGCTACAAAAATTACACACACGCCCGATAGCCGATGGGACAATGCCCGTCTGGATTAAGCTTGTAGCGACTGCGTCACCAGACTCCTGTTTTCTCAGCAGCGGCCGAAGTTACTGCAGAACGTTTCTCTGGTTACACTTGCCACTCCGCACCTCCGACTAGCACCATTGGCTACGCACGGTGCGGTAAAAGTAGAACGTAGTACACACCTGGCGCACATCAACAGCGCTGGTGAACAACACGTTCAACAAAGGAGGTCTCATAATGTAAAGGCTTACCCCGAGCTCTCAATACTCTGATAGTGCGCTGCTGTTTTTGAGTTGTACGCCTTATGGTGTCATCTGGTCCAACACCAGTGGAGACTAGGCTCTAAGAAAAGCCGTCTCGGGTGTGGACCAATTAATTTCAAGGACAGTGCCAATGTCATTATCAGAGTTGTTTATTTTTGTTTGCATTTTTGCCTGCTTGTTTTGTGGTTATCGCAAACATGATCCCTTGTATAAAGGGGTCAGTTTTTGTGCCAGATAAAAAGGGTAAAAACCTATTACTACGTTCGCTACTCTTTGGCTCTTTCGGTAAAGTCACGTCGGTATAAAATAAAATTCATTTTATTCGTCACTTTGCCGAAAGAAACAAACGGCATGGATTCCTGCAGTCACGAAAGCGTCAAATCAAGATTGAAGACGTTCACTGCCGAATTCGCCGTGCCACATCGTGACCGCCGTCATTGTGATTGTGCCCCGTGTACGCAAGTGGAGAATGGATCTTGGGTTGTTCGCCCAGCGGAACAGCATTTAGTCATCTATATTTATAATTGTGCGTTTTTGAATAATGTGTGTGGCATCGTTTGTTGGTGTTCTTATCGCGGTGAGTCAATAAAAAAAAAACCTCTGAGTCTGTTATCTCCGTTTGCCTGCGTGAAAGTTGGCAAGAGATGTAGGCCTTTCACAATCCTTGCCCAGCCTGGCGGAACAACTTAACGAGCAGTAATAATGCACCGACGCAGTTTAAATTAAAAGGTGAAGGTTTCCTGACTTGATTGGGAAGTTTGAGTTCTGGTCTGGGATGTGTGGTAGACGTCATGGATTCACTTCTTTGCTGTGATACACTTTTTTGTTGCTGTGTATGCTTTTTGTTTTGGTGCCATTTCTTAATTCGTTTTGTCATTTATTGATTGTGGTTAGTAGTAGGGGTTTTCATATGCTTGGTAGTTACTCTATGTAGGATTTGATCTTTATATATAATTAATGTGCGGCGTTATGGGATGCTGTTAGCATGAATGATGCAATATTAAATGAAAGCCTGAATATTATCATCATCCCTCTGAGGGTTTACTGATGGAAATGTCTAGTGTTATTGCAGAATTTCTATTGTTCTTACCAAATTTGTACTTCACTATGTAAGGCCATCTGTTGATGTAAAACACGTGTACAATGTATCCGTTCAAATACAACACTAGCATGCTGATCTCTGTTATTGTTACAAAAACTTGGTGGAGGAATGGCGCAGTGGTTATCGCACTAACGTCAGTTGGACACTTAGTAGGAATTCGCGACCAATATCATCCATAAAATCGTTTTCATGGGTTAGGTCGTGCGAATATAAAAGTCTCGTTAAACCCACCACCACCCGATAGAGCCAATTAGTAATGTTTGTCACGGAAACGGAACATGTCAATTCGTTACTAGTACAGCACACCCGTGTGTTGGAGAGCAAATCCACAGCATTTACTATCCGAGTACGATGTTTCACCAGTAATTACAACTAGCTTGATCAGGCGACAGCCAGATTTGTGGATGTCGCCTGATGATCTGGCTGTCGCCTGATAAAGCCAGTTTTAATTACTGGCGAAGCGTTGTACTCAGATCGTAAATGTTGGTGGCTTTGCTCTCGAACACACCGGCGGTGCTGTACTAGTAAGAGAATTGGCCACGTTCTGTTAACGTGAAAAACCTTACTAATTTGGCTGTGTCGGGTGTTGGCGGATTTAACAACAGCACACTAACGTGGTTTACTTGATGGTCCACAGTTTGGGTTGCATAGCCACAGTCCCACTCCTGTGGCTTGTGTATTTTATTCTTCCACGTGTGAAGGAGATGTGAGCATCTGCCTGGTGTTGTTCTGTTGCGGTTGGCGGTTCCAACCAGAAAGTGCGACGTTTGGGTCTCGAATGAGGCGTTCGTTCAGGACCGTCCGCGTTGTTTCCACTCTGTTGCTATTCATGTGACCGATCATTACGCGGGCAACACTAATGTATGATCGCAACGATTGTTGCGTCAAGAAGTCGTATGGCAGTGGTTCTTCTTCTTAACGCGGAAAGGGCATCTCCCTCCTGTGCGGTGGGTGATGCCCTTTCTGGGGTAAATAATGGAACCAAAAAAAATCATCACGGGCAAGTAAGTACAATCTACTTTGTTCCATCAAAACCGATGTATCTATTACAATTATACATTTTTTTTATTTTTTACGATTGAGAACCTAAGGGATGCAAGGCTGCAATAAAAGTTAAGAGCCACTGGCGTTATGGCAATTTCAGTTGCTGCGCAGGCAGGAAATGGACAGCAGAGGGAAGCAGAGGTTACTGAGAACGCGTTCTTTAGAGAACCGCGTTTTCACTGCCCACAGAAAACTGATTCTGGCCTTTTCCACGATGTCGGATGGACATACGAGGCACTGTAAACACGTGGGTGGAATTTTCACTTCGGCATGGTACGTCACCCAATTGTCAATATACTCCAGACAGGAATAATGCGTTCACCTTAGGGTGTATGTGTGTATGTTGAACGTCTTTTGCCTTATACGTAGCCAACCACGCTAATCGGAGGTGCGAAGGACAACAAACTAAGCACTAGAAGCAGTTATAAAGAAATTCGTTTTCAATCGAGCCTTAAAAGTCCATAGCTCTAGTGGCTTCCTAATATCGGCAGGAAGAGCGTTCCAGACGGCCGCAGAAGCGCATGCGGCGACTGTCTTTGTCGATGGCGAGCCAACAGCCGTAACAGATGGCGGTGGTGGCATCTACATCTGCAGAACGTGAAGAACCAGTGGCATCTACATCTACAGGAGATTATACGACTGTTAAAGCCATTACCCGTGTTTATTGTAGACCCTGTACACGATGTCTGGAATCGACGGGAGTAAAGTTGGACTTACGAACACCTCTAATTACGAAAAGACCTCTTGAACTTCACTCGTTCGTAAGTATAAGAGTCATTGTACTGTGCAGTGGAGCGTGCTAACCACTTTGCCACAGATCTCCCCCCCCCCGCCCCCCATCTTTCCCCCTCCTCCCCCCAGCATCTACACAGTGATCTGCCGTGGCAGATCACTGTTATAATTCAGTAGGTTCACATGACATTGACTTCTCCAAGACGGAGGTTCTTTGCAAGCCAACCGGCTACCATGAGAGATTCGTTCATGAAGCCATCCACATATCCAAACACAGAGACAATTTCAACCGAGAGGATTGATTCTGGCTTAGTAACCATTGGAAAGATGTTTTAAACCATTTCGGTTCTTAATTAATTGTATTTTGCGGTGACCGTCAGACCGCAGCTCCTTCGCTGGCATTGTGACTGTTTCTCCCTCCCCCCTCCTCCCTTCCGAGTATGGATTGACCCGTCCGCCTGAATGTCGCTGTCCTTGGTGCTGGTTGTTGAGGAGATGGGAAAAACCGCCATTGTTTATCTCCTTGGTGCTCTTCTCTCCCTGACACCAACGCTAATCCCCCAGTTACATGCCAATTTATATGGAAACCCCTCTCCCCCCGTCCCCCGGTCCGAGCTCGTCGTTCGCCGTGGTGCTAATCCCTCACACCAACATCATGCTGATCCCCCAGTTACATGCTAACATATATGTAAACTCCCCCTCCCTCCTCCTCCAGTCCCAGCTCGTTCGCTCTCCGTAATGCTGATCTCCCAGTTACATGCTCCTTTGTTAAGGCTCTCTGTTCCTCCCACACAGCTTAAAAGACGCTGTCAAGCTTGACAGGGTTCACTCAAGCGCTGTCTTCTGGACAGTCCTGTGTCTTCACCTGAGGACGGCCACTTGTGTTGTGGCCGAAACGTCGTGAGAATTTTATTGTGTTATTTTATTTGATCAATTTATTATTTTATTCTCATTCTACGTGACTTTACCGAAAGAGCCAAAGAAGATGAATCCTTGCAGTCACGAAAGCTTCAAATCGAAATTTTATTGTTTCATTTTATTATTTTATTCTCACTCTACGTGACTTTACCGAAAGAACCAAAGAAGAAGAAGAGGCCTTTATATTTACAGTTTACAACTCTGAGTTTCGTTTCAGGGTCTGCTGTTTGCATGTGCAGGAAGGCCACTCTCAAGACCCCAGGAAGGCCATTGTCAAAATGACGAGACAAAAGTTGTCCAAGTAACGCGTGGGAATTCAACGCATGAAGGTGCTGCTATTGCTGCCACTGATACTGCCCCGCGTGATAAATGATGCCTAGCCCACCAATAAACCTCCACCTTCCTCATCACCTAAACCACTTGGGATTGGCTCCACTCGATGGCCTAGCTATTGTATACTGTATATATCTCTATATATTTTTTGTATTGCTGCACCATTGCATGGTGATGACGACTTTTGGGCCATTCACCGTGAATAATAAAACACGAAAGGATAGCGCCGTGCATTTGTTATCCAGAGATCGTCGGATCAATGAGTTCAAACAATGGTTGTACGATTTTATATTTCCCCCCCCCCCCCCCACGTCTCTGTCCGCCCAGCAGTGTTCGTGGGTACACTGAAGTTGATCGGCAGGCAGATGAGTGCCGTGTGTGGAGGTTAAAGCGTTGGTTACTCCCACCTCTTCCAGAAATGTGGAGCCAATGAAAACTAAACTATAAACATGTTCTCGTTTCTTTCGGTAAAGTCGCGTAGAAGGAAAATAACAAAATGATGAAAATAAAACAATAAAATTCTCACGACTTTACCGAAAGAAACCAAGAATATGAATCCCTGCAGTCACGAAAGCTTTAAATCGAACTTTAAACTATAAATAGTTTCATTATTTTACCAGGTAAGGCCCACTGAGCTCTATAGATCTTTTTCAGAAGCGACCTGGCCATCACAAATGGTGACTCAATGAAGTGGTATGTCACGTGTAAATGTATGGCAGATAAATACTCTTAAACGCATATCTCTGAATGTGGAGGGAAAACTGCAGCACCCGGAGAAAAATCCACGTGACCACGGGGAGAGAGAGATACACGAAAACTGAAAATATGCAGGAGTCAGGGTCAGCATCGAACCCACGAATCTCCTGTAAACCAGGCGAGATCGTCAACTGTGTGGTGGAGCAAGCACTTGCAGGGCTGCACCTTTACCTAAATGTGAATATGATTATTGAGACCACTACCATGTATCTCCATAATACTGCGCAATGTGGTTTGTATAATGTATACATGTAGCTGCATCTGGAGGCACTGCACAGAACAGTTTAGGGCTGTTCATTTTATAACGTTCTTGTCGAGGTACATTGCAAATGGTGCTTTCCATCGTGAAATTCAATTTCACGAAAGTACCCCAACTTGTTCTCACTTGTGAGACTGATAATGGCTGGGTTTTACATAGCGTCGTCCCTCATGCAAATCGCCTCGCGCAATCGCTCAAGCAACCAGGGGGCACGCAGGAAGGCAGCCAGCGGACCAGCCGGTGCAAAACATTCTCTGTATATTAAGATGTCTTCAGCCAATTCAACCATTGCGTTTATGATTCGTCTTGCCTTCAATGGTCGCCAAACGCGCACAATTTGTGTTCCTCCAACGAGAATTTTGTGTTGTTTTGCAAATTTCGGTGTCCAGTATGTGACTTCTCATTTGCACATCGAGTACTTATGAATGTTGCATCCCCTCTTGTGAAGTTATTTAGGGGGCGTCCATAAATGACGTCACGCGATTTTGGACGATTTTTGACACCCCCCCCCCCCCTCGTCACACGGCGTCACAAAACGTCAGACCCCCCCCCCTCAAATATGACGTCACAAAGCTCTGCCCCCGCCCCTCCCCCCAAAAATAAAAAAAAACATGCTTCAAAATAATCGCTTTCAACTATTGTCATTGTAGTGCGTATTTAATGTGGCGCTGCACTCTGATGTTGTCGGAGAAAGCATTTATTGAAAAGTCTATTCAATTAAGGAGAACGTGTTGTCTATATTTATTTAAAGTTGCGCATTTTGATGTGACGTCACATTTCTCAAACCCCCACCCCCCTCTCGTCTGACCCCACCCCCCAGGTGCGTGAGGTCATTTATGGACGGCCCCCTAAATTATATCCTGTGATTCATTTCTCGCGTCCAAATACTAACCTGGCTTGACCCTGATTAGCTTCCGAGATCGGACGAGACTCATTGAAGCCGGGATGGCATGGCCCGTGGGCTTCTGTAGTTCATTTCTATTTGATTATTCTTATTACTACTGCAAGCGTCGAGGCTGCATTTGTTGACGTCAGCCCAACGTTGGCTCAACGTTGCATGTTTACCGGCTTACCCACGTTTAAACCTTCATTTTTCCCCAATGCTATATTTAGGAGAGAGAAAACCAAATGTCGCAGTGAGCCTTCTCGGTGAGAGGGTATTAAAGAAACGCACGGATGAAAAATATATATTTTTAAACCAAAAAAAGTCTTTGAGCGATCTTAAACAGGTGGTGGCGCACGTTAGCAATCCAGCACTGCCAGAGGCAGGGACGGTAGGCGTATCCCTACGGAGCCAAGCGTCGCGCTCATCAGAAGGCGCGGAATGGGATCGAGTGTTGCCCCCTCGCACGCGTGGGTTTTCTCCGGGCGCTCCGGTTTCCTCCCACATGTACAATGAACACTCATTGGCCGGTAACACCTTTATATACAGAGGACAGCAGAGCTTGTGGGATGGGAGATTTTGTTTTGTTATCACCCGCTGACCGCCGGGCTGGTGACTTTCCTGCTCGCCTGTGGTGGCTCGCCACGTCCCTGTGCCTTTCCCAGAATCGGAATATTTATTGATACTGGAGGAATCCAATGAGCTGTAAAGTTATTTTTCACGGATGCCCAGTAGGGGCGGGTAAGAACGTTACAACAACAAACAAGGGTTGGAGAGGGGGGTTGATTGGGCAGAGAGAGAGGTGGGTCTGCTGGACTCGACACAGAGGCATTGGGTCTATGTGTGTCTGTGTTGTGTGTCTCTCTCTGTGTGTCTCTGTGTTGTCTCTCTCTGCTTGTGTGTCTGTCTGTGTGTCTATGTTGTGTGTCTCTCTCTGTGTGTCTCTGTGTTGTCTCTCTCTGCTTGTGTGTCTGTCTGTGTGTCTGTGTTGTGTGTCTCTCTCTCTGTGTCTCTGTGTTGTCTCTCTCTGCTTGTGTGTCTGTCTGCGTGTCTATGTTGTGTCTCTCTCTCTGTGTGTCTCTGTGTTGTCTCTCTCTGCTTGTGTGTCTGTGTGTGTGTGTGTCTGTGTTGTGTGTCTAACTCGTGGTTTCGTGGTAATTAACTGATTGGTCCACACCATGGGACGGCTTTCTTTTGAGCCTCGACCCAATTGGTGCTCGACCACAAAAGGCCTTTTTGCGTCATGTGGTCGAGCACCAATTGGGTCGAGGCTCAAAAGAAAGCCGTCCCTTGGTGTGGACCAATGAGTTTCAAGGACAATGCATATATTATCATAGTAAGTTTTTTGTTTGCATTTTGATTGCAGGTATTGTGGTTAATGCAGACATGAATCCTTGTAAAAAAGGTTTCAGTTTTGTTGCCAGAAAAAAGGGGAAAACCCCTATTATTAATCTCAATGATCTCATTGCATGAGGGAAAACCCGGAGGGAGGACCCGGAGAGAAAAAAAATATCCACGTGACCACGGGGAGAGAGAGACAAGGAAACTCCAAATTTAACGGCAGGCGTCGGGGTCGGGATCGAACCCCCGATCTCGATTGGATGTCTTTTAGCGGCGGTGCAGTACACGTTCACATAATCATCAGAATAGGGTTTTTCCCTTTTTTTCTGGCAACTAAACTGAAACTTTTTTTACAAGGATTCATGTCTGCATTAACCACAATACCTGCAGTCAAAATGCAAAAAAAAACATACTATGATAATATATGCATTGTCCTTGAAACTGATTGGTCCACACCAAGGGACGGCTTTCTTTTGAGCCTCGACCCAATCGGTACTGGCAAAGGAGGTCTAATGATGGGCATAATCATTGTCCACTGAAAACTTTCGTGACTGCTGGAATTAATATGCTTGGTTCTTTCGGTAAAGTCACGTAGATAAAAAAATAAAAACAATAAAATAAAAAATAAAATAAAAGTAACACAAGCGGGTCTTCATCAGGCCTGATGAAGACCTGCTTGTGTTGCGATCGAAACGTCATTATGGGTTTCGTGGGGGTTTTGCTTTAATTTAGATTTAATTTTATTCTTTTATTTTCTATCTACGTGACTTTACCGAAAGAACCAAGAATATAATCATTGCTATATCATTATTATTACAGACAGCAAAATGGCCAAACACTCGAGGCCTCTATGAAATCTCGATGCGATGTGCTTGCCAACTACCGTGGCAGACTCCCCGAAGGTACACAGGAATGAGACTTGTTTAACCACGTGTCTTGAGTTTCATCATGGGACCTCCCTTGCCAGTATCACCATTTTCAGACAAGGGTTTACCCCTTTCTGGCAATAAAACAGGTTGCGTTGAGATGTTAAAACGCCAAACAGAAACATTTTGCAAGGAATCATGTCCTGCATTAACACACATACACTTTGATAAGTATATATATTAACCACATATACTTTAATAGTATATACTTTAACCACGCAAATGGAGGTCCCATGGTGTAGCTGCTCAACCCCGAGCTCTCAATGTCCTCAAAGTGGCATTGTATTTGTGCTGTTCGCCTTTTGGCGTTGTCCTCTGGTCTAACACTGTTTGACACGAGGCTCTAAACAAAGCTGTCTCTGGTGTGGACCAATCAGTTTCAAAGACAATGCATCATCGTGTACTACCCAGAGCATGTTTTTTGGTTTACATGTTCACCGCAAGTACGTGTGGTTAATGCAGACACGATTCCTTGCAAAAGGTTTGTGTTTGGTGTTTTAACATCTTTACACAAACTGTTTTATTGCCAGAAGGGGTAACACCAATTCTTATATGTCTGACTTTTTGTGTAGTTTTATAAACGTGTGCAATTGTTATTCATTGACGATGGATGATCACGCTATGGGCACCCCGTGTAATTTCTCTGTGTTCGCACCATGCTGAATTCTATGACTGAAACACAATGGGGATTATCATAAATGAACGCAGCGATGCATTGGTGGGACCCACATGCATGTATGTTGAACTTCTTTCGCGCCGTACGTATCCATCCGGCGTTAGGTATGAGCATCTGAGTACGTCATTATATCCTGGCAAGATTACATTGATCTCCAATGGATCAATTCAATTGCGTTGTGAAAGCATAACATTTAAGCACACACACACACACATTACTCCATGCACACACACACACTACTGCACACTCACACACACATTACTGCACACACATTACTGCATACATACACATTACTGCACTCATACACATATTACTGCACACACACACATTACTGCACACACACATTACTGCACACACATTACTGCACACATACACACATTACTGCACTAACACATTACTGCACACACACATTACTGCACACACATACATTACTGCACACATACACATTACTACACACATACTACTGCACACACACATTACTGCACACACATTACTGCATGCACACACACACTACTGCACACTCACACACACATTACTACACACACATTACTACACACACATTACTGCACACACAACCACCGCCATTCGTCACTAAGTGACGATGACGTCACCACGACGCTTGTGCCAGGCCAGGTGCACCTTGCGGCCACGTGAAGTGTCGAACGCCCGCTGGCAGGAGGTGACTGGGCAGACCCAGGTGCCACGGGTCGACTAACTGAGATGACTGGCTGATGCACCACCTGTGCCCCCTACTGTGCCAACCTGCTGTGCTTTAGCCACCCGGCGCTCAGCTCGTTGTTGTGAGCGTCGCTCCTCCGACCTCCGTTGTTGTTGGAGGGCGACTGCCTCCAACTGCCCAGTAGCATCCTTCACGAGCCTCCTCCACAGAGGCCGATCTTAACACCGCTGGTACCAGTCATCGGCAAGTCCACTCAGCTCCACGTCCTCCTGTACCACGTCACTCCATCTCTTCTTTAGCCCGTGCCGCGCCCGTTTAGCCCCCTCGATCCGGCCGAACAAAAGCTGTTTAGGCATGCGGTGGCTGGGCATGCGGGCTACATGACCCAGCCATCGCAGCCTTGCCCGCCGGAGGAGCTCACCGATGGAACCTTGCCCAGATCTTTCAAGGATTTGTGAGCTCCTCACACAATCCAGTATGGTTAAACCCAGGATGGATCGTAGGCAGGCCAGCCTAAATGTTTCTAACCGGCGAAGATGTTCCATTAGGGGGGGTCCACGTTTCGCAAGCGTAGAGAAGGGAGGGAATGACCGTGGCCGAGAAGACCTGAAGCTTAGTGCGGAGCGACAGACCAGGTAGCTTCCACACAGCGTTACGCAACCGATGAAAAGATATTGCCGCTCGACTGATTCGGAGCGAGACCTCTGCTGTTAAACTGGAGCCGGTCATAAGCACACTTCTCAGGTATTGGAAACGCTCCACTCTCTCCACAACTGCCCCATCACCGATTGGGAGTTGTGGGGGTGGAGTGTCTGATGGTACAAAATACCCAGGCAGGTGCTTAGTTTTGGTGGGGCTGATTGTAAGGCCCCATCTCTTAGTGGCACGCTCCAGTCGCAGCAGCAGCGTCCCCAACTCCTCCTCTGAATGAGCAGCTATTACCAAATCATCAGCATACATAACGTGGTTGAGCAATAGGGAGCCATCCCTTGACCGCACCCGGGCATCGATCAGCCTCCCATTATATCTGTACCATATGGAGATTTCCCCGGTACAGCTATTGAAGGCTTCACGAACTACGTGGTCGAAATAGATGTTAAATAATGTGGGAGCAAGAGGACATCCCTGTCGCACCCCAAGGTGTACAGGGAAAGGCTCGGACTCCCGGCCACGTAGTTTAACCCGGGCCCGCTCACCATCATGATGGTCCTTAATGATCGTGAGCAGAGGGTCAGGTACTTCAAAAGCATGAAGAACAACCCAGAGCCCAGGCCTATTGATGGTATCATAGGCCTTGACCAGGTCAATAAAGCAGAGATGTAGGTCTTGCTGGAATTCCCTACACCTCTGCTGTAGCAGACGGACAGAAAATATGGCATCTGTGCAGGACCGCCCTTTCCTGAAACCCCATTGGGGCTCCGCAAGCCTCTCCTCAGCGTACCTGGCAAGACGATGTTGAATAAACCTTGCCAGGGACCTTTCCCGGCACACTGAGGAGTGAGATGCCCCTGTAGTTGTTACAGTCTGTGTGGTCCCCCTTCTTAAAGAGGGGGACCACCAGGGCATCCTTCCAATCCTGCGGAACCCGTCCAGTGGTCCAGACTGTTGTTATGATGTTATATAGGGCAGTCTGTGCACAAACTCCACCCTCCCTCAGCATTTCGCTTGGGAGATCATCTCTGCCCGCTGCCTTTCCTGGTCTCAGACTCCGGATCGCCCTCAGTACTTCCTCAATAGATGGCACTTCAGCCAGCCACTCACAGGGGGTGACTTCTTCCAATATTTGAGGCACCGCAGCCTCAGCAGGGTCATCCTCACTTTGTGCCACGATGTTTTCCTCACTGAGGGGTTTCCCCTCCCCCAGGACCTCACAGAAATGTTCAGCAAATCTGCAAACCTGTTCCTGGGGGTCGGAGATTGGATCACCGTTTTTTCCCCTAATGATGGTAATAGGTGTGGCGCTGCAGGTTACTTTTTTGATGGAGTTAAATAGAGATTTGTGATCGCGGGCCACTGAGGCAGACTCCATCTCCTCAGCAACCCGCGACCACCACCCATCCTTGCAGCGCCTCACGGCTCTCCGAACCTCCGAGCGAAGGTTGCGGTAAGCCTCCTCATTCTCTGACGTGGTATTCTGTAGCCGATGACAGTGGGCCTGTCGCTTTTTCTCAACTATCCTGAACACCTCCTCTGTCAGCCAGAGTCTCTGGGGAGGTCCTGACCGCGTACCCAAAGCAGACATTGCAGCCGCATGAGTCACAGTTCTAAACCTCGCCCAATTACCCTCGACATCAGGAGGAGTGGGGGACGATGCCAACCCCAGCCGCAGGCAATGATGAAATTCTCACTTGCAACTTTCATCAGATAACCGAGACCAGGCCACTTTTGGTTGGAATGGGGTCCTGGGTGTACACCCACCACCGGAGCGGAAGAATGGCAGGCGCATCTTACAGATGACTAGTCGATGGTCAGAGGGCAGATCAGCTCCACGGTAGGTCCTGGTGTCAAGGACATGGGCTCACATCTGCTGGTCCGTCACTATGTAGTCCAGATGTTCTTGCTTGGACCCGGCACGCATCCATGATGTTGTGTGGATGCGCCGATGCCGGAACAGCGTGTTGGTAATTACCAGTCCATGGGCTGCACAAAAATCTAGCAGCCTCCTACCGTTGTTATTAAGCTAATCCAGCCCATGCCCTCCAATCACTCCAGGCCAGGTGCCAGCATCATGACCAACTCGGGCATTGAAGTCACCCAACAAGATGACTCTATCCCGAGGGGCCACCTAAGCCAGCACCTGTGACAGGAGGTCATAGAAGGCATCTGACTCATCGGCTTTGCCTGCATCCCTCCATGGATGTTCGTCTTCGGTGGGGAATAAGTAACCACTACCACCAATCCTCGCCTCCGATTGATGGGAAGACGAGCCCAAAGTAGCCTGAGGCTTACAGCTTCCCACACCTCACCGCCACACTCCCACGCCCCTTCATTCTTTTGTTCAAAAGCAGTCTCCTGCCCCGAGTAGAGAACTGTCCACCCCTCATGGTGGCAGGAGCCAGAACCGGTCCACCGGACCTCCTGAATGCCACAGAGATCCAGGTGGTACCGGTCCAGCTCCCGACAGAGGAGTGGCAGCCTCTCCTCCGCAGTGAGTGTTCGAACATTCCACGTGGTCAAACGAAGTGGCTTTTCGTTGTTTTTGGGGGAGCCCCGAGGGTAGAGATTCAATCTCCTGGCTCCGCCAATTGGGGTTTGCCCAGGAGACGTCATAGATGCCTGTTCCCCCGGGGCCTCCGGCACAACCTTATTAGTTACATATTTAAGTTTAAGTCGTAGTTTCGTACCAGCCCCTCGCACCCGTCCAGAGCCCACGTTTAGCCCCTGTGGTGGACACAGACGCCATGAGGGGAGGAGCCAATCGGAATTGGCCCTCCCCCCACAGCACTGTCCACGACAGAGTTGCCCGTCCGGCACCGCGAGGAGGTAGGGGGTTGTTTTGCCGCACACACACACATTACTACACACACACATTACTGCAAACATACACACACATTACTGCACACACAAATTACTACACACACACATTACTGCACACACACACATTGCTGCACACACACATTATTGCACACACACACACACAAATTACTACACACACATTACTGCACACACACATTACTACACACACACATTACTGCACACACATTACTACACACACACATTACTGCAAACATACACACACATTACTGCACACACACATTGCTACAAACACACACATTGGGGGTGGAGGGGGGGGGTGCAGGGGGGTTGATCCTGTTGCCATGGCAACCCGATGATTCCCTTTCGCCAACCCGCATTGACCAGCACGGTGAAGTATGGTCAAACAACCCCAATGACCAAGCCTTCTTCCTGCAGTGGATGCACAATGCCTGTAATTAAAATTAAAATCGTGACTTGCATGCTACATACGCCGTGCAGCTGTGACGTGAACACACTGTATGCGACCATATGGCTGAAGAAAGACAGCTTTATTATATTAATATTAATAAATCAAAATTTAAAAGACAGCTTTGTTTGATCCCTCAAAATTATGCAGCCACAAAAATGAAAACATTTAATAATACAACCATTTGATACGTTCAAAGGGGCGAATAAAGTAGACGTCTTTTTTTTCTATTTTAGACTAAGCTTCCACTTTGCCATTCCGCGTAAATAAAATAAAATAAATAGATGTTGTATTCCTATCCATGCGAGATGGGTGCTGGCGGTTGCCTAGCAACCGCCGTGGCCTAAACGTGAGGCCCATCGGAGCCTTCACGAATTGCCACGTTCGTCTTCTGCCTTGTACAGACAGCAAGGATCACCTTCTTTTGTGGTTATTACAGCGAGAGATATTCCACTTTTAATTGGACGCTTGAAGTTAGGGGGGAGGGGGGGTGTTGAGGGATGGTTCAGATTAAAAATTATCGTCGTAAAACGGCTGCGGTGTCGATTTTCGCCCCGTCTGTAAAATGATTTGGGGCCGGCGTTTTATTTGCAGTCAATGGATTTGCAATTCGAAATGTAGGGCAAGTCTAGATTAGAAATCTGAGGAACGAACCCAAATCGAATAATGTTTCTCGGTTCCGCAACAACAACAACAAAACAACAAATATAGTTTTACGGAAATACGAACACCGCTCTTCACCTTAAATGTTATATCATTGTTTTTTTTGTATTGCTCTTTTTTTTCCAAAACTTGGTTGCGAGAGAGACGGCGAATTTCCACGGGTTTCCTTTGGACCTTGTAAATGAGAAGCAGAGGGATCCTGTTGGCATGGCAACCCTTATTGAAATTCATCCCATAATGTGGAGTTGGTCACACGGCCGCTGTGTGCACAATTCGCTGGCTTGGCTGATGGGGTTTTGTTTCCATTCTCTCGAGTAAGCGTGTATCTTTTATATTCTTAGCTCTTTCGGTAAAGTCACGTTGAAGGGAAACAATAAAATAATAAAAAAATATACATTTTGTATTGTTTTTTTTAATGTATATTTGATTATTTTATTGTTTCCCTTCAACGTGGCTTTACCGAAAGAGCTAAGAATATGAATTACTGCAGTCACGAAAGCTTTAAATCCAAAATTTTTCGTGTATTTTTTGTCATACTTCCACTATGTCGATGCGTATATTATGCCATCTTTACGCGCATAATGACACCGCCATTTGTCATGCGTGCATACATAACATAGATATTCTTGGTTCTTTCGGTAAAGTCACCACGTAGACGGGAAACAAGCAAATAATAAAAAAATATAAAACAATAAAATTCTCACGACGTTTCGACTGCAACACAAGCAATCATCATCAGGTGTGAAAACCACAGCAATTTTCTTGCTCAATCATCTTCAGATGTGAAAACCTGATTGCTTGTGTTGCAGTCGAAACGTCGTGAGAATTGTATTGTTTTATATTGTTATTATTGTATTGTTTCCCTTCTTACGTGACTTTACCGAAAGAACCAAGAATATGAATCCCTGCAGTCACGAAAGCTTTAAATAAAAATGTAATACATAACATCGTAATCATCGTAAGCCACCATCAATTCACGACTGGATGATGCCACATCTGGCGATCCTGCGATGTAAATACTTCCCCCGCCAGCGCTTGCACACTTGCTGATTCCATCGCTCCATCTCCTTTGGCGGACGAGAAGACCCTCTCGTATGCGTTTCATTTCTCAATGCGATTGTGAGCGGATATGGTCATAAGGAACGGGGCGAGTTACCTTGGATTTTAGACACCGCGTCTCTCAGCATTGTAGGCCACCATTGCCACGAGATGTTAACTATCTCGCCTGGTATGCAGGAGGTCGTGGGTTCAGGTCCCGACCTTGACGATGGCTGATTATTTCGAGTTTGCATGTTTCTCTCTCTCTCTTTCCCCGTGGTTGCGTGGATTTTTCTCCGGGTCCTTCGGTTTTTCCCTTTTTTATATTTATAATCAAAATCACGCGCTTAGAGAGTATTTGACTGCTACACATTTCAACGTGATGAAGCCACCTTTGTTGAGCTGTCATTTGTGCCCCGGTTGCTTCTGAAAAAGGGCTTCATGGCTCAGTGGGCCTTACCCGGTAAAATAAAATACAGAAGAAAATATCTAATTGCGACCTTTTTGCCGGTATCAAGAATAATGAACAATGATAATATTTTACCCTTCAACACTTAGAAACGTGCGATAAGAGTATTTGCCTGCTGTACACTTCCATGCGATTGTCCACTTTGTTGAGCTGTCATTTGTGGCCTGGTTGCTTTTGAAAAATATCTATATAGGTCAGCGGGCCATGCCTGGTCAAATAAAAAAAAATAGTTAGATTGTAGTTAGTTTAACACGTAGGCTGTCGCGACCAATATTATTCATAATAAAGGTTTTTGGGTTAGATCGCGTTATTTATAAATGTGTCGTAACCCTCCACCACCCGACACGGCCAATCAGCAAAAAAAAAGTGTCACGTTGACAAAAGACAAATAGTTCACTACTTTAGCCCCGCACCGGTGTGTTGAAGAGTGAATCCACAACATTTACAGTTTGAGTACTGTCACGTTTCGCTGGTAATTACATCCAGCATCATCGGGCAATTCGCCAGAATGGTAAAGCCTTCCACTTGCTCCCGGTCTTAAATAGAGCAGCAGGGTGAGGTCATCATTTAACTCATTTCAGGTTATATAGTTATGTTTCAGTCAAGCGGGTTATGTGAAAGAAATGGCGACGATTCAGCTGAACCTCTCACTGATGGAATCTCCCATTTCAACGCGGTGCAGTTGGGCCAAGCGAGATGGCCGATGCATGCCTACAACTGATTATGTGCTGCTGCTATGTATGTTGAACTTCTTTTGTACCGTACCTAGCCAACCGTGCTAATCGGTTGTGCGGGGGAAGGATACCAAACTAAACACAAAGAGGCAATTCTAAAGAAATGAGTTTTCAATCTAAACTTAAAGTGCATAGCTCCAGTGGCTAATATGCATTGGCGGTCTTTGTTCAATGGTCTAGCCATAGAGCCACTGCGAGGATGATCGGAGTTCGCGTGATGGTTTATGCTCCTTGCGAAGATAAGCTAGGAATCGTGGTTCCTTTGTGACAATCACTCTGTGTACGTGTTGCTGCTGCTATGTATGTTGAACTTCTTTCACACCTTATGTAGCCAACCTTGCTGAGCATTGTGAGTCATAAAACACAGACGAAAGTCCATGTCTACATTAAAAAAAATTATAAGTTTGTACTCGTTAGCTTAAGAAGCCTTTATGCTAAACTCTCATAACATTTTACCCAGCAGGTCATCCCTGAACTGGTTTTGACATTCTGGGTTTCATCAGCCGTGTCAGACCTGTTCAACAAACACTGCTATGCTGCCAGATGTTGTGGGCAGGAGCCAGCCATTTAAATGATGGGGTCTATCAGTACAACATTTTACATTGTATATAAACTCATGTGCTGGTCGTAGAACATTGTGTGTAGAAATTAAATCCGTCAAAAGCACTATCTGGACATTTACAGGGTTTTTTTTTCTTCCAGTCAATAGTTTTATCAATGGTTTCTAGCCAGCCTATTGCCTTAACTTGTAAACTCTATACAGAGAGGGTTTTCTCTGGTTTTGTGCCTTTTTATGCTTTACAACTAAGGTTGAATCCATTGAGGCATTTGTCATGTCTGTCTGTATACGGGTGGGGGGGGGGGGAGTTCAACAGTAACTATCGTGAAGATGATCAAATAAAACATGAATTAAATTCTAGATGAAAGATATGTCGATATTAAGCATTTACCTGAGAGAAAACTGGCCAAATGTGATACGAAAAATAACAACCCAGCGCTAAATAAGCAACGCTTTTCGGCCAAGGTGATGATGTCACATGGTTTTTCATAACACCCTGTATGTGTGAGCAATCTCTGTATGCGGCTCAGGAGGTAACATCATTATCGCTAATTAAATACTTTTGAGGACAAAAGCACGCTGGGAATTGTTACAGATCCATGCCTATGCGTGATTTGTCTCCCTTGTTATTTAATGATCTGTGATTGGGACGATAAAATTGTTTCGAATTTTAAGAATGGGTCACCTAGACCAAATTAGATGTGATGATAGACAGCTTCTATGCCTGTGTACTTAGGTTCAATCCCAGGGCAGATATGTGACGTAAATGTTATTTATCTTATACTGAAGATCTCCAAAACTTCGTTCAACAAATTATTTGATGCTGCTGCTTTAGCACAAATAACAAAAGTAACCTCAACACACATGCCAATAACACATCCTTTAAACAGCATGCCATGTAGGAGGTCATTTGCCTGAAATGTCACCAATGAAATATTTTACTTTAAAGACCACAGTGTTAATTAATAAATGCGTTTAGATTGTTGTTGTGAAGTGGATGGGTAGGCCATTGGCAGTGTGTGAGGTGCAGGGTGCAAGCCTCTATGAGCCACGCCCTTTCTTAAAGACTTTGGCGATCATGGACTTCCTTCCATTGAGCTTTGTCCATGATATTGACTGAAACAAATTACATTATAGACTCCCAGTTGCATCCAATCGTTCAAATTGCTGATGCTTCATTTGCTGTATTCCCTGGCTGCTTGTTGTACCTATGATGTTCCCAAACATTGTGTAGAGTCTTTTGTTCTCGTTACATGTGTAGTGATATCAAATGGGTCACTACGGCGCCAAGTGCCGGTTACTGAGAGGGGAACTGGGAGTGAAGTAGCCCTCTCTGCCAGTAGGGCATGCAATGTCACGGAACGGGTCCCTAGGGGGCGTAGTGCTGGTGGCTGGCAGAGAGGGGGCATCTGAGGATGTAGCAGCCCGGTTGGCTGGCAAGGGCACGTGATAGGCCAGAGTAAGGATGTGGGCCAAAGGTGACAAAAGGGACACGTGGGACAAGGCCGTAGCCATGGAGTCAACATTGGGGTGGACCACATCTTCCAGGGTGTCTGGGGATCCCAACCCAGAAAAATATCTACATTTTAAAACTCATTTCCTGCCTAAAATATTTAAATATTCACTAACACATGGGATGGACTTTTTTTTTCAATTTTGTCGAATAGTGTATATTGTATTACATTGCTGTTTTAACGTTTTTACCATTTCTTGTTTCATTGTATGTAATGGCAGAGATTAGGGATTAATAAAGTACAACCATAACCACAATCATATAAACAGAAATCGATGCATTGTTATATGAAGACAAGTCCAGATATTGTGGCCAAGGTTTAGCAAATTGTTGTTTTTATTCACATAGCATAGCAATTATTTTTTATAGCAAAATCTTGGGGGGACATTTTGAGCATATTTGAATATGGGGGGGGGGGGGATGTGTCCCCCCCCATATATATTATAATATATTATAATTACGGCCTTGACGTGGGGTATGGCCCAGAACCTTCTGGTAAGTTCCAGAAGGGGGCGTGGCCGAGGGCGGAGCCAGGCCACACTGGGGGGCATAAAAGGGAGGTCCCGAGGCCGGGTCGGGGCTGTCTGCTGGAATGGTGTCCTCCGTGCAACGTCTACCGTCGGTCTTCATGCTTGGCATCGTGGGTCAGGCAGTGTGCCGACTGTCCTGAACCGGTTTATGTAGTCATCCCGTTGTAGTCCATAGAATAAACGTGTTGCCTCCTGAGTTAGCGTGTCTCTCATTGAACCCACTACGCATGTCTTCGAAATCGAACTCGCCTATCTCTGATTAATTATATTCGTGTCGTCTTTTTGTGCCAGCTGTCCATAATATATTTAGGTCACTCATCTTGTCTGTCAATGACATTGTTAACATTCTTCTTAAACTTGATTTGGAGCTTTCGTAACTGCAGGAACTACTTTGTGGTTCTTTCGGTAAAGTCACGTAGAAAGAAAATAAATTAAATAATAGAATACGACGTTTAGATTGCAACACAAGTAATCATCTTCAGGTACGAATGATTGAGAAAAAACTAAAGTCGGTAAACTTAGAAATATAATGCAATACAACACAGAGAGTCGGCTAACATAAATTATTCTTGTTTGTTTCCAGTTTGCTCCTATAGGAGCTTCGTTAAATTCCAGCTTTCACATCCATACAGGAGAACAGACTGGGGCATGTATCACTGCACTATTGTAATTCTCATCATGATTAAATATTAAATGTTTCTGTATGGATGCTATTTTCTGAAATATATCTTTTACCAGTGCTATTCTTCTGTTTATCTCTGTGACATGCCCTCCGGCCTAAAGTTGGTTAATCTAGTATTAATTTACTAATCGGATGAATGAGCCAGCAATCTTGAGGGATCTGTGACCATGCCCTGTGGTGGTCATCCAAGATGCAATAAAAAAGAATGCAACATATCCATCAATAACACTGCTGCAATAAAAGTGAAAATATATACCGTAGTAGGTGACGTTGCTGGCAATGGGCCTTCATCGCAAATTCATAATTTTTATTAGATGAATAAATAAATGTTGACTTATGTGCTATGAGGAAGGTCCATTTTCCAAATCGTCACCAACTATATATTTTTTCATTTTAAGGTCATGGTGTTATGGACGTGTTGAGTTTTTTTTTATTTCATTCATTGTGTTTGTGCAACCATTGCCAATGCAGCGTCACCGAGCACGATGAAACGCGATTATTTGGGCTCCAATTTTGGCACAGATGTCACGGAAACGGCTGTAGAAGCACGTCAGACTTGGCGCTTTCTTAATTTCCTTTTAATAATCGTTTCAACAACATCTGAGTATTTTTCTTAATACTGTTCTGCCGTTTGTCAATCCACTGCTGTAAAAAATGGTGCGTTGTCCGAGCGGAGCTTCTGACCATATTTCACCATGCTGCTCAGTGCTGGTTGGTGAGTGGGTCTCAACACCGGTTCAGATATCACTCCCCACCTATGTTGGCCGTCGCAGGGGAACTGAACTCAGGCACCCAGGTTCACAATGAAGTGCGCCAACCATTGCACCACCGCTCCATCTTATTCTTACTTAATTCAGTCAAATGATTGAGGAGTGCAAATGATTGAGGAGCAAATGATTGAGGAGTACATGATGTATAAATAACTGTAAATATAACATTGTATTATTCAGAGGTGTATATAAAACGAAACTATGTTTTTTTTTACCGGGTTAGGTCCACATATAGGTCTTTTTCAGAAGCGACCTCGCCACAACTGATAGCTCAACAAAGTGGCTTATCGTGTGGAAATGCATTGCAGCCGAATGCTCTAAACACACGTTGATTCTAAATGTGGAGGGAAAAACCGGAGGACCCGGAGAAAAATCCACGTGACCACGGTGAGAAAATGCAAACTCCAAATATACAGGCGTCAGGGTTGGGATCGAACCCACAACCGCCTGTGTACCAAGCGAGGTAGTGATATAGACACACTGGAATCTTTTGAGCACTTATAAAAGGCTGACAGCATATGATGGGGTGGTGTAGCCAGCAACATCCTACCGCCCCTGTTGCCCCAGTGATAATGTTTACACACTGCACCAGGCACTCATTTAAGGCTGAGATGACCTAGGGCAGGCTCAAGACCAGTGCATTTAATTGCTACTGATGTCAGCCATGGCTGGTCATCTAACCCGGCCAAGCGGATTTGTATTGCAGTGCGCGAATCTCAGCACCACCACGACCCCGCACGACACAAGCACACACTCACCACAAGCACTCGCAGCCAACGCATCCATGAAGTGTGAAATAACATGTTTGAAAGTCGTACAAATCAGCATTGTTTATGTTTGTTAGAATCTATGGAAGTCACAACTTTACGATAATGTTTGTTCTCAACACCAATCACCAAAAACAGCAACAGTCAACGCTAGGAATTGTATGGCACGACGGGAACTGAGCATCAACACAAGTTGCATGATAGTACCAAGATAATAACAGCGGCATTAGTTTTAAAGGTTTAAAAAAGTAGGTCGTACGAAAAATTAATAAGGTTTTTAGGCAATACCTTGTTTTTAGGTTTTTTTTTGGCTACGTCTTTTCCCATCACATTGTATTGACATTTTACTTCGTATAAACGTACTAACGTTTAATTTCGACAGAGCACCGTACTTTTCCCGACCGGCAAGTTTACTGCCGACCTGCAACAACAATAATAACAATAACACTGTTCTCAGAATCAATGTCAACAACAGTTTTTGACAATCACTTTGAACATAAGTGCAAACCCCAAAAAGCGGTTAATTGTAGAAAATATGCGCATCTTAACAAGTGCCTAAGAACCTTATGTTTTTTTGGACCTTACCACAACAGAGAACACATAATGTGGTATAACACCTCGATAATCCGCACTTTTTTTTCTGTTTAATATGACAAATACCAAGCACTTGTTGTTTATAACGTTTACACGACTGTCTAAAAAACAAAGCATGACGTTACTATATAGCTATTTTATTTATGAAGCCTACATGAAAAGTGTCGCTCCAAATATTCCAGATACATTATACGGGGTTTGTTTTGCAAATAAGTTGCACATATACTGGGCATGTAATTACCTATTTTCATATATTTAATGATGTATTATCGTCTCTGTAAAGTTGCTTTAAAATGGCTTCAGGGTAATTTTTAAAAATGCACTCCCTTATGTCCATACTGTCGTTCATATATTATGTACTTAAACGGTTATAATATATTTAATATTGCTTATTGTATCTCACGGAATAAATTATTTGCAATTGCTGAGATTTAAAATTTACTCAACAATGCTTAGAAACCTCCATATCGGGGAAAAAAAGGTTAATGCAGTTGGCCGAACATACCAATGTCGGATCAGAGCTTGGGCACTCAATCGTTGGTGACGACTCCGGATGCTTTCCCACTTGCCTGTGGCGCTTCTGAAACATTTTCTCTCATAGAGAGTGAGCGAACACTGCACACAATATAAATTCAGATTTTTTAAAATGAGGTTGGAGAATAAATGTCGACTGCTTATACCCATGTGTAGGATTTATTATTATTATTATTCTCACCACATTTATAAATTATTTCAGTTTTTTTTAATATATCAATGGTGATAAATTTGATCCCTTTCCCATGAAATGCAATTAGTTTAATGTTTAAAATGCATGAAGAAATAAAAGCATCTCAATAAAAAATCAAGGACACATTTTAGCACCATTATAAACTCAACTTTTTGTTGGTTAACTTTTTAACGTTGTTTCCAATAACCATCTGAAAATTACCATTTTACTTCACTATTTCACGGCTGGAGAGGTTCACATTTCCAAACAAAAGAAGATGATTAGATTGTCACGCCTTTTAAATGTATCTTTTAAAAAAAAACTATTCCCTGACTTCTCATTCCTAAACCATTCTCCTGATAGACATGAAAAGTTAAGGTGTTCACTGATACAAGTGTTAATGCACAAGAGCAGAATTCACACGTGGTGTTGACACGTGGTGCCATATTCTCCGGATTATAAGATGCTCTGGTAAATGTAAATGCACCCCAACCTTGTGTCTGGCCGGTGTCAATAAAGTCATACAAATATGGTCACACGCGAAACTATTTTCTTAAACCAGGTAAGGGCCCACTGAGCTATACAGCTCTTTTTCAGGAGCGACTTGGCCACAAATGATAGCTCAACGAAGTTGACCATCACGTGTAAATGTAGAGCAGCCAAATAATCTGAACGCGTGCTTCTCAATGTGGAGGGGAGACTGGGAGAAACATCCACGCGACCACGGGGAGAACACGCAAACTCCAAATATACAGCAGGCGTCAGGGTCGGGATCGAACCCACGACCTCCTGTATACCAGGCGAGGTAGTTAACATCTCCTAGCCACCGTGATGATTATGAGAGAGAAACACGCAAACTCCAAATATACAGCAGGCGTCAGGGTCGGGATCGAACCCACGACCTCCTGTATACCAGGCGAGGTAGTTAACATCTCATAGCCACTGTGATGATGATGAGAGAGAGACACCGCAAACTCCAGATATACAGCAGGCGTCAGGGTCGGGATCGAACCCACGATCTCCTGTGTACCAGTCCTTTGCCTGTTAAACCGAAGCTACTGCCGGTTTAAAGACAATTGTTCAATATTTATTGGGTGCTCACCGCAGTTGAAAAATGCATTCCAGTCAACACAACACAGAGTCATAGTTGACACATGGATGTGTAGAAAAGACGAGGCGGAGGGGATCCCGAGCAAGCTGTAAATATGAACAGAGTAAAACGGCATTCTCTGCTGTTGACTTTTACACGAAAAACAACAAATTGAGAGGAATGTGTGATCCTAGAAAATTGAAACTTCACTTTCAGTGGCACCCAAATGTACACCTGCCAGATTGGAAGACCCTCCTACATTTTTCGTTAAAAATACAGGGGGGGAGGGGGGACACCCCCTCTTCTCATAATTCAGAGATGATGGATGTTGGTTCGTTTCTGAAATTTTTTGTGAAAATTTGCCAATGTCTCCATCACCAACCATGGGGCAAATCTCCACGGTGATAGGTTTTGAACATTTTGTCAAGATGTAAAGTTGACCTGTAGCAGGGAGTTTAAACTATGATTAGCGATGTGAGTGGAAAGTATTTAAAGAGACGAAGAAAAAATAACAAACCGTGATTCAACATTATGTTAATCAAAACAAGTATTAATTATAAATAACACACAGATAATCCAACTAGAGATTTACCTTAAGAAAACACGAATTTATGGCAATAACTAAATACACTAACGGTGCAATTGAAATAAATTCGCAAGTCTTGATACAAAAAAAACCCCTACTTAAATCAAACGTGTTACAGTAATACCCGGGTTTAGGTGGGGGATGCGTTCCTGAAGGGTGCGCGGAAAAATATCGAAGCGATTTACAGGGACGGGTGGAGGCGAAGGCTGAGAGGCGACGGACAACGAGAAACGGGCGGACGACGACGCCATCGCCAGCGACGTGTGGGCTTGAGGCGACGCAAATCAGGTAGCAGCGGTGTTAATCGGGGTATTGTTGTTCAGCGTTTGTTTAGCTTGTGCCGTTGTTTTTATTTTTACATGCACGTTTTGTTTGTACCATCTCTGCATCCACCTTTACCGTACTGCGTTCCCACAACTTTTCACCGAGCAGGTTTAACGTTTGAAGAGTTGAACACCCAAGTATTACATTCTTATCAATTACCATTGGCATGCACACGTGTTAAATTAATGTACTGTCTGTTGTCACCCTGTTAATGAATCATTGTTATCGCCAGTCACGGACACAACACACTGTGTAACTATTTTTTTTGTTCCTGGGTAGTAAGTGTTATTTCCTAATTGCTTATGCCTCAAAAGTACAGAAAGTGGCTATTATTCCCCAAAAACTATGCTTTTGTGACCAGGACAGTGATATTTTGAAATTTACCTATTTTCCAGAACATTCCAGATAGATTCAGTGCTGAGTAAACTTGGAGTAACTTCTAGAACATTATAGAACCTCCCAGTAATATAAATAGTATAAATACAGGGGCCTTAAGCCCACCACTTCAGTTTAATTCTAACTGCCAAAGTGGATACATCTGCATTTTTCTGAGATGGCATCAAGAGGCTGCAAGCATCCGGCAGATGCATTTTGCTATGTCTGTGGCCAATTTATCAAGACAAAAGTGAAAAAGTAGTCTGTGGAAGCATCTAATAAGATGTGTGAGGCCTACAAGGTATATTTCGGCATGCCTGTCAGGGATCAAGATAAAACAAATTAAAATTGGAAAAGTTTTTAATTTTAAAATGTTTTACAATTTTCATTATTTAAAAAATAAATCATATATGCAAAATGTTGCGATAATCTCTTACACATTAGTCATGGGTGAAATAAATGAATTTTTGCAGGATGGTACAGAGGGGAAAAGAGAGCCATGAAGTTCGCTATCCCGAGAATTTGGCGGGAACCCACTGACCACTCAAGCAACTGCTACTTCTGCATGGTGGACCCTGCCAAACGTCGGATTGGCAAGAATGCACCTGCTATCACGTATCCAGACCTTCCTTCATTCATCGCCCTGGTGCCACACTGCCATGAGCTCCCCCTACCCACTCCTCTGGAGAGAGAGCAGCCGTCTTTAGAAGAGAGCGGCAAGTCAGAGAGCGAGGAAGACGTAGATCCAGATGACAATTTCAGAGGTGGAGCTGAGGCGAGAAACCCATACTACTCCAACCAAAAAGACCAACGATTTGATCAGAGATCTTGGTCTCACCATGTCCAATGCTGAGCTTTTGATGTCTAGGCTCAAGCAGTGGAACTTGCTGGATAAAAGTGTGCAAGTCGCAGATCAGAGGAAGCATCACCAACCTTTTTGCAGCTTCTTCACCCGTCAAGATGGGCTCTGCTTCTCCCACAATGTGACCAGTCTGTTCGAGGCAATCGGAATCGCCTGTAACCAGAATGAGTGGCACCTCTTCATTGACAGCTCATCCAGGAGCTTCAAAGCCGTGCTGCTCCATAATGGTGCACCTCAAATAAGATTACAAAAGCATCAAGGCCTTGCTGGACGCCTTGACGTATGATGCATACGGCTGGGAGGTCATCGGAGACTTCAAAATGTTGGCATTCCTGATGGGTCTCCAAGGCGGATTTACTAAGTTTCCCTGCTATCTTTGCCTTTGGGACACCAGGGACACCAAGGCACACTACCACAGGCGGGACTGGCCACAGCGGACCGAGTTCTCTGTGGGTAGAAACATCGTCAAGTGGGAGCCACTGGTGGACCCCCGGGAGGTGCTGATGCCACCGCTGCACATCAAATTGGGCCTTATGAAACAATTTGTCAGAGCTGTAGATAAGGAGTCGGCAGCCTTCAAGTACCTTCAAGACTTATTCCCTAAGCTGTCTGAGGCAAAGGTCAAAGCCAGTGTCTTCGTCGGACCACAGATAAAGAAGATCCTGGAGTGCAATGAATTCCCCAAGAAGCTCACTAGTAAGGAGAAAGCGGCTTGGAACAGCTTTGTTGCAGTGGTTCGTGGCTTCCTGGGGTATAACAAGGTCGAAAACTGGAACTGGTTGAGACTCTGGTTGAGACTCTGGTGAAGAACTACGGCACAATGGGCTGTAGGCTGTCCCTTAAAGTCCATATCCTTGATGTTCATATTGATAAATTCAAGGAGAACATGGGAACATACTCGGAGGAGCAAGGCGAGTGCTTCCACCAGGATATACTGGACTTTGAACGCTGCTTACCAAGGACAGTATAACGAGAACATGATGAGAGACTACATTTGGGGGCTGATTCGTGAAAGTGATTTACAGTATAATCGTAAATCTCGAAAAACTACTCACTTCTAAATCTTTACTAGTCATTTTTGTATTACTTTAGTATAAATACATGTTAATTTTGATTCATATGTTGTTTTTTTCTGACTTTACGTGAACAAAAAGACACAAATTCGCCCGTTTTCTCATTGAAAATAGGTACATTTCAAAATATCACTGCCCTGGTCACAAAAGCAAAGTTTATGGGGAATAATAGGCATTTTCTATACTTTTCAGGCATAAGCAATTACAAAAAATAACACTTACTACCCAGGAACAAAAATTGTGTTACACAGTGTTATCTCAACAGCGTCCCCCACAACAACTACTAAATCATTAACATGGTGCCACGAACGATAAATTTCAATAAAATGCACTCATTACGCTGTGCGCAATTAACCCACTGGAGCATTTGGTATGGTGCCTTCAATGGATCCTCCTAACCAGTTGTAAATGGCAGCCGGAGCTGTTTGAGGGCTTAGCTCTAGAAAACTTTTCCTTGCTCCCTCCCCCAGGCTTCTTCTGTAGGTAATTACCTGTCTAGTGAAGGCACCACGATGTTCTCTCTGGGATTGCTGACATCATTGACGGTCACTCTTTAGTAATTCAACAAGGGCCACCCTTTGTAAAACACTGGTTCTTGCCACGGAAACATTGAACCTTAAATTCTGGTCCAGGATCACCAATGCAGGTGAGTGGCACCCAGGCCTTAACTTCAGTTGGAGCTGTCCAGGGCTGAGCTCTGGGAACTATTACAACACCGCCATTCGAGCGGGAGGCGGGAAAGGGAGGAGGGATGCCCAAGGGATTAGGGGGGCCTTTGAAAATATTCAATGATAAATTGAGCTCTGCTACTAACACTCATGTCCCTCGTGCATTGAAACCCGATTGTCCTGGTCATCTGCCGTTGCCTTGAAGGCTTGCGGTGACGTTAGATGTTGAACTGTCTCTGCTGTTCGGTTGTTTTACTTCACACATTGTCGAGCTCTGATCAGTAGGGTATGCAATAGGACACCAGCTAATGGGAAAACATAATTATCAGAATGTCGGGTCGATTGATGATTACGACTTGGCCGAAATGCAAAGAAATAAAATGTCTCATCGTATACGGTATGAAACTAACAATTTTGAGAATAAGGTCGGTCTTAAGAATGTGAAAACAATGATTGTGCAGTAGAAATGTGCGTCCAACATGGTCCTCGTGACCAAAACGCATTTTCAATTGTGAAGAATGCTTTTACCATCTCCATAACAAAAAACGAATTAAGATGTGGGGGCTCTGGTGCAACGGATAGCGTAACGCGCTATGAACCCGGCGACCTGAGTTTGATTTCCCGATTATGGTGATCGTCAGAGTTGCAAACGATTACTGGACAAGCTCTGGGTCCTCTTCCACCCTTTCACCAAAGCCACCCTGACTAGCGTGGTGAAAAATAGTGAAGCAAACCCCATGACCTTGTGGGGATGCATCCAGCAGTGAATTGACAAACAGCTGCAATTATTACAATGACACTTGTAACAATTACGTATGCATATAAAAAGGAAATTGGCCTGTTAAATGTTACAACAATCCCAGACCGGTGTTTACGGCGGTGGCTATTTCAGAGACATATTGCAATGCAACGCCCGTCAAGTCATCGTGACACTGAAGCCTTGTATGCAACTGAACTTGAATACATCGGGGCGCACGTGTCGGAAGAGAAAGGGAATGTCTACTGGTGTGCGATGACCCTGTGATGTTTGCACAGCTAAAATGGCAACAAGTTGGAGCCGCTTGGCACAGGTCACTTGGTACACATTGCAATCCACAGCCAGAAGAATCCGTTCGGGAGCCAATGGCTGCTTTGGTAGGGCTCGCGGCTCAGGCTCGAGACCCAGGCGCAGTGGCGGTGCTAAGCGAGAGAAAAAACAAACAGGAGCTGTTTGGAGACCAGAAGCAGCTCGTGGGGCAGCGGTTTCATAATTGTTTTCGGGAGTGAACCAAATACCAGCCGAAATAAAAAAAAATTGGGATAAACCTGACACGCTGCTTCACATAAACGAGCCAATTACAGGACTGCTATTGTTCCTTCCTCTGTAACTTGTCTGGAGCGCTCTTCTCTCGTCTCACAGCATCTCTGCATTGATTCTCATCTCACTACCTCGACATCATTAGTCTGTCGAGTATCCCGTCTGTTTTTCTCACTTGAAATAGTATGAATCAAGAGGGCTCCACCCCTGATGCTTGTATGTTTGGGACCAGCACCACCCTATGTGCGTGTCATCTCGCTCACTCACTCGCTGATCATGTGAAGCGCTTGCAGATGTATAGTTTTGCCCCCAACAAGGCATCCGTCTGTGGACGTAGCCCAAAGCTCTTCAGCATTCGCGATGATGCCCCTTTTTATTCGATAAAGCGTGGCTCCGAGATATAACAGCTATCGGTTAACAGTTATGCTAAAAATATATATATTCTATTCTATCACTGCGTATGGGCACTGTGTTCAGCAGCTATATGACAATGCTGCTGGCCACAATGAGATGGCTTCAGGAGAGTGTTCGTGTAGTTTTGCCATTCCTCATCCTCTGTTGAAAGGAACTCAGAATGCGGTGGTTTACTATGTGGTTCATAGAAACAACACCTCTTGTTCCGGTCATCATGCCGAACAAATATGCGGTAGACCACAACCGTGTATCTGTTATATTTTTTTTCACAGAATGAGGTTATTTGTAATTAGTGTCCGTTAAATACCCTCAGAATATAGGGGTAAAACATTTTCTATACACAATCACAGCTGTTTAGGAGTGAAAGCAGAAATAATTGTGATAAAATGTAAACTGTAATTATTATTCGGAGTAAACTACACAGTTAAGCACCACAAGCAGATTCCACAGCACCTAATCATCGCTCTGCCACGTCCGTTATACGTCTCATACTTGATACAAAATGTCTCGATAACTCTGTAGGAACTATGAGGAGAAAGCACTTGTGCAATGCTAAAACCGACCTCGGACGTAAATATTCACGTGACAATTCAAAAGATGCACGGTTGGCTACGTACGGTGCGAAATAAGTTCAACATACACACGTTATGAATCTGTGCCCTAATTCAAAAAAATGTACAATGCACTTTTGCAATCCTTAACTGCAATGACAACGTAAACGCTCACTTATTACGGGCCTTATCTTTTTTCTTCAATACAACAAAAAACACCCCAACAGCGTTATGACATTTCCTTGATCATAATCATCTTAGCCTTCAATGTCAATCGGTTATAAATTGAAACTGCATCATCACAGCTATTGTTAGGCACCAAGAGACTGTTGTTGAATCGCCTCAAATGAACGTGAAATTGTCCACAGCTAATTTCAGTCAATGGACAGAGAAGGTGCCTTCGTAAGTCCACTGGTGCTCGGTTAAATGTGTAAAATCGTCATCGTCGCCATCATCATCATCATCACCGTCGTCGTTATTGTCATCGTGGCCAGAGTCATCATAACCATCGTTATTTCCATCATTACTGTCACCATCATCATTATCATCACCATCATTGTCAACGTCATCCTGGTCATCACTATTGAACTTATCTGAAACAGAGGACACCGCCTGCGTAAATGTCACAGGACTGACCGCTCGCCGTCCGGTGTACCCGGCCTACAAGAAACGGGCGGCACTTCCGATGGGAGTCGCGCACGAACAAAAATCCAACAGCAAGCCCGTCGCGACGGGCATCAATGTTCACGCAGTATGGCAGCGAAGAGCGTAATCCGGCCCCTTCGGTGCTAAGCGCAGGCAAGCTTTGCAGTGATTTTTTTTGTCGGTTTAAATGACGCCAATTAATTAAAAACAAAACCTCAGTACATTGCTATCGACACTTTTTTTAGCATGTTTTATAGCTACTTGAACACGCACGTACGCGTTACACATGCAAAATACGTTGCTATAATTTATGTACATGTAAGCGATTCCTTTATCAGAACTGCGATGAAAGAAATGTCCATCTCGGCTAAGTGACCACTATTTTTAGTGGCGTATAACTACGTCGCTCTGATTCATCAC
This sequence comes from Petromyzon marinus, assembly GCF_048934315.1. Taxonomy (NCBI): domain Eukaryota; kingdom Metazoa; phylum Chordata; class Hyperoartia; order Petromyzontiformes; family Petromyzontidae; genus Petromyzon; species Petromyzon marinus. Next base: position 8,542,423 of record NC_133710.1, on the reverse strand, counting down.
CGTGACATTTAAAGGGTGAGCGTATCGAACAGACTAATTGAATGCGAGCCAGTGGACGGAACCGCCAGATTTACAATGTGCTTCTATATGTACATTCTAGAGGCTTTAGTAATAGAAAAAAAATCAATCAATGGTGGGATTCTACGTTGAATATTGGGTGCAGGCCATACAAAAAAATGTTCTTCGAAATTTACAGCCGGGTAGAAAACTTGTGACTTAAAATGTGGTTTGGTATATGAATATTAATTAAATTCGTACAATTGTCACGTTTCATAATGCGTGCTACAGAATTAGGAGCGATGCATTTTACAGCATAGGTACAAAAAAAAAGCACATCCTCATGATGCGACATTAATCTTCGGGCGATGACAGCTGCATACGACGTGTTAAATAACAGGTTTGATTTGATCACCCATGCAGGAAGAAATAAATGATCCAAAATGCCATGCCTTTGCAACTTAGTGTCCCGTCAACACTCTGCACGAAGTCCAACCACCGCTTCGTACAGACCAATGGTTTGAGTTTTCAACAGCTACCAAAAGAAGAGCGAGCATTCATGTCATGCAAGAGCCGAGCACTTATAATGGAGTGGAATCAACAGAGCAGTAACACTGTACAATATCTGCAATGTTCTGCCATAACACTGACCGGTCATTGGTCACAAATGACTGCACAAAAGCGACCATCGCATCAAATTTTGAGTCCGCTCATAAATTGGCTGAATTACTGCCCTGAGAATGAAAATTTTGGGTCGACCGTCGCTGCGACGAGCATTACTCCCGAATGCAGAGCGGGTGGGAAGGTGCTGGCCCCAGCGGTAACTTGAAGGGATTTCAGTGGTAGCTCTGTGATATCCGCTTCCGTGGATCACCGTTCTCTGAATAGGAAGGGTCGCACTGCTCAGCGAAAGATGCGAACGGCTACTTTGTCTCATGACGCAACGCCGATGGGCATGGTCGGGATAAAATTGGAGGGGGAAAAAAATTAACCACAGCACTTTGAAGAAAGAAAAGGCCTTGTTAATCAACTTACTGGATTGTCACTTTAAACTTGCAAATATCGACGGAAACTGGACTGGAATAAGATTTCCCTTGACATTTATCTCGATCCTAAATCTCGAACAGGTTATCGTGAATTTACAAACTTCATGAATACAATGCAAATTTACAAACTTCATGAATACAATGCAATACGATTTGTAAGATACTGGGAAATGCACATCAAAACTACAGCAAACCTATGCATCCGGTTTCTCCTGTAGCTCTATCACTCTTAAAAAAAAAAAACCTCACATAGTGATTCATTGCTTAGATTCCTCGGGCGGCTCATTCTTTCAGCCAATGTTAAGACAAAACATCTGTGAAAAGAGCTTCATAGCTCATCGGATTTCTGATTACGAATACACAGTTTAAATGGCTTCCAAGACACGTGCTGTCATATGCTGAATAGCACATCTTTTTTAAAATTTTAAAACTATCGATTTTTTTCCCCCAAGTGTTCATGGAATAGAAATCACAGCAGTGGTTTACTGATTTTTTTCTTTTTTCCATTCACGTGGCTGAAAGAGTTTAGCAAAAAATTATGGGCACTAAATTAATAGGATGCGACGCTTTCCCATTCCGAGGCATCTGCAAGTTGCAGGGTGGGTTGTCCTGTTCACCGCTAAACCTCAGAACGCGCAAACGGTCAGCGTTCATTTGATTTAGAGAGGCGTAGCGCCGTTGTCTTTTAAAGACATTGGTACTCACCGCAGATAACTGATAGCGACACGACCGCACTCTATGTTAGCTGGCGCCTGATTTTGCCACACGCCCTCCCGCATGGCCTTGTGGGAACCTCGGTACCGACAGTTATTTTACTATAGTTTTCCCTTCCGATTCCGTTTTAATGACGTACACGTACGTCACCAGAACGGGCAAGGGTTAAGCGCCTGCCGTCAATTTCATCAGACAGAGGCCGGTCATGAATTGGATTTTTAAAAATGAATTCAAGAGCAAAATGACAATTTTGGCTTTTGCCATGCACTACTGCAGACACCTTCACGAGTAAACCCTCCTCCCCCCCCCATTACAGCGGTCTCGTGAGTTCAAAACGCCCGCAGCAGCAGCAGCAGCAGCGAAAGCCTTTGGAGAAGGAACCCGCAAAGACCACGCTGCGGTAAAACGAGCAGAGCCGACGCAGTTTTCGTCCAGCTCCGTGGGCCACGGCGACTTTACGTCGGCGATGCCGAGCGGCGACGCCGAGCGGCGACGCGTGTGACGCCAGCAGAAACAGCAGCAGCAGGACGACAAGCGGCTTCGCCTGCGTGAGTCATTTCCGCCTGTTGGCCACTCAAACTCGATGGCTTGTCGAGCGTCACAGGCTGAGGGAGCGGCCGCCGCCAGCCAGTCCCATGCAGTGAGGGCGCTCTGAATATGCCAGCGTCTGCGGTTTCCATAGCCGCGTGCGTGTGAGTGCGCGCGTGTGTCCGTGTTGTGTCCTTCTTGGCGTTGTTGAGAAACTTCACATTGATGGCACGACAGTCGGTCATATTTAGGGCTCAATAATTCAAACCAGACTTGGCCTCAACCTTCCCCCACATCGCCCGCTGCCCCCCCCCTCCCCCGCCCTTTCTTCAACCCCTCAGTGCCCAATTTGGTGAGGTATGGCCATCATTGGAGAAGTTTTCATCCACCAGTGAATTGACACAGAGAAGAATATTGTTGTTTTAAATGTTGTTGACGTTTCGTAATCATAAACATATTTAATGCGGACGCTCTCCAAAACACGAATACACTGGAGGTCCAAGCGCTGCCTATGGTGACGGTTTTCAATTAAAGTATCTCAAGAAAGGAGGGAAAATGCCCAAGAGGGCGACCGAAGAGGAGATGGGAGCACAGAGATCATGCGCAGAAGCAATTTACGGATTCTGGCATCACGGGACCATTAGTTGATGGCAAGAGATGTGGGGTGGCCTTCATCCAGCAGTGGATAGGTCATGCCTGCTGCTGACGATGGCCCAGATCTTTCCCGTTTTGTCAACTGAGATCAAAGTCAACTCCGTCAGCCACCACTGAGCAACTGGTGGAGATTTCAGATCCTGGCTGATGACGATGGTGATGACGACGACGGCGGTATCGTCGATGGCTTCTGGAACGAGCCGTGAGATTTGACACAGGCTGGGTGACAGTGAATTGTGTGATCCATAACAGAATTTTTTTTTTTTGGGGGTTAGATCGCATTAAATATTAATGTGTCGCGAAAACCCGCCGTCACCCGACACAGGAAATTAGTAAGGTTCGTCACGGGAACAAGACATGCAAATTCGTTACGAGGTCAGCACACCGGTGTGTTGGAGAGTAAACCAACAACGTCCACAATTCGAGTATGATGTTTAAACAACAACCAGCCTCATTAGGCAACGGCCAGAGTTGTGGAGAAATCCTCGAAAAACATTATTATGGATAATATTGGTCGCGAAAGCCTGCCTCTGCGTTAAACTAAATGTGCGATGCTGGAAAAATTAGGAGTGGAACAGCTCGCGATTGTACGCTGCTGAGTTAACCAACGGGTCGCAGGTTATAATTGCGACGTGCGGCAGGGTAGGCCGAAATCATCCCCTTGCGTAGCAGTGTCAAGGCTTTTTTAAATGCTCACCGAACACATTCCGGTATTCTCGATGTGGTGTGCTGGATTTGGAAATACTTTCCGGGTCACCGATATAGACAGACCCAGCTGAAATGAGTCTCAGTGTAGTTTCACTCAAGCCACATGAGATGTTTTGGGGTTTTAACGTATGTATATGCTGTATGTGGTAGTCCTATGTAAAGAAATTCCCATCCAGCCATATGAATGTGGAATTTCTGCTGTTGGCCTCAGGGCTGCCATGGAGAGATTGACTTCTGCCAGGGCAACGTGAAACTTGCACCGCTTGCGCAGGGATATGAACGGAGAGATACGCACCACCCCAGGGACAAACCTAACACACACGCTTATCACAGGCCCGATAACACTTCGTCGCGGTCGGTGGCTGTAGAATACATTTAACACCTCTCCAGTGTGTTCTTCAGTTGTCCGACGTTTCTGGTGGGCATCGTTGTAAGCGATCCGCTCCAACGAGCTTGGAGCTCTTCAAAGATTCTCAACCTATCTGCACGTGGATCGGAGAGCCGCAGGACCCCATGCGGTGCCATTAACCCCCCCCCCCCCCCCCAACCGCCGAGCTCACACGTCGGCCTGCGTGGAGCCCATGAGGCTGCTCACGTGCACCGTGTGGTGGCGCCGGCTCGTGAACAGCTCGTGTGGCGTGAGCCCGTCGGGCGTGAGGCAGCGGCCCTGGCCCGGCACCACGGAGGCGGGCACGCTCGCCTTGCGGCGCAGCGTCGAGTCGCGGCTCGCGCTCCCGGCCACCGCGGCGGCCCACGCGTCCGACGCGTCGCACTGGCCCCCCGCCGCGCCGTTGAGGTTCACGGCGGAGAGGGTGGCGGCGCGCTGCAGCGGCGTGACCAACGGCGGCCGCTCCCCGTCGCCGCCGGCCCCGCGCCCGCGCTCCCCCCTACGGCCGCCCAGGTCGTTCATCTCGAAGCTCTGCCGCGGCTCGGCGCTCGCCAGCGCGCCCCACTTCCGCGGCGCCCCTCCGCCGCCGCCGCCGCCGCCGCCGCCGTCGCCGGCCGCCGCCGTCCCCGGCGAGACGCGGACGACCGGGTGCCCGCGCCCGGCGTCGGCGGGGCTGCGCCCGCGGCCGCCGGACGCCTCGCTGCCGGACGAGGAGGACGACGCGTCGCCGCGCTGCCGCTGGAACGTCCTCGCCGCGCCGTGCTGGCGCAGGCTGCCGTAGGCGTCGGAGACGTTGACGCGAACCCGGGCGCCGCCGCCGCCGCCGCCGGCCTTGGGCGACGCCGCCACGGACGGTGCCGGTGGGGGCGGAGCCGCCGGGCCGTCGTGCGCCATCTCCTCCGGGATGTGCACCAGCTGGCTGGAGCCCGGGCGGGACTGCACCGCCACGCGCGCGGCACCGGCGGCGATGCCTTGATCGGCGTAGCCGTTCCCGCCGGCACTGCCGTTGACCGCGCTTCCCCCGTTGCACGTTTGCGGCTGCTGCTGCTGCTGCTGCTGCTGCGAGACGCCGGCGCCCGCGTTGCCGGCGTACACCGGCGTGGAGATCGGGTAGCGTTGGTCGCCCACGTTGATGCAGACGCCGGAGCCCAGCTCGCCGTTGGAGCGTCGGTCCGCGCTCAGCTGCCGTTGCAGCGACTGGCGGCTGGTCGAGTCGGTGCTCTGCAGCGACGAGTGGCGCTGCGCCGAGCGCCACTGCGCCAGCAGCTGCCGCGAGCGCATCGAGTCGAGCGACGCGTTCGCCGCGTCGCTCGACGTCGCGTACACGGTCGCCGAGCCGCCGCCGCCGCCGCCGCCGCCGCCGGCGCCGCCTCCCCCGCCGACCGACACGATCGCCGGCAGGTGGTGCCGGTGGTGGTGGTGGCGGTGGCCGCCGCCGCCGCCGCCGTCGGCCACGACGGAGAAGTCCTCCGGGGCCGGCCCGACGCCCGCCCGCGGGAGGGTGTTGCTGGCGAAGGTGAGCAGCTCGGCGCCGCCCGGCAGCGCGTCGGGGTTAATGGTCTGGATGTCGAGGCTGGCACGCTTGAAGTGCGACGGCGCCGACGCGCCGCCCACGGAGCCGCTCGAGACGCAGCCACCGCCGCCCTGCTCCTGCGGGCCGGCACCGCCGGCACCGCAAACGCCGCCGGCGCCGCCGCCGCAGCCGGGGTCCCCGCCGCCACCTCCCGCGATGCCCCGCGTGAGCGCCCCCTCCGGCTGCTGGCGAGGGAGGTCGAGCTCACGCTCGCGCCGCGCGCCGGGGAGGCCCTCGCCGGCGCGCGCCAGCGGCTCGTGGGCCAGGTCGAGGAAGGGCTTGGACGCCGGCCCGCCGTCGCCTCGGCCCGCCGCCGGGCCGCCGATCGCGCTCCTCGGCTTGAAGTTGTCCACCACGAAGCGGCCCTGCGAGCGCCGGGAAACGGTCGCGGTGGGGCAGCGACTCGGCACGCTCGCGGCAGCAGCGCCCGGGAGCGGCGTCGCCGCGGCGACTCGACGAGCCGCCGCCGGCGACCTCTGGGTTACGCCACTCCTTACACTCCACCGCGGCCACCGCCACGGGGGCTCCCGCTTTGGGGGGGCGCCGCGGTGGCGAGATGTTGACTGCCTCGCCTGCTGTTCAAGAGCATTCGGCCGCTATAAATTTCCACGCGACGACAAGCCACCCAATTTGAGCCGCCGTTTGTGATAGCCAGGTCGCTTCTGAAAAATAGCTCGGAGGGCCTTATGTGGTCAAAAAATAAATAAATGAAAGAATATTTTATAATCTCTTTTTGCACTGCGCCGTCCGAGATGTGCCGGGGCAAGCCTGGCCTGGCTCAGGGGGAACCTTGTGCTGGCTCGGTTCAGATGTCCTAGTGGAAGATGCGTATTCGTCGGTCGGTGGCAGCCTGTGAAACGAACTTGACCAAGGGTCAAAACTCCAGTCTCGGATGATTATTATTTGCTTCTGTGTGCATTGTGAAATGGTTACGTCTGCTGATTTTGTGACCGCTGACGTGAAACTGATGATGTATTGCTTATGTCTTTCCTTGGGAATCCACGAGATGTGAATCTCGTGGATTGTTCCTCATCAAACACCTGTTACTAGATATAATGAATGTTTTGTGGGCGGTGATCGTTATGAACTCGGGTCACACATTCATAGCGATACGCTTGCGAAAACTCCTTTTTTTAAAGCAGTTTTTTTTGTGTATGGTTTGTTGCCCTGCCCTCGCACCCTCTGAATAGCATCGTTGGCTACGTCCGGTGCGAAAGAAGTTCAACATACACACACACACGATGCGTGAACCCCGCAACCCGAGTTCGATTCCCAGCCACGGCTAACGTCAGCGGCGAATGATATCCGAATCGGCCCTTGACCCCACCCCCAGAAAAATACGATTCACATAATCGGGCAAACAGCCAACCTTCACCGACAGTGGCAACCATTGCCACCAATTCCCCAGTGCGTCCGCCACTCACCAGGTACAGGGCGACGGCCGCCCCCAGGAGGAATCCGGTGTAGATGTCGGCAGGGTGGCTCCTGTACTGCACCGTCTGCGCCAACCCCGAGATGCCGGCGCACAGCATGAAGGCCAGCACCAGCACTGCCTTGAGCAGCTTGGTGCTGTCGGTCAGCACCGTGTTCAGGTACATCTGGCGGCGATGGTGACACAGGGGGGGGGGGGGGGAGTTGCTCGATGATGGTCGTGACTTTTACAAGAGCGCCATGTTCTCGCTCACCGGCTCGCAAACCCGCAACAGTGGTGGGGCAATGTCCTTGGCGCTCGTACGAAATTATTTCTGGCGTGAAATATGGAAGTCATCGAAATTTAACTTTTTGTTTATCATCACAAATATGCCCCTCCTCCCCCCCCCTCTCAGGTGTCGGTTGTTTCACCTGGCACACCCAAACGGCCGTCTTTACTGCACTCTCCCAGCTCGGCGGCATGGCGAGCGGTCGTGTGCATGTGTTTTTTTAAAATTTATTTTACTTTACCTACCGCTTTTTGCTGAAATGTTCAGTGCTTCGAGCCCGACAGCCGACCGGGGTTAATACCGCGGCTGTGCTTACCATAAATACGCACCGTCCGCTTCGCAGTGGATGTGAGAGATGCTCCAGATCCCATGGCGCAGTTTAATGAAAATGAACGCCACGTGTGCGTCATCATCAGAGTGTTCAAAATGTGAAAAGCGAACCGCAAGTTGCTTGATTTGATCAAACCGTATCGCAAACATCACCCCCAACCGGCACACTACGCTTGTAAACGTAGTGCCTTCGCGATGGCCTTGCGATAAGAATGGGGCAAATACTAAATTTGCTAATATATGATTAATATTACACGGCTCTTGTGCTCAAGACTGCCTCCGTCAGGCCTGTCGTAAGTCACAGAACTTCCTCTTGCTCAGTGCCATTCAGCTGTAAAACTAAACATTTTTTATTTAATAATAGGGTTTTTCCCCTTTTTTCTGGCAACAAAACTGAAACCTTTTTTTTACTAGGATTCATGTCTGCATTAACCACAATACCTGCAGTCAAAATGCAAACAAAAAACACACTATGATAATATGATGCATTGTCCTTGAAACTGATTGGTCCACACCAAGGGACGGCTTTCTTTTGAGCCTCGACCCAATTGGTGCTCGACCAGATGACGCCAAAAGGCGTCAGGGTAAGGCCCACTGAGCTGTATAGCTCTTTTTTTCAGAATCGACCTGGCCATAAATGATAGCTCAACGCAGTGGCTTATCATGGGGACATTTATAGCAGCCAAATACTCGAAACGCGCGTTTCTAAATGCGGAGGGAAAAACCAGAGGGACCCGGAGTAAAATCCACGTGACCACGGGAAGAGAGACAAGCAAGCTCCAAATATATCCAATGGAACGCCGATATGGGGCTGATTGAATCAGGTCAGGTCCTTAAAATAACAAATGTGAAGAATAAAATGGTGACTCCAGGATTTAAAATGCACCTATTAGTTTCTCTCTCGGCTACTTCCTTCAGTGCCGTTACATTTTATAATGCTGTTATATCGCTCGGCAAGGAGATGGAGCGATGAAATCAGCTCCTGCGCATGAACTCGGTGAATCGTTACATCGCAGAATCATGAGAGGGGGCAGCATCTTGGGGAAGCCTTCAAACCACATATTCTTTTATAACCACTCCGTAAATCCCTTTTTTAACTCGCTGGACTTTGACATATTCAAGTATATATTTAAATATTGTCTAAGATTACTTATTACTGTCATGCGGATTATTAATTGGTACTGTCGGCTGAATTATTAATTATTTTGTCCCTGCGAAATAAGGCTAATGCATCGCTGTCACTTTGTCAAGATCCCTTCTTGAACAAAAAGTGACGCATGCATCTCGAGGGTTAAACAGAGATGACTAATAAATATCATTCAAGCTCACGTACGTCCCGAATAGGGTTGCCGAACGTCCTGGGATTCCCCGGCACTATCTTGTTGCGAAAGTGGCCGCTGTCCTGGGAATACTGTGACTCTTCCGCGGGGCCGGGAAGGGGGGGGTACGTTAAGAGTCGAGTTTTCTTGACAGTTGCGTGAGAATAATTAACCGCTCAAGACGACGCATTTAGGAGCAGTTCTACCCCCTCGCCGTTTTGCGAGTTGTATGCATGAATTATGTATTAAGTATACAGTAACACCTTGGATTGCGAGTATAATTTGTTCCCGGAAAACGTGTTTGTAATCCAAAGCACTCGTATATCAAAGCACTAGTATATCAGTTGTGATCAGGTGACGCTCGGCAGACAAAGCGTCTATACGTACTGCTACTCGTATTGCAAGACCCTAGCTCGTTTATCACATTAATATTTATTTTAAAAAATTGCTCGTCTTGCAAAACACTCGCAGACCAAGTTACTCGCAATCCAAGGTTTTACTGCATTGAACTTCTTTCGCGCTGCACGTAGCCAACCGTGCTAACCGGAGGTGCTTGGGGAAGGACAACAAACTAAACACGAAAAGCAGTTCTAAAGAAACGAGTTTTCAATCTAGATTATCTAAAAGTGCACAGCTCCAGTGGCTTCCTAAATATCGGAAAGAAAGAGCGTTCCAGACGGCCGCAGAAGCGCACCCGAAAGCGCGGCGATGCGGATGACGTCTTTGTTCGATGGCCATCCAAAAGTGTAGTGCACAGTGTAGTGTATAGTAGTGTATAGTGTAGTGCACAGTGTAGTGTATAGCGTCATGTGCAATGTATGTCGCGTCTGAAAGCATGTGATGCGGCGAACATCTTTGTTCAACGGTTCGCCAAAAAGCTGCCACTGCTGCGACGACGACGATGATGATGATGAGGGTTGTCCTCCTCCTCCTCATTCTTCCCGTGACGTGTCCCGGTTTTTTTTTCTACCTTCCCGCGAAGACCGCCAAAGGCGCTGCAGCGACAGTTCACTCACGGAGATGTAGACGGCAGCGAAGGCGCCCACGCTGGCGTGCTGGCACGGAAAGGAACGCCTGCAACGACAACGGCACACGCTGGTGGCCGCTCGTCCAACACAAAGCACCAGCCGGCCACCGGCTCTGAGCAGCCACCAGCCGCCGGCTCTGAGTAGCCACCGGCCACCGGCTCTGACTAGCCACCGGCCGGTGGCTACTCAGAGCCCGCCGCCGGCTCTGAGCAGCCACCGGCCGCCGGCTCTGAGTAGCCACCGGCCGCTGGCTCTGAGTAGCCACCGGCCGGTGGCTCTGAGTAGCCACCGGCCGGTGGCTCTGCGTAGCCACCGGCCGGTGGCTCTGAGTAGCCACCGGCCGGTGGCTCTGCGTAGCCACCGGCCGCCGGCTCTGAGTAGCCACCGGCCGCTGGCTCTGCGTAGCCACCGGCCGGTGGCTCTGAGTAGCCACCGGCCGGTGGCTCTGCGTAGCCACCGGCCGCCGGCTCTGAGCAGCCACCGGCAGCCGGCTCTGAGTAGCCACCGGCCGCTGGCTCTGAGTAGCCACCGGCCGGTGGCTCTGAGTAGCCACCGGCCGGTGGCTCTGAGTAGCCACTGGCCGGTGGCTCTGAGTAGCCACCGGCCGGTGGCTCTGAGTAGCCACCGGCCGGTGGCTCTGAGTAGCCACCGGCCGCCGGTTCTGAGTAGCCACCGGCCGCCGGCTCTGAGTAGCCACCGGCCGCCGGCTCTGAGTAGCCACCGGCCGCCGGCTCTGAGTAGCCACCGGCCGCCGGCTCTGAGTAGCCACCGGCCGCCGGCTCTGAGTAGCCACCGGCCGCCGGCTCTGAGTAGCCACCGGCCGCCGGCTCTGACTAGCCACCGGCCGCCGGCTCTGAGTAGCCACCGGCCGCTGGCTCTGAGTAGCCACCGGCCGCCGGCTCTGAGTAGCCACCGGCCGCCGGCTCTGAGTAGCCACCGGCCGCCGGCTCTGACTAGCCACCGGCCGCTGGCTCTGAGTAGCCACCGGCCGCCGGCTCTGAGTAGCCACCGGCCGGTGGCTCTGAGTAGCCACCGGCCGCTGGCTCTGAGTAGCCACCGGCCGCCGGCTCTGAGTAGCCACTGGCTGCCGGCTCTGAGTAGCCACCGGCCGCCGGCTCTGAGTAGCCACCGGCCGCCGGCTCTGTGTAGCCACCGGCAGCCGGCTCTGAGTAGCCACCGGCCGCCGGCTCTGAGTAGCCACCGGCCGCTGGCTCTGTGTAGCCACCGGCCGCCGGCTCTGCGCAGACGCTGGTGGCCGGTCGTCAGCCTGTCACTTTTGTAACGCGGAGCGTCACAAAAGTGCGTCCGTAACAAAAGGCGCGGCCCCTGCGGTTGCTCGCTGGCTCACGCCACTGCACGGCGGAAGGGCCTCCAGCAAAAGGGAGCTCTGGAGAGCCCTCTCCCCTGACAAGGGGATATTTGGCCTCTTGTGGAGGAGGTGGGATAACCCACACTTTGACCCCACCACACACGACCCACCCATGGACTGTGGCTGCTGCTGCTGCTGTTGCTGTTGCACACATTTACTGTACACTGCTGGGTGGACTGTAAGGCGGAAGGATTCAGGAATCTTGCCCAATCGTTTCAACCGCCACGCCAGGAGACTGAATTGATGGGATTGAATCGGCGACCTCCAGATGACAAGTTTAGCATGCGGAACATTACAATACGGCAGCATCCACCAAACTTTACATACAAAAAGCGAATTTAATCCGAGAGAAACGTCAAAAGCCATAAAGTATATTCATTGAAGGCAATTCCCATTTGTGCCTGTGTATGCCTTAACACGACATGCATCACCGCTTCCCACTCCCGCAATTGCACTCTTGATAGAGGGCAGAGTGTTCTTAATTATGTGAGCTCGAGAGAAAAAAAAATATGTTTTCCACGCCTAAGCGTCAAGTTAAACATTAGCGCTCTCACCAGATTGCACAGAAACTCGCGCAGTTATTTCCGTTGCTGCTCTGGTGGAACGTTGACCAATGCCACGGCAGCATCATTAAGAATCAGAATGTGTATTTACACTGGAGGAATCCGATGAGCGACAAAGCTCTTTTCGTCACAGATGTCCAGCAGGTGGCACGGGGTTCGAACGTTTCAACAACAAGCGGTACAAGAACACAAGAACACACTGATCGATTTCAGAAGCAACCCTGGCCACGAATGGTATCTCAATGAGGTGGCTTATCGCGTGGAAATTTATCGAGGGCAGAATTATCTACATGATCGAAATGCATGTTTCTAACGCTCCAATGGCCAGCCTATCAACTGCAGCCAATTGCCACGACACCAAGGCTCCATCCGCAAGCCGTTAAGAAGAGGATTGGCAAAAACAAAAACAATTTAATAAAATCACTCGAATTTCGAGTTCATGACCTGATGAAGCTCACAGCGGTTTTGAGCGAAACGTTAAATTCAGTCGTGAAAATGTCTAACTCCACCGGTGAGTTAGCGCTTAATTGGTCGGAATTTGATTGATGAGTTGCCACGTATAGGTAATAATATTGTGTTTATAAACGTGACAGGCTTGTTGGGTGGTGGAGGGTTAGTGAGATGAATTTTGGGGTAAAACCACCACCACGTAGGCCTCGCCCGACCACAAAATAAATACGAAAAAAAAACACTCAACACATTTGTCAAAAAGCACTGTGGCATTAATTAAAAGACCAATTATATGATCGCGACATTTCGGGCAACGGCCCTTCTTTACAGCACATTGCCAGCAACGCCACGACTGGACATCTAAAAAAACAAAACTTCAAAGCTCATCGGATTTCTCCAGGATAAATATTCTGATTCTGATTCCGCAATAACGTGCTATGACAATGTGCAACCAAGAAGCGCCATTGCCAGAAACGTGAGCCGTGTCCTTCCTCGAAGACATCAGTGATCATGGCCTGCCTTCCACGTAGCCCTGTCCATGACATTTTACTCAACAACTGTGCATCGGATTCCCCCAGGTGCATCCAATCGTTGCAAGTTGCTTCTGCAACTGGATTTGCTGTCTCTCCCGTCTCCTCCTTTAGCTGGCAACCCTCATGTTCCCCGTCGCCTGTCATTTTTTGTTTGCACCTCCGATCAGCGCGGTTGGCTACGTACGGTTCAAACAGATATATTCCCCCACCCTCCGCCGCCCCAGATCGTACGGCTGATGTAGATGCAGAGCAGCAACTACAAGTTCACGTTCAGGTGGCCAAGCCCCGGTAGCAAAGGCGTCAGGAGTAACCCAAGCACACAAAACAGGGATCGAGACGAAGCGAGCGCGAACGGCCGCCGCATCAGCTTCGGGCGCACCTGGCGTGGGAGATAGAGCGGCGGTCGGTGCCCGTGCACACGTCGCGCGTCACGAAGGCGCCCTCCTCGCAGCCGCCGGCCGCCAGCAGCGTGTAGTTGGGCCGGCACACGGTGAGGAAGTACGGCGCCTGGTAGCCTGTGGCGAGCTGCACCACGTCCGTCATGAGCGCCGTGACGCAGAGGCCGAACGCGTGCATGCCTGCCGGGGGATGGCCACCGCTGTTATTGCGATCGTAGCGGCGGCGGTGGTGGTAGTCGTCGCCGCGTCCGACGTCTTCATCGTAAAGTCAAGGGAAGCGATAACGGAAAATACAAATATAAAACAATAAAATGCCCACGACGTTTCGACTGCAGCACAAGCAATCGTCATCAGGCGTGAAAACCGCAGCAGGAAAATTTGAATTTTTTTCTTGCTGTGATGATTGCTTGTGTTGCAGTCGAAACGTCGGGAGAATTTCATTGTTTTATATTTTTATTATTTTATTGTTTCCCTTCTATGTGTCACGGAAGCTTTAAATCAAAAGTCTTCATCGTCGTTGTAACATTTATGGTCGTCGTCATCATCATGATCGACATCGTCATGATCATCATGATCGACATCGTCGTCGTCATCATCATCATCATCATCATCCACATCGTCGTCGTCATGATCAACATCATCGTTATCGTCAAAATTATCATCATCATGATCGACATCGTCATCAAAATCATTATCATCATTGTCATTAGTTTCATCATGATCATCATGATTGACGTCATCGTCGTCATGATAAACTTCATCGTTATTGTCATCGTGATTGACACCGTCATCATCATAATTTACATCGTCGTTGTCATCATCACAATCATTATCATGATTGTCATCATTGTCATCATGATCATGATGATCGACATCGTCGTCGTCATAACTGACACGATTATCATCATGATCATTATCAATCATCGTCATCATTATTAACATCATTGTCATCATTGTCTTGATCATCGACGTCATAACTGACACGATTATCATCATGATCATTATCAATCATCGACATCATCGTCATCATTATTAACATCATTGTCATCATTGTCTTGATCATCGACGTGCATGATACTTGATCATTCACACCACACCACACCACGTGCAAATATATAACGTCTTTATTATTGACTTTAGTTGTTATCAACTCCCGGCAGATACAAGGGCATGCGGTCAGCCAGCTGAGTTATCAGAGGTGATTCTTGCGCACTGACTAATCCCGGAATCACTGCTACAACAATTCACATCCGCAAGAGCGACTCAATGTAATATGTCAATCTACTACCCAACCTATGTTCACACGTGGACTCCACAGCGAAGGTTTCAATTCTTCGAGTGTCACACGCCAGTTGCTGAAGAAGCTCGCACCACTCAAGAGCGAAGCGTCGAACATCATCATATACCACGGAGAGTTCTCGTTCACCCTCAGAATGATTCGGTGCGCGAGCAAAATCACAGATGTGTGCAAAGGACGCCATGACCATCACCAACAGTTTCACCAGCTCTGTGGTCCTACATGTGGATGTTTGGCAAAGTGCACGAACGATTATTAAATTGTAAATGGGATGCCAAACAAACGGCTAATGGGGAACCCGTAAAACGCACGCATCGGCGAGCGATGCGGTTCCGCCCACGGATCCCGTATGTGTTAGTATGAAGAAGCGTGGCAGTAGCGGTTCCACCCTTGGAACCACGTAGCCGCTGCATGGTGCCCGCTGAGAATTAATTCTTCCCCCGGCGTCATCTGCTACAGCTCAGCAGGCAGGCGGCGTCGTGCCTCTGGGTGTCCGCGGGGAGAGTGGTTATCTGGGGGCCCCCCTTCTCGATTCGCCGGGGAAGAGGGGCGGGCGGGGGGGGAAGCGTTGGCAGGATACCGCCCTCGGAGAAAATAGAAAATCGATGTCGCGGCGTCGTGGCAGATGGGCCCGATATCGAATTTTCGTTGTGCCCGTAAACTTTTCGTTGTGTGTTTGTTTCCCCGCTCAGCATATTTTCAGCGCGCTTCCTAGAAATGTCGATGTGCGTGTGTACAGTGAGGGAAAAAAGTATTTGATCCCCTGCTGATTTTGTACGTTTGCCCACTGACAAAGAAATGATCAGTCCATAATTTTAATGGTAGGTTTATTTGAACAGTGAGAGAGAGAATAACAACAACAAAATCCAGAAAAACGCATGTCAAAAATGTTATAAATTGATTTGCATTTAATGAGGGAAATCGGTATTTGACCCCCTCTCAATCAGAAAGATTTCTGGCTCCCAGGTGTCTTTTATACAGGTAACGAGCTAAGATTAGGAGCACAATCTTAAAAAGAGTGCTCCCAACCTCAGCTTGTTACCTGTATAAAAGACACCTGTCCACAGAAGAAATCAATCAATCAGATTCCAAACTCTCCATCATGGCCAAGACCAAAGAGCTCTCCAAGGATGTCAGGGACAAGATTGTAGACCTACACAAGGCTGGAATGGGCTACAAGACCATTGCCAAGCAGCTTGGTGAGAAGGTGACAACAGTTGGTGCGATTATTTGCAAATGGAAGAAACACAAAAGAACTGTCAATCTCCCTCGGCCTGGGGCTCCATGCAAGATCTCACCTCGTGGAGTTGCAATGATCATGAGAACGGTGAGGAATCAGCCCAGAACTACACGCGAGGATCTTGTCAATGATCTCAAGGCAGCTGGGACCATAGTCACCAAGAAAACAATTGGTAACACACTATGCCGTGAAGGACTGAAATCCTGCAGCGCCCGCAAGGTCCCCCTGCTCAAGAAAGCACATATACATGACCGTCTGAAGTTTGCCAATGAATATCTGAATGATTCAAAGGACAACTGGGTAAAAGTGTTGTGGTCAGATGAGACCAAAATGGAGCTCTTTGGCATCAACTCATCTCGTCGTGTTTGGAGGAGGAGGAATGCTGCCTATGACCCCAAGAACACCATCCCCACCGTTAAACATGGAGGTGGAAACATTATGCTTTGGGGGTATTTTTCTGCTAAGGGGACAGGACAACTTCACCGCATCAAAGGGACGATGGACGGGGCCACGTACTGTCAAATCTCGGGTGAGAACCTCCTTCCCTCAGCCAGGGCATTGAAAATGGGTCGTAG
This sequence comes from Petromyzon marinus, assembly GCF_048934315.1. Taxonomy (NCBI): domain Eukaryota; kingdom Metazoa; phylum Chordata; class Hyperoartia; order Petromyzontiformes; family Petromyzontidae; genus Petromyzon; species Petromyzon marinus. The sequence continues at coordinate 8,526,013 of NC_133710.1, read as the reverse complement.
ATGGGTATTCCAGCATGACAATTACCCAAAACACACGGCCAAGGCAACAAAGGAGTGGCTCAAGAAGAAGCACATTAAAGTCCTGGAGTGGCCTAGCCAGTCTCCAGACCTTAATCCCAAAGAAAATCTGTGGAGGGAGCTGAAGGTTCGAGTTGCCAAACATCAGCCTCGAAACCTTAATGACTTGGAGAAGATCTGCAAAGAGGAGTGGGACAAAATCCCTCCTGAGATGTGTGCAAACCTGGTGGCCAACTACAAGAAACGTCTGACCTCTGTGATTGCCAACAAGGGTTTTGCCACCAAGTACTAAGTCATGTTTTGCAGAGGGGTCAAGTAATTATTTTCCTCATTAAAATGCAAATCAATTTATAACATTTTTGACATGCGTTTTTCTGGATTTTCTTGTTGTTATTCTGTCCCTCACTGTTCAAATAAACCTACCATTAAAATTATAGACTGATACTTTCTTTGTCAGTGGGCAAACGTACAAAATCAGCAGGGGATCAAATACTTTTTTCCCTCACTGTACCATAAAAATTATAGACTGATCATTTCTTTGTCAGTGGGCAAACGTACAAGATCAGCAGGGGATCAAATACTTTTTTCCCTCACTGTACCATAAAAATTATAGATTGATCATTTCTTTGTCAGTGGGCAAACGTACAAAATCAGCAGGGGATCAAATACTTTTTTCCCTCACTGTACCATATAAATGATAGACTGATAATTTCTTTGTCAGTGGGCAAACGTACAAAATCAGCAGGGGATCAAATACTTTTCCCCCTCACTGTACCATACAAATTATAGACTGATCATTTCTTTGTCAGTGGGCAAACGTACAAAATCAGCAGGGGATCAAATACTTTTTTTCCCTCACTGTATTTTACTGCCGCGTAAGGATTCTCGCGGTTGCCGCACGTTGTTCGGAGCGATGTCCGACGTTTCGCTCCGCGTGCCTGGGAGCAACGCGTTTGGCATTTTTGCCGAACGACATGCGCTCACAACCTGGGGAGCTGTGTGCGTATTTATTTTAATGGCGTGTGCAGAACCACCTGCTGACATGTACGTTGGCATGTGAGTATCGATGTATGCATGTATCCCATATGTATTTTGTATGAAGGGCATTGCTGTATTATGCATGCATGATACATTATTAAGTGTGTCTAATTTTACAGCCATTGATTTAACTCCATTAATGTTTTAGTCTACTCCACACTATAAAATAAATTACATTTACCGCATAAATGCATATGAACTGCAGAGTGGACGTTCACATTCTTGGAATAAACACGGTCGTGGTACGATGAATGTTAAGGGAGACCATAAAAGCAGCCATGAAGTTAATTTGATTCACTTGAATTCTCATGTCAATTTGTGAGAAGATGTATCTTAATAATAGGGTTTTTCCCCTTTTTTCTGGCAACAAAACTGAAACCTTTTTACAAGGATTCATGTCTGCATTAACCACAATACCTGCAGTCAAAATGCAAACAAAAAACATACTATGATAATATATGCACTGTCCTTGAAACTGATTGGTCCACACCAAGGGACGGCTTTCTTTTGAGCCTCGACCCAATTGGTGCTCGACCAGATGACGTCAAAAGGCGTACAGGTCGAGGCTCAAAAGAAAGCCGTCCCTTGGTGTGGACCAATCAGTTTCAAGGACAATGCATATATTATCATAGTATGTTTTTTGTTTGCATTTTGACTGCAGGTATCGTGGTTAATGCAGACATGAATCCTTGTTAAAAGGTTTAAGTTTTGTTGCCAGAAAAAAGGGGAAAAACCCTATTATTACATTTTGGTACTGGCAAAGGAGGTCTAATGATGAAGATGTATCTTGTTCAAGTGAATTATATTACGTATAAAATAGGGCAAAGGTGCAGCACTGCAATTGCTCACTCACACCATTTCTGACGAAATGTCTTCCACGCGAGCGAACTCCTGAGGGTGTTTTGGTCTCCTCTTCAATGTTGGCCAGATATGTTCCGAGTGGCGGGCACACCCACACTTTACCCCACCGCGTGCCAATTATACCGCCTTGGTGGACAAGACGCTGAGGGGGTATTCTTTGGGTCCTTCAAGCTAAAGTCACGTAGATAGGTTCAAAGAAAATAACAATAAAAAAGCCACGACGTTTCGATCGCAACACAAAAGCTTTAAGTCAAGGCTGGGGGGTCTTAAGGAACTGGCAAATCGGTTTCACTGCCGCCCCAGACAGGGGAATCGAACCGGCAAACTCTAGGTTGCAGGTTCAGGGCATGAACCACTCCAGTGACGGGATGCTAATTACCTCGCCATGTATGCAGGAGGTCGTGGGTTTGATCCCGACCGTGACGCATGCTGTATATTAGGAGTTTGCGTGTCTCTCTACGCGTGGTTGCATGGATTTTTCTCCGGCTCCTCCGGTTTTGCCCTCCACATTTCAAATCAACAACACGCGTTCAGAGTATTTGGCTGTTATACATTTCCACGTGATAAGCCACTTCGTTGAGCTATCATTTGTGGCCAGGTTTCTTCTGAAAAAAAAGATCTAAATAGCTGAGTGGGCCTTAACCTGGTTAATGAAAAAATATATTATACATATATATGGATTATTATGCATATATTATCATAGTATGTTTTTTGTTTGCATTGTGGTAAATGCAGACATGAATCCTTGTAATAAGGTTTGAGTTTTGTTGACAGATAAAAGAGGAAAAACCCTATTATTACATTTTGGAACTGGCAAAGGAGGTCTAATGATGTAAATGCTCACCCCGAGCCCTCATTACTTTGATAGTGCATTGTCTTTGAGCTGTGTGACGCCTTCTGGCGTCATCTGGTCGAGCACCAATTGGGTCGAGGCTCAAAAGAAAGCCGTCCCTTGGTGTGGACCAATCAGTTTCAAGGACAATGCATATATTATCATAGTGTGTTTTTTTGTTTGCATTTTGACTGCAGGTATTGTGGTTAATGCAGACATGAATCCTCGAAATAAGGTTTCAGTTTTGTTGTCAGAAAAAAGTGGGAAAAAACCCTATTATTATATGATGGCAACCTTGTATCGGAGTCTGAATCCTTGACACAATGGAAGAGTCCAAGTGGCACATGGGTGGCACAAGGGTCGCGGCGCTGATGCGGCACCTCTGAGATCCTCCGGGGGGGGGGGGGGGGGTTGTGCTGCTAGATCTCAGTAAATAAAGAGCTTCGTAGCTCATGTAAATAAAGTTTCTGATTCTGAAATGGGCAGCGAATTGAGGATCTCAGCCAAAGTCGCGGGTGACAGCGCAAAAAAAAACAAAACCCGTCATGTCAAATTAGGATTTTTCACTTTCATTTGCTTATCCGTGGTAGTTCTATGGGTTCTCTGTGCGAGTCTGTCGGTTTCTCTATATGAGTCTGAGGTTCTCCCACATTACTCACACCATCGGTCGTTGCTCGACACACGCTCTTTCGGGAGGTGCTGTTAAACTGAATCCATCTGGCAACCTCAGGTGTCACAGAATGCGGCTTTCCAAAGTCAAAACGCAACAATAAACTTGATCGTCGACTGCATTTCAAAATGCCGTACCTGAGAAGAAGACTAGAGGTTCAGGCGTGACTTTGATGATCGCGTGCTTCACTCGTAATAAAGGTTTTCGGGTGAGATTGCGTAAATATAAATGTGTCGTTAAACCCTACACCACCCGACACGGCCAATTAGTAAGTTTTGTAATGTAAACAAAACGTGCCAATTAGTACCAGCACACCGATGTGTTAGAGAGTAAGCTCACAACATTTACAGTTTGACTACGACGTTCCGCTTGTGATTACAACCAGCTTCATCGGGCGATTTTCCATAATTTTAAATAATTGTAAGAGGCAAGGTGATGTCATCACTGTGCGCTTATCGAGAAGTTCAGAGGGGGGGGGGGGGGTTAATGTGATCATATTAAATTGTTAATGTGAAAATATACGGTACGTATTACCCGTTGGGTTCGTCACAGTTAGTCAATATATTTGGTCCGTGGCCTCACCGATGAAGCGCACGGATCGACGTAGGAAGGAGTTGAAGTTGCAACCACCGGCGTTGATGTTTGGCTCCAGCAAGTGCTCACTGCCCCGCTTGATCAGCACGCAGTACAGAAGGCCTTCCATGAGCAGAATCTGCACAGAGCGGAGACCCGCGGCGGGGCGGGGAGGGGGGTGTTGCCTTAGACGCAGAGACGGATTTAGAACAATGAGGTTCTGGGTGTGGTAATATATAATTTGTACATTTGGTGAAAGCGCAATGCTTCACGCACAGGCAGAGGCTGCCAGCAGCCGGGCTCGATGTTGTCATTTTTTTGCAACTTCAGCGACTTGTGGGTAATTCCCCAAATTGGCCAAAAGCGAAAGGTCAAGCCATCACAAGCGGCCTTCCCATTTTTCGAATGGCGCCAACGGGATCTCCGCCGCCCGCCGCAAAGCAGATGGCAGCGTACTTCATGATTTCAAATCTGCCACGCGGTATTAACCAGGGCGGCCGGCGGTCCTCGAACCGCACACCTCTGCAGCAAAGCGGCGGCAAGCCCGTGGTGTCGCCTGCTGTATATTTGGAGTTTACATGTCTCTCTCTCTCTCTCTCACCGCGGTCGTGTGGATTTTTCCCCGGGTCCTCCGGTTTTTCCCTCCACGTTTAGAATCGACATCACGCGTTTATAGAGTATTTGGCTGCTATACGTTGTCGCACGAAGATGAGCCACTTCGTTGCTCACGGCAGCTGTTGGCACAGTGGCACCCGGTAGCAGCATCACTGCAGGTCCAGCGCGCGCACCACTCCACCACGGAGGCTCCCGGTTTGGGGCACCCCAATGACGAGATGTTAACTACCTCGCCTGGTACACAGGGAGGTCGTGGGTTGGATTTCAACCCTGACACCTGTATACTGGGAGTTCGAATGTTCACTCTCTCCATGCGAATGTGGATTTTTCCCCGGGTCTTCACTTCTGAAAAAGAGCTATATAGCTCAGTGGCCCTTACCTGACAGAGAGAAAACATATATTTGGGGACCTTTTGCCAGTTATCAGGAATGATGAAGAATTAGAATAGCTTTGACCCTTTCTGGCAATAAAACAGGTATTGCGATGTTTAAACACCAAATAGATACATGCTCGCCTTTTGGCGTTCTCTGGTCTAAGACAAGGCCATAAAGAAGGTTGTCTGTGGTGTGGGCCAATAAATTTCGAAGACAATGCGCATATTTTGATTCAAAGCTTTCGTGACTGCAGGGATTCATATTCTTGATTCTTTCGGTAAAGTCACGTAGAAGGGAAACAATAAAATAATAAAAAATATCGTTTTAAATATTGTTTTATATTTTTTATTATTTTATTGTTTCCCTTCTACGTGACTTTACCCCAAAGAACCAAGAATATAATGCGTATATTATCAGTGGACATTTCTTTGCATGTTTTGGCATAAGTATGTGTGGTTAATGCAGACTTGTTGCAGACCTTGGCGTTGCAACATCTTAACGCCTCCTGTTCGATCGCCAGAAAGGCAAAAACCTATTCCCACCGCTTCAACAGAAACAAAAAGAAAGCAGACAGATGAATCGGTAGGTGGATGGGTACCGACAGCGCAGGTCCTGCGAAGGCCAAGCTGAGGAGCATGAGGAAAGGCAGGAGCTCGTCGGACGGGTCCAGGTAAGGCATGCTCAGCGACCGGTCGCGGCAGCGGAACCCGGCCTGTACCGGCTGGAACACGTCGGTGAGCTCCAGGAAGTAGAGTGACACGGCCGCAGACACCACCAGCGGCAGCTGCGTTCCCACCGCCCCCCCCCCCGGCCAAGCCCCCACGCGGTCAACGCCAGTGTATGGAGAGAGGAGGGGGGGGGGGGTGAGCGGAGGTGAGTTTGTGTTTTGAGGGGGTACGTTACAGAGCACGGGGAGCGGCGGGGGGGGGGGGCGGCAGCCATGACTGGGACGTCCGTGACAAAGAGCTTCGTAGCTCATCGGATTCTTCCAGTCTACATAAAGATTTTGATCTCGGAAAATTTGGTGCGGGTGGGGGGGGGGAGGCGATGTCATTTTAGGGAGTAGTTTCCTGGTGGTTTTAGCACACATGGCACCAGAGGACCACAGTGTCAAGTTGTCAGCAATTAACAGCGCTCTGATTAAAGTTGTAAGAGATAAGAGTAAACGCATTTTTGTAGCTTACGTCTTTGAATGGGGTCTGTGAAGTTCACCCTCCCACCTCATCACGGAGGAGTTCTATCACGCTATAGTTGAGCTAACTCTACGTAACTACGGTAGTGACTACTGGTTCGGTCTGGAGCGCACTGCGTGCTGTGCTGCTGTGTCTTTAGAGGTTCCGCCATTGGCAACAAATGGCGTTTCCGTGTTGACGACGGCGACACGCGGACTCATGAAACGAAAATAACCAGGATTAGTGTGCGGATTGTTGAGGGTGTCTCTTAGCCGCGTCAAAACAGACTGAGGGTGTCTGGAGCCCTCCCACTCACACCCACAGTGGCAGCGCTGCTCATTACTCTAGGCATAGAGCGGCACTTTTACTTGGACATGGTGTGTCAACAAGTTGGGACTGCAAATTCAGCCAGGAACTATTTTTCCGACCTTGCTTGATACGGGAGAAAATGGCACAGACATACCGAGATGCTGGACGTACCCGGACAAACTGACTTTTTCATCCGTGCCGAGACAGTGGTGGTAAATTTGTCAAATCGTTAGTTCAGCGGTTCATAACCTGGACTGCACGCACCACCTGGGGGTGCGAGAATGCCCTTTCTGCGGGTGCGAGACATGGCCAGATATTTTTTTAAGGTAAATCATCAAAAACACAAATTACGCACAGGCACGTTAAGTACAACCACTTTGTTTCATCAATGTGTTTATTAACATTGTACATTTGTTTACGATTGGGAACCAAAGGGGTGCGAGCCTGCAGTAAGCCACTGCGTTAGTTTATTCAATGGATAAACGATATTTACCAAAAGTGGACCGAGTTACCTTCAAAATGACACGTCATCCATTTCGTTACTGTGATCTTTTTTTAAAATTTCTGCCGCAAGATTTTGCTTCAAGGTGTGGAACGACAAATTCATGAACCAACTGAAGGCCAAAGCAATTTTTCCATTGCCGGATTTGCCCGGATGCAGAAGCACCCCAGGGGATGGGGACATTCACTTCTCAATGGTCATCCGTCATCTGGTACAAGAACCTCGGCCTCTTCGCTTGTGCTTGGTGCAGTGTACAAATGCGAGGCTTAAGACTTGGGGCGAAGTTAAATAAAATATAGTACTTTGTGCAGGATTTCGGCTCGGTATGCAGGAGGTCGTGGGTTCGATCCGGACCCTGACGCCGTGATCGCGTGGATTTTTCTCCGGGTCCTCCGGTTTTTCCCTCCACATTTAGAATCAACGTGCGTTCAGATCATATGCCTGCTGTAAATTTCCACACGATGAGCCAACTTCGATAAGCCATCATTTGTGATAGCCATGTCACTTCTGAAAAAGAGCTGTCGCAGCTCAGTGGGCTCTTACCATGGCAAAAAAAAACCAAATAGCACATCAAAAATGGACTGGGCTGAGACTGTGGAAATCATTCGGCTTGGTGAACTTGTCTTCATCCCACGTGGGAAGCCTGGATTGGCGCTGAGATCTCAGAGGCATTGCTGCGGCACTTTGATATGAGAAGAGTTGTCTGAGTCAACGACTCACTCTGCCGGTGTGGTTTTAACGGACGTATTAAATTTATTTTTATAATAATAATAATAACGAGGGGGTGGGTGACAGCAGCACGCCCGGCCGCCCTTTGTCTCCCCAGTGGCGATGTTCACACACCACAGCAGTTACTCGTTTGAGGCTGAGTTGACCTAGGGGAGGCCCAGGACCGGTTCAAATAATCGTGACTGGTGGTGGCCGTGAGTGGGAATCGAACTCGGGTTCGATTCCCACTCACTGGGTTCGTAGCGCGGCGCGCTAACCACTACACTATAATGCGTTAGGCTTCCACATGCGCGGGTCACATGACAGATTTGACGTCACAGCTCACTTGCCGTGCAAAAAATATATATGCATTATTGAGCTCCCTGCCCAAAAAAAACAAAAGTGTATTATAATAATTTTTGCATGGTGTACAGTCTGGAAAGTACCCACATGGCAAATTTGCAGCTTGTTGCATGTCGGGAAGTACGCTAAACATTTTGAACAAACACACATTCACAACTTTGCCTTTTATATATCTGGAGATAAAATATAACGGATGCAGCCTTTGCTATTTCATACTAAGGCTTTCACGACCAATATTATGATTGATAATTAGCATACTACTTTGGTCATGTGAGCACAATGTCAGTTCATTTTACACTCCACCGCTGGACACAGCCAAACGAATTAAGCTGTCACGTGGACAAAATGCGACCGTTGATTTTAATTCGAGCAAACTGGTAAGCAAAATTTAAAACATTTGTTCCATTTAAGAAACCTGCCCCATTGTTTCAACTGCCGCACCGGGAGATGTGCTGTTGAGAAATTGGCACGGCGCTTGCGAGCGTGGGTGCGTGCGGACGCATTCGTGTCGAGCATGCAATTACGCATCCATCTTTTCCCCCCACAAATTAATTCCAATTGGACTGTCCACGTCACGTCACGAGGTGAAGAATCCACGCGGAAATCTCAGAGAGCAGTGCACCTCGTGTTATTGGAGGACGGCTGCAGAAATATTCTTCAGATTGCAAACGTAAAAATTCGCATCGCCTTTTTTTTTTTAAATCAGCAGAGTGTACACATTCAGTCACACTCTACTCTGGCATGCATTCTCGTGCCACAATCAAACCAATTCATATTTAACCATCCGCGCTGGTACATAGCCATATTAAGTGCACACATTAATTGAACGTGGTGATGATGTTTTGTTGTTGTTATTGTGCACGTGTGGTCATTTGTGGCCAGCCTGAGACCATCGACTCTCTGCACTGGACAACCCAGTTTCAATTAGAGGTGTCTGAAACCCAGATTCGAACCCAGGCTCTCACCGCTCCGAGCCGCGCGGCCTCCTCGTGCCGTTCGTCGGCGTTGCCAGTGGCCGAGCGTTCCGAACGAATGCTCGTGGCGACACTCATACTGACCTCCACGAAGTAGAAACATGGCAGCAAAGTGACGCTATCCTTGGACTGTCTGTGCCGCGGCTTGTCTTTTGTTGATATGACACGAGACATGTTGAATGTCATGCCAGGATGGGCCCTCTCGAGATACGTCGGCAAACCGCGGCGGCTCCTGCCATTCGCCACAACACAGAGACACACGCGCACGAACATGGATTTTTGTTATAGTGTGCGTGTTGGGAGTATTGTATACACGTGTGCGGAGCTCTGCGCTATGAACCTGGCGACCCGAGTTCGATTCCCGCTCACGGCCAACACTGGTGACGATTATCTGAACCGGTCAAGGGTATCCCCTAGGTCGACTCAGCCTCAAATGAGTACCTTGTGTGGTGTGTAAGCATCACCACTGGGGAGACAAAGTGCGGTCGGGTGTGGTGTTGGCCACCCACCCCCTCGTGTGCCGTGTTGGTAACAGCACTTGCCCCAACAGTCTGTTCAGGCTTCATGGGGGATCTTTGTATATGTGTAAACATTATATATGTAAATTAAACATTTAATGATTACAGCCCCTGATGTTAACTACTTGGCCTGGTATACAGGAGGTCATGGGTTCGATCTCGACCCTGATGCCTGCTGTATATTTGGAGTTTGCGTGTCTCTCTATCCCTGTGGTTGCGTCGTTTTTTTCTCCGTGTCCTCCGGATTTTTCCCTTCCAAATTTAGAATCAACAAGTGTTTACATTATTTGGTTGCGATACATTTCCGCACGGTAAGCCACTTCGTTGAGCTATCATTTGTGGCCAGGTCGCTTCTGAAAAAGAGCTACGTAGCTTAGTGGGCCTTACCTGGGAGAATGAATAGTAACTACTGGATGAAGGTCTCCCCATGGTGTCTAGGTCATGGGGGAATATTTGACCATACTTCACCGTGCTTGCCACTGCCGGCTGGTGAATGTGGTGGGGGAGGGCAGGGTACACAAAACCGGTTGTGGACATATCTCTCTCGTCAGGGGTCACGCTTTCGCCTCGGATGGCCGGTGGTCGCAGTGATCGTCAACGCTCGACCGTTGACGGAAATAGACGCGGGGGCAGATTTTTTTCACCCACGCCTGTGTTGGTTTCACAAAATGAACGCTCCACCCCACGCAGGTTCCCTCGCTCGCAAAAGGGCGATTCCGCCCACACGGTCTGTCCGCTCTGCTCGCTTAGTTAGCGGTGACTTGGCACACTCCTCGGGAGGATTCGCTTGTTCCTTATTCTGTACGGAACACAACGCATTAGCAGGATCATTTGAAAAGCACAGGAGGGAGAAAGCAACTAATGAAATAGAGCTGTCATGTCAATTTAGGTGGAGACTAACGTGTATATGGGCGCGCGCCTGCATGGGTTGTAGCGGTTAGCGCGCTGCGCTACAAACCCGGTGACCCGAGTTCCATTCCCACTCAGGATCAACAACAGTGACGAGTATCCGAGTCGGTCCTCTGGGCCTCCCCTAGGTCGAGTCAACCTTAAACGAGCGCCTGGTGTGTTGTGCAAAACATCGCCACTGGGAAGACAAAGGCGGCCGGGAGTGGGGCTGGCTACCCACTCCCTTGCGTGCCGAGCCACCCTTCATAATGTGCTCGCTGACAGAATTTCGCCGGAGCCATCTGTGTGGCTGCAATGAAGACCATTGTGAACGCGGTGCCGTGCCTGTTTTGACAGAGTGTGTACATCAGCACAATAGTCTGGGATAAAAAATTGGCCACAACGGCAGCCTAAATCCGCATGTAGAAAATCGGGGAACACAACAGCAGAGGGTGCGGCCCTGCAATGCCCTTTGCTCACGTCACCGCTTGTGGAAGGGCCGCCACTAAGAGGGAGCTCTAGACGAACCCACCACTGTGGTGTGTGATCTACTCTTCCATACTGGCCAGAAGGTCTGGGAAGAGGTGGGAGTCTATCCACGCTTCACCACACCACAACGCCGAAACCTGCTGATCGACTCACTGCGGCGTACCCCTTCAACACGGACAGGTGCGCAGACGCGCGGGGTTTTTAAGAAACTTGCGGGAGATGGAGTTGTACCGGTGCGGACCTCTGGATTGCAAGTCCAGTGCGCTGCTCACCGTTTACACCACGACAGCTTACCCCCCCCCTCCCCCCCCGAGTGTGACCTAGCTCTCAATCCGACCCATGCCCTGTGCTCGCGGAAGCTTCCCTTGATGGAATGAATTTTCTTTTTTTTTAAGCGGTTCTCCCACGCAGTTAAACGTCGTGAGCAGTACGCCGGCTCGTGCAGAATGCACCACGAAGTTCTGCTAAATCCAGCGAATGAATTCTGCTCATCGTTACGTGCACCGTCTCCCAGCAGTGTCTGCTTTTACATGGGGGTGAGTTTGGGGGGGGGGTTCTGGCGGGGGGCGGGCAAAGAGAAATATTACAACAGAGAAATTTTTTTTCGATTAGAACAAAGGAGGATTGAATGTTCCTATAGGGCAGGGGTCGTCGACAACTTGCGTCTCGTGAGCCACGCGCGGCTCTTCAAGGGCCGCCGTCTCGTATTCACGTGGCGTTCCGGCTTTTTAAATATGTTCAGTTTTTTTTAACCAAATTCGAAATAAAAGACTGTTGTTATTATTTTCAGTTGCAGACCCCCCCCCCCCCCTGCTATAGACCGTTGGTGATCCCTGCAACGACCCCACTATGCTCGAGAGTGAAAAACCACTCTTATCAGATTCAGCCAGTGTTCCAGAGTGTGTAGTTAGTGAGTCCTCTTCATTCAGAGTCAGTATTTGTTACTGGAGGGATTCCAATGAGCTCTGAAGCTCTTCTTCACAGATGACCAGCAGTTTTTACAGATGTTCAGTTTGTGCCTCAGCTGTGGGAGTCTAGCCGGTAAATATGCCAGCGTTGAGTCAACGTTGGCGCAACGTTCATCCAACGTTGAGTAAATGTTGAGCCAATGTTGGCTCAACGTTCATGCAACGTTGAGTCAACGATGAGCCAGCGTTGGCTCAACGTTCACCCGACCTTGAGTCAACGTTGTAACAACGTTGGCTCAACGTTCACCCAACGTTGAATCAACGATGCGCCAACGTTGGGCAAGTGCCTGGAACCCATTTGGCCGACGTCGGCCCAATACCGGCAACATCAACAACATCAACAACAACGTCCCGCGTTTGCTATGCAAGGGCACCGAAGGCAAGTCTCAGCGGGGTACCGTGCGCGGAGCCGGCATCGACGGACCGTTGCTTCGAAGGGCGACATTGAATGGCGTCGCGAGCGCGTCGCGGGCGGCGAAGGCGACGCGTGAGCGGAGTGCATTTCTCGGGTGGGTCATTTGCAAGAGCGAAGGTGAAGATGGCCCACGCTGCAGTTGCGCGTTGCCGTCTCGCTCGCGGAGACGATGGGGCCGCGAATCCCCGTCATGCCATCCCGATTGACACCCGGCACGGAACGGGACATTTTGTCTCTGGCCCAATGCAATGTAAAGACGCTCTCTCTGCCTTTATCCTGAATGATTTCGTGGGTGGGTGTCTGAGTGGCGATGGTATAACTCCCCACAGGCACCAATGGGATTTTTTTTTCCATCTGTGGTTTTCCTTCGCAATACTTAACATTTCTTAGGAATGTAATTAACTGTAAGCACCTAAAGTACGGATGCTGTCATTGTGTGACGAGGTCGCCGGTTTGAGTTAGGGTCAGCCATAACCTGAATTAGTTCTGAACGGCAGCGAAACAATGGTACAAGTTTCATGCATGTGTGTGTACTCCCACCTCTTCTAAGGCGTCTGGCCAGCATGGAAGAGTAGACCAAACTACACACTAGAGAGGCCCTCTACTGCTCTCCATAGCAGGGGCCCTCTTCTACCAGCAGTGGTGTGAGTAAGCAATTGCAGGGCTGTACCTATACCGTTGCGAGCTCAGCACCTTGCATCCAAGTGTGTGCACATGGGACATATCGTCCTAATGCGACAATGAGTTTTTGGCGACTGGTGGTGCTGAACCAGTGGGTAAAAATTCCATATTCCCACGGCAAGGACCAGTTTACTTCCACATGGGGCAGCCCATGCTTAATTTCTACCGAGTGACTGTTGTCTGTCTAAATAGCTCCAGAGAGATGATGGGTTGGGTTGAACCCTTGCCGGGGCCCTAACTCGCAAATTTAATCATGAGACGCCACACCGCTGTGCCCATCCGTGCCATGTTCTGGCCACGTGACACGCACAGCCAGGCTCGGTAATTGCCTTCACAAAGAGCTGCTCGTGCAGCGTGTAAATCAGCTCAGCAATGGACACCCCACGTCGTTCGTGATTAGCGTGGTCAGTGTCACTCCATAGTGGCGCCTTGACATTGGGAAATATCGCACTTCTTGGGTGGGCTGCGCGCACACTCATCCTACCTTTCATTATGTTGGATGTCATTTAAAGGTCCAATGGGCAGTTGGTATTGCCAGCCACGTTGCTCAGCGGTCGTGGGGGCGAGCGGCGACTCGCCAATCAGAGTTCAAACGCTGGTTGGGGGTGCGGGGATGACTCAGCCCATCATCCCTGTGGGGTCGATACAATATTGACCACTTTGTGCGGAAGTCAACCGGTAGTTTTCCTATGGATAGGCTCAGGCCTGACACAGAAATGTGGATTTTCCACTCCTGACTCGGAGCTGTAAACAAGAGATTGACACCACCGCAATGTTTGTCTTCATTTGAGTACGAGATTACTATATATTTATTTTAATATGACACTTCTAATTGTTTACAACGGATGAGATCGATGCTGCTGGCTGATGGTATAGTGGTTGGTTGATCGGTTTTTTTAAGCATAGCATGAAAATGATTCGTCATCATTATCATCAGCAAACACCGCCTTTTGATTAAAATTAATAACGCTTTGAGTAACGGCCCATTTCTTAGACAAGAGTGAAATTGGGTTTTGACCTATACTTATTTGTAGACGTAACTTTTCCCAATTACTTAGAAATCCAAATTAATATATTTTGCATTAGCTGCGCTTAAGTGGAAAGCAAACCATTTAAACTATATTTTAAGTATTTATTTTTTCAATCAGTGCTTCTAATTCGTGTCCAGTGTACGCTTTATTGGTGAGTTATGTAAGATGCTCTACAGTTTATATACATACAGGAAAGGGGTGAAGTTGTGGTTTCAGTTGTGAGCACATTACGCAATTAACCTAGCGCCCTGAGTTAAATTCCTGGCCATGGCTAAACACGAGTGGCGATCGCCAAACTGCACTGGCCAGTGTGGTGAAATATGATAAAACAAACAAAAACACCATAACCAACAAACTGTGGGGAGGTCTTCATCCAGCCATTAATTGGGAAAGGGTTGTATAATTAAATGAGAATAAAAAAAATATTTAGGAAATTAATATTCCGATGTGGCTGATAACTTGTCCGGCTTGTACCGCGTGTCACATGGGACGTGACGTTCGACGTTCCGGACCACGTGCTTGGCAGCATCTTCTAAATCGAGACGTCGGACATCGTGCCCCCTGCAACAAGCGTGAGGAGCTGCACGCCGCAGCGAGTCGCTCGCAAGATGCCTGCTCTGTTTGCGCGCACGTGTTTGTGTGTCTGTGTCCCTATTGACTTATCCACCGGGGAGTGACACAAGGCCAGGGCACTTGTTCATGTCCCTCCAATCTTCCCCATTCACGAGTAAATTGGACAAGTAGTGCCACTACAGCAGGCACACTTGTTGACAAGACCCGTGGTAAAATTGAACTGTCTAGGGGGTCTGAAGATGTCCCACCCCTGCTGTATGGATAAGCGTCTCTGGGTGTCAAAACAGTCACGAGTGCTTTTTTTTATTTGCTCAAAAGAGTGTTTGAGATATTTGCCCACCCTGGATGTGTTCCTGATCTCGTTGTAGAAATTGAACATCCCCATGGCAGGGACCGGCCCTATCAATAGCACGATGACTGTGGACATCCCATAAAGAAAAATAAATGCTTGTATTTGTGTGATTAGCACGGTTGGCTACGTACGCTGCTAAAGAAATGCTCAATGTACAAGGGCAGTGTTAAGTCTATGGTGCAGTGTTAAGTCTATGGGCAGTGTTGAATCTATGGGCAGTGTTGAGTCTATGGGCAGTGTTGAATCTATGGGCTGTGTTGAGTCTATTGTGCAGTGTTGAGTCTATGAGCAGTGTGGAGTCTATGGGCAGTGTTGAGTCTATGGACAGTGTTGAGTCTATGGGCAGTGTTGAATCTATGGGCAGTGTTGAGTCTATGGACAGTGTTGAGTCTATGGGCAGTGTTGAATCTATGGGCAGTGTTAAGTCTATGGGCAGTGTTGAGTCTATGGTGTAGTATTGGGTCTATTGGGCAGTGTTGAGTCTGTGGTGCAGTGTTGGGTCTATGGGCAGTGTTGAGTCTGTGGTGCAGTGTTGAGTCTATTGTGCAGTGTTGAGTCTGTGGTGCAGTGTTGGGTCTATGGGCAGTGTTGAGTCTATGGTGCAGTGTTGAGTCTTTTGTGCAGTGTTGAGTCTATGGTGCAGTATTGGGTCTATTGTGCAGTGTTGAGTCTGTGGTACAATGTTGGGTCTATGGGCAGTGTTGAGTCTATGGTGTAGTATTGAGTACGGTATATGGGCAGTGCTGAGTTTATAGGCAGTGATGGGTCTATGGGCAGTGTTGAGTCTGTGGGCAGAGCTGCCTCATGTACAGGGGAAGTTGATTCCAGTGGAGGGGAGAAAGGAGGGAGACGAAGCGAAAACGGGATTGGGCACGGGAGGAGGGACAGAGAGAGAGGATGAGAGGGGCATTGAAGGAGACGAGGCAAGATCATCGCATGAGTGGGATCGGCGATGTGCAGTCCTTCATCCAGCAGTGGATCGATCACAGCTGCTGCTGCAGCCTGCCGCTAATGATAACGATTCTGATTTTATTGACCGCGAATGAATGACGGGCTGAGCTAACAATTTACCCATTGTCATGATTTGATTACGTGGACCTTGTAAAAAAAATTAGCACGTGCACACACACGCCCGCGCATGCGCACGGACGCACACCGCTTTGGCTGTCCTGATGATGCGAGTTGTAATGACTGGCGAAACGTCGTACTCAGATTGTTAATGTTGTGGATTTGCTCTCCAACACACCAGTGCGTGCTGTAATTCGTACACGAATTGGCCACGTTCTGTTTACGTGACAAACCTTGCGAATTGGCTGTTGCCGGGTGGTGGCGGTTTTAACGGCACATTTATATTTATGCGATCGAAGCCAAAAAAAAACAACAACCTATTATGGATGTTAAAGTGAAATGTTGGGTCTCTGAAGGCGGGTTGCCCTGCCGACGCGGCTAACGTGCGAGTGCAAAAACATGGGATGCGGGTTCCTTTGTGCGCCGGGTGACGTCAGACCTTGCCTCTTCTCTCCCCTCTCTCTCCCACGCACTGCTGCCTGCAACCCCCCCCCCAACTCCTTCATCCTCACCTCCCACCCACCCACCCACCCCCCCAAGGCCGGAACGCCACCCTAATTGTCATGCAGACTGCGCAGGGCTCAGACAAACACGGAGCACTCCCCAGCCAGAACGGCCATCCCCGCCACGCGCTGGCGCCGAATCAATTCCGGCAGAAACAGCCAGCTAAAAGGGTTGGAGCCAAAAAACGGAGAAGAGAGGAGGAAAAAAAAAATCCTAAGCACTTGGCAACGCCATGTGTCACTCTGAAATCTACATTAAATCATCATTATCAACCATGATCAATCCACTGCTGGATTAAGGCCATACCCCCCCCCCCCAACCGCGATCTCTCACGATCCTGTGATGCGACTTGCACCCACGCACGAGCCGACTTCATTAGTCCTCAGTGGCTTGCCTCCAGGACGCGTTCCGTTCCTTGGCTGCCAATCAGTTACTATTCGCGACCATAGGCCATACTCATCATCACTTTCAGCCACGTATAAGTACCCGAGGCCCACGTACTTTTATTAAGTCTGAACGATGTCTGCCTTTATGTGCAAGACTATGACCTTCGTGTCATTGATTAATTGTCAAGCACCCAAGATGCGTGCAGAATAGTTATCATATTGGATTATAGCCCTCTCTTGTCAATTCATTGCTGGACAAAGTTCCTCCCCAATACCGCCCCACGCCTCGTGACTTTGGGTAATAATTGCGCCGCTTGCCCGGAACAGCTGTTGAACGTATTTATTTTTCACTAAAATGTTGTTGGAGTATTGTTCGGCGATAGCAATAGCCCACCAAGTGATCGGGGTGAAATTAATCAACCTCTTAATGACTTGGGAGTTTAAATTGATTCCGAATCAATGCTTTTTCAGAGACTTCCCCAGAAGGGGGGGGTGTGGGTTCAGTCAGGGGTATTATTCTTGTTGATATTGTTGTTGATGTTGTTGATATGGACAAGTCTTGCTGTTGTTGAGATCAATGTCAATATTGTTGTTGTTGATATGTCAATATTGTTGTTGATGTTGTCCTTCCAATGATTGCTAAGCCAGCAATCATTGGAAGGATTTGATAAGCCAGTTCGGGTCTTAATTGATTGTTAACGTATTCTTAGCTCTTTCGGTAAAGTCACGTTGAAGGGAAACAATAAAATAATATATATTTTATTATAAAATAATAAAAAAAGGAATATTTATTTTATTATTTTATTGTTTCCCTTCAACGTGACTTTACCGAAAGAGCTAAGAATATGAATTACTGCAGTCACGAAAGCTTTAAATCAAAATTTGATTGCTAACGCTTACGGTGGCTTTTAGACCGCATCCATTATTTTCATCTCCCCCCTCCTCTTTTCCCAACATAGATGGACTCGTCCATCTGAATAACTGCCAAATCGCTCTCCATGGTGCTAACGTTAAAAAAACCCGCACATTTTTCATATTTTCTTGCTGTGGTTTTCACACCTGATGATGATTGCTTGTGTTGCAGTCGAAACGTCGTGAGAATTTTATTGTTTTATATTTTTATTATTTTATTGTTTCCCTTCTACGTGACTTTACCGAAAGAACCAAGAATATGAATTCCTGCAGTCACGAAATCAAAATTGTTGTTGATGTTGATATGGACAACAGTCTTGTTGTTGAGGTTAATGTCAATATTGTTGTTGTTATGGACAACAATCTGATTGCTGTTGATGTCAATATTGTTGATGTTGTTGATATGAACAATAATCTTGTTGAGGTTGATATGTGAATATTGTTGATGTTGTTGATATGAACAATAATCTTATTATTCTTGGTTCTTTCGGTGAAGTCTTTACCGAAAGAACCAAGAATATGAATCCCTGCAGTCACGCAAGCTTTAAATAAAAAAATAATCTTGTTGTTGAGGTTGATATGTGAATATTATTGTTGATATGTCAATATTTTTGTTGATGTTGATATGGATAATCTTATTGTTGTTACGTAATTATTCTTGATATGGACAATAATCTTATTGTTGGTGATATGTCAATATTGTTGTTGATTTGATTGAAAGTGGGCCAGCAAGTGTAAATGGGAAATGAGTAGCAAGGCATCCATTTGGATTGCAGTTCAATCTAGTCATATATACCGTGTGAATGCATGTAACAAGGCTACTTGTTCCGAAATTTATCTTTCAGGAAATGTCAGGACAACAATCTACCATCATGAACATGGGTGAAACATGCTCATTGGCCCGATTTCAAAAACCTGTTCAATCATTCTACACCTATAACAGGTTATATGCTATACCACTTAAAATATTTGATATTCCATGAATTTAAAATCCACCAATGATACGAAGGTCTTCCTCCAGTCATGGGAGATTTTGGTCCATACTTCACCACACTGGCCAGTGTGAGTTGGCAAAGTGTGCGGGGAGATCAGAATCAATTGAGATGCCAGTCACCATTGCTTCAAACCGTGGTTGGGAATCGAACTCGGGTCGCCAGGTTCATAAAGCAGCGCGTGCTAACAGCCGTATCACCGTTCCACCGCCTAGTGTGATATATTCAGTGTAGCACTGTTCTGGAGGGTATTACTGGCGTTGTGACAATAACATTAGACATTTTCAATCAGATTATGGGTCGTGCAATGGTGGTCCTGGTGGTTAGCGCACTGCACTTTGAACCCATCCGGATTGAAAACTAATTTCTTTAGAACTGCTTTTTTTGCGTTTAGTTTATTGTCCTTCCCCCGCACCGCCTCCGATTAGCACGGTTGGCTACATACGGTACGAAAGAACTTCAACGTACATACACACATGTAGTATGTTGAGTTCCATTCCTGACCACGGCTAACATCAGTTGCGAGTGACATCTCAACCAATCCTGCCACACCCCCCATTTCCCTACACGCGAAGCCGCACTGCCCAGCATGGAGAAGTGATGGCCATGAAACACCATGGCTGAAGCGGCGAGTGGAAGGCCTTCTTCATTCAGCAGTGGCTTGGCAATGGGCTATGAAGCATAACACGACGCAAATTACATCCCACTTACAATAGGCAATGGCCATCAAGGTACTGCTCATACCGGAACGATGATTGTGCTATTGTAGTGGTATGTACCTTGTCAGATTTATGTAAAATATTGGCCCACATTTTGACAGCTTGATTTTGTGCGTGCTCTTTGATATTACGATAATACGGGAAAAAGTGTTCCCTCCTATTTCATTTGCTTGTCACTGGCTTCCTGAGAGATTTCATTTGAAGTCACACTTTTCAACTGCTCACATCGTCTATATACTATAGAAAAACCAAACACACACTATTTCAAGTCTACCCGGTGGGCTCAGAAAGCACTTCGTCATTTACCAATTTCACACCAGCGTATGCATTAATTTCCTCTTTATCTCACACATATACAAACGAATTACAAAGATTTCCGCGTGTAGCCTTTTAACAGGCTGTTGGGACAGCTGATGTTAGCGAGCCCCAATGAAGGCCGACACGGCTCTCGATGGGTTTGTGTGGATAACACCACCCCAGGACGATTTTGTCTCCTACCCCCAATGCTGCTGATGTTTACACACCGCACCGGGTACACATTAAGGGAAGCCCAATACCGGCTTCAATAATCGCCACCGTGATTGGGCGTGGGTGGGATGACCCGCACGTGTGGAGCGATGGCACGTTGGGTCAGCACACGGTACTCTGAGCTCGGCCACCTGGGTTCGATTCCCGGACCCACGAGTGATATTTGAACAGAAAAGGTACCCCGGTCCCCCGCCAACCCCCTCTACCACCTTCAACACGCACAGACCGGCGTGGTCAAATATGGTCAACAAGCCCCCCATAACAGGCACGACGTAGGTAAGAAAGAGGCCTTCATCTAGAAGTGGCTTGACAAAGGATTAAATTTCGATTTAAAGCTTTCGTGCCTGCGGGGATTCATATTCTTGGTTCTTTTACATTATGAGACCTCCTTTGCCAGTAACAAGATATAGTAATAGGTTTTACCCTTTTAACTGGCACAAAAACTGACACCTTTATTCAAGGCATCATGTTTGCAATAACCACAACACAAGCAGTCAAAATGCGAACAAAAGAGACAACTGTGATAATATGCACTGTATATATCTTGTTATTGGCAAAGGAGGTCTCATAATGTAAATGCTCACCCCGAGCCCTCAATACTCTGATAGTGCGCTGTTTTTGAGTTGTACGCCTTTTGGCGTCTTCTGGTCCAACACCAGTGGAGACTAGGCTCTAAGAAAAGCCGTCTCGGGTGTGGACCAATCAAATTCAAGGACAGTGCATATTATTATCAGAGTTGTCTCTTTTGTTTGCATTTTGACTGCTTGTGTTGTGGTTATTGCAAACATGATGCCTTGAATAAAGGTGTCAGTTTTTGTGCCAGTTAAAAGGGTAAAACCTATTACTATTCTTGGTTCTTTCGGTAAAGTCACCAGGTAGAAGGGAAATAAAAATAATAAATGTTTTCTTTTTATTATTCCATTAAAATAAAAATATTTTATTTATATTATTTTATTATTTCCCTTCTACGTGACTTTACCGAAAGAAAACCAAAGAGTATTTGATTCATGCAGTCACGAAAGCTTCAAATCAAGATATACACACACACAGTATATACGCGTACATGACACAGCGATGGTTATGCATTAAGAACCAATCGGCATTAACATCACGAACGTATCCATCCCGTTGGCACTGCGAGTAAATTGTAATGTTCAAAGCGGCGCGTGGGAATATCAACGCGTGGTTGACGGATATTCTCATTAATCAATTCTAGTCCGTATTTATACATATATTTGTGTGTAAGATACGACATCCACAGCCTTCCATAATCTTCGAATTGTCAACCGATGCATGCCGTGGCAAACCCGTTCAGCAGAATGCTCAATAGATCATCACCACCACCACCACCACGAATATCATCATGAACATCGTAACGTGGTGTTGCTTTGGTGACATTACCGTCAATGCATTTGCATAGCAGTCGACGATGAGATCTGACCGCCGTCTAAACCTTCGACACAATCACGTTATTCGGGCAAATTAGGAATCTGTGTGTGTTACTCACTCTTCACACTCACATTACACGACTGTGTGTCACACACTCACTCACTACACTCACATTTACATGACTGTGTGTCACACACTAACTACACTCACATTACACGACTGTGTCACACACTCACTCGTCACACTCACATTACACGACTGTGTGTCACACACTCACTACACTCACATTACACGACTGTGTCACACACTCACTACACTCACATTACACGACTGTGTGTGTCACACATTCACTCACTACACTCACATTTACATGACTGTGTGTCACACACTCACTACACTCACATTACACGACTGTGTCACACACTCACTCGTCACACTCACATTACACGACTGTGTGTCACACACTCACTACACTCACATTACACGACTGTGTGTGTGTCACACACTCACTCACTACACTCACATTACACGACTGTGTGTGTGTCACACATTACACCACTGTGTGTGTGTCACACATTACACCACTGTGTGTGTCACACATTACACCACTGTGTGTGTGTCACACATTACACCACTGTGTGTGTGTCACACACTACACCACTGTGTGTGTGTCACACACTACACCACTGTGTGTGTCACACATTACACCACTGTGTGTGTCACACATTACACCACTGTGTGTGTGTCACACATTACACCACTGTGTGTGTGTCACACATTACACCACTGTGTCACACATTACACCACTGTGTGTGTGTCACACATTACACCACTGTGTTTGTGTGTCACACATTACACCACTGTGTCACACATTACACCACTGTGTGTGTGTCACACATTACACCACTGTGTGTGTGTCACACACTACACCACTGTGTGTGTCACACACTACACCACTGTGTGTGTCACACACTACACCACTGTGTGTGTCACACATTACACCACTGTGTGTGTGTCACACATTACACCACTGTGTGTGTGTCACACACTACACGACTGTGTGTGTGTCACACATTATACCACTGTGTGTGTGTCACACATTACACCACTGTGTGTGTCACACATTATACCACTGTGTGTGTGTCACACATTACACCACTGTGTGTCACACACTACACCACTGTGTGTGTCACACATTACACCACTGTGTGTGTCACACACTACACGACTGTGTGTGTGTCACACATTACACCACTGTGTGTGTCACACATTACACCACTGTGTGTGTGTCACACACTACACCACTGTGTGTGTGTCACACATTACACCACAGTGTGTGTCACACATTACACCACTGTGTGTGTGTCACACACTACACCACTGTGTGTGTCACACACTACACCACTGTGTGTGTCACACATTACACCACTGTGTGTGTGTCACACATTACACCACTGTGTGTCACACATTACACCACTGTGTGTGTCACACATTACACCACTGTGTGTGTCACACACTGCACGACTGTGTGTGTCACACTCACTACACTCACATTACACCACTGTGTGTGTGTCACACATTACACCACTGTGTGTGTCACATTACACCACTGTGTGTGTCACACATTACACCACTGTGTGTGTCACATTACACCACTGTGTGTGTCACATTACACCACTGTGTGTGTGTCACACATTACACCACTGTGTGTGTGTGTGTCACACACTACACCACTGTGTGTGTGTGTCACACATTACACCACTGTGTGTGTGTCACACACTACACCACTGTGTGTGTGTCACACATTACACCACTGTGTGTGTCACACATTACACCACTGTGTGTGTGTCACACATTACACCACTGTGTGTGTGTCACACATTACACCACTGTGTGTGTCACACATTACACCACTGTGTGTGTCACACATTACACCACTGTGTGTCACACACTACACCACTGTGTGTGTCACACATTACACCACTGTGTGTGTGTCACATTACACCACTGTGTGTGTGTGTGTCACACATTACACCACTGTGTGTGTCACATTACACCACTGTGTGTGTCACACATTACACCACTGTGTGTGTCACACACTACACCACTGTGTGTGTGTCTCACATTACACCACTGTGTGTGTGTCACACATTACACCACTGTGTGTGTCACACATTACACCACTGTGTGTGTGTCACACACTACACGACTGTGTGTCACACATTACACCACTGTGTGTGTCACACATTACACCACTGTGTGTGTGTCACACACTACACGACTGTGTGTCACACATTACACCACTGTGTGTGTGTCACACACTACACGACTGTGTGTCACACATTACACCACTGTGTGTGTGTCACACACTACACCACTGTGTGTGTGTCACACACTACACCACTGTGTGTGTGTCACACATTACACCACTGTGTGTGTCACACATTACACCACTGTGTGTGTCACACATTACACCACTGTGTGTGTGTCTCACATTACACCACTGTGTGTGTGTCACACATTACACCACTGTGTGTGTCACACACTACACCACTGTGTGTGTCACACATTACACCACTGTGTGTGTCACACATTACACCACTGTGTGTCACACATTACACCACTGTGTGTGTGTGTCACACGTTACACCACTGTGTGTCACACATTACACCACTGTGTGTGTGTCACACGTTACACCACTGTGTGTGTCACACGTTACACGACTGTGTGTGTGTGTGTCACACATTACACCACTGTGTGTGTGTGTCACACACTACACCACTGTGTGTGTGTCACACACTACACCACTGTGTGTGTCACACATTACACCACTGTGTGTGTGTCTCACATTACACCACTGTGTGTGTGTCACACATTACACCACTGTGTGTGTCACACACTACACCACTGTGTGTCACACATTACACCACTGTGTGTCACACATTACACCACTGTGTGTGTGTGTCACACATTACACCACTGTGTGTCACACATTACACCACTGTGTGTGTGTCACACGTTACACCACTGTGTGTGTCACACGTTACACGACTGTGTGTGTGTGTGTCACACATTACACCACTGTGTGTGTCACACACTACACCACTGTGTGTGTCACACACTACACCACTGTGTGTGTCACACACTACACCACTGTGTGTGTCACACATTACACCACTGTGTGTGTCACACATTACACCACTGTGTGTGTGTCTCACATTACACCACTGTGTGTGTCACACATTACACCACTGTGTGTCACACACTACACCACTGTGTGTGTCACACATTACACCACTGTGTGTCACACATTACACCACTGTGTGTCACATTACACCACTGTGTGTGTGTGTCACACATTACACCACTGTGTGTCACACATTACACCACTGTGTGTGTCACACATTACACCACTGTGTGTGTCACACTCTACACGACTGTGTGTGTCACACTCACTACACTCACATTACACCACTGTGTGTGTGTCACACATTACACCACTGTGTGTGTCACATTACACCACTGTGTGTGTCACACATTACACCACTGTGTGTGTCACATTACACCACTGTGTGTGTGTCACACATTACACCAGTGTGTGTGTCACACATTACACCACTGTGTGTGTGTCACACATTACACCACTGTGTGTGTGTCACACACTACACCACTGTGTGTGTGTCACACATTACACCACTGTGTGTCACACATTACACCACTGTGTGTGTCACACATTACACCACTGTGTCACACATTACACCACTGTGTGTGTGTCACACATTACACCACTGTGTGTGTGTGTCACACATTACACCACTGTGTGTGTCACACATTACACCACTGTGTGTGTGTCACACATTACACCACTGTGTGTGTGTGTCACACATTACACCACTGTGTGTGTCACATTACACCACTGTGTGTGTCACACATTACACCACTGTGTGTGTGTGTCACACATTACACCACTGTGTGTGTGTCACACATTACACCACTGTGTGTGTGTGTCACACATTACACCACTGTGTGTGTGTCACACATTACACCACTGTGTGTGTGTGTCACACATTACACCACTGTGTGTGTGTCACATTACACCACTGTGTGTCACACATTACACGAGTGACCTACTTACGAGAGAGATGCTGCTGCTGTTGCCGCTGGATTTCTGGTCGTCTTCACTGCCTCCTTCACTAGTGCTACAGTATATATAGACTGTATATATACAGTCTATATATACTGTATATATACAGTGTGTATATACTGTAGTCGGTATGTATGCCGGAGTAGAATATATTTTTGTCCACACCGTTTTATGCCGGTGTATTAATACGCTTCAGTGTTTGCAATCTAATACAACCGAATTCGATACACACTATGGTGATGACGATGATGACGATGATGTCGATGCGTTAAATAAAAGTATATATATTTTTAAAGAACGTAAAATATATCGGTGGCCTGGGTGTTGCGTCTCATTCCGAAGCTCGCGTGTATACGAATATTAACGACCCATATATATATTTGATCTCTCTCTATCTCTTGGGGAATACAAACAGGCGTGAACTATATGGAGTCGAACCGCTCGTAATCTGTCAAGCGAGCCGCTAAGATTGACAGTGTGTAGGGAATTTGACGACGAAGAAGACGACGACTACTTTGGCGACAGGTAGAGAAGTGAACGGCGCTCGCTATCACACCACGGCCACGCCATTGCCAAGCCTTCGATGTCTTCCTCCACCCCCAACACCACCACCACCCACCACCACCCCCCCCCACAAACAAAGACAAAGATCCCCCGTGTAGCCTTAACAGACGGTAGGGGCAAGTGCTGTTAGCGAGCATCTATGAAGGCCGGAACGGTACACGAGGGGGTGGGTGGCCAGCACCACGCCCGACCGCCTTTGTCTCCCCCAGTGGCGATGTTTTTATCCACCGCACCAGGTACTCATTTGAGGCTGAGTCGACCTAGGGGAGGCCCAGGTACCGGTTCAGATAATCGTCGCTGGTGGTGTTGGCCGTGAGCGGGTAATCGAACTCCGGTCGCCGGGTTCGTAGCGCAGCGTAGCGCTAACCGCTACACTACCGCTCCCCCCAACAACACCACCACCCCAACAACACCACCACCCCAACAACACCACCACCACCACCCCAATACCACCACCCCAATACAATCACCTCAACACCACCACCCCAACACCACCACCCCAATACCACCACCACCACCACCCCAATACCACCACCACCCCAACAACACCACCACCACCACCCCAATACAATCACCTCAACACCACCACCCCAACACCACCACCACCCCAATACCACCACCCCAACACCACCACCCAAACACCACCCCAATACCACCACCCCAACACCACCCCAATACCACCACCCCAACACCACCACCCAAACACCACCCCAATACCACCACCCACCACCACGCTCGACTTGGAATTCTCCAACCCTTGAAAATCCTCACCCTCCCTCTTCCGTCTCCTCCTCCTCTTCTCACGCCCAACCGCAGCGATTGTTGCAATGGTGACCTGGCGTGCGAAGTTCGCTCAAATTCTCTTGTGACACACGGTCGTTTCAATCAATTTAAACAAAAAAAATTCCCGAGCCGTAATTGTATCCGCATTGTTGCGGATTCTCTCGGCGGAGCGAGGGTTTGCATTCTTAAAGCCATCGGGCCCGCGGAAGCGGACATCAAGGAGCTGCATCTGAGATGCCGTCGCATTCCACACTGCGTGGCAGAACTTTCCCACTCGTTGTGCATAATGAGAGTAATAATACTCTTTGGTTTTTTTCGGTAAAGTCACGTAGGTAAAATACAAATAAAATAAAAATAAATTAAATCACGACGTTTCGGAGGCAACACGAGCTTCCGTCTACAGGTGGAACAGTCACAACAAAAATCGCTGTGTCAAGTGAACAGCTCTGGGACACCCGAGCTTATATACAGGTTAAGGGGGGGGAGGAGCCAGTAAGGGACGTGGGTGGGGGGGAGGGCTTAGTTAAGGGGGGGGGGAGCCACGAAGGGACGTGGGTGGGGAGGGGCTAAGTTAAGGGAGGGGAGGAGCCAGGCAGGGACGTGGGTGGGGAGGGGAGGTCTAAGTAAAACCCTCCTTTTGTTATGCTGCAGGGGGTTCGGGGGGAGGAGCGGTGGCGTGCTGCACAAGAGCAGGCACCATCCTGGTAGAAACGGAAACGGCTGTACAATTATCAGCCAGCTAACTTTTGACTTGGTTGATGACATCTTTCCAAAAGTTGCTCAATCTGAAACCATCCTCTCGGTTGAAGTTGTGTCTATGTTTGTATATCTGGATGGCTTCATGGACAAATCTTTGGTAATAACCGGGAGGTTTGCATAGTACGTTGGTATCGGAGAAAACAATGTCATGAGAACCCGCTGTGTTGAAACAATGATCAGCCACGGCCGAAGAATTCGTTCTGCCGTCTTTCAAATCTGATTTGTGCTTGCGAATTCGGTAAGAAATATGTCGTTTCGTCTCCCCGATATAGTAGTCACCACAGGTACAACTCAATTTGTAAACACCGGGGTACTGTAAGTCAGGAATGACATCCTTTACGGATGGGATCAGATCCCGGATTTTGTGTACTGTATTGAAGGTACCATTCCAGGTAAAGTAAGTGTTGGTGAGGCAGTGCCTAACCAGCGCAGGTACATCAGAGTTCAATCCATGTTCGACTAAATCTTCAATTATTGTTATGGTGTCAGGCACTGGGACCTTGGTGAACAGCGAGACCACATCAAAGCTGACGAGGATATCGTCAGGAGATAGTACAGTGTCCTTGACCATAGAAACCAATTGGGTTGACTCATTGGTTTTTCGGTAAAGTCACGTATGTAGAAATACCATAAAATAATATTTAAATAAATCAATAAATTTTATGGTATTTCTACATACGTGACTTTACCGAAAAAAAAAACAATGAGTAATTTATGCAGTCACGAAAGCTTTAATTCTTTATCAATTGGGTTGAGTTAAGTACCGCTGAGGTGGTCTTCCCAGTAAAGGGTAGGGGAGTTGATAGTGGACACGATGGGTCGTAGTGGGGTACCTTCTTTATGGATCTTGGGAAGGCCATAGAATCTGGGAGGTCTTGCAGCCGTGGGTTTTAGGGAGGGACGTTTAGTTGGTTCGATTAGGGAAGTCGAACTAGTGATTATCTTGTTGGTTTTATCGTTAGGCTGTTAGTAGGATCACTTTTAATTTTTGAGTAACTCCCATCATTGAGTAGGTCCTGGATTTTGTTGTATGAGTTTTATCCATAATGACAGCGGCGTTGCCATTGTCGGCCGAGAGGATGATTATATCATCCCTCCTTTTTAAATTCGCGAGTTCAGAGCGTTCGTTTTTGCTAATGTTGCTAATGGGTTTCTTAGCATTCTTAAAAATAGTGGCTATTTCAACTCTCGCAACATCTGCTTGGATGTGTCCTATGCCTTTGAGGGCTACATCGACCTGAGAGATGATATCCTCTACTGGTATATGTTTAGGGGTGACAGCGAAATTTAGTCCTTTAGCCCGTACCGTTTTCAGATTGTCCAAAATCGGGATGTTACTCTGATTAATAACGATTTTGTTAACGTCCAGTTTTGTGATGTGTGGTCCTGGGTTCTTCTTTGATAGGAGGTTGAATTTAGCGATAATCGAACCAACTAAACGTCCTTCCCTAAAACCCAAGGCTGCAAGACCTCCCAGATTCTATGGTCTTCCCAAGATCCATAAAGAAGGTACCCCACTATGACCCATCGTGTCCACGATCAACTCTCCTACCTACAAACTAGCCCGCATTTTCCGGATACTCTGCTTCCCTTTACTGGCAAGACCATCTCAGCGGTACTTAACTCAACCCAATTGGTTTCTATGGTCAAGGACACTGTACTCTCCTGACGATATCCTCGTCAGCTTTGATGTGGTCTCGCTGTTACCAAGGTCCCAGTGCCTGACACCATAACAATAATTTAAGATTTGGTCCAACATGGACTGAACCCTGATGTACCTGTGCTGGTTAGGCACTGTCTCACCAACACTTACTTTACCTGGAATGGTACCTTCTACAAACAAAATGAGGGTACCCCTATGGGTTCTCCCTTGTCACCAGTGATAGCCCATGTTTTCATGGATACATTTTAATCAGATGCCATCCAGACATCCACCCTTCGTCCTTCCCTGTGGAAGAGATATGTGGATTTGGCCACATGGCCTCCCAGCTTTGAACCATTTCCTAGACCACATAAATTACAGACACCCATCCATCAAATTCACCATGGAAGTGGAGAAAGATGGCAAGCTGCCATTCTTGGATGTTCTGTTTGAGAGGAGGACGGATGGCTCTTTGGGACATTCTGTTTACAGAAAGTCCACCCACACAGATTCATACTTGAAGCCTGATTCCCACCACCACCCGGCTCAAAAGAACTCTCTCATCAAAAGATTATACCATAGGGCTCATTGCATTTCTGACCAACACCACCTGGCCAGTGAATTAAACCATGTACATCTGGCCCTCAAGAGGAACGGATACTCTGAGCATACCATCCGCCAAGCTGTTTCTCCCACCATACAGAAACAACCACCTGATACTCCGATCAAAACCATCACACTGCCATACATAGCAGGCGTTACCAAAAAGATTTCCAAAATTCTAAACAAACACAAGATCCAGGTCCGGTACAATACAGTACACAAAATCTGGGATCTGATCCCATCCGTAAAGGATGTCATTCCTGACTTACAGTTCCCTGGTGTTTACAAATTGAGTTGTACCTGTGGTGACTGCTATATCGGGGAGACGAAAGGACATATTTCTGACCGAATTCGCGAGCACAAATCAGATTTGAAAGACGGCAGAACGAATTCTTCGGCCGTGGCTGATCATTGTTTCAACACAGCGGGTTCTCATGACATTATTTTCTCCGATACCAACGTACTCTGCAAACCTCCCGGTTATTACCAAAGATTTGTCCATGAAGCCATCCAGATATACAAACATAGACACAACTTCAACCGAGAGGATGGTTTCAAATTGAGCAACTTTTGGAAAGATGTCATCAACCAAGTCAAAAGTTAGCTGGCTGATAATTGTATAGTCGTTTCCGTTTCTACCAGGATGGTGCTTGTTCTCGTGCAGCACGCCATCGCTCCCCCCGAACCACCTGCAGCATAACAAAAGGCGGCTTAACTTAGCCCCTCCCCTCCCCACCCACGTCCCTTCCTGGCTCCTCCCCCCCTTAACTTAGCCCTCCCCTCCCCACCCACGTCCCTTCCTGGCTCCTCCCCACCTCCCTTAACTTAGCCCCTCCCCTCCCCACCCACGTCCCTTCCTGGCTCCTCCCCCCCTTAACTTAGCCCTCCCCTCCCCACCCACGTCCCTTCCTGGCTCCTCCCCCCCTTAACTTAGCCCTCCCCTCCCCACCCACGTCCCTTCCTGGCTCCTCCCCCCCTTAACTTAGCCCTCCCCTCCCCACCCACGTCCCTTCCTGGCTCCTCCCCCCCCTCCCTTAACTTAGCCCTCCCCTCCCCACCCACGTCCCTTCCTGGCTCCTCCCCCCCTTAACTTAGCCCTCCCCTCCTCACCCACGTCCCTTCCTGGCTCCTCCCCCCCTCCCTTAACTTAGCCCTCCCCCCCACCCACGTCCCTTCCTGGCTCCTCCCCCCTTAACTTAGCCCTCCCCTCCCCACCCACGTCCCTTCCTGGCTCCTCCCCCCCTCCCTTAACTTAGCCCTCCCCTCCCCACCCACGTCCCTTCCTGGCTCCTCCCCCCCCCCTTAACTTAGCCCTCCCCTCCCCGCCCACGTCCCTTCCTGGCTCCTCCCCCCCCCCCCTTAACCTGTATATAAGCTCGGGTGTCCCAGAGCTGTTCACTTGACACAGCGATCTTTGTTGTGTCTGTTCCACCTGAAGACGGAAGCTTGTGTTGCCTCCGAAACGTCGTGATTTTATTTAGTTTTCATTTATTTTTTATTTTACCTACGTGACTTTACCGAAAAAACCAAAGAGTATGAATCCTTGCAGTCACGAAAGCTTCAAATCGAGAGTAATAATGTATAACACGTTGACTTTCGCGATCAATATCATCCATAATAGTTTTTTTGGGGGGGGGTTAGATCGCGTAAATATATAAATGTTGAGCCGTTAAAACCCGCCACCACCCGACACAGCCAACTAGTAAGTGGTTGTCACGTAAACAGAACATGCCAACAACCGGTGTAGTTGCTGTACTAGTGACGAATTAGCCACGTTCTGTTTACGTGACAACCCTTTACTAGTTGGCTGTGTCGGGTGGTGGCGGGTTTTAACGACACAACATTTATATATTTACGCGATCTAACCCAGTAAAAAAAAAACAACAACCTTTATTCTGGAGAGTAACAATGTTCGTCGCACAGACGCTGCACGTTGGCCAAATGAAGTGCACAAATCATACTTAACGTGGTGTCTTTTGTTCCCCTGCAGTCACTGGTGACAGAGTTGTCTCAATCCGCTGCTGGATGACAGGACGTTATTATTATTTTTGCTTACCATACTTCTCTACGCTGGTAAATGCGTGTCGGTGGTGAAGGCGGGGAACACAGCTGTGGGAGCATAGAAAGTACTGTACAGTACTAATGATTTTTCTGCACGGCCCTCTCCTGCCCATCACTTGGACCAAAGCACTTTGCGACTATACCAAATACAATACTATACACGTGTACAGGCATACATCTTCGACGAAATAAGTATTTTTTTTTTAATTGCTGAATGCTTTTGAAATGTGTGTACCTTAACATTCGTGTATGTCAGATGTTGACCTTTCAAATCCAGGCTCGAAACCTCCCTCTTTGTCCTCTTGCCAATAATGTCGACTTGTAACGCGGCGCTGCACGGTATTGGCTCTCTCTCGACTAGGGACAGAGACTCGGGACTCGAGTGAGAAGTAATCGTCAGTCGTTGACTGCGAGATCCGACCGAACGAACGATTTCACTTGATAAGATTTAGAGCTTTCGTGATTGCAGGGATTCATATTCTTGGTTCTTTCGTTAAATTCACGTAGAAGGGAAAAATAATATAAAACAAAAATAATAAAATTATCACGACGTTTCGATTGCAAAGCAAGCAATCATCATCAGGTGTGAAAACCACAGCAAGAACATTTTTTTGCTGTGGTTTTCACACCTGATGGTGATTGCTTTTGTTGCAATCGAAACGTCTTGAGAATTTGATTGTTTTATTTTTCTTCTTGGTTCTTTCGGTAAAGTCACGTAGAAGGGAAATAATAAAAATAATAAAAATAAAACAATTCAATAAAATTCTCACGACGTTTCGGCCACGACACATTTCCCTTCTACGTGACTTTACCGAAAGAACCAATAATATAACTTTATAAGGTCGCGTTCATTCACGCACAGAATGCTTGCCACAAATGAACCACAATACCTTAACTGATCTCATCAGGGAAAGCAAAGCATCACGCGAACTCCGATATCCTCGCTGCGCTCTTGCAGAAGCACCTCTGCGGCCGTCTGGAACGCTCTTCCTTTTGATATTACGAAGCCTTGCATTTTTAACTGATCTAGATTGATAACGCATGCGTTTCCTGTTTAGTTTGTTGTTCTTCCCCCGCGCCTACGTACGGCGCGAAAGAAGTTCAACATACAGTACATACCAGTGGGAAGGCAGCAGTCAGGCAGTGAGCCGTTGCTAGCAACAATGTCCCAAGCTCTGTGGCCCTCTCTATATATGAACGGATAATCGTCCAATTAATGAGTGTTTTACATGTGGGAGGAAACCAGGCTAGGGGCAAACGCTATCATATGCAGATGGAACAGGTGGCTTCAACAAGTTGGTGTATCGCCGTTTCCAGACGAGCACCTGTACGCCCACAGGGATTTGCACAGCAGGTGTGTCATCCACCAAACCCACAGTGCTGGATTACAGACCACGTGCCTAGTCACTACCAGCACCGGTAGCGTAACGAGCGTGGGGGCAGGCGGTTGGTGCCTTGCTCCTCTCCCCATGGTGGCCAATGATACGATTTGGGTCCCCCGTGACAACCACCATGCGATTTGTTTCGACAACCGTGTCATAAAACCCAAAAAATATTGAACGCGGTTTCTTTTTTTTATTTCGAAGATAACGCTTTCATTTACGTTCCACGTTTTTTTTATTTTGATGTAATTAGAGGGGAAACGTTTTGGCTTCCGCAAAAATTGCGCAAATCAAATAATGTCGCGCCACCTGACCGATTGCCGCACCTCCTGAGCTGATGATGTCGTTACTGCGCCACTGACCAACATCCTCTCCGTCTTCTCTGTGAAATCTCTGGAGCAAAAATTTACTGACGACGTGATGCGCATGTCCCACTGTTGTTTGTACAGCATCTCGACAATATGCAGTCTATAGAAAGCGCTCTGATTGAATTGTACTATACGTTGTGGCTCATGGGGTTCGCTTATATTATCAGCTGGCCTATATTTTAAAAAGCCTACTCTCTTAAGTCACCTCGAGTCCGCGATATTCATCAAATGCAATCGTGCGCAAAAGCACTCACTGCAGGGCATTTTCAGAGGGAAGGAAAAAAATTCGTTCGTCAATTTCAGGCTCCACCGATTAACTTTTGCCTTCCGTCGCGTGCGGAGACAAAGTTCAGTTATTTTTTTTTATATTTACATTTTTACCGGTGCATTTATTGTATGTTCATCATTATCATTCGCCATGGTCAATCTACTGTTGGATGAAGTGCCGGGTCGATGTTCCAAGAGCCATTTAACGTCAGTCATACGACAGTCTACTTACCTGCACACGGATCGTTTTCATAGCTCCATCTCCTTTAGGTGGAAATCTTCTTAATGCCCCCTATGTGGAGTGGGGTGCTGGCGCAGTGGCTTATAAAAACCCAGCCACCTGAATTTGATTCCTGGCTACGGTTAACATCAGAGGCAAGCAACATATCACCTTCACCAATTTAATCTGACCAGCATAGTGAAGTCTGGTGAAATAAAAAGGTATGACCAAAAGATGCGGGGAGGTCTTCATCCAGCAGTGGATTCAGGGCTGTGCCCAGCCCAGAGCCTGGCTTTTGTTAGATTGAATCAAAGTACCACGCCAAACGATCAAAGGGGCTGGGCCCAACTCCGTTGGTGATATTGAGAGACCAGTGGAAATTCCACATTCCTATGACGGGAAGCAATGTTTTGTCCACTCCTGGTTCTCATTCAGATGAGATGTGCCCCTTGGATATGAGATGGAACCGCAAAAAAAACCCATCATCAGCCATGGTGAAATGCACTGCTGGACAAATCTAGTGTCATCTTTCACCATCCTGCCATGTACTAATCCGCGCAGCAGCTGCTATAATACACGAGCTGATTTTATCGCTCCATCTCCACTATCGATGTCCCATCGGATGTATTCGGTTCCTTGGCTACCACTCCGTTATTATTCTTGACCATGGGCCCACATCCATGCCATCGAGCCACATATCCGACCCAAGTCCACTTTCGGAAACAGTTTTAATTGTCATGAAGCTGCGATATGTCCCCTAATCCTCGATTATCCTTTCTGTCTCTCAGTGCATTTGCAAGCATGCGTCTCTCCAACGAGTTGAACCTAAAACCCTGATCTCATAAGGGGATTAATAACAGATGGGATAGTCTATAAAACCAGCGGAGATAAGAGGAATTATTGCGAGTTCGTATCGTGCACTCTACATCAGCTCTCCTCCACGATTCTTACTGCCAGCTCGCTTCGCTGTATTGTACAAGTGAAGATTTGCAACAGCATCATCATCATAAGCGATGGTCAATCCACTGCTGGATGAGGGCCTTCCCCCAGGCTGCTAACACCTCTCATTATCTCGCAATGCGACAAGCCCACCCGGCAAACTTCACGCAAAATGATTGCATCATTCCATCTCCTGAGTAGACGTCCTCTTGAATGTCGATCAACACAGCCCCTCCCCCCCCCCCAAAAAAACCCAGTATAAATGGTCGCGTGTGTAGTGGGGCACAGAGTGTGGGTATCCCACTCCCCAGTGTCGGGAGCCTATTCCCACATCTTGGATGTCTGGTAACCGCGGCCAATATACTGTGTACCTTCTTGTGGAGCTCCCTCTACTGGAGGACCTTCATTTGAAGAGTAGCAAAGACAAAGATCCCCCGTATAGCCTTTAATAGATTATTGGGGCAAGTGCTGTTAGCGATCACCTATGACGGTACGGGACGGTGCACGAGGGGGTGGGTGGCCAGCACCACGCCGGACCGCCTTTGTCTCCCCAGTGGCGATGTTTACAAACCGCACCAGGTACTAATTTTGAGGCTGTGCCGACCTAGGGGAGGCGCAGGATCGGTTCAGATAATCGTCACCGGTGTTGGCCGTGAGCGGGAATCGAACTCGGGTCGCCGGGTTTGTAGCCCAGCACGCTAACAGCCACACTACTGGTTACCTTTCATTTGAAGAGTAGCCCACACACACCCTGAAGAGCAGGGGTGGGGAACCTTTTTTTCTGCCAAGGGCCATTTGGATATTTATAACATAATTCGCGGGCCATACACAATTATCAACTTAAAAATTAGCCTGTTATATTTGGCGAAACATGTAATTAACTTGCCGCTAATGCGATGTCTGGAACTGCTTCTCTTTGGCGAGGCGTGTGATGATGTTAGCTGGTATTGACGATGTTGCTACTCGCAACTGATTTTCCAGGTTTGCTCCGAGATTTATTGAATTTCGAGTTCCGCCTGAGGTTGCTTTGGCAGGGCCAGAGACCAAATGATTTCGCGGGCCTCATACGGCCCGCGGGCCGGACGTTCTCCACCCCTGCTTTAGAGGATTCCCTCTGGTACTCCCTCTCTGTAGAGGCTCCACTGTCAGCAGTAGAGTGAGCAAGCGACGTCGGCATGTGGCTGCACCTTTAAATTTTTTTGTTGACAAAATGCGGGAAGATCACAGTACAGTGAGATATATTTACGTAAAACAACGAACACGCATATCATCTAGAAACATAATCGGATTTCGCATTTTTTTGTGCCATGGGAAGTTTGCGGGCGCGGGTTTGGGACGAGACAATGAGACCCGTTGGACCGTCAGTGGGTCAAATACAAGCCACGCACGGCATGGAGATGCGGTGGGGAGGGGGGTGGGGACGGATTATAATTTGCATGACAATTAGAATGTAGTACGGTTGTTAATCGCGCCATTGTTGTAGGCCGAGGATACCACGAGAGCGCCGTGATTCACAGACACAGTCTGCGGTAAATTCGCAGTGCGGTGATGCTGTTCTGTGTCATGCCAAAGTGGTGGATTTTTTCTCAGTTGGCAAAAATGCTGGACCCGTATTGCCTGCGCGCAATGTCCTGTCTCATATCGAATGACGTCAGGGGAATCGACGTCCACTGTAAAAAAAAATAAAACAGGTGGTGCTTTTTTTACGGTAATGACAAGGGTGGCCTATGGGAATTGAACCGCAAATCACCGCAACAATCAGCTAACGACTTACCGCTGGATCACTGGGGTGGGGGGATGTGGGGGTATACTTTACTTTTCCAATGTAATGGTTAACACATCCGGCAAATAATCAACAGGGGGCAGCCTGACGGATTCAAACCGCAAGCAAAAAAAAACATTCGGCAATAAGTGGCGAATGCACTCTCGCTGGCTGGACCATGTTTGAGGAGTGTTGCCGCAGTGTCATGGTTATCGCAACTGGGTACACCGTACTTTGGCTTTCGAATGTAACGGTTATTACATTCGGCAGTAATAACCAGGGCGGCTTGTCGGATTCGAACCGCGGACCTCTGCAACAACAAGAAGAAGAAACGGCAAACGCGCTATCGCTAAGCTATGCCACAATGGTGGTGGGGGTATGGTTTTGGTTTTCGAATTTAACGGTTAATCAATACACATAGCAGTAATAACACTATGTAACACAATTTTTGTTCATGGGTATCATAAGTGTTATTTCGTAATTTGCTTATGCCTAAAAAGTATAGAAAATGGCTATTATTTCCCACAAACTTTGCTTTTGTGACCAGGGCAGTGATATTTAGAAATTTACCTATTTTCAATGAGAAAACGTGCGACTTTGTCTTTTGATTCACATAAAGTCAGAAAAAACCCAACATATGAATCAAAATGTACATGTATCTATACTAAAGTAGTACAATAATTACTACAAAAGATTTAGAAGTGAGTAGTTTTTGAAGATTTACGATTATACTGTAAATCACTTTCACGAATCAGTACCCAAATGTAGTCTCCTATCATGTTCTCGTTTTACTGTCCTTGGTAAGCAGCGTTCAAAGTCCAGTATATCCTGGTGGAAGTGCTCGCCTTGCTCCTCCAAGTACGCTCCCATGTTCTCTTTGAATTTATCAAGATGAACATCAAGGATATGGACTTTGAGGGACAGCCTTCAGTCCATTATGCTGTAGTTCTTCACCAGAGTTTCAACCAGTTCCACATAGTTTTCGACTTTGTGATTGCCCAGGAAGCCACGAACCACTGCGACCAAGCTGTTCCAAGCCGCTTTCTCCTTACTAGTGAGCTTCTTGGGGAATTCACTGCACTCCAGGATCTTCTTTATCTGTGGTCCGACGAAGACCCTGGCTTTGACCTTTGCCTCAGACAGCTTAGGGAAGAAGTCTTGATGGTACTTGAAGGCTGCTGACTCCTTATCTAAAGCTCTGATAAATTGTTTCATAAGGCCCCATTTGATGTGCAGTGGTGGCATCAGCACCTGCTGGGGGTCAACCAGTAACTCCCACTTGACGTTGTTCTTCTCCACAGAGAACTCGGTATGCTCT
Source organism: Petromyzon marinus (assembly GCF_048934315.1). Classification (NCBI taxonomy): domain Eukaryota; kingdom Metazoa; phylum Chordata; class Hyperoartia; order Petromyzontiformes; family Petromyzontidae; genus Petromyzon; species Petromyzon marinus. The sequence goes on along the minus strand of NC_133710.1, from coordinate 8,487,779 downwards.
GGCCAGTCCCGCCTGTGGTAGTGCGCCTTGGTGTCCCTGCTGTCCCAAAGGCAAAGATAGCAGGGAAACTTGGTAAATCCGCCTTGGAGACCCATCAGGAATGCTGCCATTTTGAAGTCTCTGATGGCCTCCCAGCCGTACTCATTATACTTCAAGGCGTCCAGCAAGGTCTTGATGCTGTTGTAATCCTCTTTGAGTGAGCCAGGGGAAGAGACGGGTACTTGTTACCATTATGGAGCAGCACGGCTTTGAGGCTCCTGGATGAGCTGTCAATGAAGAGGCGCCACTAATTCTGGTTACAGGCGATTCCGATTGCCTCGAACAGACTGGTCACATTGTGGCAGAAGCAGAGCCCATCTTTACGGGTGAAGAAGCTGCAAAAAGGTTGGTGACACTTCCTCTGATCTGCGACTTGCACACTTTTATCCAGCAAGTTCCACTGCTTGAGCCTAAATGGCAAAAGCTCAGCATCGGACTTGGTGAAACCAAGATCTCTGATCACGTCGTTGAGGTCTTTTTGGTTGGGGTAGTATGGGTTTCTCTCCTCAGTTCCACCTCTGAAATTGTCATCTGGATCTACGTCTTCCTCGCTCTCTGACTTGCTGCTCTCTCTCCGTGGGTACAGGGAGCTCATGGCAGTGTGGCACCGGGACAAATGATGAAGGAAGGTCTGGATACGTGATAGCAGGTGCCAGTCCGACGTTGGGAAGGGTCCACCATGCAGAAGTAGCAGTTGCTTGAGTGGTCAGTGGGTTCCCGCCAAATTCTTGGGATAGCGAACTTCATGGCTCTCTTTTCCCCTCTGTACCATCCTACAAAAAAACATTTATTCCACCCATGACTAATGTGTAAGAGATTATCGCAACATTTTTCACATATGATATATTTTTTCAATAACATTGAAATTTGTAAAACATTTTAACGTTAAAAACTTTTACAATTTTACTAATTTTAACAAATTTTATAACAAAATTCTGAGCAACAATTGTCCATCAAACCTTCCAGAGGTTTTTTTTTTTTGCATTGCTCGCATGCCGAAATATGCCTCGTCGGCCTCACACATCTTAGCAGATGCTTCCACAGACTACTTTTTCGCTCTTGTCTTGATAAATTGGCCACAGACAGCAAAATGCGTCGGCCGGATGCTGGCAGCCTCTTGATGCTATCTCAGAAAAATGCAGATATGTATCCACTTAGGCAGCTGGAAATAAACTGAACTGGTGGGCTTAAGGCCCCTGTATATATACTACTTATTTATATTAGTGGAAAATTCTAGAATGTTCTAGAAGTAACTCCTAGTTTACTCAGCACTGAATCTATCTGGAATGTTCTGGAAAATAGATAAATCAATGTCCTGGTCAGAAAAGCAAAGTTTTTGGGGAATAATAGCCATTTTCTGTACTTTTGAGGCATAAGCAATTAGGAAATAACACTTACTACCCAGGAACAAAAAAGATATAAAAATTGTTACCAGGCCGGCTTGCGGGAATCGAACCACGGACCCAATTCTGCATTACGAGCGGAGAACGCGTTGCTTGCTGGGGGCCTTCGAGCACAATGGGGGTGGGGTGGGGGGTATTCCACTCCTCCTCACACGCACCAGCTCGCAATTTGATGAAAAGCGCCAAAACCATTAGTATTGTGTGTGAATCCTTGGTCTCAAAAGCACGAAGACTGGCGCCTCGCGCAAGCAGAGAGCATCAGGCACACGCGAAGAAAGAACCACCACCACCACCCCCCGCCCCTATCCCTCTGCATCCGTGTTCTCTCTCTCTCTATCCACACACATATAATTACTATTTATATATTTGGTTGTTTTCGCTTCTCCTTTCTCGCTCGGGGGAGGAGGTGGTCGGGGTGGGTGGGGTGGACGGACGGGGTGTTGTACGTTCAGCGGCTCCACGGACGCCTGTAAACGCTAAATCAGGGGCACGCAGCGACAGCGGACAGAGGGGAGGAGGGTGGGAAGGGGCAGTGGAGAGAGAGAGAGAGGAGAGACGGAGGAGGAGTGGGGGAGGAGACGTGGCTGGCAATTGGAAAAAGGGGGGAGCTCTCCAGAAAAAAAATCCACCCAGCTACAGCCCTCGCATAGAAAATGGCCGGGTAAACGTGCCTCCATCACAGCAGACGCAGCCCTTCTGCTGGGAGGGTGGGGCGAGGACTGGATACCAGCCGGCGAGATCACATCACTCCGCCGAGGACCCAACAACCCCACGACGGTATTTGCTGCTGCTGATGCTGCTGCTGCTGCTACTACGAAGGGGTCGGAATGAATGCAAGCGGCGGGGGTAGATGAATGCGCGTGGGTACGCGCGCGCGCGCGCGCGCACGCGCGTGCCCGTTGCGTTCGCTATTAGCCAGCAGGTTGCATGCATTGTGCTGCTCGAGACCAACGACGATGTTGCTCGAATGCGTGTGTTGCGTGCCGCGTTGGGCCTCATCTCGGTGCTGATGATGATGCTGCTGCTGCTGCTGCTGGTCGTCTGACGCTCGTTGCTCCAGCCACGTGCGCGCAATTCGACGGGGCACCTTCGTGCCCACGCTCCCGAGTTGATGTTTTTTGGCTTCGCTCCGGATTATTGTGCAGTGTTAATAATGAATGAAAGGGCACGCCAAGCCCTTCGTCGGGATTGTCGCTCGCTCTGCCGAGCTACGATGAGCGGTACCTAACACCCCCCCCCCCATCCACACACACACTCTCTTGTCGTTTGTGCTCCTCGCCGATGCAGCCTTTAATTCATTTAAAGCCCCGTCATAACTAGCAGCAATCTCACACCATGCATGCGTTTATTATTCATCGGTGCGAATGTTTCTTTTTTTTTGCCAGCGAGTGCGTCCGCACGACGCGCGTCTCTGTTTAATCAGGTCGGCGTTTTGTTTTTGTTATTTCGTTGAAGCCAAAACGTCGATCTCTCCTTACGCGATGGCTCTACGCGAGATGAATTTGATGAAGCAGCGGTCGGAGGGCGATGTTGTTGTTGTTGTTGTTCCAAGGCGCGCTCCTTGGCACAACATCGCCGACGGACAATCCGTGTACTTACTACTCGCTGCCTTTTACAATTGCAGTTGCTTGCCGCGATTTGCAAAGGCAGCATTTTAATCGTGAAAACGCTCCGTGGCTAGTTACTGAACCTCGACACACACTGTCGGTGTGTGTTGAAGTCACTAATTGGCACGTTTTGTCTACGTGACGGACCTTACTGATTGGCCGCGTCGGGTGGTGGTGGGTTCACGACACATTCATATTTACGCGATTTAACTCAAACCCCCCCCCCACCACACCCCTTGATTATGAATAACATTGGTCGCGAAAGCCTACTGCGCGTTCAACTATTAGGCTGCCTCGCAACAGACGAGTCACGTGAATAGGCGCTCGCAAACAAGTCCTTAATATGTACAGTCGAGTTACCAATACTTAGAGGCTCTTGCAAGCTAAGCAGGAACAGTGGTCGAATCTGGTGAGTGTTTGGATTAGCGATCATCACCACCACCACCAACACCTCCAGCAGGGCTTGCCAGTAGTTGTCGGTGTGTGGATACGGGGATTTGACCAGGAGGTGGCGGTGCTGAGTGTCGCCCCCTCTCACACGCGAAGCCAAAACTGCCTATTTATTTTTGGGGGAACCAAATCGGCCAAGCATCCCAATGGAGTAGAATCCTCCTGAAAATTAGTATTGACACTCAGCATGGCATTGCTCTCATGATTTTTGAACGTAACTTTCCTCCATTAGTCTTTTCAAACTCGACCAGGTCTCTGTGTGTGTGTGTGTCTATATGTTTAGCTTTATATAGTGAACAAAGTTCACAATGGCACTAACACGCACACACAATATTGTACGTGAACAACTGTGTCATATGATTGACTGGGCAACTTAATTCAACAAGCAAGCAGTTAATTCAAATTAAATCTGCCTTCGCTTCTTACCGTCATTGCTTAAATGTGCACAACTAAGTTACCTTGTAATTCGTCTATTTAATTGCAGCACGTTTGATGAAACACTACACACTCTTAATGGTGTCTGATTTAAAGAGTTGAATCTTGCTAATGGCAAGAAGCCGTTCTTAAAAGTTGTACTTGACCATAATGCATGCATGTAAATTATGAATACAAGAAAATGTGGGCCTTCTTAATAAGTCCAAAATGTTGTGTCCGATCTTCATGAATTTACAGAATGAGCTAACTTGTTTCATACTGCATGCATTAACCTGTAGGGCTGGAGCGGTGGCGCAGTGATTGGCATGGTCAGCGCTATGAATTTGGCGATCATTGCCTGAGTCTCAGTCACGGCTAGCATCAGTGGCCGAGTGATAAGTAAACTGCAAAATGGTCCTGGACAAATCCCATAGCCAACCATCTTCACCAACTCTCACTGACCAGCGTGGTGAAGTATGGTAAAAACAACGCCCACGACCATCAGGGTGTAGTAGAGACCTTCGTTCAGCAGTGGATTGTCAAAAGTTGCCCAATTGAATTATTCATATTTAGTTTTAAAATGTTTAGTGTTGTTAAAAGTTACAGCCTGTGACTCGCAGTACTGCTGTGACAATTACAACACGCATAATTCAGCTGCAATTTTCAAATTCTATTTATTTATATACTGATATATTATATATATGGAAGTCAGTACCACATTAAAGACATCAGAGGGAAGGTAATCAACTGTGGTGTTTGTTGTTGTTAAGGATTGGCGGGTGAGCGGGACGACTTGCTGACATCATGCCGAAAGACGCGCCCGATGTTCAACGGAGCAACTCCATCATCCCGTGCTTTATCTTCGTGGAGGTGCCTGAACCCCGTCGTCCCTCGCTTGATTTACCCGTGTCCCTTTTACCTCTTCCCATTCCAATGCCGTACGTCGTCGGGTTTTCTTCCAATTCCATTCCGATGACGTGTAGCACGACGTAGAGAGCGGCAGTCGTGTCGCTATGGTTCTCCATGGTGAGTGCGATTTCTTTAAAATCGACGGCGCTACACCTCTCTGAAGAAAATGAACGCCAAGCCGCTTGCGAGATTCAGCGTTGAACGGGACACCAACAGTGCAAATTTTCAGGGATAGCGTTGACACGTTTTAATTTCCACGGTGTTGTTATTAGCACACTGAACTTACTGGACTTGCAATCCCAAGATCGACAGCTCGATTCAACATTGGTTTGACCTCTCCGTGCGGCAGTTAAAACAATGGTGAAAGTTTATTAAATCTACCCCGACCGCCGCACCTCTATCCACCCAGCAGCGTGGAAGAGTAGGCCAAACACCCTCTAGAACAGGGGTCCCTAACCCCCGGGCCGTGGCCCGGGCCGCACAGCAAGGAGGTGAGCGGTGAGTCCGCACGTGGCCCGCCCATTATTTTATTATTTATCACTTCCGTCCGTGCCTCTTTCCCGCACTGCTCACTTGTCTCAGTCACAGTTTTGGTAGGCCCACAAGCTAACCCTATCCAAAATGAGTTAAAATCAAACCTCCCGTCCGTGATGAACCCCCCCCCCCCCGCCGGTCCGTGAAATAATTGTCTTCCACGAAACCGGTCCATGGTGCCAAAAAGGTTGGGGACCGCTGCTCTAGAGGGCTTTCTAGAATTCATTCTATTAGAGACCCTACCACCAGCAGTGGCGTGAGCAAGGCATTTCAGGGCTCCACCTTTAGATTTGATTTCCAAACTGCCTCCTTGGTGCTGTTGGTGCTAAGCCACACGGGCGAACGGTTGTTTTCTCTGTGAAACTCCCATGGATGTCCACCAGACGAGACTATCAGACGTGGGGAATGACCTCCAAGTGAAGGCATAGAACGGGGGATGGCTGAGCCGCAGCTCGCAGGCCACCTGCCGACTCTCCGGCTGTTCATTTTTTTAAACTTTTTTTTTACTGAACTTTACTTTAAACTGGAAAAACAAATTGCAAAAGTGGCCGGGGTTCCTTGCGTACGCAGGGCACTCATGCAGTTGTATACATTCAAAGCCAAAAAAACAGCACAACCACCGTGAAACCCGCACGTCACCCCCTCACGTGACCTCCCCACGTGACCGCCCCATGTACCCCCCCTACCCCCCTCACGTGACCGCTCCACCTGACGAGAAAAATGGAGCATCTTTGGAATGTTTTTGGATCTCGTCGATTTGCAACAAAAAGTTCCCAGAGCCCCTCGCTGTTGTGTCGTGGTGGCGAGGACGTTGTGATGGCACCATAACAAAGGTTTTTTTTTTTAACCCATCTGTTTAGGCCGTTTGAGTGTTATCCCCCTCATCCGTGTAGGATTTCCCTGAGAAATCAAGCTTCCTCGCCACATGGAAGAGAGACATTTAATTGAATTGGCAAAACATCCAATTGCAAGCAGCATCCTCAAACAGTCTCTTCACTCGTTGAAGATTTCCTGGATGCTAAATCCAGTTGTAAATGTGGTGCGGGGTATAATATGCAGGCGTCATTTTATTAGTCAATATAATAAAAACAATTAGGGTGGGGCGGTGGCAAGATGTTAACTACCTCGCTTGGTATACAGGAGGGTCGTGGGTTCGATCCCAACCCTGACACCTGCTGTATATTTGAAGTTTGCGTGTTCTATCTCCACGTGGTCGCGTGGATTTTTCTCCGGGTCCTCCGGTTTTTCCCTCCACAATTCGAATCAACATCACGCGTTTTAGAGTATTTGGCTGCTACACATTTCCACGTGATGATAAAGCTGCTTTGTTGGGCCATCGAATGTGGTCCAGGTCGCTCTTGATGAAGAGCTATATAGCTCAGTGTGTAAAATAATAGTCAGTTTAAATAGGTTTATTTTTTTACAATGCAAACGTTGTGTAGACTTTTAATGGCAAAGCACAGAACGGACAACACTGTCTCCCAAAATATGATTCACACCTTGCCTGACACCGTATTTGCCTCGGACAGTCCTGGCTGTTTGACCTCCATTGTATACACATGGAAGGGGGGAGTGGTGACACAGTGGTCAGCGCACCAAATCATATTTCCAGCCACGGTGAGCATCAGCGGCAAGTGATATCTGAACTGCTCCTGGGTCCACCCACACTGAGCAGCTTGGTGAAGTATGGACAAACAACCCCGATAACTGACATCGCATGCAGAGGACGCCTTCAGCAGATTGATAAAGGGGTGCAATGTTTAGTTATGATTGCAGTTGGGAGGCAATGTGTATCGGTACACGCGTGTCATGACAACCCGAATGTCAGAAGTTTCACCGTGCTCAAATAAATGTTGGGCAACAGATCAAACTAGCTGGTGATTTTTGAGCCAGTGGTGGGAGTTTCGCATTTTCCTACGGCAGGTGCCATTTTATCGGTGCCACATTCACCGGTGGCTTCATCGCGAGTGGTGTGAGTTGTAAAGTGGGTCCTCGGTTCAGTGACTTGAGATGATGAAGGGCTAACTCAACCCTAGCTACAAGGTTAATTCCAGACTCATGATTGTAAAACCCCGTTGTTGTTGTTTGTCATCGTCGTTGTTGTGACTGCAAACTGCAATCGTTTCGACGTCCTAATAAGTTAATTGCTTTAAGTGGTGGACTCGGTTTTATTTCGCAACAGCATTACTAACACATTGTTAGTAATGATGTTGCCTCAAGCAAATTAAATTTGCGAAAATTACATAATAACGCACATGCCTCGCATTTGACAGTCGGCGTGCCTGCTAGTTGCATTAATTTCCTCAACATATTACTCCAGTACTTCTGTCAAGGGCTTGAATTTTAATTACACTTACGCATTCCAGCGCATTTAAAGTGAAATTTCAAACGAAAGAAAGGGCAGCTCTGTGCTTTCCATTGAATTGTGTTTAAACTGTTGCTCATCAAATCAAAACGTGCCGTCTGTTATTTTTTTATTGGGTTTTTAAAAAATGCCTCTGGAGTTTTGTCACAGAGGGTTAGGGTTGGAAGAAGATCATTTAAGGAAGGGGGGGGGGGGGAGCACAGGAGGCTGCGTATGATAAGATCCCGCTATCAAAAATATTGGCTCGGAAATCCTGGCGGCTCAGAATTAAAATTTGACTCGAGGAAGAAATTTACGCGCCCAGAAACTCATTCCCATCGATTGGCCGTGTGGTGTCAGCATGCTGTAAATCTTACGATCCCCTCGCCCATGCACATGGAGCATTCGTTCTCAGTGTGATATCTGCCTCCGCTGTGAAAGTCAAAGGTAAAACGAATGTGTACAGGTGTAGACCTGCAATGTCCCGCTCACGTGATTGCTGGCGGTAGGGCCTCCGTTAGAGGGGCCCCCCAGAGGGTGCTTTGGCCTAATCTTCTACCCTGGCAATACGTTTTTTTTGTAAGAAGCATCAGAGGTGTGGGGGAAGGACAGCAAAGGAAACACACGAAACTTTACCCCACCATACGTGACTTGCTGATAAAGTAACTGTGGTGTAACCCAATTGTACTTGCTGGGCGGACAGAGGCGGGGGGATTTATGAAACTTACACCAATGTTTAAAAAATATCACACGATTGTATGATAATAATATATCAGTATTCGTGCCAGCAGTATCGTGCTATGAATGGATAAGCAATTCCTGTGCTCGGCACATTAATTTTTATCTGCTGTGCCTGAAAGAATGGAATGGCGACCGTTGGATTTCAAGTCCAAGTGCTGCTGCTAAACATTACACCACCTTTGGCAGCGTCTGAGTGAGCGTTACAGCATTGGCACCGAATTTGACGTGCCAGTCTTCTCTCAGGGAAGCATGCATCGCGTGACGAATTTGGAAGCCGCTGTAAGTGTCGAAAGGATAAGATAAATGTGTTCTTACCTGGGAGAGTCTGTGCATTCTCGTGAAGTGAAATGCTTGCGATTTTTTTTTTTCAAAGTGTCCCCTTTTTTTGATTCTCACTTTTGTCGTCTTGGTTCTTTCTCTAAACTCTCGTAGAATGAGAATAAAACAATAAAACAAAAATAAGACAATTAAATTCTTACGACTTTTCGGCCACAGCACAAGTAGCCTTGTGTAGCCTTGTGTTGTGGCCGAAACGTCGTGAGAATTTAATTGTCTTATTTTTGTTTTATTGTTTTATTCTCATTCTACGTGAGTTTACCGAAAGAACCAAGAATATGAATTCTTGCAGTCACGAAAGCTTTAAAGCGAAAGCTCACTTTTGTGTTTTGGACGAGCAAAAGGGCCCTTTTTTACTGTCTGAACGATGCCCACGAACTCAGCGTGCCAACCTTACAGCCCAATTTTCTCCGGATTGTAAGGCGCATCTTCCCCCCAACCTGTGTTCTAAGGCAAAATGTTGGGCGATGCGTCCGATGCTCCGGTGGCTGCGTGTGCCCTGTGTGACCATGGTGAGACGCGGTGCAGTGCTTAGCGCGCTGCGCTACGAACCCGGCAACCAGAGTTCGATTCCTGCTCACGGTCAACACCGCTGACGATTATCCGAACCGGTTCTGGGTCGACGCAGCCTCAAATGAGGAGCTGGCATGGTGTGTAAACATCGCCACTGGGGAGACAAAGGCGGTCGGGGCGCGGTGCTGGCACCGTGTTGGGCTTCATAGGTGCTCGCTAACAGCACTTGCCCCAACAGTCTGTTATGTCTATACGGGGGCTCTTTGTCTTAGTCTTTTAACATTCTCTTCCTGATTGTGCTTGGCTAAGCTTCAGATCTCAGGTGTTGATTAATTGACAGTATGTGACCATTTTATTGCTGTGCGGTCACCAGTGACCAGGCTCAGACCATCTCGTTCGCTGCATGTGGGGGCTTTCATATGATGAGTGATGACCTAGAGCTTGAACCCCATAACTTAGGCGTGGTGGAGTCACTGCACTGACTTAAACCTGTACCTTGTCAGTCACACCACCATTATCGTCCATATCATTTCATAACATAAATAGGCATAATAGTACTCTACTAGGCTACAGTGCATTTGTATTAGTCTTTAAATTTTTTGAATAGTTTTGAAAATATTAATCCAAAGGCTACGTCTCCCATGGCGTATGTGGAATTGTTTATTATCTAAAGTTGACAGTGGTCCTGATCCCGAAGTGGAAATTCAACATTCCTATGGCAGAAATAAATATTTCAAAGAATAGCTATTGTAGCCTTGTAAAGCTATAGCAGTGTTACTTGAAGCTGATTTATCAGCCTCATCGCAAATGATGGACTGCTATGTCCTATATTCAAGAATAGTCAGATTTTTTTTTAATTGGAGTGTCTTATTGTACATGTTGTGTTCTAATTAGGGCAGATGTATCATGGAGGTTCAAAGGTAACGGAAGGACAATATCAACGCATGCCTATTATATATGGCAATAAAATTGGTTATTTTATGTGTTGCTGTGTAAGAATATTCAGAGACTGAACCCACACATTATGGTTATGTTACATTTCGTGATTATCAAGTTCTGTGCTCCACACTGTAATTCACTTACCGTAGAATTGGCCATATGTCAGGGCAATTTTGACCCATCCTGACCCAAAACATACGTATAGCATGTCTGTGTGGGTGTCATCAATAATTAAAGAATGGAAATTCGACAGCAGCTTGAGCTAGTTCTATATTTTCACCCACAATTTTTATTTGACCAGGTCAGGCCCACTGAGCTACTATGCAGCACTTTTACAGAAGCGACCTGGCTATCACAAATGGTAGCTCAACCCACGTGGCTTATCATGTGGCAATGTATAGCAGACAAATACTCTAAATGCATGTTTCTAAATGTGTTGGGGGAAAACCGGAGGACCTGACCACGGGGAGATGTGCAAACTCTAAATATACGGCAGGCGTCAGAGTCGGGATTGAACCACAGACCTCCTGCATACCGGGCGAGGGAGTTAACATCTCGCCAACCGCAGGGCCCAGTTTGATAAAACTGCACAACCACACACGCACACTCTTAGTGTGATCGTATGGGGTTCACCTCCCTAAACCGCCACGTGTCCCGACATGGCATTGGCGTGACGCGTTGTGTCGAGGTTTGAGAGGCTGGTGAACATCTCGGCTCTGTCTGTTACCACCACTCCTGTCGTCGTCTGCTGTCGAAGATAAACCCAAGCTCGGCCTCTGATTTGCGGAATAAGACGTTGCCTTTCACATAACCCTAACGCTGAAGCACGCAGTTCTAATAACAATCTCATGATAATTATGAAAAATAGAACATGCCTTTATGGAGATACTATGTTTATAAATATACATTACATATACATCACTTATAAAACATATATAAACAGCTTGCCACGATTGTTTGGGGTTTCTAATGGCTCAGCATGCACTGCATTTTTAGCTGATTGTATACAACGCCGAGACTCTTTGAGCTGACCCTTAAGGGAACTGATCCCAAAATAAATCAAATAACCGTCAACTGTAATTGCAGCGCATATGCTCGCTTTGGAAGCAGATTGTGTAGTCGCTGGCCGCGGTGCTGATTTGTCAGTGTGCTCAGCACTTTGTGATTGGCGCTCTCTGCTGGCCGCATGCAGGGTGGCAATTCAAAGGCCCTGGTGCAATGCTCAAAGTTTATATTTTCTCATTTGCCCATTGGTCTCTTGGCTGCAGTGAGCAATTGGCCCTCTCTCATCCTCTAGATGGCCCCGAGTCATCAGTGCTGGGAACTCCACATATGTATGTATGTTGAACTTCTTTCACACCATACGTAGCCAACCGTGCTAATCGGAGCTGCGGGGGAAAGGAAAACTAAAGGCAAAAAGCAGTTGTAAAGAAATGAGTTTTCAATCTAGATTTCAACGTGCATAGCTCCAGTGGCTTCCTAATATCGGAATGAAGAGCGTTCCAGACGGCCGCTGTGAGGATGACCATAGTTTGCGTGATGGTGTATGCTTCTTGACGAGATCAACAAGGTGTTGTGGTTCGTTTGTGGCAAGCACTTTGTGCTTAATGAGTGCGACCTTATACTATAACTTCTGGGTAGTGGGGACAGTTTCCACAGGCGCACAAGGTGGTGCTGTACTCGTTTTATCAACCGACAAGCCACTCCTTCCCCCACATCTCAGATGCGTACGGTTGGCTACGTAACGGTGCGAACGGAGTGCAACTAACATATATACATACTTCCACCTCTCACGATTAGCCTATGACCTGCGCACACGAAGATTTAATAGCTCCATCTCCTCGGTAGACGTCCACTTGGGCGCGTTTCTGTGACGCAACGGTGATGAAATGCTAACTCCCTCGCCTGGTATGCAGGAGATCGTGGGTTTAAACCCGTCTCTGATGCCTATATATTTAGAGTTTTCCGTGTCTCTCTTCACCGTGGTCACGTGCATTTCTTCTTCGAGTCCTCCAGTATTTCCCTCCACATTTAGTTTAATATGTATTTAGAGTATTTGGCTGCTATGAACATCCACGTGATAAGCCACTGTGTTGAGCGATCATTTGTGGCCAGGTCGCTTCTTAAAAATAAAGTTATATAGCTAATTTGGGCTTACCTGTTAAAATAAAAAAAGGTTTAGTTATAGTTTCATTCCTTGGTTGCCACTCCGCTAATATTCGTGACAGTTGGCCATCGAACGCTTCTACCAGTGGGATGAAACGAGCCTGATGAAAGATTCATGCCATCAAGCGTGTGCAGTTTTATGAACTTATCTAGGCGTGCTGTCTAATTATAATTATCCGATAATGTACGACACGTTTATGGACACCCTGTAGTTATGAAAACCTTTTCCCCTCCTCTTATGCAGCAGCGGATTATGCGACACAATTAATTAACGGTAGTGAACCCAGCTGGGTGTAGTGTCATTGATTAATCATTAAATTACATTGAAATTAAATAAGAATTGGAGCCATTTTCTGTCACCCACTTAAACAATCCTGGCATTTACAGCAGGAAAGTAAATTGCTCATGATTTTTTTGTAATATATGTGTCCCTTCATAGCACAATACTGCTGGCACCAGTACTGATAAATGAATATATTATCATATTATCGCGTCATAATTTTTAAACAGTGGTGTAAGTTTTTTTTTTTAAATCCCATCACCTCTGTCCACCCAGCAAGTACAATTGGGTACACCACAGTTCATTGAACAGCATGTCCTATCTGGTGGGTAAACTTGGGGGTACTCACACAACTTCCAAGACTAATCTGACCAGTGTGTGAAAATATTCCAAATGCCCTAAAAAACGGCTGTCTCTCTCTGGTGGAGGCCACACTGCCTGCAACGACTTCAGAATGCAATTCCAGGACTGTATTTTTACCTTTATTTTTTATTTAAATACAGTATATATATCAAAAGACAGAGATTCCCCCGTATCGCCTTAGCAGAGTGTTGGGGCAAGTGCTGTTCGCGAGCACCTATGAAGACCGACACAGCGCACGAGGGGGTGGGTGGCCAGCACCATGCCCAGCCGCCTTTGTCTCCCTGGTGGCGATGTTATACACACCACACTCGGTACTCATTTGAGGCTGAGTCTACCTAGGGGAGACCCAGGACCGGTTAAAATAATCGTCACTGGTGCTGGCCGTGAGCGGGAATCAAACTCGGGTCGCTGGGTTCGTAATGCAGCGTGTTAAGCACTACATTACCACTCCCCATATACGCACCTTTCATAAGTAATACAGCGTTCCAAATGTTTTTGCAGAAACTATCAGGCATTGTAGGAAGTATATGTCTCAAACTACCCCACCTGACATCGATGCAAATATATTTTAATCATAGTTTACTGAGGTGGCCAGGTGTCTGAGTCGTTGCAGCTGGAATCACTGACGTCCTGGGTTTTAATCTGGGCAGCCACCCATGGTTAAACCAGTCACCCGTGAATAAACCCGTGACTCGTGACTAAATCAGCCACCCATGACTAAACCAGCCATCCATGGTTAAACCAGCAACTCGTGACTAAACCAGCCACTCGTGACTAAACCAGCCACCCATGACTTAACCAGCCATCCATGGTTAAACCAGTCACCCGTGAATAAACCAGCCAATCGTGACTAAATCAGCCACCCATGACTAAACCAGCCATCCATGGTTAAAAACCAGTCACCCGTGAATAAACCAGCCACTCGTGACTAAACCAGCCACCCATGAATAAACCAGCCACACATAATTAATCCAGTCACCCGTGACTAAATGGTCTCAGTCGGGTCACCAAAGACACGCACAATTATACGAGGTTGCAAGAGACAGGAGGAGAGAAGGAAAACCCGCACACATGAGGGCATAACGATCAAAGTTGCACACAAATGCAAGTATCCACTGCTCGACTGCCAACCTCACAGCCCAAGCCTACAATACCCGGTAACCCCAAGCAGTCTTCCCATCCATGCTCAACTCCAGCTTCAGCTCTGAGATGTGAGACGGATGGAGGCCCCATTCATGGTGACTTGGTTGCATGACCGGGTGAGGTGTGTGCGTAGGCTTGTGGCCTGTTAGTCGACGATTGAAAAGTAGCCCGTGCACGATGGAGATTTGTACTACAAATCCAGGACGCAATAAAATAAACTAAAAATACGATTTGTTGCTGGCTTTTGGGTCACATCGTTGTGTCGCACCTACCCCCCTAACCAACACTTAAGTAAAGTTGCCACCGGAAGTAAAGTTGCCACGTCAAATGAAGTAATTCGTCACTTTACACGTTGACAGACCTTCCAGACATTCAGTCTGTTGAGACTTGGCACGGCGGTCAATCCCGAACGAGCTTTAAATAAACGTAGCACTGTAAACAGAATGAATTAAATTAGCTGCGTCTCACGTCGCCGCTTAACTGCACTGACGTTTTTGTTGTGTCCAGGGCCCTCCAACTATTGCAGACAGTTTGCATACAGGGTGGCCCAAAGGGCAGGGCACAGAGTAGTTAGATTTATTTTAACAAATTATATTTTGGGTTGTTTAGCTTATTTTAACACATTTACAAACTGCCTTCCATTTACATGAATCCATGATGCGTGAATGATGTTTTGAAATTAATTTAAGACTTTTTTATTTCAACATTACAGGCGTGAACTTTAAACATTCATCAATGGTGTTTTGTCTACATTATTTTAGGGTTATTGGTCGAATTTTGCAAACCACATATTTGAGGTGACCCATACAGGAAGAATAAGCATGATTAATTAAATATTAATTAATAAATAATACAAAAATATAGTAAATAACACATTTCGATTAAAGTGTTCCAATGAATGAAATGAACCAATGTCCCTTCTTGTTCATAATAAAGGTTTTTGGGTTAGACCGCGTTATTTATAAATGTGTCGTAACCCTCCACCACCCGACACGGCCAATCAGCAAAAAAAGTGTCACGTTGACAAAAGACAAATAGTTCACTACTTTAGCCCATCGGTGTGTTGAAGAGTGAATCCACAACATTTACAGTTTGAGTACGACGTTTCGCTGGTAATTACATCCAGCATCATTGGGCAATTCGCCAGAATGGTAAAGCCCTCACTTGCTCCCGGTCTTAAATAGAGCAGCAGGGTGACGTCATCATTTCACTCATTTCAGGTGCAGTGATTTTTGTCGTATGGCTGCTGATGTACAATTGAACATTCAGGAGGTCAAGCCCAGGTCAGCCGCGTCCCTGTATCGCTGTAGAGTCCCTCAATGTTCAATTGGATGAGCCTTGTCCCAGGGCCTATCTGGCGCGTCTTCGTTTGACCCTGAACAGGGCCGGTGTTGTTGTTGCTCTGGAGAGCGGGATATTGATGGTCGATGTTGGTAGTGGTGATTGTGATTGTGGTGGTGATGTTGGTGGGAGTGTGTGCGTGTGGGGAGCGGCAGTGAAGCGGTTATCTCGCTGCGTTACGACCCTGGCGACCCGGGTTCGATTCTCGCTCACGGCCAACACCAGTGACGATTATCTGAACCGGTTCTGGACCTCCCCTAGGTCGACTCAACCTCAAATGAGTACCTGGTGCGGTGTGCACTGTGACCGGCTGCCATAAAGGCAGCCGGGCGTGGTGCTGGCCACCCACCCCCTCGTGTGCCGTTCTGGCCTTCATAGGTGCTCGCTAACAGCACTTGCCCCTACAGTCTGTTAAGGCTATACGGGGGATCTTTGTCTTTGTGTGTGTTGTCGCTCTGGAGAACAGGAGATCGATGTTGGTAGTGGTGATGGTGGTGGCGGTGGTGGTGATGGTGGTAGTGTGTGTGTGTTGTTGTTGTTCCGGAGACCAGGAGATCGATGATTGATGATTGGTGTTCGGTCGCCGTGTTGACGGCGGTCGTGGTGATTTCTCACTCGACAGAGTGGGCCGCACGAAAGGCTGCCCTCTTCCACTCCGGTCACCCTGCATAATCAGACGACTTGACGATCAGATTTCTGAAGGGTGCGGTGGAGAGTGGGGGGCAGGACCCTCTCAAACAGCACGGGGGGGGGGGGCTGCCACTGAAGAGTGGGGGCACTGTCCCCACGAACACGCGACTCGAGTAATTCGCACGTTTTCTCTGGTCATCACAAATCTATACATAGTTCAAGAACACAACACATTTCCGAATATCAACGTTGGCTTTAGCTAGACTGTGTCTAAGTCCGGCATTATACACTGTTAAAGCCCCCTCGTGATCTGCTTTCACAAAGCCGAGAGAGAGATCAAGATTATTTGGAATTCCCCCTCTCCCAGCCTGTGGTTTCCTAGATTAATTGTTTAAATCCCACGGGCTGGTGGATTACCGTGTGGTTGCTGGTGCAGGCCATATCCTGCTCTACTCTAAATACATAAACGTGGCAATGCAAATCGAATCATAATCGGAATGTTTATTTACACTGGAGGAATCCGATGAGCCACAAAGCTCTTTTTCACACGTGCCCATTATTTCAGTTTCACGCGTCGGCTCTCGTGGCCCGATATTGTTCGCAATGAAGTTGTTTGATTGTTCGTTTCCACTTTACGCAAAGCCAACGGCTCGCAAGCCGATGACGCCAATGCAACGCTCGTGGTGGGAGGCCTTGGAGCAGCGCAACCACCCAGCCACAGCCTGCCTGGATCTGTGGCTGAGTGCTTGCGTGGCACCGTGCCCAGGTGCCTATGCGGTGTGACTTGGATTTTGTTGTTGCTTGTTGTTGTTGTTGTGTCATCCACACCTCCGGTTAGCACGGCCGGCTACGCACGGTGCGAAAGAAGTTCAACGTACGTACGTGCACAACTCTTTAAGCGGCCAGCAACAAGCAGCGGCACTCGTCGAAGTTGTTGCATTGGACTTTAAAAAAAACTGGGACGATGGGAGGGAATTTCAAATTGGAGCGGTGCGAGTAGGAAAAACAATCTGAAGTCACAGAAGTCAGTTTAACACTTAGTCGGCTTTCGCGACCAGTATTATTCATAATAAAGGTTTTTGGATTAGATCGCGTTATTTATTAATGTGTCATAACCCTCCACCACCCGACACGGCCAAACAGTAAAAATGTGTCACGTTGACAAAGAAACTCACCCCTCCCATTCAACTGCCGTAGCCAGGGGATGGATGTGAACCGGCCACCTCTGGATTTAAAGTCGAATGCGCGACTGCGGCAGCATACTGTATATGCTGAACTTCTCTCGCACCGTACATAGCCAACTGTGCTAACCGGAGGTGCGGGAAATACTTAAACCGCAATTCATGGCCAAAAGCGCTTACGACAACAATGCGTGTTCGATAAACGCAATGCATTCTGTGAATTAAATTGAACCCTTTTCTTTTTCGGATTGCGTCAATTTGCATCCGCTTGAGGGACTGAGGTCGCATTTATTCAGCCCAAGCTGAGGTTGGGCAACCGCTCTTGAATCAGTCCACTGCTGGATAATGTCTCATCTTTGCTGTGCTGTTATTGTTGGGGGGGGGTCATTTGACCATACTTCACCACGCTGACCAATGCGGGGTGGTTCAAGGGACAGCCCAGGACCAGACCTGACTCACCACTGATGTTAGCTGTAGCCGGGAATTTTGAACTCACGTTGCCGCCAGGTTCACGGCATCGCATGCTAACTGCTGCACCACCGCCCCAAAATCCCCTTAATAAATTTGTTAGATAACCGTACCCAATATTTACATATTCAATCTGTTTATATATTGCTAAATGAAGTGCCTTGATTAACCTACATATCGTCCACTTGTAATAGATGTCATTTAAAAATAAGTTTTCCAATTCTGAGTGTCAACAGCTGACAGCCAATGCACGCGCCGCTTGGATCTGTTTGCAACTTGACAAGGCTCTTAAGGGCTTCCCTCTCAGACCCGAGGCAGTGAATGAATAGTTTATAGTTTACGTTGCGCTCAACTCAATCAGGCTCATGGCTGTTGGCAGGAATGTGGCATCGGCGCTCTCAAAGGCAACATGAAATATTTGTGGACGTGAATTGACATCAATCCATATTATGTATGTTTATTTAGCTGCTTTCGCACGGTACATAGCCAACCGTGCTCATCAGAGGTGCGGGCGAAGGAAAACAAGCTGAACACAAAAATCAGTTCGAATTAAAGAAGTTCATATTATTTAGATTTTTATTCACTTGATTATTATTTTTCTATCTACGTGACTTTACCGAAATGACCCAAGTATGTAAGTTCATGCAGTAGACGGTAAAGGTGCAGCCTGCACCTGCTTTCTCCTATCACTGCTGGCAGGACGTTCTCCACGATGGGGAGTTCGACAGATCATCACGCCGCAGGGAATTCTGGGTATTCTTTTCCACGCCAGAAGAGGTGGGGTTGCCCACCCTTGACTCCGTCGCACGTGACCTGCCGATCGACTAAACTACGGCGTAACCCGTTCGCACCTCTGCGTGGACGCAGGATCTGGGGGTTTTGTGCCAACTGCCGTGCCGGGAGATTGGATCGGAGCGGCCGCCGCTGGATCTCGAGTCGAGCACGCTGGCTGGCTGACCGTTGCACCGACCGTGACAGCGTCCGTGGTTTTATGCAAGGGGGGGAAATACAGGGCGTTTCAAAACGCTTGACGACCCAATTTCAAAGTATATTTCACGATGGCAACATGTTACAATTACACAAAAAATTACAAACGGTTTAATGAGTTACTAAGTTATACTAACCATTTTATAAATGCTCTATGTGCCCTCCACCTGCTGTACGGACAACATCGAGATGATAGTTTAATTCGTCCCAAACGCCTCTCAAAGTGTCTTCTTACACTGAAGTCACCACTGCCGTGATTCTGTTTTTGAGGCCATCCAGATTAGTCGCTAATGGTGGCACAAAAACACCACGGGTCTTTGACGTATCCCCACAAGAAAAAGTCACAGGGTGTGATGATGTCTGGGGATCTTGGGGGCCAAGAGTGTAGCGCCAAGTCTTGGGGTTTCGTGAGACCTATCCAACGTTGAGGCAGTGTTGCCTTGCGAATGACTGAGGCTAGGGGCTGTTTGTGCTCAGCGAGAGGCATCTCGCGGTAATCATTTAAAACACTATGGTCCGCCCTTTCAAGTGGTAAGAGTTTCATTCATGGGCGGTTCGTGGTTGCAGAGATATAGCGATTTCAAATCGGGTTGTCAATTTTTAAACACCCTGTACAATGTGCCGGACGAGAGTATTTTAATTGGGGGGGGGGGGGGTTGGGGGGAGACATATTTTTTATCATCGTGGCAGAAGAAGACCCGAGTGTGTGTTGCGTGCAGCAGCAGCAGCATTCCACGGCTCGTGTCCCAGTGCCCTTCACGTGGTAATTGTGCCGCGCCTGAGCGAGCGTGGCGTTATTCGGAGTGCCACGTTGCGGGCTATGAGCGTAACGCGATGAGACTTGCAGGCTCTCCACCGCTTCGGGCTCGGCGCGAGCCACACTTTATTGGCCATCGAAGCAGAATCCTTTTCCGGTGAGCTAAAAAATGCATTTAACCCAATTTTTTTTGTTTCGTTTTTTTGAGGGAGCAGATATGTACGTGCGGCTCCGGAAAACAAGGATGTGGGGAATGGAAATGCAGACGAGCCATCGTTTTTTTCCATTTACCTCCCCTTGCTCCGTTGTGTCGATTGGTGCTCTCATGGTACGGCATGTTCTCGGCCACGCCAAATACCTGCCTGTAGATTTCGTGCGTTAAAGAGCTGTTGTGTATTGGAGGTGGCCAAGTGGCGCTCGGGTCGGGATTAGGCAGCCAGCGCTGCTGGGAAATCTGGCCTCTGAGCCTGAGTTTCAGCCATCCTTGATTAAACCGAGTTCTCAAAGGGAAGCGAGTCGATAGTCGGAGACCAGTCGACTATGACTGCACGAAATAAAACCCATCGTTCGATTGGGCTTTGGAACTTATTTCGGCACATCCCGAGCCACATTATATTGGGCACCGAAGCAGAGTTTTTTTTCCCCCCTCTTCTAGCGAGATATAATGATAATGGCTTTAACCCAATGATTTGTTAGTATTTTAGAGGGCATATTTGCGTGTGGGGCCCCGGTACGGATGTGGAGGGAAGTGCAGATGAGATGGGGGCGTCACAGTGATGAGATGTTAACTACCTCGCCTGGCATGCAGGGGGTCGTGAGTTCGATCCGACTCTGACGTCTGTTGTGTATTTTGAGTTTGCGTGTCTCTTTCCCCCCGTGGTTGCGTGGATTTTTATCCGGGGTTTTCAGTTCTTCCCTCCACATTTAGAAGCATGCATTTAGAGAATTTGGCTGCTACAAATGTCCACATAAGCCACTTCGTTGAGTTATCATTTATGGCCAGGTCTTTTCTGAAAAAGACATACAGCTCAGTGGGCTTTATCTGGTAAAATTAAATAAAAATTGTTTCATAGTTTGATAGAAGCATCGTTTTATCACACTTTCTCCATCATAATCCCTCGTGTGTTGAGGACGTATAGCGACCACTCGATTGAGCTTTACGGAATTATCCGATCTCTTTGTCTGGGAATTGGTGAACTGCAGATACATGACATTAATGATTTTTTGGCATTGGGCAAATTTTTTTTGGCATTGCGCAAAAATGTTAAGCGGTTAAGCCAAAATGCCCTCTTATAGGGCCTCTTGAGTGCTCCCTCTAGTGCAGGCCCTTCTGCCAGCAGTGGCTTGAGCTGGCAATTGCAGGGCTGCGTTTTGGCCAAACTTTTGTATACGGTGGGAGACGTGGTTTAGAACTTGAACGCGTAAATGGAGGGGGACAAATTAAAACCCCAGTTGGGGGCCTACTCAGTCCATCGGCTCCTTCCAGCATAGGGAAAATGAGTTCCACTTTACAGAAAGTCAGCAGTGGCCGAGGACAGCGCCATGAAAACAAAACATTTCGTGCTGTTGCATTGCACATCTGTCCTGCCCGCGTTCGCCATCCTGCACTGACCAGTGTGGTGAATTCCGGTCAGACATCCTCCGTAGCGGTGGATTGACATAGGGCTGATCAGCACGTTTGGCCACGTTCGGTGCAAAAGAAGTTTGACATAGACACGCGCGCACAACATTTGCACGTGTATATCGACAGTCGTGATCCACACATCTCCGTGTGTTTTTATTGCGTAATCGAAGAATATCCTGCAAAGGTTAAAGGTGCAGCCCTGCAAGTGCTTTTTCACGACCCACTTTTGCAACACGAGTCTCTGCCCGGTGGAGCTCCCGAGAGCTCTGCTTCCACGCTGCCTTGGAAGAGGTGGGAGCACCCACGCTTTACTCCACCACGCGCGACCTGCCGATCGACTGACCGTGGTGAACCCGTTGACGCTGCTGAGTGGACACAGGCGGTGGGTGGGATGGGTGGGGAATGTAAGAAGCTAGCACCGTCAACTGCCGCACTGGGCGAGATGGAGTGGGTGACCTCTGGGTTAAACCACTGCACCAAGTTCATTTGTTGAGCAAGCTTTGAACCCAATATAGCATCCTGTTAGAACAGCAAAGGAAAGGAAATTAATAGTAAAAAGAGGGGCCGCAAAACATTACAACAGCCCAGGACTCCTCCCATCATCATCATCATCACCAAATTGCTGTGGCGCTGAGGGTTTAAAATCCGATCTGGTCACCTCTGGAATGTAAATGTTGTGTGCCAACCGTTACAGCACAGTGGCACCATCCGTAATGCACTGCATGTTCACAACAAATTACACGTCTCTTTGTAATGTGCGAATCGTGAGCCTTGACACATGTCAGGCTGGCAAAGTGGCGGGGGTGGGGTGGATGGTGCCCACACTTGTGTCCTTGAGCAGCTGTCCGAGTCGCGAAGTGAACTCTTCCACGCGGCCTGAACGGCGATAGAATCCCCCATGCCACTTCTTCCAGTACACACTGATCCACTTTCTCCGCACGGCTCACGCCAGGATCCTCACTCGCACACTCTCATCCGGGAATGTAAGCAAAGCCTGGGAATATTGTGCTCTAATTCAGAGATTAACGGGAGATTTTAGAAGCAATCTTTTTTCGTTTGTGCGTGCGTGCGTGCGCGCGCGTCTGCGTGCATGCGCGTGCTATGTCACCGCTATGCCGAATGAAAAACCCGGCTCCATCTGTCTGTTCGCTGTGGCTTTCAGGATGCTTTCTCATGCCACGTTGGCTGCACTGCGACCTTTTTCTCTACGTTCAATATTGTGGACGCTGCTACGGTGTGATGGGTTGGGCCACAGAGCACTTGCGATCCAGAGGTCGCCGGTTTGAATCGATCTCCTGGCGCTGAAGTTGAAACGGTAGTGAGATGTTAACTACCTCGCGTGGTGTACAGGAGGGCGTGGATTAAATCCCGACCATGATGCCTGTTGTATATTTGGAGTTTGCATGTCTCTCTCCCCGTGTTCGCGTGGATTTTTCTCCGGGTCCTCCGGTTTTTCCCTCCACATTTAGAATCAACATCATGTGTTTAGCGAGTTTTTGACTACTGCTGTAAATTTCCACGTGACGATAGGCCACTTGGTTGAGCTATCATATGTAATAAAAGAGCTGTGTAGCTCAGTGGGCCTTGCCTGGTAAAATAACAAGTAGTTTAGTTTTAGAAACTACGATGTGAGTTTCTTAAATCGCTTCCCCTCCGCCTCTGTCCACCCTAGCAGTGTAAATGGGTACAAGTGTAGTGTCAACGATTCGGAGACAGAGTTTATAGGAGTCACCTTCCTTATTAGCCACAACTTCCACGGTCTCGTCCACACACTCTCCACGGTAGCTTAGCCTAGCCTGTACACAACACTAGCCGCCTAACACTGACGGCTCTGACCGAGGCAGCCAACTGCTATCTTTCGTAGCGCAATGTCTAGCGGATACGTTAAGCGACGACGGCGACGAGACGCCAGCGACGATGAGACGAGTCCACTCCTAGAACCGGCAGCCTCGAGCTCCCCGCTCTCGCCTCCTTTTATGCTCCGAGCGCGGCCCTGGCTCCGCCCCCTGACCGCGCCTCCCTTCTTGAACTCGCTAGCATGTTCCAGGGGCCTCAAGATGGAGTCGTCCGCGACCCTTGCCCTAGTGTTCCGCTCTGCCAACACACCCTCACTGGCGTGTGCGCTGTCTGCCCACCACAGTTTCCGTCCGCTGTCCACCAGCCGGCGCTATTACACTACACAAGCACAGTCAGTCGATCGGGAGTTCACGTGTGGCGAGGTAGAGTATAGGTACTCGCACTTCTTCCAAGAGACCTCTGGCCAAAGTGGAAGAGTAGGCCAAAACACTCCGCAGAGGTGGGTTCTCCAGAGCTCCCTCTAGTGGTGAGGGCCCTCCTGGCACTGTGGGCATGAGAGGGGAATTGTGGAGTCTCAAGGGACGTGCTGAAAATGTGGGTAAATTTCATTGATTTTATTTTTTCCTGCACATTTTCAACGAGTAAAGATTACTCTGAAAACACATCAGCAAGATGCTTATCCCTCATAATCCTAATCGCGCTACAATCAAACCAAGCAGTTAATGAATACAAGTGTTTAAATCAATTGATTTACTTCAATTCGTGATTTTATTAAACATCAAGTGCTTTTCATACAACAAACAATTTCATTTCTTCTGAATCGATCGACCAATTTTTCTGTAAGATTGTGACCGTCACTCTGGTTCCAGTGAGACCGCATTTGCTGTGCGTTTAGCGGCACAGGCTTGCATGCGAAACATTTTAAGGAACCAACGGTCGCCACATTAACCCAGGTCGCCCTTGCAAAGAGGCAGTGTTGTTTGACGTCTCAATCGGTCGTTTTAAATCCCCTGGCTTTCATAAAGCATGCACCAAAGAACAGTCAGTTGGTGATAGCGCCATTAGCAGTGGTGCACAAGCACAAATAACAACACACACTCACTGAAAACGTTCGTCGACAACACTGTGGCCTTGAAAGGAAAAAAATATAACAGGTGATGTTTCAGATACTCGCTCTTCACAATTATTTGTGCGCATTGAAGAAGGGTACGTGGCCCCCAACGTCGCCTAGAATACTTTTTGGGCAATGGCTCCTTGGAATAGCCCGTGACGAACCATGAAGAAGGGCCATTGCCCCGAAACGTCGCCTATTATCTATTCCTCACAAGGCCGCGGTGTTATTTACGAAGACGCCAACTTATAAATGCAGGAGGAGCCTCGTATCTTAATACGCCCGATCTCGTTCGGTCTCGCACATTAAGAAAGGTTAATGCTGGTCGGGCACTTGCCTGGGAGACTGCCTGTGAATTCCAGGGTATGTGAGGTGGCCACCATATGGTAGTATAACGGTGGCTTCTTGAATCCATCTGTGCAGAGTTTTGAGTGTAACCCACTCGCATTGAATTTTCTCGGAGTTCTTCAAACACTCGCGTGCAATGTTGACCGAATCATTCCAGCGCAGAACCCTCCTGAAA
Organism: Petromyzon marinus; assembly: GCF_048934315.1. Taxonomy (NCBI): domain Eukaryota; kingdom Metazoa; phylum Chordata; class Hyperoartia; order Petromyzontiformes; family Petromyzontidae; genus Petromyzon; species Petromyzon marinus. The sequence continues at coordinate 8,463,179 of NC_133710.1, read as the reverse complement.
AAAGGAGTCTAGAGAAGTGTGAGAGAAACAAACATAAACCATTGGTGTATATATATATTTGTGTTTTGCGTGCAAATATTGTTCGGGAAAAAATAATATTTTTTTTTTACTGTGGTGATAATTTCAACTTGTAATGCACCGCACCAGTATTTGAGTGCGAGGCGTGAGGAGGAAGCACAGACGAGCGGAATGCCACGCGGTGAGCCGGTGCCAACAATTGCCCAAGCTCTGCGGGCCTCGATATACGTTCGGGTGTTTATCGGCCAATCAATGAGTGACTTCACGTGGGAGGAACCCGCAGCACCCGGATAGAATCCACGCGTGCGAGAGGGAAACGCGACATCCCATACAGACTGACCACGTGGAGTCCACATTGTTTTGCTGTACTGTATTCTCCTGGAAAACCAGGGTATAGCACCTCCACGCCTACGATCCAGCAGACCTCGCCTCTTACAGTGCTGGATTACGGGCAACGTGCATAGCCACCGCCATGATTCTGAAGCTAAGCAGGCTTTGAGCCTGGATAGCCGCACGTATTAGCGTGTGCCAGGGCGACTGGTGGCAGCGCGGCAAATGAAATTCCCGCGGAGTGCATCCGCGTTTTCACGTGCTCCCCAGTGTCACCGACCAGCAGCGACGAGCGTGGTGAAGCACGGTCAATTAGACCGCCCCGCACACACACCCCACAGAGTGGAGAGGCCCTCAACCAGCAGTGGATTGACACCGGGCTGTACGCGTAGATGTTGGTACGTGTACATGAAGCTAAAACATTTTTCCATCCGCTGATTATTCGGCCGTAAATGATGTTAGCTTCATAAACAAACAAAAGTAGAGTTCAAGTTCAGTCCTGAGGTCCAGAGGCAATTCCAATTGAGTGGCTCGCAATGCCATATTCTGGAATTGACAGATAAACATTGGATGGTTGCCATTCAGTGGGTGAAGGGATGTTCTTATGCAGCATTCCCATTTCATCAACTACCAGTTCACTGGCTTATAATCCCGTGCCAAAGCGATCTAATTTGCATCCTTCAAATGTATTTTTTTCTTCCGAATTTCATTCACGCTGGTATTGTTTCTTATTTACCGTTCCCTGTCAACAAATATTTTTTTTCGCCAGGGTTGATGGATCAGCGCGCTCAACAGAGTCGGCGTGTGCGGCTGTACGAGTCGACCCAATTTTTTTTTTATATATATATAAAAGAATCCGAAATGTGAACATTATCGTTATATATTTTTATACCATACAAAAATGACAGTGGCCTTTGCTTCGAGCCAATTCTTTCCCGGAGAAGTCAGCTGTTTAGCTCGGAGCAGAAACCGCGTGTAAGTGAATACAATATTTATTTAATTTCGCATAAATCCAGGCCATTTAGGGAGCGAAAAAATTAATAAATCCGAGAGCTCGCGTGCATGGAAGTGAGAGTAACGAGGTGGAATGTGTGGAGCAATGCTTCAGCCGCCTACCCAGCTCATCCACCACCACCCCCCCCCCGCCCCCTCCTCCTGTCTCTGCGTCTCGCTCCTCGCGAGCGTCACCATTCGAGGCACCACGGTGGAGCAGGCTCGGCTGGCGGCCGCGAAGCCATCTCATCGCGAGGGTCCAGGGCGGAGAGTTCGGTCGGCTGTGAGAGGGCGGCAGAGGCAGCGGCTGTGGTGGTGGTGGTGGTGGTGCGGGAGGGGGCGGTGTGCACAGAGAGGGGGGGGGGGGGGCTGAGGGTCGGCTGCCGGGAGGCAGTCGATGTCTGTCTCACGCCTCCGTTGCTCATCGTCGTCGTGGTGCTGTCCTTGGTCACGCGCTCACGGACCGGCGATGCTCTATTTCCAGCTCGTCATCATGGCCGGGGTGGTGATGCTGGCGTACTACTTTGAGTTCACGGACACCTTCCCCGTGCACGTGCAAGGCTTCTTCTGCTTCGCGCCCGAGCTCAGCAAGCCCTACCCGGGCCCCGAGGAGCACAGCAAGATCCCGCCCGCACTCATCTACTCGCTGACTGCCGGCCTGCCTGTGCTGCTGGTAGGTGAAGCGCTCGCGCTCCATCTCTCTCTCTCTGTCTGTGTGTGTGTCTCTGTGTGTGTGTCTGTGTGTGTGTGTCTCTGTGTGTGTGTGTCTCTGTGTGTGTCTCTGTGTGTGTGTGTCTCTGTGTGTGTGTGTCTCTGTGTGTGTGTCTCTGTGTGTGTGTCTCTGTGTGTGTGTGTCTCTGTGTGTGTCTCTGTGTGTGTGTGTGTCTCTGTGTGTGTGTGTCTCTGTGTGTGTGTCTCTGTGTGTGTGTCTGTGTGTGTGTCTCTGTGTGTGTGTGTCTCTGTGTGTGTGTGTCTCTGTGTGTGTGTGTCTCTGTGTGTGTGTGTCTGTCTGTGTGTGTCTGTGTGTGTGTCTCTGTGTGTGTATCTGTGTGTGTGTGTCTCTGTGTGTGTGTGTCTCTGTGTGTGTGTCTCTGTGTGTGTGTCTCTCTGTGTGTGTGTCTCTCTGTGTGTGTGTCTCTCTGTGTGTGTGTGTCTGTCTGTGTGTGTCTCTGTGTGTGTCTCTGTGTGTGTCTGTGTGTGTGTGTGTGTCTCTGTGTGTGTGTGTCTGTGTGTGTGTGTGTGTCTGTCTGTGTGTGTCTGTGTGTGGGTTTGTCTCTGTGTGCCTCTGTGTATCTCTGTGTGTGTGTCTCTGTGTGTGCGTCTCTGTGTATGCGTCTCTGTGTGTGCGTCTCTGTGTGTGCGTCTCTGTGTGTGCGTCTGTGTGTGGGTTTGTCTCTGTGTGTCTGTGTGTCTCTGTGTGTGTGTCTCTGTGTGTGTGTGTCTCTGTGTGTGTGTCTCTGTGTGTGTGTCTCTGTGTGTGTCTCTGTGTGTGTGTGTTTCCGTCTTTTGGTGGGGAGCGGTAGTGTAGCGGGTTAGCGCGCTGCGCTACGAAGCCGGCGACCCCGGGTTCCATTCCCGCTCACGGCCAACACCGTTGACGATTATCTGAACCGGTTCCTGGACCTCTCCCAGGTCGACTCAGCCTTAAATGAGTGCCTCATGCGGCGTCTAAATCATGTTGGCCAAACCAGCCCTTGTGTGCCGTACCTGCCTTCAGAGGCTACTCGCTGCCAAGGCTTGCATCAACAGTCTGCTAAGGCTCCACGGGAGATATTTGTCTCTGTGCATCGCCTTGTGCGCTGTTCCGCCCCTCATTACAGCCCACCTAACAGCACCTGCCCCAACAGTCTGTCAAGGATCCATGGCAGATTTTGTGTCTCTCTCCGCAGTTAACATTCCTTCTCACAGCTGGGAGCTTCCTTCCTCACTATCACAATGTAATGCAATTTGAGCGACACAAAAAACGGGAGATTCCCCCTGAACCCATAACCTCACCAAGCTGTTGAGGAGCGGTAGCGCGGTGGTTGACGCTGCTACGTTAATGGACCCGGCAGCCCGGGTTCGATTGCCGGCCACGGCTAACATCGGTGACGATTATTGAACCGGTTTTGGGCCTCGCCTAAGTACCCGCTGCTCTGTGTATCAACGCGAGTGTTGGGGAGACAAAGGCGGCCGGGGGTGGTGCCTACGACGCCGCACACGGTCTTCAAAGGTTCTAAGAGCACTTGGCCCGTGTAGGCTATATGGGGGATCTTCGCCTTTGTATCTCTCTCTGTGTCTCTCAACTGTCCCTTATCTCATGCAGTGTTAATGTTGATTTAAAGCTTTCGTGACTGCAGTAATTCATATTCTTAGTTCTTTCGGTAAAGTCAAGTTGAAGGGAAACAACAAAATAATTATATATTTTTTATTATTTTGTTGTTTCCCTTCAACGTGACTTTACCGAAAGAACTAAGATTATATAGTGTTAATGTTGTTGTATTAAGCAACTGCTGTATACTTGTACTGCATTTTTGTCGGAGAAACTCGGGACGTTCTTTAAAGAGGACCTCCCGCATTGAGATGTTTGGTTAATTTGCGTCGATCGTTGCTGTTTGCCGAGTGTGCCATGTCAAAGGATCGACATTAATTTGGGTTTAAGGGGCCGTCCATAAATGACGTCACGCGATTTTGGACGATTTTGTTGACCCCCCCCCCCCCCCCTGTCACACGGCGTCACAAAAAGTCAGACCCCCCCCTCAAGTATGACGTCACAAAGCTCTGCCCCCCTCCCCCCCCAAAACCATATTTCCATTTTGAAAATAAAACACGCTTCAAATCGCTATTGTCATTGTAGTGCGTATTTAATGTGGCGCTGCACTCTGATGTTGTTATAACAATTCTATATTTATTTAAAGTTGCGCATTTTGATGTGACGTCACATTTGTCAAACTCCCCCTCCGCCCCCTCGTCACACATCGTCACAAATGTCTGACCCCCCCCCCCGCCCCCCCCAGGTGCATGACGTCATTTATGGATGGCCCCTAATGGGGAATTAGTCTTGGATTACTCTGGCCATGGAAGTTGATGAATTTGTTAAGTTAATAAAGTGACCTCCACTGTCACACTGCTAATTTAAATTCGAATAGAGCAAAGCAGTGGGTAAAGGTGGGCAGCTGTACGTTGACTATAATCGGAACTAGATGGTTCTGTATATTACGTATTAAAAAGTGACTAAGGTATAGGCGCAGCGCTGCAATTGCCCCCTCACGCCACTGCTGGCGGAAGAGCCTCCACTAAGGGGAGCTCGAGAGGACCTTGCTCTCGACGGTAATTTGGCCTCGATTTCTACACTGGCCCAGGCATCTTGGAAGTAACCCACACACTTTGCCCCATCACGTGCGATCTGCAGATCTACTCGTTGATAGTGCCGGATGGACAGAGGCAGTGGGTGGAGGAGGAAGGGCGGAGGGGTTCGAGAATCTTGCCCGTAACAATGTTTTTGGTTAGGTTAGATCCCTTAAATATAAATGTGTCGTTAACCCACCAGCCGGCACGGCCATTTAGTAAGGCTTGTCACGTAAGCAAAAACGCGCCAGTTAGTTACTTATTCTTAGTTTTTTCGGTAAAGTCACGTTGAAGAGAAACAACAAAATAATAAAATATATATAAAACAATAAAAAATTCTCACGACGTTTCGACCATAACTCAAACGGTCATCATCAGGTGTGTCGGTTTGCATAAATTTATTTTTAAACGGCACATTTATTTATTTATATAAAAATAACGTTTGCGTCACGCGCAGCGATTGGCAGTTTGCCCAGGACTAGTCCATCTATTTTTTTGAAAAGAGGAGGGGGGAGACGAAATTTTTTATAATGTATGCTGTCTGAAAGCCACTGTAAGCGTGAACAATCAATTAAGAACTGAAATGGTTTATCAAATCTTTCCAATGATTGCTAAGATAGAATCCATCTTCTCGGTTGAAATTGTCTCTGTGCTTGTATATGTGGATAGCCTCATGAACGAATCTCTCATGGAAGCCAGATGGCTTACAAAGAACCTCCGTCTTGGAAAAGTCAATGGCATGTGAGCCTACTGAATTAGAACAATGATCTGCTACGGCCGAGGTGTTGGTCCTACCGTGTTTAAGGTCTGCTTCATGTTCACGAATGCGGTCCGAGACATGGCGTTTGGTTTCTCCAATGTAACTACTACCACAGAGGCAACTTAGTTTGTAGACACCAGGGTATTGTATGTCCGGAATCACATCTTTTACAGACGGAACCAGATCACGGATTTTATGTAATGTGTTGAAACGGACCTGGATCTTGTGTTTATTCAAGATTTTGGAGATCTTTTTTGTGATCCCAGCAATGTAGGGAAAAGTGATGGTTTTGAAAGGCTCCTCAAGAGGGTTCTTCTTCATGGTTTGAGTGATAGCTTTGCGGATTGTATAGTCGGAGTAACCATTAGCCCTAAGAGCTTGGTGTACGTGCTTGAGTTCACTGCTTATATGTTCCTGGTCGGATATGCATTGGGCTCTATGATACAGAGTCTTGATGAGAGAATTCTTCTGTGATGGATGGTGGTGGGAATCCGGTTTCAGATAAGCATCCGTATGGGTAGCTTTCCTGTAGACAGAGTGGCTCATTGAACCATCAGGTCTCTTTTTAATTAGGACATCCAAAAAAGGTATCTTGCCATCTATTTCGACTTCCATGGTAAATCTGATGGCTGGGTGTATGGAATTGATGTGGTCGAAGAATTGGTCTAGAGCAGGCCGGCCATGTGGCCAGATGACAAAAGTGTCATCCACGTACCTCTTCCATAAGGTTGGGCGCAGAGTGGCAGTCTGGATGACGTCAGTCTCAAATTTCTCCATGAAAATGTTAGCTATAACTGGAGAAAGGGGGGAGCCCATTGGGGTGCCCTCAGTTTGTTTGGAGAAACCAAACGCCATGTCTCGGACCGCATTCGTGAACATAAAGCAGACCTTAAACACGGTAGGACCAACACCTCGGCCGTAGCAGATCATTGTTCTAATTCAGTAGGCTCACATGCCATTGACTTTTCCAAGACGGAGGTTCTTTGTAAGCCATCTGGCTTCCATGAGAGATTCGTTCATGAGGCTATCCACATATACAAGCACAGAGACAATTTCAACCGAGAAGATGGATTCTATCTTAGCAATCATTGGAAAGATTTGATAAACCATTTCAGTTCTTAATTGATTGTTCACGCTTACAGTGGCTTTCAGACAGCATACATTATAAAAAATTTCGTCTCCCCCCTCCTCTTTTCAAAAAAATAGATGGACTAGTCCTGGGCAAACTGCCAAATCGCTGCGCGTGACGCCAACGTTTTTTATAAATAAATAAATGTGCCGTTTAAAAATAAATTTATGCAAACCAACACACCTGATGATGACCGTTTGAGTTATGGTCGAAACGTCGTGAGAATTTTTTATTGTTTTATATATATTTTGTTATTTTGTTGTTTCTCTTCAACGTGACTTTACCGAAAAAACTAAGAATATGAATTACTGCAGTCACGAAAGCTTTAAATCAAAAGTTAGTTACTTCTTCAGCACACTGCCGTGTCGGAGAGTAAACCCACGACATTTGCAATTCGAGTACGACGTTTTGCTGGTGATTACAACCGGCTTCATCAGGCGACTTGTCAGAATCTGGTCCCCCGTTGTTTCAACCGCGGATGGAATCGAAACCGGCGACCTCCGGACCACTTGTCCAGTCCGCGAACTGCTTACACCACGGCAGCATCCCGACGTAGTTCACTATCTGAGATGCTGCGTATTTGTTTCGCTCAAGTTAAAGTAAGCATCATTGTGCTCAAATGAGCATCGGTTGTTGCTCGCCACGTGCGGCGGTGGAAATTCAACATTTGCATGCGGCAAGACCCAATTAATCCCACCAAATGGTACAGTCCCACTACGTGGTGTTTATTTTACGAACCCTCAACGGATGATCCTGTGAACTGACCTTGACCGAGATCTTAACTTATAATCTAATGATAGAGAGCCCTACAGCTATACATCTGGGCTGTTGGCTGGTGGTCGTTTGTTTGCGTTGGGCGATGTTTGCCACTTATAAAATATTTAAAACCTAACTGCAGTGGGATGGCCGAGTGGCGCAGCAGAGGTCAGATCTGAGCCAGTACTGCTGAGATCCTGGGTGTGAAACCAGATTGCAGACGCCCGTGGTGAAACCAGTCTCAGCCCGGCCACCAATGATGCCACGAAAATGTCACACTACTATTACAAATAATCCAGGCCTCGAGTTTCGTGGCTGGCTGCTGGCTAGGCTCCTCTTCACCCCAACGATAACTCAGTTGCTAGTGACTGCTGGCCGTTGCCACCGAAACTATAGCTGGGTAACTGGCTACACGGGATCTTCCGTGGAACAAATACACATTGAGTTGAGTTGAATTAAAACGGCATATGAAGTGAGGAAGACATGCTGGAATGGATAGCGACACCGAAGAGGTGGGAATTATGAATACAGAAGATGTATTATATTGGCATTTTATTATGGAAAAAATCAAATAACTTGTAGTGCTCCAAGTACGAGATAATGAGAAGAGCATGGAAGTGTACAGCCGTGTCTTATTTACATTCCAGAGCAATGGGTTTTCTGCTAGTTGATATAACAATTCTATATTTTTAGCTAATGTGACTAGATTCCAGATTTTTTTTAATATAAAAAAATCACTTTGTCTTTTACGTGAATTAACAATCTCTAATTGGCATTTGTTCTCGAATTCACATGTTCCTCTCCTTCACACAGTACGGTGCCCCGGAATTCCTTTCCAAGCTCCATCGTGTAACATTTCATCTTTTAAAAATGTATTCCACGTTTTTTTTTGTGTCTCGTATCCCAACCCGCATCAAAGCAGGCAATATGCACTGATAAAAAAACAACAACAACAACACCACATACATCTTCTGTGGGTACATTGGTGTGATGCTTCTCATTGGTAAATGAATATTTTAAACAACGAAAAAGCACTCTTATCCTGCTCTGACTCACCTCTTTATCTGATAATTTGTCAAAGATATTCATACTCTCTTGCTTCCTACACTCGTGTCCCTTCCACATTTGTTTACCTCTTGTTCAGCGAACTTGTCACACGTGACCTGTATATTAACCCTGATTCATAACCAGCACAACTGTGCAGCCTCCTCCTCCGTTTAATTCACCTCTCGTTTTTTTATGTCCTTCATCTCCCATCGCTTGTTACAGTGCCTGTAATGCAGCAAATACATTATTTCACAATTGTATTAACTGAAAAACAGGTCTTCTCTCCTCATCTGATTTGTATTTAGTTCCGTTATGCTAGTCTACAAATTCTATGTAACGATATTTGATATTCATTCATCATTAAAATACATGTTATTCAAAGCGCGCGTTTATTTTTGTCAATGATGTTACCTCTGTATTTTTAAACGCAGCCTGCTTTCATGATTGGTTGGCCTCTAAATTGACTACTATTTGCGGACAATCTTCATCAAATTTTGAGAAGATGGATTCTGGCTTAGCAATCATTGGAAGGATTTGATAAACCATTTCGGGTCTTAATTTATTGTGTTCACGCTTACGGTGACTTTCAGACCGCATTCCATTGTGTTCCTCGTCCATCTAACAACTGCTAAAATCGCTGTCCGTGGTGCTAACGTAAAAAAAAGCCACTTTTTTCAAAATTTCTTGCTGTGGTTTTTACACCTGATGATGATTGCTTGTGTTGCAGTCGAAACGTGAGAATTTTTTTGTTTATTATTTTATTGTTTCCCTTATACGTGACTTTACCTAAAGAACCAAGAATATGATTCTTTATCAAATAAATTATATACGAGCGGTAGCTTAGAGATCAAGGTGGCGCTATACCAATCATGAAATCGTGAAACAGAATCATCTCGTGAGTGGAGGAATTCTATACAGGTCTTTATAATAGAAAACGTATCAATGAATCATATGGCCCAGCAAGCAAAGCATTTTTTGAGCGAAGAGGTTCCAGATGTTATTTTTTCAGGAGGGATCCACTGCCCTTCTCGGCACGAAAACAATGGAAAGTTCCCAGGGGGTGAGATGGTACACAACAAAAAAATAATTATGAGCATTGTCTACGAGAACCAGAGGAGACCCATGTAGAGCAGAGGGAGAACATACAAACACGACTCAAAGGGCACTTGAGTTGGGAATAGCCATACGAAAGAAAAAGTTGGGAATCAAACCCAAGTCTTGCGTTGAACTGGGCACTCGTACCATGAAGAGAGGTCCTTGCCTGCAACATCTGGCAGTTCGCCAGTATTAATTCAAGCAAAACTTTACTCTGCTGATGACACCGTATGTCAAAACCGGTCCAGGGTTTTGCTTGTAACTGACAACGCTGCTGAAATGATGCACTCGCAGAAGGCAGATGGGGGCCTATGGGTTGCGTAACAAATATATATTATTTGGGTCTTTCGGTAAAGTCATGTAGATAGGTTCCAATTAGTGGGTATTATTAGGTTACAATTATTGGAACCTATCTATGTGACTTTACCAAAAAACCCAAAGAATATGAATTCCTGCAGTCACGCAAGTTTTAAGTCAAGATTGAACAAATTCATGTTTTGCTATATTTGTACGTGGAGAGACGGATACATGAAGCGGACAAATTTCGTCCGTTTCTCTGTTTTGCATGAGATGGCTTCACTGTGGCCGCCATCAAATCAAGCAGGAACAGCGACCTGACGATCTATATCAGCGGTTCTGATTGACGCAGTATTGTGCACGGAAGTGAAATGCAGTAGCGCTGAATCCTGGAATTCTTACTCGATGATTATTCTCTTGAAAAAAAGCAATCGTGACGCACAGAACGATTTTATTTGATTTCACATTTTATTTCACGTCACTGGTCACCCGAGGCTGTGGTGCTTGATGGTCCAGCTCTCTGAGCCCCAGGCACGTGCGAGTAACCGTAAGAATCGCAGGATTATCAGCACGTCTCTCGGAGCCCCAGGTAATAACACTGAACATTAAAGCATCTGGAGGTTACATCATGGGACCTCCTTTGCCAGTACCCTTTTCCCCCTTTTTTTCTGGAAAGAAAACAGATCGCCTTTTGGAGTCCTCTGGTCGATCACCGTTTGAGACGAGGCTCGAAAGAAAGCTGTCTCTGGTGTGTACCAATCAGTTTCAAGGACAATGCCACGTATATTATCAGAGTGTGTTTTTTGTTTGCATTCTGACCACAAGTATTGTGGTTAATACAGACATGATTCCTTGTAAAAGGTTTCAGTTTGGTGTTTTAACATCTTAACACAACTGTTTTCTTGCCAGAAAAGGGGAAAACCTATTCTCATCTTGAGGTTGTCAGTTTAGTTCACGGGACTTCTGGCTTCAAGATGTTACATTCTAAGAATCAGCAGATTTGTTTAGATGGGTTGCTATTTGTTGTATATCAGGGTATTGCAAATTTGATGAACATAATACATTGTAAATGAAATTTGGAAAAATGCGTAATTATCCGAAATTATGTTATTTGATGTAATTATGTGCATAAAGTATAATCGTATTAATTTATGCGAGTGTATATGTTAATGCAAGCCGTTATGATAATCAGGCCCTGCCTCGCTGACGAGGGTCGTATCATCAATCGAATAAGACAATTAATTGTATGAAGTTATGCAGGTGTGCTGTAAGTATGCCAGGTTAAACTTGGCTTCATTGCCTAGGTTCGTATTATCGATTGTTATAATACAATTATTCTCGCTTTAACATTTACTGATCATGTATTAGTGTGTTTATGTCAGGTCTCCAAATTCAAATCTCAACGCAGGATACAGTTCTTATAATTCAGATTATTACGCATGAACTCAGGAAAGAAACACTCAAACATTTCTGTGTTAAGCAATTTTAATTTCTAAACAAAACCTTAACACTATAATACGCGAACTCTCATGCTTGGAATTGCCCCCGGTACCATCGGGGAATTTTCCTTCCGTGAGCAGTACATTTAACCATCAATGGTTGCGTTGTTTCACTTTGGCAACCGCACGTATGATTAATTCCACAGCGCAACACGAGCTTAGTAGGTGATAGGGAGAGTCTTTAAAACAGGCATGCACGATATTCTAAACAAAAACCTTAACACTGTAATATGCGAATTATTATGCTTGAAATTGTCAACACAGTACTCCAGGCGATGTTCCTCTCATTGATCCATGCGCTAACCCTCAATGATTACGTTGGTTAACCGGGTAACAGAACAATTGATTACTTCCTCAGAGTAACACAAGCATATAGAGTAACACAAGCATATCCTTAAAAACTCATGCGACGATATTCACGAAAGGCAGTGAAGCAACTTCTTTGGTTCTTTCGGTAAAGTCACGTAGAATGAGAATAAAATAATAAAATAAAACAATAGAATTCTTACGACGTTTCGTCCACAACATAAGTGGCCTTCTTCAGGTGAAAGGAATAAACCTTAGTGTGTTTATGTCAGGTCTCCAAACCTGTCGGGACGACAGAGCTACTCTGTCGACAGAGCTACAAGTAGCTCTGTCGTCCCGACAGGTTTGTTCCTTTCACCTGAAGAAGGCCACTTGTGTTGTGGCCGAAACGTCGTGAGAATTTAATTGTTTTATTTTATTATTTTTTTCTCATTCTACGTGACTTTACCGAAAGAACCAAGGAAGATGAATCCTTGCAGTCACGAAAGCAGTGAAACAAATTGTTCTACTCCAATGGCAAAAGAATACGGTAATTAATTCATGAGCGATATTACGTAATTGCGAAATGTCTTGGAGCAAGGGTATGTGGCAGTACGCCTACTTAAGCAAATACCCATCGATTACTAATGCTTCAGGGATTCATACATGTAACCTTCAATGATCACTTTCGTTAATTGGGTAACAGAACAAATGATTACTTCAGAGTAACACGATCATATACGGCAAATAGGAATAAAAAAGTCCTTAAAAATTAATGCAACCATATTCATGCGAAGGGCAATAAAGAAACATGTCCCGAAGGCAAGAGTAGCTATCAATTAATTCGAACAACTAAAATACTTCTAAATGACCGTATCCACGTAACTCAATGGGCAGCAATATTCTTCACGATCAGTTGATATTTAATGCACCACCTTGGAATGGCAACCCTTCTTGAAACACAAAGATAACTTTTTGGAACGATATTATTTGTCCCGATATGCGTGTTGTGTGTCTTCTTTGCCACTTGTTCAATTCTTTGCGTAAAGCTGACGCCGGGCGATGCGTCGGGAGGGTGTTGGGGAGGGTCGTTCTCTCTCTTGCTCGGGGCATCGGCTGGCAGATACAGGCTCTTTCCACTGCTGGAGTAGCTGCATCGGCACGTTCCTTGTCCTTGAAGATGCTCGACCAAGCCTGCCGCTGGTCCGCTGACAGCAGCAGGCGGCTGGTCAGGCTCTTTCTCCTGCTGGCTGAGCCGAGTCGGCACAACGCTTGTCCGCCGGCAGCTGGCACCCTTGCTTGGTTGAGCTGGTTGCGCTGGTGCGCGCGCTCTCTCTTGCTCCGTCTCTCTCTCTCTCTCTGGTTGATTGCTGGACGCTGAGAATAACTTTTCAGCGATACTCTGTCGGTCCATGCCGAACTCAGCACAGAGCATCACCTCGCCCCCTCCTCTCTGCGATGCACCACACGCATTGTTGTCGATCTCGAGGCCATTCCCCGGCTGGCTTGCTGTACTCTTCTTAGCTGATGTGTGTCTTCTTGTCGAGCTGGTGGTCGCCGTCTTCTGCCGCTGGTAGCTGTGCTGAATTGACGAGCTGTGTTGCTGTTATATACGAAAAATCTCCCCTCTGCGCGTCTCTTACGAGAGGAAAAAAAAACAGACGCTCACTCCGTCGTGTTCTTTCACAAAGGGCCGGATCTTTCTTTGATCTCGCTCTGGTGTTGTGGGTGTGGGTGTACGTGTGTGTGTGTGTGTGTCCGTGTGTGTGTGTCATTTATTAAGTCACCGCACATCCGTGGGCACAGATGGCCCCTGCGATAAAGAGTAATTTCCCAAGCTCTGGCGTCAAATTATTTTCTCTCCCGTGCTGCGGGAAGACAAAGGCGGCCGGGAGGCTCTCTTTCTCTCTGGGACACATTTATCTTTGTCACGTGATTGACCTATCTCGCCTCATCTCTTCCGGCTGGCTCTCGGTTTAACACTGCACAAATATGATTTGGTTTGTTTCCCAAGATTTGTGATTTAACACCGTCATCACGACGCAATTCCCAGGGTTTATTAACCCTCGTCCGGGGATCGGTGCTGTTATGCTTGAGTTATTACTTACTTCAATTTTGTTTGTCTTGAGTTTTAGAGGTAAGTTTCTTGACTGTTGGAATTCGTATTCCTTGGTTTTTGTAAGGCCATGTAACGGCAAGATGTAATATAATTTAAGGTGAATAACGTTCGCATTAATATTATGTGTGACCCGCTATGTGGATTGTAGTCTGTTTTTTTTGTACTTCTGTTACTTAAAACTCGTCTGCCCGCTTTTCGTCTGATGTGTGTTTGTTATATTGTTTGTGGTGTGGCGATGTCTCCTCAAGGCCTGGCCCCTTCCTTCGCGGGGGGGGGGGGGGGCGGAGGGCGTGTGTGTGTGTGTGTTTTATGACTGACCCTTTCCGTTGGTGGGAGGGGAGGGTGTCATTATCCTTGCGGGAGTGACAAGGCAGCTGCTCGAAAACGGGGGGGGGATCGTGTGTTTGTGCTGCCAGTGACCCCGCGAGTTATAAAAAAACGGCAAAATCAATATTAATATCAATTGTGGAAAAAGGCCCATATACAACATATTGCCAATATCATCTGGCAACGCATTTTGTCTAACACGCATGGCTTTGCTGATGAGGCCCAGAAGGTGGAGCTTCCTTGCTTGCTTAGATAAATGCTGACGAACAATATTGGTTCGTGAGCCTAATAGGCCCATGGACTAATGTTTTATACGCGGAGATGCAGGACGAATGTGTGGTTTAAATATCTGCTTTTACCCAGAGCGCAGAGCAGTTAGTTTGTATACAACGGATCGTTGCGCTCCTCTCCCCAATATTGTTTTTTTTTTAATGTTTGTCTGTGCCGGTGAAGCGGTGTCTTACTTCCCACTGAGCACGAACTCCTGACGTGGAACCTGTGAGTGGACTTTAAATCTGACTGATGCTGCTTCATACCCCACCACGGGGGGGGGGGGGGGGGAGGATAGCGAGCCCACTCCCCCACCACCCCATCCCTCACCTTCTTCTTAAACTCAAGAGTTCAGGCCATTCCACTTTGCAGTAATATCCACCCATAGGAGGCAATGACACTCATTCATTTTTCAGAGCTCAAGTGCTTTCTGCAATCGAATGAGTCGTATCAGGATTCGGCTTCAACTGCAGTTATTTTGGCATTCATTTTGTGGTAGATTTCTTTCCCCCACTGTGAACACGAGCGTGCATGCGAGCGCTCATGTGTGTATTGCGAGGACAGAGTGGTTGGACACCACGGCGGCGAGATGTTAGCTACCTCACCTGGTGACACAGGAGGTCGTGGGTTGAATTCCGACCCTGACGCCTGCTTGCTTGGAGTTTGCATGTCTCTCTCCCCGTAGTCGCGTGGATTTTTCTCCGTCTCCCCTGGGTTTTCTCTCCACATTTAGGATCAACATGCATTCAGAGTATTTGCCTGCTATACATTTGCACGATGATAAGCCGCTTCCTTGAGCTATCATTTGTGATTGCCGGGTTGCTTCTGAAAAAGAGCTACATAGCTCAGTGGGCCTTACCTGGTAAAATACAAATATTCTTGGTTCTTTCGGTAAAGTCACGTTTAAGGGAAACAATAAAATAATAAAATATATATAAAACAATAACATTCTCTCGACGTTTCGACTGTAACACAAACAGTCATCATCAGGTGTGAAAACCAACGGCAAGAAACATTTGAAAGAAGTGGCGGTTTGTATTTATTTATTTATTTTTCAACGTTAGCGCCACGGATAGCGATTTGACAGTTTGTTTAGAAGGACGAGTCCATCTATGTTCGGAAAAGAGGAGGGGGGAGACGAAAAATTAATGTATGCTGTCTGAAAGCCCACCGTAAGCGTGAACAATCAATTAAGACCCGAAATGGTTTATCAAATCCTTCCAATGATTGCTAATCCAGAATCCATCTTCTCGGTTGAAATTGTCTCTGTGTTTGTATATGTGGATAGCCTCATGAACGAATCTCTCATGGTAGCCCAATGGCTTGCAAAGAACCTCTGTCTTGGAGAAGTCAATGTCATGTTAGCCTACTGAATTATAACAGTGATCTGCCACGGCCGAGGTGTTGGTCCTACCGTGTTTAAGGTCTGCTTTGTGTTCACAAATGCGGTCCGAGACATGTCGTTTGGTTTCTCCAATGTAACTACTACCACAGAGGCAACTTAGTTTGTAAACACCAGGGTACTGTATGTCCGGAATCACATTTTTTACAGACGGAACCAGATCACGGATCTTATGTAATGTGTTGAATCTGACCTGGATCTTGTGTTTATTCAAGATTTTGGAGATCTTTTTTGTGATCCCTGCAATGTAGGGTAAAGTGATGGTTTTGAAAGGCTCCTCAAGAGGCTCCTTCTTCATGGTTTGAGTGATAGATTTGCGGATTGTATAGTCGGCGTAACCCTTCAACGTGACTTTACCGAAAGAACCAAGAATACAAATAGTTTAGTTTATAGTTTAGTTTAGTTGGCGTATTGCGCTACTAAGCCGGCGATCCGAGTTAAATTTCCTGCTGCGACTAATATCAACGGTGAGCGATAATTGAACTGGTTCCGCGTGCCCCTGTGTACGAAACTGCATCAACCATCGCGGTGAAGTACGTGTAACTCTGTGTTCAAATCACGTAATAAAAATGTCAACAATCGCGCCGCACACTCTTCGCTGGCTCTCGGAGGCAGACAAGGACTCGGGAGGTGTGAGGAAACAGAGATAAGCAGGAAGGCAGCCACACGGTGAGCTGGCGGCTAGCGATCGCTCAAGCTCTGCAGCGCATACATTGTTCGTGAAATTAAAAAAACACACATTTGACTGAGATGATAATAATAATAATATCAAGTTGTCACGCGTCGCACAGTCTTCGCTCGCAGAGAGGGGACGGCTACGAGGCGCGCGGAGGAACCGCAGACGAGCGGAGCCGGTGACGACAATTGGCCAAGCTCTGCGGTCCTCTATATATGTCAAGGTGTTCTCGGGCTCATTGATGAGCGTTGACACGCGGCGGGGAAATTAAAGGCACCTCGAGAAAACCCAACGCGTGCGAGGGGGAAACCCTCTATCCCATGCGGAGAGAATAGGCGGGGTCCACAATTTCGCTGGCGAGCCAGGCTCCAGCACCTCCTCGATGCACCGTGGGAAGAAGGGAGTTTCACGACGTTCGTGCGATCCACCAAAGCTCGCCTTCGCAGCGCTGTGGGACACTGGCGTTGCAATTGTGACTTGCCGCCGTGGGTGCGCGCACGCAGATCTTGGTGGGCGAGGTGACAAACCACTTTGTGGATTACGTGAACAAAGACCACAGCACGCGGGAGAGGACCATCCTGACGGGGGACTGCTGCTACATCAGCCCGCTGCTGCGCCGTCTCGTGAGATTCACCGGTGAGATCGCGCGATGCGGCGCGACCGCGCACCCATCGATCCGGCGATGCCGGTTCCACAGCGGGAGTTCGCACCGACTGTGGCGAGAGCTGTGGTTGTCACGGCTACTGAAGCGAGATCTCCCCAGCATCCTGCCGCAAAGCGGTCCTTACCTCGTTTAAATTACGGAATACATGCCTACCGCCCTAGATGCCTAAATATCTACCCACCCCAACTATCCTGCGAAACCTTGCTCAACCGCATACCGAGCTGACCCAGATATCAAATCCACCTTTACACTCACCTGAATACCTATCCACCTATCTAACTCACCCACCCAACTACCCACCCACCACAATATCCTACCTACTTAGCTATCTAACTGACTTGCTCACACACCCATCCACCCACCCACCCACCAAATGCCACCCACATCTGCAGGGCTCACCACCTGCCTACTCTGCCACCCAACCACCCATCTAAAGTTGCCACCTGTTCTGCTTTTTCCGGGATCGTCCTTTTGTTGTCAGGTGTAGGTTATTGTCAGTTGCGTAATAATACACCCACTCAAGAGGACGCATTCACACGTAGTATTGTGAGGTGGCAACCCTTCACACACCCCTCCCCACCCACGCTCACCAACTCACCCCACTGCAGTTTCCCCTGCTCACCTCCAGGCCCGGCTCTTTTCGGATAGGGGGGCCCAATACAGGTCTTGTGTTCGTGTGGGGGGGGGGGGTACCAATACAGTGGTGTACACCGCTAAGGAGGGTGAACTTGGGTAGCGCCAAAGATGACACCTTGGGAAGGAGATGTAAACTCCCACGCCTGGTATGCAAGAGGTCGTGGTTTTGACCCTGACCCTGACGCCTGCTGCTGTATATTTGGAGTTTGCGTGCCTCTCTCCCCGTGGTTGCGTGGATTTTTCTCGGGGCCCTCCGTTTTTATCCCTCGGCATTCAGCATCAACGTGTGCATTTCGAGTATTTGGCGCCTATACATTTCCACGTGTTGACAAGCCCCTTAGTTGAGCTATCGTTTGCCATGGCTCAGGTCACTTTTGAAAAAAAACACACAGAGGTCAGTGGGCCTTACCTGGTAAGTAAAATGAAAAAGGGGGTATTTGGTGGTAGCACAGCAGTCCACACCCCGGCAAGCCCCCGCTCACCCCCCCGCTCACCCCCCCCCCGCCCCCACCCCATCCTCCCCGCTCCCCCCACACACCCAGGCGTGTTCGCGTTCGGCTACTTCGCCACGGACATCTTCGTCAACGTGGGCCAGGTGGTGACGGGGAGCCCCGTGCCGCACTTCCTCAGCGTCTGCCGGCCCAACTACACCGCGCTGGGCTGCGGCGCCGGCGCAGTTGCCGGCGGCGGCGGCGCCGGCGGCGGTGCGGTCGCCGTGGCGGTGGCGGTTGGCGGCGGTAACGGCGCGGTCGGAGTCGCGACGGCGCGCTTCGTGGCGGGCGCCGAGGACGGGGCGTGCACGGGCGACGGGCCGCTGGTGCAGCGAGCGCGACGATCGTTCCCGTCCAAGGACGCGGCGCTGGCCATGTACGCCGCCCTCTACGTGACGGTGAGTGCCGCTCCCTCCCTCCCTCCGTCCCCACCCACGCCCCCCCCACACACACACAAACAAACGGGGTGGCAGGGTGGCGCGCTGGTGACGCCCGGTGCCCGTGCAGCTGGAAGGGGCCTGGGTTTGAATCCACTGAACGACGTCCGTCGTGAAGCGGACTGGCGCGTACTGTTTACGGTTACCGCGGCGATAACCGGGGCGGCCTGTCCGGGTCGAACCGCAAACCTTGAGGACAAGCTGGCGAATGCGCACCAGCTGGGCCACGACGGTGATGATGACGTCAGTGAAGGTGACGGTGATGATGACGTCAGTGAAGGCGACGGTGATGATGACGTCAGTGAAGGCGACGGTGATGATGACGACAGTGAAGGTGACGGTGATGATGACAGTGAAGGCGACGGTGATGATGACGACAGTGAAGGTGACGGTGATGATGACGTCAGTGAAGGCGACGGTGATGATGACGTCAGTGAAGGCGACGGTGATGATGACGTCAGTGAAGGCGATGGTGATGATGACGTCAGTGAAGGCGACGGTGATGATGGCGACAGTGAAGGCGACGGTGATGATGACGACAGTGAAGGTGACGGTGATGATGACGTCAGTGAAGGCGACGGTGATGATGACGTCAGTGAAGGCGATGGTGATGATGACGTCAGTGAAGGCGACGGTGATGATGACGTCAGTGAAGGCGACGGTGATGATGGCGACAGTGAAGGCGACGGTGATGATGACGACAGTGAAGGTGACGGTGATGATGACGACAGTGAAGGTGACGGTGATGATGGCGACAGTGAAGGCGACGGTGATGATGGCGACAGTGAAGGTGACGGTGATGATGACGACAGTGAAGGTGACGGTGATGATGATGACAGTGAAGGTGACGGTGATGATGACGACAGTGAAGGTGACGGTGATGATGACGACAGTGAAGGTGACGGTGATGATGACGACAGTGAAGGTGACGGTGATGATGACGACAGTGAAGGTGACGGTGATGATGACGACAGTGAAGGTGACGGTGATGATGACGACAGTGAAGGTGACGGTGATGATGACGACAGTGAAGGTGACGGTGATGATGGCGACAGTGAAGGTGACGGTGATGATGGCGACAGTGAAGGCGACGGTGATGATGGCGACAGTGAAGGCGACGGTGATGATGGCGACAGTGAAGGTGACGGTGATGATGACGACAGTGAAGGCGACGGTGATGATGACGTCAGTGAAGGCGACGGTGATGATGACGACAGTGAAGGTGACGGTGATGATGACGACAGTGAAGGTGACGGTGATGATGACGTCAGTGAAGGCGACGGTGATGATGACGTCAG
Source organism: Petromyzon marinus (assembly GCF_048934315.1). NCBI lineage: Eukaryota > Metazoa > Chordata > Hyperoartia > Petromyzontiformes > Petromyzontidae > Petromyzon > Petromyzon marinus. The sequence continues at coordinate 8,443,323 of NC_133710.1, read as the reverse complement.
TGAAGGCGACGGTGATGATGACGTCAGTGAAGGCGACGGTGATGATGACGTCAGTGAAGGCGACGGTGATGATGGCGACAGTGAAAGCGACGGTGATGATGACGACAGTGAAGGTGACGGTGATGATGACGACAGTGAAGGTGACGGTGATGATGGCGACAGTGAAGGCGACGGTGATGATGGCGACAGTGAAGGTGACGGTGATGATGACGACAGTGAAGGTGACGGTGATGATGACGACAGTGAAGGTGACGGTGATGATGACGACAGTGAAGGTGACGGTGATGATGACGACAGTGAAGGTGACGGTGATGATGACGACAGTGAAGGTGACGGTGATGATGACGACAGTGAAGGTGACGGTGATGATGACGACAGTGAAGGTGACGGTGATGACGACAGTGAAGGTGACGGTGATGATGACGTCAGTGAAGGCGACGGTGATGATGACGACAGTGAAAGTGACGGTGATGATGACGTCAGTGAAGGCGACGGTGATGACGTCAGTGAAGGCGACGGTGATGATGACGTCAGTGAAGGCGACGGTGATGATGACGTCAGTGAAGGCGACGGTGATGATGACGACAGTGAAGGTGACGGTGATGATGGCGACAGTGAAGGCGACGGTGATGATGGCGACAGTGAAGGTGACGGTGATGATGACGACAGTGAAGGTGACGGTGATGATGATGACAGTGAAGGTGACAGTGATGATGACGACAGTGAAGGTGACGGTGATGATGACGACAGTGAAGGTGACGGTGATGATGACGACAGTGAAGGTGACGGTGATGATGACGACAGTGAAGGTGACGGTGATGATGACGACAGTGAAGGTGACGGTGATGATGACGACAGTGAAGGTGACGGTGATGATGACGACAGTGAAGGTGACGGTGATGATGGCGACAGTGAAGGTGACGGTGATGATGGCGACAGTGAAGGCGACGGTGATGATGGCGACAGTGAAGGCGACGGTGATGATGGCGACAGTGAAGGTGACGGTGATGATGACGACAGTGAAGGCGACGGTGATGATGACGTCAGTGAAGGCGACGGTGATGATGACGACAGTGAAGGTGACGGTGATGATGACAGTGAAAGCGACGGTGATGATGACGACAGTGAAGGTGACGGTGATGATGACGTCAGTGAAGGCGACGGTGATGATGACGTCAGTGAAGGCGACGGTGATGATGACGTCAGTGAAGGCGACGGTGATGATGACGTCAGTGAAGGCGACGGTGATGATGGCGACAGTGAAGGCGACGGTGATGATGGCGACAGTGAAGGCGACGGTGATGATGACGACAGTGAAGGTGACGGTGATGATGACGACAGTGAAGGCGACGGTGATGATGACGACAGTGAAGGTGACGGTGATGATGGCGACAGTGAAGGCGACGGTGATGATGGCGACAGTGAAGGTGACGGTGATGATGACGACAGTGAAGGTGACGGTGATGATGACGACAGTGAAGGTGACGGTGATGATGACGACAGTGAAGGTGACGGTGATGATGACGACAGTGAAGGTGACGGTGATGATGACGACAGTGAAGGTGACGGTGATGATGACGACAGTGAAGGTGACGGTGATGATGACGACAGTGAAGGTGACGGTGATGATGACGACAGTGAAGGTGACGGTGATGATGACGACAGTGAAGGCGACGGTGATGATGACGACAGTGAAGGCGACGGTGATGATGACGACAGTGAAGGCGACGGTGATGATGACGACAGTGAAGGTGACGGTGATGATGACGTCAGTGAAGGCGACGGTGATGACGTCAGTGAAGGCGACGGTGATGATGACGTCAGTGAAGGCGACGGTGATGATGACGTCAGTGAAGGCGACGGTGATGATGGCGACAGTGAAGGTGACGGTGATGATGACGACAGTGAAGGTGACGGTGATGATGATGACAGTGAAGGTGACAGTGATGATGACGACAGTGAAGGTGACGGTGATGATGACGACAGTGAAGGTGACGGTGATGATGACGACAGTGAAGGTGACGGTGATGATGACGACAGTGAAGGTGACGGTGATGATGACGACAGTGAAGGTGACGGTGATGATGACGACAGTGAAGGTGACGGTGATGATGACGACAGTGAAGGTGACGGTGATGATGGCGACAGTGAAGGTGACGGTGATGATGGCGACAGTGAAGGCGACGGTGATGATGGCGACAGTGAAGGCGACGGTGATGATGGCGACAGTGAAGGTGACTGTGATGATGACGACAGTGAAGGCGACGGTGATGATGACGTCAGTGAAGGCGACGGTGATGATGACGACAGTGAAGGTGACGGTGATGATGACAGTGAAAGCGACGGTGATGATGACGACAGTGAAGGTGACGGTGATGATGACGTCAGTGAAGGCGACGGTGATGATGACGTCAGTGAAGGCGACGGTGATGATGACGTCAGTGAAGGCGACGGTGATGATGACGTCAGTGAAGGCGACGGTGATGATGGCGACAGTGAAGGCGACGGTGATGATGGCGACAGTGAAGGCGACGGTGATGATGACGACAGTGAAGGTGACGGTGATGATGACGACAGTGAAGGCGACGGTGATGATGACGACAGTGAAGGTGACGGTGATGATGGCGACAGTGAAGGCGACGGTGATGATGGCGACAGTGAAGGTGACGGTGATGATGACGACAGTGAAGGTGACGGTGATGATGACGACAGTGAAGGTGACGGTGATGATGACGACAGTGAAGGTGACGGTGATGATGACGACAGTGAAGGTGACGGTGATGATGACGACAGTGAAGGTGACGGTGATGATGACGACAGTGAAGGTGACGGTGATGATGACGACAGTGAAGGTGACGGTGATGATGACGACAGTGAAGGTGACGGTGATGATGACGACAGTGAAGGCGACGGTGATGATGACGACAGTGAAGGCGACGGTGATGATGACGACAGTGAAGGCGACGGTGATGATGACGACAGTGAAGGTGACGGTGATGATGACGTCAGTGAAGGCGACGGTGATGACGTCAGTGAAGGCGACGGTGATGATGACGTCAGTGAAGGCGACGGTGATGATGACGTCAGTGAAGGCGACGGTGATGATGACGACAGTGAAGGTGACGGTGATGATGGCGACAGTGAAGGCGACGGTGATGATGGCGACAGTGAAGGTGACGGTGATGATGACGACAGTGAAGGTGACGGTGATGATGACGACAGTGAAGGTGACGGTGATGATGACGACAGTGAAGGTGACGGTGATGATGACGACAGTGAAGGTGACGGTGATGATGACGACAGTGAAGGTGACGGTGATGATGACGACAGTGAAGGTGACGGTGATGATGACGACAGTGAAGGTGACGGTGATGATGACGACAGTGAAGGTGACGGTGATGATGGCGACAGTGAAGGTGACGGTGATGATGGCGACAGTGAAGGCGACGGTGATGATGGCGACAGTGAAGGCGACGGTGATGATGGCGACAGTGAAGGTGACGGTGATGATGGCGACAGTGAAGGTGACGGTGATGATGACGACAGTGAAGGTGACGGTGATGATGACGACAGTGAAGGTGACGGTGATGATGACGACAGTGAAGGTGACGGTGATGATGACGACAGTGAAGGTGACGGTGATGATGACGACAGTGAAGGTGACGGTGTTGATGACGACAGTGAAGGTGACGGTGATGATGACGACAGTGAAGGTGACGGTGATGATGACGACAGTGAAGGTGACGGTGATGATGACGACAGTGAAGGTGACGGTGATGATGACGACAGTAAAGGTGACGGTGATGATGACGACAGTGAAGGCGACGGTGATGATGGTGACAGTGAAGGTGACGGTGATGATGACGTCAGTGAAGGTGACGGTGATGATGACGACAGTGAAGGTGACGGTGATGATGACGACAGTGAAGGTGACGGTGATGATGACGACAGTGAAGGCGACGGTGATGATGACGACAGTGAAGGTGACGGTGATGATGACGACAGTGAAGGTGACGGTGATGATGACGACAGTGAAGGCGACGGTGATGATGACGACAGTGAAGGCGACGGTGATGATGACGACAGTGAAGGTGACGGTGATGATGACGACAGTGAAGGCGACGGTGATGATGACGACAGTGAAGGCGACGGTGATGATGACGACAGTGAAGGCGACGGTGATGATGACGACAGTGAAGGCGACGGTGATGATGACGACGGTGAAGGCGACGGTGATGATGACGTCAGCGAAGGCGACGGTGATAATGACGTCAGTGAAGGCGACGGTGATGATGACGACAGTGAAGGCGACGGTGATGATGACGACAGTGAAGGTGACGGTGATGATGACGACAGTGAAGGCGACGGTGATGATGACGACAGTGAAGGCGACGGTGATGATGACGACAGTGAAGGCGACGGTGATGATGACGTCAATGAAGGCGACGGTGATGATGACGACAGTGAAGGCAACGGTGATGATGACGACAGTGAAGGTGACGGTGATGATGACGTCAGCGAAGGCGACGGTGATAATGACGTCAGTGAAGGCGACGGTGATGATGACGACAGTGAAGGCGACGGTGATGATGACGACAGTGAAGGCGACGGTGATGATGACGACAGTGAATGCGACGGTGATGATGACGTCAGTGAAGGCGACGGTGATGATGACGTCAGTGAAGGCGACGGTGATGATGACGACAGTGAAGGTGACGGTGATGATGACGACAGTGAAGGCGACGGTGATGATGACAACAGTGAAGGTGACGGTGATGATGACGACAGTGAAGGCGACGGTGATGATGACGTCAGTGAAGGCGACGGTGATGATGACGACAGTGAAGGCGACGGTGATGATGACGTCAGTGAAGGCGACGGTGATGATGACGACAGTGAAGGTGACGGTGATGATGACGACAGTGAAGGCGACGGTGATGATGACGACAGTGAAGGCGACGGTGATGATGACGACAGTGAAGGCGACGGTGATGATGACGTCAATGAAGGCGACGATGATGTTGATGACAGTGAAGGCAACGGTGATGATGACGTCAGTGAAGGTGACGGTGATGATGACGACAGTGAAGGCGACGGTGATGATGACAGTGAAGGCGACGGTGATGATGGCGACAGTGAAGGCGACGGTGATGATGATGACAGTGAAGGCGACGGTGATGATGACGTCAGTGAAGGTGACGGTGATGATGACGTCAGTGAAGGCGACGGTCATGATGACGACAGTGAAGGCGACGGTGATGATGATGACAGTGAAGGCGACGGTGATGATGGCGACAGTGAAGGCGACGGTGATGATGATGACAGTGAAGGCGACGGTGATGATGACGTCAGTGAAGGTGACGGTGATGATGACATCAGTGAAGGCGACGGTGATGATGACGACAGTGAAGGCGACGGTGATGATGACGTCAGTGAAGGCGACGGTGATGATGATGACAGTGAAGGCGACAGTGATGATGACGTCAGTGAAGGTGACGGTGATGATGACATCAGTGAAGGCGACGGTGATGATGACGACAGTGAAGGCGACGGTGATGATGACGACAGTGAAGGCGACGGTGATGATGACGACAGTTAAGGCGACGGCGATGATGATGACAGTGAAGGTGACGGTGATGATGACGACAGTGAAGGCGACGGTGATGATGACGTCAGCGAAGGCGACGGTGATGATGACGACAGTGAAGGCGACGGCGATGATGACGACAGTGAAGGTGACGGTGATGATGACGTCAATGAAGGCGACGGTGATGATGACGTCAGCGAAGGCGATGGTGATGATGACGTCAGCGAAGGCGACGGTGATGATGACGACAGCGAAGGCGACGATGATGATGACGACAGTGAAGGCGACGGTGATGATGACGACAGTGAAGGCGACGGTGATGATGGCGACAGTGAAGGCGACGGTGATGATGACGTCAGTAAAGGCGACGGTGATGATGACGACTGTGAAGGCGACGGTGATGATGACGGCAGTGAAGGCGATGGTGATGATGACGACAGTGAAGGCGACGGTGATGATGGTGACAGTGAAGGCGACGGTGATGATGACGTCAGCGAAGGCGACGGTGATGATGACGTCAGCGAAGGCGACGGTGATGATGACGTCAGTGAAGGTGACGGTGATGATGACGACAGTGAAGGTGACGGTGATGATGACGACAGTGAAGGTGACGGTGATGATGACGACAGTGAAGGTGACGGTGATGATGACGACAGTGAAGGCGACGGTGATGATGACGACAGTGAAGGCGACGGTGATGATGACGACAGTGAAGGCGACGGTGATGATGACGACAGTGAAGGTGACGGTGATGATGATGTCAGTGAAGGCGACGGTGATGATGACGTCAGTGAAGGCGACGGTGATGATGACGACAGTGAAGGTGACGGTGATGATGGCGACAGTGAAGGCGACGGTGATGATGGCGACAGTGAAGGTGACGGTGATGATGACGACAGTGAAGGTGACGGTGATGATGATGACAGTGAAGGTGACGGTGATGATGACGACAGTGAAGGTGACGGTGATGATGACGACAGTGAAGGTGACGGTGATGATGACGACAGTGAAGGTGACGGTGATGATGACGACAGTGAAGGTGACGGTGATGATGACGACAGTGAAGGTGACGGTGATGATGACGACAGTGAAGGTGACGGTGATGATGACGACAGTGAAGGTGACGGTGATGATGGCGACAGTGAAGGTGACGGTGATGATGGCGACAGTGAAGGCGACGGTGATGATGGCGACAGTGAAGGCGACGGTGATGATGGCGACAGTGAAGGTGACGGTGATGATGACGACAGTGAAGGTGACGGTGATGATGACGACAGTGAAGGTGACGGTGATGATGACGACAGTGAAGGTGACGGTGATGATGACGACAGTGAAGGTGACGGTGATGATGACGACAGTGAAGGTGACGGTGTTGATGACGACAGTGAAGGTGATGGTGATGATGACGACAGTGAAGGTGACGGTGATGATGACGACAGTGAAGGTGACGGTGATGATGACGACAGTAAAGGTGACGGTGATGATGACGACAGTGAAGGCGACGGTGATGATGGTGACAGTGAAGGTGACGGTGATGATGACGTCAGTGAAGGTGACGGTGATGATGACGACAGTGAAGGTGACGGTGATGATGACGACAGTGAAGGTGACGGTGATGATGACGACAGTGAAGGCGACGGTGATGATGACGACAGTGAAGGTGACGGTGATGATGACGACAGTGAAGGTGACGGTGATGATGACGACAGTGAAGGCGACGGTGATGATGACGACAGTGAAGGCGACGGTGATGATGACGACAGTGAAGGTGACGGTGATGATGACGACAGTGAAGGCGACGGTGATGATGACGACAGTGAAGGCGACGGTGATGATGACGACAGTGAAGGCGACGGTGATGATGACGACGGTGAAGGCGACGGTGATGATGACGTCAGCGAAGGCGACGGTGATAATGACGTCAGCGAAGGCGACGGTGATAATGACGTCAGTGAAGGCGACGGTGATGATGACGACAGTGAAGGCGACGGTGATGATGACGACAGTGAAGGTGACGGTGATGATGACGACAGTGAAGGCGACGGTGATGATGACGTCAGTGAAGGCGACGGTGATGATGATGACAGTGAAGGCGACAGTGATGATGACGTCAGTGAAGGTGACGGTGATGATGACATCAGTGAAGGCGACGGTGATGATGACGACAGTGAAGGCGACGGTGATGATGACGACAGTGAAGGCGACGGTGATGATGACGACAGTTAAGGCGACGGCGATGATGATGACAGTGAAGGTGACGGTGATGATGACGACAGTGAAGGCGACGGTGATGATGACGTCAGCGAAGGCGACGGTGATGATGACGACAGTGAAGGCGACGGCGATGATGACGACAGTGAAGGTGACGGTGATGATGACGTCAATGAAGGCGACGGTGATGATGACGTCAGCGAAGGCGATGGTGATGATGACGTCAGCGAAGGCGACGGTGATGATGACGACAGCGAAGGCGACGATGATGATGACGACAGTGAAGGCGACGGTGATGATGACGACAGTGAAGGCGACGGTGATGATGGCGACAGTGAAGGCGACGGTGATGATGACGTCAGTAAAGGCGACGGTGATGATGACGACAGTGAAGGCGACGGTGATGATGACGGCAGTGAAGGCGATGGTGATGATGACGACAGTGAAGGCGACGGTGATGATGGTGACAGTGAAGGCGACGGTGATGATGACGTTAGCGAAGGCGACGGTGATGATGACGTTAGCGAAGGCGACGGTGATGATGACGTCAGTGAAGGTGACGGTGATGATGACGACAGTGAAGGTGACGGTGATGATGACGACAGTGAAGGTGACGGTGATGATGACGACAGTGAAGGTGACGGTGATGATGACGACAGTGAAGGTGACGGTGATGATGACGACAGTGAAGGCGACGGTGATGATGACGACAGTGAAGGCGACGGTGATGATGACGACAGTGAATGCGACGGTGATGATGACGTCAGTGAAGGCGACGGTGATGATGACGTCAGTGAAGGCGACGGTGATGATGACGACAGTGAAGGTGACGGTGATGATGACGACAGTGAAGGCGACGGTGATGATGACAACAGTGAAGGTGACGGTGATGATGACGACAGTGAAGGCGACGGTGATGATGACGTCAGTGAAGGCGACGGTGATGATGACGACAGTGAAGGCGACGGTGATGATGACGTCAGTGAAGGCGACGGTGATGATGACGACAGTGAAGGTGACGGTGATGATGACGACAGTGAAGGCGACGGTGATGATGACGACAGTGAAGGCGACGGTGATGATGACGACAGTGAAGGCGACGGTGATGATGACGTCAATGAAGGCGACGATGATGTTGATGACAGTGAAGGCAACGGTGATGATGACGTCAGTGAAGGTGACGGTGATGATGACGACAGTGAAGGCGACGGTGATGATGACAGTGAAGGCGACGGTGATGATGGCGACAGTGAAGGCGACGGTGATGATGATGACAGTGAAGGCGACGGTGATGATGACGTCAGTGAAGGTGACGGTGATGATGACGTCAGTGAAGGCGACGGTCATGATGACGACAGTGAAGGCGACGGTGATGATGATGACAGTGAAGGCGACGGTGATGATGGCGACAGTGAAGGCGACGGTGATGATGATGACAGTGAAGGCGACGGTGATGATGACGTCAGTGAAGGTGACGGTGATGATGACATCAGTGAAGGCGACGGTGATGATGACGACAGTGAAGGCGACGGTGATGATGACGTCAGTGAAGGCGACGGTGATGATGATGACAGTGAAGGCGACAGTGATGATGACGTCAGTGAAGGTGACGGTGATGATGACATCAGTGAAGGCGACGGTGATGATGACGACAGTGAAGGCGACGGTGATGATGACGACAGTGAAGGCGACGGTGATGATGACGACAGTTAAGGCGACGGCGATGATGATGACAGTGAAGGTGACGGTGATGATGACGACAGTGAAGGCGACGGTGATGATGACGTCAGCGAAGGCGACGGTGATGATGACGACAGTGAAGGCGACGGCGATGATGACGACAGTGAAGGTGACGGTGATGATGACGTCAATGAAGGCGACGGTGATGATGACGTCAGCGAAGGCGATGGTGATGATGACGTCAGCGAAGGCGACGGTGATGATGACGACAGCGAAGGCGACGATGATGATGACGACAGTGAAGGCGACGGTGATGATGACGACAGTGAAGGCGACGGTGATGATGGCGACAGTGAAGGCGACGGTGATGATGACGTCAGTAAAGGCGACGGTGATGATGACGACTGTGAAGGCGACGGTGATGATGACGGCAGTGAAGGCGATGGTGATGATGACGACAGTGAAGGCGACGGTGATGATGGTGACAGTGAAGGCGACGGTGATGATGACGTCAGCGAAGGCGACGGTGATGATGACGTCAGCGAAGGCGACGGTGATGATGACGTCAGTGAAGGTGACGGTGATGATGACGACAGTGAAGGTGACGGTGATGATGACGACAGTGAAGGTGACGGTGATGATGACGACAGTGAAGGTGACGGTGATGATGACGACAGTGAAGGCGACGGTGATGATGACGACAGTGAAGGCGACGGTGATGATGACGACAGTGAAGGCGACGGTGATGATGACGACAGTGAAGGTGACGGTGATGATGATGTCAGTGAAGGCGACGGTGATGATGACGTCAGTGAAGGCGACGGTGATGATGACGACAGTGAAGGTGACGGTGATGATGGCGACAGTGAAGGCGACGGTGATGATGGCGACAGTGAAGGTGACGGTGATGATGACGACAGTGAAGGTGACGGTGATGATGATGACAGTGAAGGTGACGGTGATGATGACGACAGTGAAGGTGACGGTGATGATGACGACAGTGAAGGTGACGGTGATGATGACGACAGTGAAGGTGACGGTGATGATGACGACAGTGAAGGTGACGGTGATGATGACGACAGTGAAGGTGACGGTGATGATGACGACAGTGAAGGTGACGGTGATGATGACGACAGTGAAGGTGACGGTGATGATGGCGACAGTGAAGGTGACGGTGATGATGGCGACAGTGAAGGCGACGGTGATGATGGCGACAGTGAAGGCGACGGTGATGATGGCGACAGTGAAGGTGACGGTGATGATGACGACAGTGAAGGTGACGGTGATGATGACGACAGTGAAGGTGACGGTGATGATGACGACAGTGAAGGTGACGGTGATGATGACGACAGTGAAGGTGACGGTGATGATGACGACAGTGAAGGTGACGGTGTTGATGACGACAGTGAAGGTGATGGTGATGATGACGACAGTGAAGGTGACGGTGATGATGACGACAGTGAAGGTGACGGTGATGATGACGACAGTAAAGGTGACGGTGATGATGACGACAGTGAAGGCGACGGTGATGATGGTGACAGTGAAGGTGACGGTGATGATGACGTCAGTGAAGGTGACGGTGATGATGACGACAGTGAAGGTGACGGTGATGATGACGACAGTGAAGGTGACGGTGATGATGACGACAGTGAAGGCGACGGTGATGATGACGACAGTGAAGGTGACGGTGATGATGACGACAGTGAAGGTGACGGTGATGATGACGACAGTGAAGGCGACGGTGATGATGACGACAGTGAAGGCGACGGTGATGATGACGACAGTGAAGGTGACGGTGATGATGACGACAGTGAAGGCGACGGTGATGATGACGACAGTGAAGGCGACGGTGATGATGACGACAGTGAAGGCGACGGTGATGATGACGACGGTGAAGGCGACGGTGATGATGACGTCAGCGAAGGCGACGGTGATAATGACGTCAGCGAAGGCGACGGTGATAATGACGTCAGTGAAGGCGACGGTGATGATGACGACAGTGAAGGCGACGGTGATGATGACGACAGTGAAGGTGACGGTGATGATGACGACAGTGAAGGCGACGGTGATGATGACGTCAGTGAAGGCGACGGTGATGATGATGACAGTGAAGGCGACAGTGATGATGACGTCAGTGAAGGTGACGGTGATGATGACATCAGTGAAGGCGACGGTGATGATGACGACAGTGAAGGCGACGGTGATGATGACGACAGTGAAGGCGACGGTGATGATGACGACAGTTAAGGCGACGGCGATGATGATGACAGTGAAGGTGACGGTGATGATGACGACAGTGAAGGCGACGGTGATGATGACGTCAGCGAAGGCGACGGTGATGATGACGACAGTGAAGGCGACGGCGATGATGACGACAGTGAAGGTGACGGTGATGATGACGTCAATGAAGGCGACGGTGATGATGACGTCAGCGAAGGCGATGGTGATGATGACGTCAGCGAAGGCGACGGTGATGATGACGACAGCGAAGGCGACGATGATGATGACGACAGTGAAGGCGACGGTGATGATGACGACAGTGAAGGCGACGGTGATGATGGCGACAGTGAAGGCGACGGTGATGATGACGTCAGTAAAGGCGACGGTGATGATGACGACAGTGAAGGCGACGGTGATGATGACGGCAGTGAAGGCGATGGTGATGATGACGACAGTGAAGGCGACGGTGATGATGGTGACAGTGAAGGCGACGGTGATGATGACGTCAGCGAAGGCGACGGTGATGATGACGTTAGCGAAGGCGACGGTGATGATGACGTCAGTGAAGGTGACGGTGATGATGACGACAGTGAAGGTGACGGTGATGATGACGACAGTGAAGGTGACGGTGATGATGACGACAGTGAAGGTGACGGTGATGATGACGACAGTGAAGGTGACGGTGATGATGACGACAGTGAAGGCGACGGTGATGATGACGACAGTGAAGGCGACGGTGATGATGACGACAGTGAAGGCGACGGTGATGATGACGACAGTGAAGGTGACGGTGATGATGACGTCAGTGAAGGCGACGGTGATGACGTCAGTGAAGGCGACGGTGATGATGACGTCAGTGAAGGCGACGGTGATGATGACGTCAGTGAAGGCGACGGTGATGATGACGACAGTGAAGGTGACGGTGATGATGGCGACAGTGAAGGCGACGGTGATGATGGCGACAGTGAAGGTGACGGTGATGATGACGACAGTGAAGGTGACGGTGATGATGACGACAGTGAAGGTGACGGTGATGATGATGACAGTGAAGGTGACGGTGATGATGACGACAGTGAAGGTGACGGTGATGATGACGACAGTGAAGGTGACGGTGATGATGACGACAGTGAAGGTGACGGTGATGATGACGACAGTGAAGGTGACGGTGATGATGACGACAGTGAAGGTGACGGTGATGATGACGACAGTGAAGGTGACGGTGATGATGACGACAGTGAAGGTGACGGTGATGATGGCGACAGTGAAGGTGACGGTGATGATGGCGACAGTGAAGGCGACGGTGATGATGGCGACAGTGAAGGCGACGGTGATGATGGCGACAGTGAAGGTGACGGTGATGATGACGACAGTGAAGGTGACGGTGATGATGACGACAGTGAAGGTGACGGTGATGATGACGACAGTGAAGGTGACGGTGATGATGACGACAGTGAAGGTGACGGTGATGATGACGACAGTGAAGGTGACGGTGTTGATGACGACAGTGAAGGTGACGGTGATGATGACGACAGTGAAGGTGACGGTGATGATGACGACAGTGAAGGTGACGTTGATGATGACGACAGTGAAGGTGACGGTGATGATGACGACAGTAAAGGTGACGGTGATGATGACGACAGTGAAGGCGACGGTGATGATGGTGACAGTGAAGGTGACGGTGATGATGACGTCAGTGAAGGTGACGGTGATGATGACGACAGTGAAGGTGACGGTGATGATGACGACAGTGAAGGTGACGGTGATGATGACGACAGTGAAGGCGACGGTGATGATGACGACAGTGAAGGTGACGGTGATGATGACGACAGTGAAGGTGACGGTGATGATGACGACAGTGAAGGCGACGGCGATGATGACGACAGTGAAGGCGACGGTGATGATGACGACAGTGAAGGTGACGGTGATGATGACGACAGTGAAGGCGACGGTGATGATGACGACAGTGAAGGCGACGGTGATGATGACGACAGTGAAGGCGACGGTGATGATGACGACGGTGAAGGCGACGGTGATGATGACGACGGTGAAGGCGACGGTGATGATGACGTCAGCGAAGGCGACGGTGATAATGACGTCAGTGAAGGCGACGGTGATGATGACGACAGTGAAGGCGACGGTGATGATGACGACAGTGAAGGTGACGGTGATGATGACGACAGTGAAGGCGACGGTGATGATGACGACAGTGAAGGCGACGGTGATGATGACGACAGTGAAGGCGACGGTGATGATGACGTCAATGAAGGCGACGGTGATGATGACGACAGTGAAGGCAACGGTGATGATGACGACAGTGAAGGTGACGGTGATGATGACGTCAGCGAAGGCGACGGTGATAATGACGTCAGTGAAGGCGACGGTGATGATGACGACAGTGAAGGCGACGGTGATGATGACGACAGTGAAGGCGACGGTGATGATGACGACAGTGAATGCGACGGTGATGATGACGTCAGTGAAGGCGACGGTGATGATGACGTCAGTGAAGGCGACGGTGATGATGACGACAGTGAAGGTGACGGTGATGATGACGACAGTGAAGGCGACGGTGATGATGACAACAGTGAAGGTGACGGTGATGATGACGACAGTGAAGGCGACGGTGATGATGACGTCAGTGAAGGCGACGGTGATGATGACGACAGTGAAGGCGATGGTGATGATGACGTCAGTGAAGGCGACGGTGATGATGACGACAGTGAAGGTGACGGTGATGATGACGACAGTGAAGGCGACGGTGATGATGACGACAGTGAAGGCGACGGTGATGATGACGACAGTGAAGGCGACGGTGATGATGACGTCAGCGAAGGCGACGGTGATAATGACGTCAGTGAAGGCGACGGTGATGATGACGACAGTGAAGGCGACGGTGATGATGACGACAGTGAAGGTGACGGTGATGATGACGACAGTGAAGGCGACGGTGATGATGACGACAGTGAAGGCGACGGTGATGATGACGACAGTGAAGGCGACGGTGATGATGACGTCAATGAAGGCGACGGTGATGATGACGACAGTGAAGGCGACGGTGATGATGACGACAGTGAAGGCGACGGTGATGATGACGACAGTGAAGGCGACGGTGATGATGACGACAGTGAATGCGACGGTGATGATGACGTCAGTGAAGGCGACGGTGATGATGACGTCAGTGAAGGCGACGGTGATGATGACGACAGTGAAGGTGACGGTGATGATGACGACAGTGAAGGCGACGGTGATGATGACAACAGTGAAGGTGACGGTGATGATGACGACAGTGAAGGCGACGGTGATGATGACGTCAGTGAAGGCGACGGTGATGATGACGACAGTGAAGGCGACGGTGATGATGACGTCAGTGAAGGCGACGGTGATGATGACGACAGTGAAGGTGACGGTGATGATGACGACAGTGAAGGCCACGGTGATGATGACGACAGTGAAGGCGACGGTGATGATGACGACAGTGAAGGCGACGGTGATGATGACGTCAATGAAGGCGACGATGATGATGATGACAGTGAAGGCAACGGTGATGATGACGTCAGTGAAGGTGACGGTGATGATGACGACAGTGAAGGCGACGGTGATGATGACAGTGAAGGCGACGGTGATGATGGCGACAGTGAAGGCGACGGTGATGATGACGTCATTAAAGGCGACGGTGATGATGACGACAGTGAAGGCGACGGTGATGATGACGGCAGTGAAGGCGATGGTGATGATGACGACAGTGAAGGCGACGGTGATGATGATGACAGTGAAGGCGACGGTGATGATGATGACAGTGAAGGCGACGGTGATGATGATGACAGTGAAGGCGACGGTGATGATGACGTCAGTGAAGGTGACGGTGATGATGACGTCAGTGAAGGCGACGGTGATGATGACGACAGTGAAGGCGACGGTGATGATGACGACAGTGAAGGCGACGGTGATGATGGCGACAGTGAAGGCGACGGTGATGATGACGTCAGTGAAGGCGACGGTGATGATGATGACGTCAGTGAAGGTGACGGTGATGATGACATCAGTGAAGGCGACGGTGATGATGACGACAGTGAAGGCGACGGTGATGATGACGACAGTGAAGGCGACGGTGATGATGACGACAGTTAAGGCGACGGCGATGATGATGACAGTGAAGGTGACGGTGATGATGACGACAGTGAAGGCGACGGTGATGATGACGTCAGCGAAGGCGACGGTGATGATGACGACAGTGAAGGCGACGGCGATGATGACGACAGTGAAGGTGACGGTGATGATGACGTCAATGAAGGCGACGGTGATGATGACGTCAGCGAAGGCGATGGTGATGATGACGTCAGCGAAGGCGACGGTGATGATGACGACAGCGAAGGCGACGATGATGATGACGACAGTGAAGGCGACGGTGATGATGACGACAGTGAAGGCGACGGTGATGATGGCGACAGTGAAGGCGACGGTGATGATGACGTCAGTAAAGGCGACGGTGATGATGACGACAGTGAAGGCGACGGTGATGATGACGTCAGCGAAGGCGACGGTGATGATGACGTCAGCGAAGGCGACGGCGATGATGACGACAGTGAAGGCGACGGCGATGATGACGACAGTGAAGGCGACGGTGATGATGATGACAGTGAAGGCGACGGTGATGATGACGTCAGTGAAGGCGACGGTGATGATGACGACAGTGAAGGCGACGGTGATGATGACGTCAGCGAAGGCGACGGTGATGATGACGTCAGTGAAGGCGACGGTGATGATGACGACAGTGAAGGTGCCGGTGATGATGACGACAGTGAAGGTGACGGTGATGATGACGTCAGTGAAGGCGACGGTGATGATGACGTCAGTGAAGGCGACGGTGATGATGACGACAGCGAAGGCGACGGTGATGATGACGTCAGCGAAGGCGACGGTGATGATGACGTCAGTGAAGGCGACGGTGATGATGACGACAGTGAAGGCGACGGTGATGATGACGTCAGCGAAGGCGACGGTGATGATGACGTCAGTGAAGGCGACGGTGATGATGACGACAGTGAAGGTGCCGGTGATGATGACGACAGTGAAGGTGACGGTGATGATGACGTCAGTGAAGGCGACGGTGATGATGACGTCAGTGAAGGCGACGGTGATGATGACGACAGCGAAGGCGACGGTGATGATGACGTCAGCGAAGGCGACGGTGATGATGACGTCAGTAAAGATGACGGTGATGATGACGTCGGCGAAGGCGACGGTGATGATGACGTCAGTGAAGGTGACGGTGATGATGACATCAGTGAAGGCGACGGTGATGATGACGACAGTGAAGGCGACGGTGATGATGACATCAGTGAAGGCGACGGTGATGATGACGACAGTGAAGGCGACGGTGATGATGACGACAGTGAAGGCGACGGTGATGATGACGACAGTTAAGGCGACGGCGATGATGATGACAGTGAAGGTGACGGTGATGATGACGACAGTGAAGGCGACGGTGATGATGACGTCAGCGAAGGCGACGGTGATGATGACGACAGTGAAGGCGACGGCGATGATGACGACAGTGAAGGTGACGGTGATGATGACGTCAATGAAGGCGACGGTGATGATGACGTCAGCGAAGGCGATGGTGATGATGACGTCAGCGAAGGCGACGGTGATGATGACGACAGCGAAGGCGACGATGATGATGACGACAGTGAAGGCGACGGTGATGATGACGACAGTGAAGGCGACGGTGATGATGGCGACAGTGAAGGCGACGGTGATGATGACGTCAGTAAAGGCGACGGTGATGATGACGACAGTGAAGGCGACGGTGATGATGACGTCAGCGAAGGCGACGGTGATGATGACGTCAGCGAAGGCGACGGCGATGATGACGACAGTGAAGGCGACGGCGATGATGACGACAGTGAAGGCGACGGTGATGATGATGACAGTGAAGGCGACGGTGATGATGACGTCAGTGAAGGCGACGGTGATGATGACGACAGTGAAGGCGACGGTGATGATGACGTCAGCGAAGGCGACGGTGATGATGACGTCAGTGAAGGCGACGGTGATGATGACGACAGTGAAGGTGCCGGTGATGATGACGACAGTGAAGGTGACGGTGATGATGACGTCAGTGAAGGCGACGGTGATGATGACGTCAGTGAAGGCGACGGTGATGATGACGACAGCGAAGGCGACGGTGATGATGACGTCAGCGAAGGCGACGGTGATGATGACGTCAGTGAAGGCGACGGTGATGATGACGACAGTGAAGGCGACGGTGATGATGACGTCAGCGAAGGCGACGGTGATGATGACGTCAGTGAAGGCGACGGTGATGATGACGACAGTGAAGGTGCCGGTGATGATGACGACAGTGAAGGTGACGGTGATGATGACGTCAGTGAAGGCGACGGTGATGATGACGTCAGTGAAGGCGACGGTGATGATGACGACAGCGAAGGCGACGGTGATGATGACGTCAGCGAAGGCGACGGTGATGATGACGTCAGTAAAGATGACGGTGATGATGACGTCGGCGAAGGCGACGGTGATGATGACGTCAGTGAAGGTGACGGTGATGATGCTCGCACGGTGGCTGCCGATGCCGTCCCGGCGACGTGCCGCGTGCAGATGTACGTGACGAGCACGGTGCGGGCGAGGAGCACACGGCTCGCCAAGCCCGTGCTGTGCCTGGCCGTGCTGTGCCTGGCCTGCGTCGCCGGGGTCAACCGCGTCACCGAGTTCCGCAACCACTGGGGAGACGTCCTGGCCGGGTTCACCGTGGGGCTTGGGATCGCCTTCTTCCTGGTAACGATCCCCCCTGCTCCCTCCGTCCCCTCTCTCCCTTTTCCTCACCCCTTCTTCCTCCCCCCTCGGGCAACTCTGATTAGCAGAGTTGGCTTCGTACTGTGCAGAAGATCAACATACACAGATCCAGCAGTCGATTGATAAGGAGTGTCTTTTTACCCACCAGGTAAGGCCCACAGAGCTATCATAGGTTTTTTTTTAATTATAATAATAGTTTACATTTTTTTGAAAACTTGCAATTTGCAGGCAGCTCAGGATTTAGTGGATGTGCCTTAGGCTCAGAGAGCAAAGTCAAACCGCTCTAGCAATACCAATGGCACAATATACATTCAAGAATGCAAAGCGATCGAGTTTCTAGTCACCTTGCATGGATTTTGTTCCTTGCAAACTACCGTCACGTTAGAGGAACGCACTGCCAATTTTTGGCCACGACCATGGAAAGCAACCCTTTCTCGTTCTGAGACATCTGCAAGTTGCAGGGCGGGCGTCCCGTTCACTGCTGAATCTCTAAACGGGCAAGTGGTTCAGCATTAGTTTTATTGAGAGAGAGGCGTAGCAACGTTGTTTTTAAAGACATTGTACTCACGTCAGAGAACTGTAGCAACATGACTGCACTCTATGATCGCTGTGTGCCAAACTGTGCCACACGCCCTCCCGCATAGCCTTCTGGGGGAGCCCTGGTACGTCTTCAGGTATGAAGACATACAGATAAAGATATTTTATTATAGCACGTCATCGGAACGGAATCAGGAGAAAAAAAACTGATCACGCGCACGTGCGTCATCAGAGTGGGAAAGGGTTAATGCAGGGGTCGGGAACCTATGGCTCGCGAGCCAGATGTGGCTCTTTTGATGATTGCATATGGCTCGCAGATAAAACAAAATATTCTCACTTGTTTTAATCCATCCATCGATTTTTCACTGTGCATGTCCTGTTCAGGGCTGCAGGAGCAATTGTCCATTATTTTAATTGGATGATACTGGCCTACGTTTGCCGTTGCTGGGTAAAACAGGTAAACGCCCCCTTTTGAATCAGTCTGAGACTGCGTCTGCTCGGTCATTAGCTCAAAGCTAACCCTTCGACGAAGAAGATGGCGAAAAGAAAAAAAGACGACGAGTATCGTACATTTCAGGACGAATGGACCGAAGAATTCGCCTTTGTGGAGAGAGCGGGTTCTGCGGTGTGTCTAATTTGCAATGACAAAATTACATCGTTGAAACGGTCGAATGTAAAGCGGCACTTCGACACGCGCCACGCTACCTTTGCATCAAAATACCCTGCGGGAGACAGCAGAAAGAAAGCGTGCCAAGAGCTTCTGAGCAGGGTGCAAGCTAGCCAGCAGCAACTCCGCGTATGGACCCGGCAAGGTGACTATAATTCGGCTAGCTTTGCTGGTTCTTTAGCAATAGTGAGGAATGGAAAACCATTCACAGATGGCGAGTATGCTAAAACGTTCATGCTGGATGTAGCCAATGAACTTTTTGATGATCTTCCGAACAAAGACAAGATAATCAAACGGATACAAGACATGCCTCTGTCGGCAAGAACTGTTCATGATCGTACCATCGTGATGGCAAACAAAGTGGAGGAAACGCAAGTGAAGGACATAAATGCAGCGCCGTTCTTTTCTCTGGCTTTGGATGAGTCAACAGACGTGAGCCATTTGTCGCAGTTCAGCGTGATTGCAAGATATGCTGTTGGTGACACACTGCGCGAAGAAAGACTTGCTGTTCTGCCATTAAAAGGGTACACAAGAGGTGAGGATTTATTCAAGTCTTTCATGGAGTTTGCTCAAGAAAAAAGTCTACCTATGGATAAACTTCTCTCAGTGTGTACTGATGGTGCTCCGTGTATGGTGGGGAAAAACAAAGGATTTGTGGCGCTTCTCCGTGAACATGAAAATAGACCCATCCTAAGTTTCCATTGCATTATACACCAGGAGGCACTTTGTGCTCAGATGTGTGACAGGCAGTTTGGCGAAGTGATGTCGCTGGTCATTCGTGTGATCAACTTTATTGTTGCCCGAGCCTTAAATGATCGCCAGTTTAAAACACTGCTGGATGAAGTTGTAAATAACTATCCTGGTCTGCTTTTGCACAGCAATGTGCGTTGGTTGTCAAGAGGGAAGGTGCTTAGCCGTTTTGCGGCTTGCCTGAACGAAATCCGGACTTTCCTTGAAATGAAAGGCGTCGGGCATCCTGAGCTAGCCGACACCGAGTGGCTCCTCAAGTTTTACTATCTCGTAGATCTGACTGAACATCTGAACCAGCTCAACGTGAAAATGCAAGGCATTGGAAATACAGTGTTATCCCTTCAACAAGCTGTATTTGCTTTTGAAAACAAGCTGGAGCTTTTCATCACGGATCTTGAAACAGGTCGTTTACTACATTTTGAAAAACTGAGCCAATTTAAAGATGCATGCACAGCAAGTGAGCCCATTCAAAACCTTGATCTCCACCAGCTAGCTGGCTGCACATCCAGTCTCCTACAGTCCTTCAAAGCACGCTTTGGAGAATTTCGTGAGCACACTCGTCTTTTTAAGTTCATCACCCATCCAAACGAGTGTTCACTGAACACAGCCGACCTGAATTACATCCCTGGTGTCTCCGTCAGAGATTTTGAAGCAGAAGTGGCTGACCTGAAGGCCTCAGACATGTGGGTGAATAAGTTCAAGTCACTGAATGAAGATTTGGAAAGAATCACACGACAGAAAGCGGAGTTGGCGAGCAAGCACATGTGGACAGAAATGAAAAAACTCCAACCCGAAGACCAGCTGATTCTCAAAACTTGGAACGCGCTTCCTGTCACATACCACACACTGCAGCGTGTGAGTATTGCTGTATTGACCATGTTTGGATCTACGTATGCATGTGAGCAGTCATTCTCACATCTTAAAAACATCAAGTCCAACCTACGATCACGTTTAACGGATGAAAGCCTCAACGCTTGCATGAAGCTTAACCTCACCAAGTACCAACCCGACTACAAAGACATCAGCAAATCCATGCAGCACCAGAAGTCGCATTAATGGTGAGTGTTATAACAACATTATTTAAAAGAATAAATTCAGAGGCTTATTATACTGACATTTAGTTGAATTCACTTTTAAAATATATTATATGGCTCTCACTGAAATAAATTTCCAAATTTTTTGCTTTCATGGCTCTCTTAGTCAAAAAGGTTCCCGACCCCTGGGTTAATGTATGAAACCATTCCTGACACGGCACCCAAACGATTCTCTCGGGGGGTGGGGGGGGGGGTGACTCAGCACAGCCAACGATGGAAACGCTGTAGGTAACGGCCAACACTCAGCAGTTGATTAACCAAAGGCTGTAGGTGATACCCTAAACGAATATTATTTATCGCCGTTAGAGCCTGGCACGTGCGACCAAACTGAAACGTCGAATGCGTCTTGCCTAGCAGGGGTCAAATCTATTTCAAAACGACGACGACGATGATGATGATGACGATGACGATTTTAGCATGCTGATCTTTTTGTAAACGCGGCCGGGGCAAAATGGCCGCTGCGTTCAGCTGAGGGAATAGTACCCCCCACACCCCACCCTCTCGTTGGGGAAACGTCGCTTGGGGGGCCGGGCCGTTCTTCACGCGCAAGGTAATCGCTATCAGCACAGATGGGGGGGGGGGGGGGGGCATTGTTTTTCCCTCTGAGCAAAGTTGAGTGCCACGCGTGTCGCCTGAACCAATTTTGTCTCGGTCGGTGAGCAATAAGCGACTTCAAAAGATGTCTTCGGTTTCTACGATTTTTCACTTTTTTTCTTGCATGAGTCGTCCGCGGGCACAGTAAAGGTACTCAACGTCGTAAAAAAAAATTGAGGGGAAATGTGAGGGAAACTTAAATGTGAAGTTAAAAGACGTTGCTCAAATGCAAATGGTGGAAAACGTGAAGAACCATGTGAAGTTAAAATGGGCGCGTCTAGTTCGCGCCGGCGTCGAAATGTTGTCATCTCTTGGCCGTGTTATAATGAAGACGTGTGTCGGAGCTGCAGTCCTCCAATTTCCACTGCAGGCAGAGGGGTGCTGTAGATGTTTTGGATCCTCTGTATGGTGGGTAGGTGTAAAAAAAAAAAGAACAGCCCTTGTTCGATCCACTGCTAGATGTAGGCAAGATGAAAGCTGTGGTGTGCGAGATGTTAACTACCTCGCCAGGTACGCAGGAGGTCGTGGGTTCGATGCCGACTCTGACACCTGCTGTATGTTTGGAGTTTGCGTATTCTCCCCGTGGTCGTGCGGATTTTTCTCCGGGTCCTCTGCTTTTGTTTTTAATAGACACATTTAGGATCGACGTGCGTATCTTTGCCTGCTATAAATGTCCATGTGGACAGCTACTTCGTTGAGCTGTCGTTTGTGATAGCCAGCCCGTCTCTGAAAAAGAACCTATAGAGCTCAGTGGGCCTTACCTGGTAAAATAAACATAAACATAGTTCTCCACGCTTTGTCCATTATGGGGGGGTGGGGGGTGTTGTACTTCACGGTAATGGTCACTGTGAGTTGGCGAAGGACAGGCCCGGGGGAGCGGTGGGGAGAGGGAGGCTGACGATGGGGTGGAGGGCAGGACAAGAGTTTTCTATATTCGCCGTGTGGCTGGCAAATCGACATTTAGGCTAGCGCGGTTTATCGTGCGGTCTGCCCCACTACTGCCTGCATGCCACATACACGCTCCGATAGTGAGAAGTAGTGGTCATGGTGTTTGGTAACAATTGTGTGCGTGCGTGATCCAACGATTGGATTACACACAAAACTCGTTTTTTTAGAAGTGCTCTTTTGTGTTTCGTGTCCTTCCCCCGCACCTCCGAAGGTCACGGTTGGCTACGTAGCGTGCGAAAGAAGTTCAACATATTTCGATTTAAAGCTTTCGTGACTGCAAGGATTCATCTTCTTTGGTTCTTTCGGTAAAGTCACCACGTAGAATGAGAATAAAATAATAAATTGATAAAATAAAATAACACAATAATATTATTGTGTTATTTGACTTTACCGTGACTTTACCGAAAGAACCAAAGAAGAAGTTCAACACACACACACACACACGGTAGTTAATTATAAGAAAATTGCTTAAAAAGGTATGCTTTTCCCTTTGCTGTTAAAGAATAAAATGACAACTCTTGTCCCTTTGCTGTTGTTAAAGCAAAGGGAAATCGAGTGGAAATGGGGCAGGGCACATCGTGATGACAGCTGATTAGAGACGACATTAAACCGGCAGAAGTGTACCGAAACAGTGCGAGACTGGGGAGAGACATCGCAGAGTTCGGAGGTCACGACTGGACAGGAGTGTTGGGAGGGGGAAACGAAAGTACATTTCGAGAGTCCTTTGCCCAGGAGTAGGAAGTTACATACTGATAATAACAACAACAGTAACAACAACAACGACAGAAATAAAAACAGCTACTATTCTCGTTGGCTTGAGTTCAATTCCAGCCATGAATTCCGATGAGCCATTGTGTTTAGCCTCTCCTTAGTTGACTCGGCATTAAATAAATACACGTGCATTGTCTGAGAATCAGCACTGGACAGACAAAGGCAGTGTTGAAAATTGATTCTGGCCACACCGTACCCATTGTTTCAACGGAATTAAGTGAATAAATAAATGCACCGTGCATGTCAACTCTATTCGTTGAACTGGCAACAATTCTAGCTACGTTGTATAAAAGTTAACTGTTTCTCCTCTTACATGCATATTTCATGCCTTAAGAGCTAAGTTAAATGTGATTATTAAATCATCGAAGCTGGGAGCGTGGTCGTGACGATGACGACGATGTTGCCCCCTACTCTTCGTGTGGTTGCAAGTGCGCGCGTATCTCTGCTTATGTAATGTGCCTGTGTAATTTCCGTAATTGTGCATGCACCACAGAATCGGGGACGTGGGGTCCGTATGTCCCACTGTGCGACCTGAGGCTGTAGCACGTGGCACTTTAATCGCATGCCATGAATGCATTCAAATAGTTTAACGAACGACTGGAAGGACGGATGCTTGAATTAACCAACGGATGAATTATTGAATGTCTCTACATAATGATCATGGTTTTGCATCGTAAGCCAATTCTGTCGGCAGGATGCGACTGAATGAACGACTGAACAACGGAGTTGACATTGTTGCATTGTTCACAACTTCAAGCACCAGCCCATGTATGAACCATTCAACGTACGAATGGAAAAATAAGTGAATGAATTCATTAATTAAATCACGAATTAACAAATGTTCGACTTCATTCCCTGGCAGGGAGTTTGCATTGTTCACAACTTCAATCAACAGTCCGCGTGTGAACCATTAAATGTCCACATGAACAAACAATTGGACTAATAAATGAACTAACGAATGAACAAATGGATGGCTTTGCTCCCTAGCAGGGATGTTGCACCGTTTACAATTTACGTGAACTGTCCGTGGATGAACAATTGACGAACGCGTGAACGAACGAATGAATTAACGACTTCATAAATGTCTCCGTTCGCTCGCAGGGCTTTTGCGTCGTTCACAACTTCCGCCGGCAGTCCGTGTTGGCGGCAAAGCCCCGGCACGAGGCGGCCTACGGCATGTCGCTGCTGGTCCTGCCACGTGTCGAGAGCCCCCTTGACACCCGCAACACCGCCCAGGTACTTCACGTCACCCGCCGCGCAACAGGACAGCCGTGACCGGGTCCGCCGCTGGCTGAAGAAACCCCAGCGCTGTTCTCGCTGGCTGAACCCTTTTCTCGTTCCGGTGACGTATGTACGTGTACGTCGTAGGATTTTTTTTCTTACGGTCCCGTTTTCGGCGACGAATGTGCACGCCGTCGTGTTCGTCATCGTGCACGTCATCGGAACGGAATCGGGGGGGGAAAAAAAACCCCAAAATAAATGTACTTTATATGCTTAGTTTTTTCGGTAAAGTCACGTTGAAGAGAAACAACAAAATAATGAAATATATATTTTATTATTTTGTTGTTTCTCTTCAACGTGACTTTACCGAAAAAACTAAGAATATGAATTACTGCAGTCACGAAAGCTTTAAATCAAAATTTAAATGTATCTTTATCGGTACCGAGGCTCCCACAAGGCCATTGTGGGAGGGCGCGTGGCACAGTTTGGCGCCAGCTATCGTAGGCTGTGTTGGTCGTGTCGCTACAGTTCTCTGCGGTGAGTAGAATGTCTTTAAAAACAATGGCGCTATGCCTATCAGAATAAAATTAATGCTGAACGGGACCCACCCTGCAACTTGCAGTCGTCCCGGAACGGGAAAGGGTTAAAGTATTCATGTATGTATGTATGTTGAACTTCTTTTGTACCGTACATAGCCAACCGTGCTAATTGGAGGTGTGGGGGGGGGGAAGGACAACAAACTAAACACAATAACAAGCAGTTTGATCGAGATTATTTAAAAGTGAATAACTTCTGTGGATTCCTAATATCCGAAGGGAGAAGCGTTCCAGACGCCCACAGAAGCGCATCTGAAAGCGCCGCGTGATGCGGTGACCATCTTCATGTCCAACCGGACCGACTCATTAAGCGTTACTTTCCAGCGAAATTTAATAACAGCGCATGCAAGGTCAAATGCTGCCTCCGTGTATGGTTAGCACATTGGGATGGCAATCCGGAGGGGCTCGGGTTCACTCTCCCGGCGTGGAAGTTGAAACAACGTCACAGGTTTATTAAATCCCCTCCACCACAGCCTCTGTCCACTCGGCCAGCGTATATGGGTACACTGCAGTCGATTGACAGGCCACATATGGTGGGGCAAAGTGTGGGGTAATCTCACCTCTTCCAAGGTATCTCCAGAGCTCCCCTGAAGTGGAGACCCTTCCACCAGCAGTGGTAGCGAGCGTGAAATTGCAGGGCCCCGGGCCTTTATCACCTTTTCTGGGCGAGGTTGCCCATTATGTGGCGATGCCTTTTTGGCTGGTTGTCACCGGTTACCAATGGACATTAACCTGAGGATATGACTGAGGTAAGAAGGCAAATGTAGGTACCGCAAGTTCCCGAAGCAACGCAACGTAACCGTGTGAGGGACATGGTTGGAACACCCGTCGGAGTGAGAATACCCCTGTTTAGCCTACTGAAGGTGGGCCCTTATCAAAATGGTGGAACAAAGGGGTCGGTAAGCGTAGGTTGGAGTGATTTTAGAAGCAATGTGACAATGTGCCCAACGAAGAACGTTTTTAAAAGCATTGTACATGGCCCGATCGTCTGTATGAGCTTTGTGGATTGTTGCATAGCGAGGCCAAAGGGGATATAGTGACATCCTTCATCCAGCAGTGAGTCGATCATGGCCGATGATGTTGATGAGAAGACCCTTCAATTAATGAGCGCTACTTTCTACACTGATGAGGTGTGCGTTTTGGTGAATTAATAAATCACTCACGCACTCACACATGCGCAGACATGGATGCTTGTGTTCGTGTGCCCTGCATGCGATGTGACATTGTGTGACATCACGTCGAATTTCGCTGGCAAAGCTAGCACAATTTGAATTCATGTGAGCACATTGCCCGTTTAGACACACCGCCTTGCTCGCAGATTCTAGAGGGATATCGTTACAGTGCTGCCCGCACACTCTCACGTTTGAAAGGTCATTTCTTTGGAATTGCTTTTCGTGTTCAGTTTGTTGTCCTTCCCGCGCACCTCCGATGAGCACGGTTGAATGCGTACGGTGCGAAAGAAGTTCAACATATATGCGTCTCCCGTGTGTACGTGCTCAGTATAGGGTTGCCGGCTTATTTCGGCGCAGGTGAAAGCCACGGGGAAATAAATGCCCATTTTCGATGGGGAACTGGTTACTCAGTAGAAACCTCGTTACAACAGCAACAAAAAAACGCCCACAAAAGCAATTCATAAACAGCTGTCCATGGTCGGGTTACGAATGTCAAGGTCGCACAACAGCACGGTACAACCAGCACAAAGGATGCAAGGCCAATAGAATGCACCGCATGCAAAAGAAAAAAACCATGAATTCATTTTAACTTACAGTCTGGAAAGGAGAGTGGTCAATTGCAATTGCCCACAAAGTAAAATAAAACAAGTGTAAGAAATAGCATGAATATATCCAGTGCATGTATGCACGCAGCTCTCATATCTGTGATTTAAAAAATGATTTGGTGCACCAGCAGAAAGTATATTCCAAATCTAAAATGGTTCGTCCGTTCATTTCTCAGTCCGCTTGTCCTGGTGAGGATCGTTGCGGCAGCGTGCTGAGTAGGACGGTCCAGACCTCCAACACAATATTACTACACACTACTATACACTACACACTACTATAGACTACGCTATACACTACACTATACACTACTATACACTACACTATCCACTGCTAAACTACAATATACACTACTGTACTATACACTACCTCACTAATATACACTACTATACACTACACTACTACACTATACACTCCTACACTATACACTACTATACACTACACTATACACTACTATATGCTACTATACACTACACTATACACTACTATACACTACACTATGCACTACTATACACTACACTACTACACTATACACTCCTACACTATACACTACTATACACTACGCTATACACTACTATACGCTACTATACACTAGTATAGACTACGCTATACACTACACTATCCACTACTAAACTACACTATACATTACTGTACTGTACACGACTACACTAATATACACTACACTACTATATACTGCATTATACACTACTGCACACTACTACACTATACACTACTATACACTACTACATTATACACTACTACACACTACTATACACTACACTATACACAACTATACACTACACAATATAATACTACACTACACTATACACTACACTATAAACTTTTGTTTAAGTTTTATATAGTAGTATAAATACACTACTAAATGCTATACAAAACTACACTATACACTACACTACTATACACTACACTATACACTACACTATACAATACACTATACACTACATTATACACTACACTACTTTACACTACACTATACACTACTATACACTACACACTACACTATACAATACACTATACACTACACTATACACTACACTATACACCACACTATACACTACACTATACTATACACTACACTATACACTACACTATACAATACACTATACAATACACTATACACTACATTATACACTACACTACTTTACACTACACTATACACTACTATACACTACACTATACACTACACTATACACTACACTATACACAACACTACTATACACTACGCTATACACTACACTAGACACCACACTATACACTACACTATACACTACACTATACACTACACTACTATACACAGACTCTAGCTCTTCCTGGGGAATTCCCAGGCGTTCCCAGGCCAGCCGAGCGACATCGTTCCACCAGCGTGTCCTGGACCGGCCCCGGGGTCTTCGTGAAATGGTGTTTATATAAAAAAAAAAACATATTGTGGAAAAATTATTTTCTCACTCAACGGATATCTCTATAAAGTACATACAGCGATGTACCTCATGCCACATCAGTACTCTGAGTGGTGTAGTGTTTCGCAAATGGAAAGTTATAAACTTAAATCCTAGGCCACGGAGAGTCATTAGCCCTTCATCTCTGGAGGGTGATATAAAATATGTATTGTTGTGTAGAAAGGCCAACTGCTTCTTGTTATTCTAAATGGAAAACTAATTTATTTCGAACTGCTTTGTGTTTTTAGTTTGTTGTCCTTCCCCCGCACCTCCAATAAGCACGGTTGGCTACGTACAGTGGGAAAGAAGTTCAACGCACGTATACACACATGGCCGTTAATTAAGAAACAATTTAAAAAGCTGTACATTTCCCTTTGCTGTAGATTTTTTTTTCCATGAAAACTCTTGTTCCTTTTACTGTTGAAGCAAAGGGAAATCAAGTGTAAATGGGGCAGGACACATCATGATAACAGCTGACGAGAGATGAGAGACGACATTAAACTGGGGGAAGTTGAACATTCATACATACAAGACCTGCATCTGTCATGTAATGTCGAGCCCTTAATCCACTGCTGGATGAAGCCCTCCCCACATCTTTAAATCATGGGGGTTGTTTGAATACTATACACTACACTATACACTACTATACACTACACTATACACTACTATACGCTACTACACACTACACTATACACTACTATACACTACACTATACACTACTATACCCTACTATACACATCTTTAAATCATGGGGGGTTGTTTGGATATACTTCACCATGCTGGTCAGGGGCCGTCCATAAATGACGTCACGCAATTTTTTGGATGATTTTTGACCCCCCCCCCCTCGTCACATGGCGTCACAACAGTCAGACCCCCCCCCCTCAAGTATGACGTCACAAAGCTCTGCCCCCCCCCCAAAACCATATTTCCATTTTGAAAATAAAACATGCTTCAAATCGCTTTAAACTATTGTCATTGTGGTCCGTATTTAATGTGGCGCTGCACTCTGATGTTGTAGGAGTGTTGTTGTAACAATTAGTGTTGTTATAACAATTCTATATTTATTTAAAGTTGCGAATTTTGATGTGACGTCACATTTCTCAACCCCCCTCCCCCCTCGTCACACATCGTCACAAATGTCTGACCTCCCCCCACCAGGTGCGTGACGTCATTTATGGACGGCCCCTCAGTGCGTGTTGTTGAAGGGGATGTCTGGGATTGGTTGGGATATCACATGCCACTGATGTTAGCCGTGACCGGAAATCAAACTTGGGTTGTCAATTTCAAAGTGCAATGCACTATAAAGCACTGTGCTGTTGCTTCAAACCACCCCTGTCATAGGAACGTGGAATTTTTTTTCCCTCTCCCAATTGGCTCAGGGCTTTAAACAGAATATAATCATCTCCCTATGCTCATTGAGAAACCACTTAAAGATAGTGATAATAATATTCAGTTTAACATGTAGGCAAACTGTAAATGTGGATTCACTCTTCAACACACCGGTGGGCTAAAGTAGTGAATTATTTGTCTTTTTGTCAACGTGACACTTTTTTTGCTGATTGGCCGTGTCGGGTGGTGGAGGGTTACGACACATTTATAAATAAACGCGATCTAACCCAAAAACCTTTATTATGAATAATATTATTATTGTGTGATGTGCCTCGAAAGCTAGCACGAGTGAACTGCTCTGAACCTATTTGGTCAGCGTATCCCAAATATAAACAAGATCAGACAGGCAACAGAACTCTGTTTTGAGGTACCAAACTTGGAGACCGTTTATTCACCAATGACACCGCTCGAACAACCTGGAATATCATTCTTCTGCTTTCATGCGGATGTGGATGAAGTAGCAGCTATAAATCTTTGTCTGGCTTGTGAATGCCTCCAACTAGTTTCCCCGCAGATCCCTCACAGTGGACACAGGCTCTAGTAACTATTTAACTACAATATATATGTTTGTTACCAGGTCAGGCCAACTGAGCTATGTAGCTCTTTTTCAGAAGCGACCTGGTTATCACAAATGACAGCTCAATGAAGTGGAATACATGATCATGCTGAAAGGTATAGCAGCCAAATACTCGAAGCGCATGTCGACTCAATGTGAATGGAAAACTGGAGGACCCAGAGGGAAATCCACGTGAACACGGGGAGAACTTGCAAACTCCAAATATACAGGCAGTAGCATCGGGGTCGAACCCATGAACCTCCTGTACACCAGGCGATGGAATTAACATCTCACCACCGTGGCGCTCACGGTGGCGAGAGACCCAGAGAGATCGACATACACAGAGACCCGCAGAGTCACACAGAGATCTATAGACTAATACAGAGACCCATAGCTTCACACATAAAGATCCATAGACTCAGAGATCCATCGACTAACACAGAGACCCGTAAACTCACGCAATACCAATAGACTCACACGTAACCCCATAGAGTCACACATATACCAATGTCCTCACAGGGACCCAAAGATTAACGCAGAGACCAATGGACTCACGCAGCGACCCATATGAAGTCTCGCAGCTGTTCCAATTTAAATGAGACTTTAGTTTATAAGTGGTGTCGTTCCTAGGGCCTTACCATATGTAAAACCAGACAAAATTACCAAAGCGTTGCACGACAAACCGGAGCAAAAAGGACAATTTGCAAAAATGAAAATGCTCTTTGCTCTGACAGCTACCCATCAGCTACTTTACTGCTTTAAACAATACTTCCGAGGGCGAGTGATTTCGTGAAATCTGAACAGAATGCCATAGCATGTGCCTGATTTGTCCTCCTTGTGTGTGTGTTTTCTGCTGCCCCAACCTCCCACCAGAACCACGCCACTTCTATCACAGAGGTGACGTAGGCATGGGAAGCTACAGGACGCCTGTACGCGTGGCCTGCACAGGGCATCAGCACCGAGGACAGCTCCCTGCTGACACACGTGCCCACACAGACACACGTACACAGCAATCTGCTCCACGGTTTCACACAGGCGGACACGAAACACAAACATACACGCGCATCCGTACACACCACACGTGCAAACCTGGTTTGTAAAGAATACGATTGCGTCAAAGATTTGTATTTAACAGCAGTGGAAGTATTTGTTTTCGTTATTCCCCAGGCTCTGTTTCTTTGTATGAGTTGGTCACACACGTCTTAGCTTTTTGGTTCAATTTGTTGTGGGGTTTTTTTTTGTGATCCACAAAAGCCAAAATGTGTCTCACGATGCTTTGAAAGAGGATACGTGCGTTGGGATGTTTCCTCAGTTCCTTTCGTCAATGGGTGTTGTGTGTGTGGGCGGAAAGGTCTTGTCGTGCGAGGAAGTTTATGCCACTCGAAGGTCCGTACAGATGGGTTCTTTAAGAACCCATCCCGCCATTCCCTGGGGACATTTGACATCCTGTCGGGTCGGGGAGTTTAAAAGTCTGCGTGGTCCACACCAACCCTAGCCTCCGAGGTAACGTTTCCACGATGTGGCTCTACTAGGATATATCGTACGATCTAGGAATCGTGATAACCATAGCGTCTGTTGTGCAAAATATCATCACATAGTGGTTACCGTTGGCTATTTTATTTTTTAACTTTATATATTTCATTTCCTCACGAAATATTTGTGAAATAACAAACAATAATTAATGTTCCAAATAAATACATATTAACCATTGAATGAGTGTTTTCGAAACATCGTCTTGGAGTATTTTACTCCATAGCGGTTATAGGATGTGACAATTTTTTTAAGTCTGTCTCATTAACCATTTCCTTCCTGTATAACTGACAGCGTGTGTGTGTGTTATACGCGTTATAGAGTGTAACGCTGAGAAAGACGTATCGCCGGTTGGAGTTGAGTGAACCTGCGATTGAAGGACTTTTCAAGTTAATCTTTAATCATACCGGAATGACACAGCAAAAGCACAAAAAAAACCCAATAACAATAATAAATACAGTTACAAAGTTATGGGAAACTGATATCGCGGGAATCATCATATCGTCAACATTTATGTATTTCTGTATCTTACCGTACACAAATGTAGTGCAGCAGTCCGACTACAAAATTATGGAATCCTGCCACGAGGTACGAATATTGAGGTGTGTTTTATTTTAACCACGTTTAAGTGTCATCTTCTCACGGATAAAACACTTAACTGTGCCGTGAAAATGCCAAATTGTACGGGTCAATTTCTGTCGGAGAGTATAATGAAACCCTTTTTTTAAATTGGATTTAGTTCAATGCTATTCATTTAAAGCCTCACGAACGCAACGGCCATCCTTACAACCAGGTTTGCCTCTGAGTTTGTGCCATTCACACATTTCCAACGACATTTGTACTTGATCTTGAATTATCGTCAGCAATGGGAGTGCTGGCGCCGAGCGATTAACCTCAACCTTCTCGCAAATTAAATGTGATATTTGCGCAACCGATGAGGAAATCATTGAAGCGGCATATTTTATTTTCTGTCGGGGGGGGGGGGGGGGGTAAAATCTAAATTTAACGGTGAACCACTGCCACCATCGAGGTTTCAAACTTGATGTGCAGGTGTCCCCGTGCTTTGTGCGGTCGCAGTAGATGCATTTAAAAAAAAATAAGGCATAGGCGTGTAGGAGTGAATTCAAACAGCATTTCAGCAAATTTCGAGTATAAATAGGTTAGCTACATGAAATCACGATAATCTGCTTAAAGTGAGGGAAACCTGCATTACGCACGAAGTTTGCGTACTTATTTAATAATTCATTAAATTACTCCTTGCTTTTAAACACTGACCGTTGACACGCTTATGCAAATTTGCTCGGGCCAGTAATTCAAGATGAAATGCCAATCCTCCACCATGCGAAATAAAACACAGCATTCCTGTACATGACATTATTATCCTGTGTTTTCAGTCAATTGTCTACAAAAACGGATTATTCCAAACACCCCCCCCCCCCTACTGTACATACGATGTAGCTGTTTTTTGTACTTTGTCTGGGTCTGTTTTGTATCTTTTTTGTTAAATACGGAAATTCATCTATAGCATTAGCACAACTTTAACTTTCAAACAATTTAGCCATTTTAATGCACAATTAGAAACACAGTTCTTGGGAAAATGTCGTGATTTTACATGGGTTAAAATAAACTTAAAAGGTATGTTGTAATGTTTAGCAAATGAAAATTGTTATCATGAGAACATTGAATTTAAATGCACATTTTAGAAACGTTTTATGTTTACATTTGGAAAACGGAGTTCCTTATTTCCACTCTCACCAACCCACCGCTGTGTTTTCCCAAGTTTGACTGATGTATCCCCATCCAAACACAAATTGAGTTGTTGCACACTGCGATTGGTAAACATGTTCCATGCGACAGAGGGGCAATTCACGTGTTTGTCAGAGCATCCCAGTGATACAGTAAGTGAGACGCACAGGTAGACACACTAACGGTAAATCTCGATCTTAATTTAAACCAATCACTGTCTTCGTCTCTTCTGCATGCATGCTCGGGATGAGTTTAGTATTCCTTTTTTTTACATTAAAATTTTAGGCCCAATTTAAATGTATCCAATTTATAACTTAACTTTTTGTATGCGTTAAATGTGAGAATTCGAATGTTTTTAAACATTCATCATGGGAGTGTTTGACACACACTGGTAGAACTATACTTTGATGCAAACACTTGTATAGTCCCATCATTTAATTTGAAACATTACATTGCGTGTCGTAGGAATTTCCGTCGCGATGTCATGTGTTCTGATGAATACAATTAAGAGACGCATAATCCCAAATTGCATAGACAGAATGGAATCCTGAGAGTTTTTGGATTCATAAAATCGGGAACATATCCCAAGTGCACCCATTTTTTTGCACAAAGGGGTCTACGTTGTAATTGGCTCTTCGTGTCATAATGGACATGGTCACCCAATCGTCGGGCACTGGCAATGTTTAGAAATTCCATTTGCATTGTTAGCTATTCACCAACGGCAAGCCACGGGAAAGGAGAGTAGAGCCAAGGGATGTTAATGTATTGGGGGGTAAAAAAAGGCAAAGAGAGAAGCGAATGAATGAGCGACGAGGGAGTAAAAGGGACGGAAAGGGAAGAGTGAAACGGGGTCGCGAATGCATCAGGGGAAGATGAGGATTGGGAGCGGCGTCTGTTTCCACAGGGGACCAGCGACGGGAAGAGGGGGGGAAGGGTTCAGAGTCGGTGTGGCCACACAGGGGTCACGTGATTTACAGGAGGCTTGAGCTGGTTTAGAGATATACAGATGAGATAAATTGGTAAACTTTAAGAGATGCACATGTCGTGGGTGGTTGAGGGGAGAAGTTCAGAAAGGCCTTGCCTTTGGGACATAAATTATGTCTAGCGCAGCATAAAATGCACGGTCTCTTAGGTCTGCATTGCTGAAGTGTCGGTTCACAGTATGTGTAGCCCTGCCATCAGCAACCTTCTCAAAGACATGTCAACGTGGTTGATGAAGGAGATGAGACATTTTTTTGTAAGAGGATGTGTAACTTTTGAAACTGCTTCAGTGATTTTTGTCTCCGATGCGCAACCGTAATGAACCGGTGTGCATCATAGA
This sequence comes from Petromyzon marinus, assembly GCF_048934315.1. Classification (NCBI taxonomy): domain Eukaryota; kingdom Metazoa; phylum Chordata; class Hyperoartia; order Petromyzontiformes; family Petromyzontidae; genus Petromyzon; species Petromyzon marinus. The sequence continues at coordinate 8,407,857 of NC_133710.1, read as the reverse complement.
GCTCTACACGATGCTGCCGCAGTGATGTAATGGGTCAGCGCATCGGACTTGCGATTTAGAGGTCATCGCAAAAAATGGTGCGCGTAATTATTCTTAACCCTTTCCCATTCCGAGACGTCTGCAAGTTACAGGGTGGGTTGTCCCGTTCACCGCTGAATCTCGAGACGCGCAAGGGGTTAGCATTCATTTATCTAGAAAGGCGTAGCGCCGTAGAGACCTGTAGTGACATGACCGCACTCTACGATAGCTGGTGCCAGAACTGTGCCACACGCCCTCCCGCGTGACCTTTTACTTCCGAGTCCATTTCGATGACGTACGCGAAAGCTGACGACGTAAACGTACGTCATCGAAATGGGAAAGGGGAATGCACCCCCTCCCCCCTCCCCCACTGTTCACCAAGAACCATCAATGGGTACACCACACTCAGTTGATTGGTTGATCATGCGTTGTGGGTAGAATAGACCGAATTTACCCTCTCGAGCGCCCTCGAGTTGAGATGCTTCCGCCTGCAATGGAGATATCAAGCAATTGTAGGACTGCGCCTTTACCTTTTAACAGACTGAGTGAACCATTGTTTTTATTTGTTAAACTTTTATTTGTTAAACTCCTACAGCACCTGCTGTCTAAGTTACAGCAACGTGTGATTATTCATTTCTGGTGACATTGAAGGTGACTGTTAATAATTATACACGAGCCCAATATTAAACGTGACAAACTCCTAATCTGTGAATTGTTTTCCTGCAACCAACACAGTTGAATCCCCCTAATTGGAAAAAAAAATACGTAGATTGTAAATGTTTTCACCTTGAGATAAAATGTTGTGTTTTGATATGAGAAGTTTTTTTTAACGCCCATGCTGATACAAAGCCTTATGCTAAACTGCTTAAATGCATTTCTGGAAGTTGGTTTACAAATTAAGATTGACGTTTAGACTTTGCAGTTGATGTAAATGCAGTTAATATGACAGTCGTTGCAAAATATTTCCTGTGCCCTGGTATTTCCGGAATTACCACAATACAGAAAACAAGTCGGTGAATATTATGCCTAATTTGTAACTGTGAACATTTGTGTTGGCTTATCAATCATTTAACTTAATGATGAGTGAACGTTGTTTTCGTACTAAACTTAGTGGTTTCATTATCGGTGGGTTATCTTCTAAAGAGTTGTGGAAAAAAATAGGATCAACTGCAAAAAATTAAATTCATATTTATTTCATTTTTATTTCAAGTTATTCTTAAGTATGTCAAATTTAGACTTAAAGCTTTCATGACTGCAGGAATGCATACTCTTTGGGTCTTTAGGTAAAGTCAAGTAGATAGAAAAAAAATCACGACGTTTCGATCGCAACACAAGCAATCTCTCACCTGAAGTTGATTGCTTGTGTTGCGATCGAAACGTCGTGATTTTTTTAAATTATTACTTTTCTATCTACGTGACTTTACCAAAAGACCCAAAGAGTATATGTAAAATTTGACATTAGGGACCGTTTATTTTTTTACATTATTTTAATTAGTGATTTTTTTCATAGCTGTTTTAAAAGTTCACTGTTATCGTTGCTTATCTGATCAACACAAAACAACTGTTTGTACCTATTGCTTGTTTATCATTCACAATCACTGTGGTGTTCTTGGTTCACGTGACTTTACCGAAAGAACCAAGAATATGAATCCCTGCAGTCACGAAAGCTTTAAAGCACAATCACTGTGATGTTAACATTACTTTTGGAATAAAAAAAAAACACAAACCCTTTGTATGAAAGTTATCACCCGCACCTTTAAAAAAAAAGTTCAACGCGTATAAAGATGGAAAAGCATTGTGGGAATATCAGCCTTGGTCAATCTACCGCTTGGCCTTCCCCAAGCTGCTCTGCTGCCGTCTCTCGCGAACCTGCAATGTAATATTAATAATAATCAACTCCGTATCGTAACTTCAGAAAATTTAAAATCGTTTCGTCTGCCCACCTATTTGCCTTTCAGAAGTGTGACAACAAGGGGTATTCGCCTTAGCAGTGCAGACAAAATATATTTTCCGCTTACAGACCAATAACGTATATATATTATATACACATAAAAGTATTGACGCATTTTATTTGTTTAATTTAAACCGGCTGTGGTTGTCGTTTTATTCTTTAAAACTTATAAAGTGCTGTGCCAACTGAAGAATTTATGCTCATAAAGATTTGGAAAATGGAATACAGCAGCAGCTGGATATGAGCACACTGACTGTGAGCCAGGCGTTCTGTGTTGATATCAGAAGTTGCCCTCCGCCTGCCCCCCCCCCGATCAGTTTAATGTTCTAACCATGTGTTGCTTATATCAAAAACTGTGCTTATATACGGTCTACCTATATCCAGCTCCTCTGCTGTTGAATACTCAAACAAATTGGCTTTAAATGGTGTAATTATTAAGCATTGTACGTCTCACAAAATCACCGGTTCGATTTAAGGATATGCCCTCGATGAAAAGCCCAGAACCCATGGTTATTTTATTTGTACGTCCTTAAAGATTACGAACCAATTGCTAGCCTCTTTCCTAGGGTAATAAAAACCCCGTAGTTAAACAATGCTTATATAAATGTCCCACGTTTGTGGCAGCAGTCCCTGATTGATGACAGATGGCTTTGAAAAAAAAAAATCCCAGTCCAGTTTTAATTTACATTTCAACGCGCAATCCCATTGGTCATTTTTTTAGGTGGCTGCTGCACGATACGTCACTGCATGTTCCTGAGAAATGTTGTAGAGCATCAGACCTTCCCACCCCACCACAGGGCCTGATCTTGACCTTCACGTGTAAATGCATCCTGCATGCTGCCGTGTTCTTCACAGCGTGGCGAGCGGTTACCGGACTCTCCGGATCAAAAAGATGCACATTCCACCCTGAGTTTTATTCAGATGTTGGGGGGAGAGGGAGGTTGTGGAGTCGGGTGTCTTTTTTTTTATCCTGGAAGTGTGTGACCAGATTTGTATGACGTTATTAACATTGGGTACAGGTTTCAGGCGGCGTCTTACTCTCCGCAACGTCTTAAGGCATCTAGCGATTTACGGTAACTTACCAGAACGAAACAGGGCAATCCGGTATACGCTAAATTCAACAATCAATGCACACCAAAATCACGCAAGTCAGGAGTTTCATTTTTTATGGAGATCAAAAACTCCACGATACCTTTCACAATGTGCCATTAATTACAAAGCATATACAATGTATCGTCCGCGCAGATGGGTTGTTGGGTGGTGCTCATCTCACTTGGTGGCCCTGCAGCCAGGAGTGTCAATTCTCCATTCCCACGGCAGGAGCCACCCTATTCATAGAACACCCAACGTGCACTTCTCCCAAAAGTGGCAACTCATTTACCAGCCACGGACAGGAATGATGGGCTCAGTTGAAACACCCCGACCAAACATTTTTAAAAGGTGCGGGTGTTTTGGATATGGGCCAATGGTCACGCAAAAAGGCGTGTGAAATGTTCAGACGAATACAACGTGTGTGTGTGTTGTTGTACAGAGGAGCGGTAGTGTCGTGGTTAGCGCGCTGCACTACGAATCTGGCGACACGGGTTCGATTCCCGCTCACGGCCAACACCAGTGAGGATTATCCGAACCGGTCCTGGGCATCCCCTAGGTCGACTCAGCCTCAAATTTGTAAACATCGCCACAAGGGAGACAAAGGCGGCCGGTCGTGGTGTTGGCCATCCAGCCCCTCGTGTGCCGTGCCGGCCTTCATAGGTGCTCGCTAACGGCACTTGCCCCAACAGTCTGTTACAGGCTATACGAGCAGTGGTGGAGCTCGCACATGGGATGGGGGGGGGGTCTCTAAACAGACATTTGTAGAGCTGTTTAACACCTCGTAGACTTTCGCGACCAATATTCATAATCGCGTAAAAAATTAATGTGCTGTTAAACCACCATCGTGACGAATTGGCTGTGTCGGGTGGTGGTGGGTTAACGACACATCTACATTAACACGATCTAACCCATAAAACCGTTATGAATTTGTCGGCCTCCTCCCCCCCTCCGCCCCCATTTCCAATGTATGTTTTTACTCCTTAGTGAGACTACAGAAGAGTTCTAGAGATGCAGTGAGATGAGAGCGATGCAAGCAAAAGAGACAAAGATGTGTAATGAGGTGGAAACGAGAAATCATATTCACAGTTTTAGGTGACGTGCATTTTTTTGGGTTTGTTTTCGAGTACTGCATCTGAATTCGAGCCGATATATAAATTGCGTTCCGCGTTCATGAGTTTAGCTTCCCCGTGACCCGCTTTGAGCCGTAACGCTGTCGCTCACCTCTGTTAACGCATTGCACCACCACTGTGTGTCAGTGCCAATGATATAGGATTGTTTGCCCTGTTTGCTTCTGAGTATAAGTACTTACCTTAAAAACAAAAATGCCTATATATACACTCCGTATTAAGTTAAAAGTTTTTTTTTGTCCCCATTACGTGTTGCTGAACATGTCGTCGTGACTTTATTATTTTTTTTTTACACGGGCGGCGCGTGAACTACTTTTTGTTGTTGTTGTAGTAATTTCTGCCCCTCTGATAATCCCACACGAGAACGGTTTGTAGGGTATGTGGCAGGTTCGCGCCAGACGTGGGGTAAAATGTCTTTCTTTGACTTGGTGCTAACACAGCGGGTCGGCAAGAGCTGTGGCTCTTTATGGACCTTGCTTCGTGACGTTATTTATCAAGGACCACCGGTCTCGTATTCACCGCATGCATTTGCGGCTGTTGAAATATTGAGCTTTTTTTTACGGAATTCGAGGGGGGGGGAAAAAATGGTCCTTTTGGTTATTTTGGTTTTTGCCGAGCCCCCTGTGCCAACAGAAGTGATTTCGTCAGCCATGATCAGCTCGAGGTGGCGACTTGTGCCCTCCTCTGAAGTACCTGCTGCTGCCGGTTACTGCAGCTGAACAGGCAAAACCGCGTGTGAACACTTCAGGACAAAGAGGGAGCTGTTTACCGCACAACCCTACTATACTTGTGTGTGTGTGCGCGGTGATCGGTGTATTTACTGTATTGTACGCTTCACATTAAAATTCGGTCTGCCATCTTGGATTGTGCCACCGAGTGTGATGATGTGTCCAATACCTTCGTGAAGGCATACATTTGTTTAATTCAATCACGTCGATTGTTTGACCACTTGTACGTGGACCCAATTAATTTGCTGTTGTCGGAATATTTGATTTTTTTTTTACTTCTCTGATGTAACACATAAAAGAGCAAAAGTGTGTTTTTTTTGTATTGCAATGATGGCCTTTTGTTTAACCATTGAATCCATGCTGAGTCTCAAAGACTTTTTCGGCAGGGTCTTTGATGCCAAAAAAATATGGCCTTAACATTCACGAGGACACCGCAGAGGGGTAATGGTCAGTAACACAGGGCTTGCAATTGAGAGGATGCCAGTTTTTATCCCTCGTTTGAAACATTGGGAAAGTTTCTCAAATCCCCCCCCCCCCAACCCAACCGCTTCTGTCCACCCAGCAGTACAAATGGCTATACCACAGTTGATAGGCAGATTTCATGTGGTGCGGTCAAGTGTAGTGTAGTGTGTAGGCCAATCACTTTCAAGGACAATGCACATTATCAGAGCATGTCTGTTTGCATGTTCACCACAAGTACGTGTGGTTAATGCACACTTGATTCCTTGCAAAACGCATCTATTTGGTTTTGAACATCTTAACGCCTGTTTCCCATTGCCAGAAAGGGCAAAACATATTCACGTTTTGCATATTTTTATACTGGCAAAAAAGAGGTCCCATGATGTGTGTATGTGTTGAAGTTTTTTCGCACCTTATGTAGCCAACCGTGGTAATCGGAGGTGTGGGGGAAGGAGTGCTCACGTCTTTTAAAAAACGCCTCTCAAGCTCGCTCTCATTGAGACCCTTCCACCAGCAGTAACGTAAGCAAGAAATTGCAAGGCTGCACCTTTTACATTTACAATTGTATATAACCAGTGAACCTTCGCCGGGTCTCGAACCTATTTCAGGAGGGTTCTTTTAATTGAACGCTTGGCCAAGTATTTTTCTTCGTGTGGGAGGAATCTGCAATATTTTGGGAGAAAACTGACAAACTGAACTTTTTTTTATCTTACCTGGTAAGGCCCACTGAGCTATAAAGTTATTTTTCAGAAGCTACTTGGCCATCACAAATGATAGCTCAACGAAGTGGCCTATCGTGTGGAAATTAATGAACGTCATACATCGAATTGTAGATGTTGTGGGTTTAGTCTCCAACACACCGGTGTGCTGCATTAGTAACTAATTGGCATGCTATATTAACGTGACACACTTTAGTAATTGTCTGTGTTGGGCGGGTTTAATTACGTATTTATATTTATGCGAGCTAACCCAAAATCCATTTCTCTATTTTTAATAATATTGGTCGCGAAAGCCTACGTGGTAAGCTATTTTTATTTTACCAGGAAAATAGCTCTATTTCAGAAGTGACCTGGGCACAAATGATCACACAACGAAGTGGCTTATCACGTGGAAATGAGAAGTGGGAGCCAGATGCTCGAAACGCATGATGTTGATTCTAAACGTGGAGGGAAAACCAAAGGACCCGGAGAAGAATCCACGCGATCAAGGGGAGAGACATGCAAACTCCAAATATACAACAAACGTCAGGTCGGGGATCGAACCCACGACCTTCTGTATACAAGGTGAGGTCGTTAACATTTTGCCACCGTGCCTCCCCCCCCCCCCCCCATATACATGACGGTGTGAAGCTCGGCACTTGACATCTATCTTTCTCAGACGTTGCCTTCGTTAATTTCGCAAGCGGCAGCGATTGTTGCTGTGCATAATCCCAATTGTGTAAATTTGTGATGTCATTTTGTCAAATCTGGACCGTGACATCAGGAGGCAATGGCCTGCTCATTTTGAATTCCATTACGGGATTCTTTAACGCCCACTGTGAAGCAGTGGTGGGTGTTCATTGAGGACCCCATTCAAACTCACAGTGGTCTGGTCTCAGCTAGCTGAGGATAGTTGCAAGCAGGAATTTCATTATCCCAAGCAGCTGGGGTTAGCATCGTCCCCCCCCCCTCCTTGTGATGCTGAGGGGAAATGAGTGAGGTTCAGGACTGTGGCTCGTGCAGCTGCAACAGCTGGATTGGGTATGCAGTCCAGACTTCCACAGAGACCCTGGCTGAAGGAGGACGTGTTCGGGCTGGTTGAAAGAAAAGGAAAGGCCCACTCCCGTCGTCTACAACATGCAACATCGGAGATTGAGGAGGCTTGCCGCAGCCTTCGCTCGGGTATTCAGAGAACCGTGCGGCGCTGCAAGAATGAGTGGTGGGCACGGGTTGCTGAGGATATGGAATCTGCCTTAGTAGCCCGCAGTCACAAATCACTATTTAATTCCATCAAAAACATCACTTGCAACGCCTCACCTATCACCATCCTGAAGGGAAAGAATGGTAATTCGACCTCCGACCCCCAGGAAGAGGTCTGCAGGTTTGCAGAGCATTTTTGTGAGGTCTTGGGTTGAGGGCAATTCCCTCAGCCCAGACAACATCACGGGCCAAGGTGGAGACGACCCTGCTAGGGCTGTGGTTCCTAAAATGTTGGCAGAAGTAGCAAGCCTTCTGAATGGTTGGCTGAGGTGCCATCTGTGGAGGTAGTGCGAGGGGCGATCTGAAGTCTGAGATCAGGAAAAGCGCCGGGCAGAGACGATTTCCCAAGCGAAATGCTGAGGGAGGGTGGCATCTATGTGCAGACTGCCTTGCTTGACATCATCACAATTGTCTGGACCACAGGACGGGTTCCGCAGGATTGGTCAACAATGTTGGGTCTGGGTGTCTGTGGGTTTCTGTGGATTTGTGTGCTTGTATGTATGTTGAACTTCTTTCGCACCGTACGTATTCAGCCGTGTTCATCTGTGAGTGTCTGTGGGTCTCTATGGGTCTCTATGGCTCTGCGTGTCTGTGGGTCTCTGTGGTTGTATCTATGTTTAACTTCTTTTACACCGTACGTAACCAACCGTGCTAATCTGTGGGTCTCTATGGGTCTGAGGGGTCTGTGTGTCTCAGTGGCTGTAAGGATGTTGAACTTTGTTCGCAGCGTACGTAACCAACCGCCCTAATCGGAGGCGCAGGAAGGACAATTTCATAAACTCGGGTTTCCAATAGACTCAGGCGAAATTATTACAGACCTGTGAATTAAAACAACATATATGCAATATTTATTTATTATCAGTCCTGCCATCATAAATGCATTAATATACTGCACATTCAGTATATGGTTATAAAGAAGTGTTTGTATTTGTCCGGATCTCATGTGGATCTGGCCCGCTTTGGGGGTGAGGAAGGGGGCCCGTCAACAATTGTTCTTGTCACTGGGTGTTCATGAACACTTCCTCAATACAGGCCTAAACCTCATGTACGTGTTTGACCAAAGGGGGTGCTGAAACTGGTCCAGGGCAAGACGACCACGGACACAATGAACAGAGCCACATATTGTCAGGAGATGTTGATCAGGATTGTTGGAGCCCACTCTCTCTCCACACCGAATGATGGGACCGATGAGCCAGCAGCAAGGCAGCAGAGGATGGGGGGAGGGGGGTCACACCTGGCTAAGAACAGAGAAGCTGGTTGGTGTCGTCACCTGCGAAACGTCACACTACTCAAATTGTAAGCGTTGCGGGTTTACTCTCTAACAGACCGGTGTGCTGATGCCGTAACTAATTGTCACGTTGTTGTTTACTCAACAAACGGTAGTCATTAGCTGTGTCGGGTGGTGGTGGGGTTAGCGACACATTTACGCGATCTAATAAAAAAAAACCCACTTTATTATGGATAATATTGATCGCGTGAGCCAAACGTGTTAAACTAGGAACAGAGAGATCGTGCACCATGGAAGGTGTTCACGTGCAGAGGAACGCAACATCAAACCAGCAGCTTTGGGACAACGGACGCTGTGGCAAGAACCAGTCTTCGTGGCTGTGAGTCAAATCTTGCACTCACTTTGGAGCAGTGGGTCTTCACCTTTACTGCAGCCTTTACCCTTTCGGTTCGCAATCGTAAAGAAAAATGTACAATATTCATTAATATGGAGGTTTTATGAAACAGAGTATAGTTCTTACGTGCCTGTGCTTAATTTGTGTTTCGATGATTTACCTTCTAAAAGAAATCTGGCCATGTCTCGCACACACCCAGGGGGCGCGTGCACACCGAGGGGGGCGCGTGCACACCCGGGGTGCGCGTGCACACCCGGGGTGCGCGTGCACACCGAGGGTGCGCGTGCACACCGAGGGGGCGCGTGCACACCCGGGGTGCGCGTGCACACTCAGGGGGCGCGTGCACACCGAGGGGGCGCGTGCACACCCAGGGTGCGCGTGCACACTCAGGGGGCGCGTGCACACCCAGGGTGCGCGTGCACACCGAGGGGGCGCGTGCACACCCAGGGTGCGCGTGCACACTCAGGGGGCGCGTGCACACCCAGGGGGCGCGTGCACCTCAAGTTAAAAAGAATCACTGCTACAGAGTATGACAAGATAATTGGTTTGTAGGTGCAGGGATAAAGTAAGCCCTAGGGCTATGGTTTATCCAACTAAAGTTTTAATTTACATTTCAACGCGCATTCACATTGCTCCCGATGATTGGGTCGATTGTGAGTCGCTAGCTCGACTGCTGAGCGACCTGGCTGGCTAGATGTCTGTTATAAGTTGTATTTTATATACTTCAATGTAAGATGTTTTATCCTTGTTTGTAATGTGTTTGTAAAATACACTAGTGGTATATCATACTGCAAGGAAAGCCATATTAATCGACGGAATGTTACTAAAATGCATTATCTAGCCACACAATGCTTGGACTTATCTAAATTGGATCACTTTCCAATCCGTGGTCGCTGTAATCGTTCAAAGCCAACATTCAAGTGTTTATTTTTTTTGTAAAAAAAAAAAATCTGATCAGATTATATTCTGATTCAAACTGATGATGGTGATGCTATGTCAGCGTCTGGAATATGTTGCGCCACTCCTCGCACATTCTGTAAGGCTCAAGCCCTCTAGTGGCTAATTTGGATGACTAGATGACGTCTAGCATGGCGCTCTATACAGTGACGTAATTTCCAAATTAAATTTTACTAAAGTTACATTTGAAGTAATATATTAAATGACTGCAATGGCGATGTGTGATAGCATTGACTGCGATTGTGCCTTGACCTTACCATAGCCAGGGACGTGCCGTGGCTCCGGGTTAATTGAGCAGTGAGTTCCGTCTCGGGTATTTTTTTTTTAACCAACAGCCAAGAAATCCATGCAGCCTCCCAGAAGACGAACAGGTCTGGGCAAAGCGCTCGGTCTCCGCTACACTGGTGCATGAGGCATTGTTTCAACTCTCAAACCGTGCTCAAATTCGTGACTTTGCTCATCAATCACCGTATCATCAGCCATTGTCTATCCACTGACGTCACCTTTGTATATCCACTGACGTCACCCTTGTCTATCCACTGACGTCACCATTGTCTATCAACTTACGTCACCATTGTCTATCTACTGTCGTCACCATTGTCTGCTTACCGACGTCAAATTTGGTTAACCACTGACGTCACCATTGTCTATGCCGTGGCGTTCCTCTTGGCTATCCACTGACGTCACCATTGTCTATGCACTGACGTCACCATTGTCTATGCACTGACGTCACCATTGTCTATCCACTGACGTCACCCTTGTCTATCCATTGATGTCACCCTTGTCTATCCACTGACGTCACCATTGTCTATCCACTGACGTCACCATTGTCTATCCATTGACGTCACCATTGTCTATCCACTGACGTCACCTTTGTTTAACCACTGACGTGACCATTTTCTATGCACTGACGTCACCCTTGTCTATCCATTGATGTCACCCTTGTCTATCCACTGACGTCACCATTGTCTATCTATTGTCGTCACCATTGTCTATCCATTGACGTCACCATTGTCTATCCACTGACGTCACCATTGTCTATCCATGACGTCACCATTGTTTATCCACTGACGTCACCATTGTCTATGCACTGACGTCACCTTTGGTTAACCACTGACGTCACCATTGTCTATGCACTGACGTCACCATCGTCTATCAAATGACGTCACCCATGTCTATGCTCTCACGTCACCATCGTCTATCTACTGACGTCACCTTTGTCTATCCACTGACATCACCTGACGAATAAATATGTTGATGCATTACCAAGGAATGTTTTTACTTTTCTCCAGCTAGATGTTTCTTTTCTTGCCAAAACCGAAGTCCTCCTCGGCAAAATGTCTACCGTGATGTGTTTTTTTTGGCTCTGCACATTCGTGTTACTCGGTCATCGCTCGGCGTCGTACTGGGAATTGTCCCTCCCCGTGCCACCAAATCTTCCGTTTGCCCCCCCCCCCGCCGCCACCCCTTCAAGTTCACTCTGCGTAGCCATCGAACAAAGACGGCCTCACTGCATCCCGCGCTTTCGAATGCGCTTCCGCGGCCGTCTGGAACGCTCTTCCTTCCGTTATTAGGCAGCCATTGGGAGGATGTGCACTTTTAGATAAACTCGACCAGTGGTTCTTAACGCCGTTGGTTCTTAATCGTAATTTTAGTTTGTACAATGTCAATAAACACACGCGGCTTGATGAAACAAAGTTGTTGCACTCACGTGCCCGTGCTCCGTTTGTTTTTCGATGATTTACTTTCTTACAAAAATCTGGCCACGTCCCGCACCCCCCAGAAAGGGCATCTCGCATCCCTAAGGAGTGCAGCGTGCACCCCACGTTAAGAACAACTGGTCTAGATTGACAAACGAATGTCTTTAGAACTGCTTTTTGTGTTCCATTTATTGTCCTCCCCCGCCGCAACACCTCCGATTAGCACGGGTACGGTGCGAAAAAAGTTCAATATACATTACATCACTGTTCAAGTGCCGCCCCTCCCACCCCCAGTTCGACTGGACTCCCCATCGAATAGGAGTGTCGTTACCGCCTTGTTACCGCGGTTAAAACGAAGAGCGTGCCACTGACTTCACTCGCATCGGAGTTCCAGCAGAGGGTGCGCGAGTATTGAGTGAGCAAGAGCGAGTGAGCGCTTGGCCGCTTCAATATTAAAGCATTCTTCACAGTCCCTACATGGCTTGCTATAGGCTTCCTTAGGGAGCTCACTATTGCTGTGTAGCAGCAATGACCCAGCATAGCTATAGATAAAAAGAAATGCTCGTAGATGTGTTTTTTGCTGTGTGTGTGTGTGCGAGCCAAATGGCACCCCGGTGGACAACCCTTGCAAATGAGATATTCCATCTCAAGGTAGTGTTTCAGGTGAAATATTTTAACGGACGTAAATAAAACGTTGGTCATTGTCTGTGGTTCAAATCCCCTGCTCGCCGCCAGAGGCGACGCCAGAGGCGACGCCAGGTTCTCACGAATATCGGTGTTGGGGCTTTGTCACCTTTTCCTTTTGAAATCTTGCAATAATTTGAAGAATAAATCTGGCTTGTCACCTTGCCTCTACTGTGTTCACAAGTTTATTTTTTAAAATTTATTATTATTATTATGCATCTGCCTGCATTGGCATCTTTAAAAAATATATATAAGTGAAAGGATGCAGAATGAACGAAGCAACAATACTGGCTAAAAATAAGTGTGGTGCCCACCATAGTAATGATTAATTGCCATATCCAGGCTTTGAACCATCAAATAAGACGCGTGCCACCCTGTGTTCGCGTGAGACGATGACCACTGTGTGTGTGTGTGTGCCATCAAATGCCCACTGCAGTGTGGCATGCTGTTAATTTCAAGGGGTGGCCCCCTCCCCCCAAAACCCTCCACCCGCCCCCACACCTTTTTCAAGTTAATTCGGAGACAACATATTGGCGAGATTTTTTTTCTGCCCGCCACGCTTTCGCACAGTAAACAACCCCCCGCAAAGAGCGGAGCCTCTAATAATCCCCGAGCAGATGGGACGGTCGGCTTAACAGCGCCACTCTGCGGGCCGTACCCTGCCACACGGTTGTTTGCTTCCAGCGATAGATTTTTCAACGCAATGGCACGGAGCCCAGGACCCACAGGCAAAAACGTGTCCATCTGAGGCACGGTCACCACGACATTTTCCCAAAGTCCTTTCCACTTCTTCTTGGTTCTTTCGGTAAAGTCACGTAGAATGGAAATAAAATAATGAAATAAGACAATAACATTCTCACGACGTTTCGGCCACAACACAAGTGGCCTTCTTCAGGTGAAGAAACAGGTCTATCCAGAAGACGGAACTTGAATGAACGCTGTCAAGCAAGGACCGCGTCTTTTGAAACTGTGTGGGCGGAGTTGTTGAAAACATCTTTCCAATGATTACTAAGGCCAGAATCCATCTTCTCGGTTGAAATTTTCTCTGTGTTTTATATATATCCACTTGTGTAATCCCACCTTTTTTCCCCCCTGCGTTCTCCCGTTCATCTCGGTGGCCACGCGTTCCCGTGCAGCCGCGGTCTTCACCACGATTCCACCGATCCGCCAATGTCACGTGACGACGTCTTATTCGATGCTAAGAATGTAACCGTGATTCCGATTCAGGAATTCCATGAGGATCGCCAACTTTTTTGAACGGTACTCACCTAAGACTTTGCACACTGTGGATTATCATTAATATTAATCATCATCATCATTATTATGAGCCATTGTTAATTAACTGCTGGATAAACGCAGCCTTTCGACCGGTGCCAGCTCTCATAATCCTGTTATGTAATCCTGCTGGCAACAATGCATGCGCTACTTGTTATTGCTCAATCTTAGCGGAGACTGGGCAGTGCGGGAGGGAATGTTTTATATTCGGAGGTGGTGGTTTTTGTGGCGTGGACAAAACTGATTAATTTATGCTTTTTTATTGAATTTTCTGTCATTACTTAAGCTCGCTTTCAGTTTTCCATGGAGGAAGCAGATGGGCTAGACTCGTACATGTTATATCGTCCAATGATTACCATAATAATGGATTTAATGACGACAGCCAGCAGCTGAGATGAAAGCCAAAATCTGGTGTTTTTTTTTAACGAGTACTGAATTGATGTAGCTGTGTGTTGTTTATAAGTCAATGAAAATGTGCAGCCCTGTTTGCTCACGCCATTGCTGGAAGAAGGGGCTCCACGCAAAAGGAGCTCTGGAGAGCTGCTCTAGAGGGAATTTAGCATTTTCTTCCATGCTGGCCAGAAATCCAAGATGGGTAAGTAAAACTACACTTTTTTTTAAAACCAGGATAAGGCTCACTGAGCTATATAATGCTCCTTTTCAGAAGCCACCGGGCCATCACAAATGGTAGCTCAAGGAAGTGGCTTATCACGTGGAAATGTGTTAGCAGTAGCCGAATGCTCTGAACGCGCGTTTCTAGATGTGGAGGGGAAAACAACGGAAGAGCCGGAGAAAAACCAAAGCAACCACGAGGAGAAAGACACGCAAACGCCAAATATAGAGCAAGCGTCAGGAACGGGATCGATCCCACGACCTCCTGTATACCAGGCGAGTCAGTGAACATCCCGCCACTGTGGCGCCCTGCAATTATTTAATCCGCCGTGACTAACACGGTAAAAATTCACTGGCTATGGTTTGTCCTCACTCCACTGCTCGATGAGGACCCACCCCGCATCATCACCTTCTGCATCATATGTGGGGCGTTGTGCACCCCTATATGTCCATACGTTGGTCAGCGAGGGTTCAGAATGTGAATATTTACGTATACTGGAGGAATCCGATGACCTGCACATCTCTTTCACAGATGTCCAGTAGAGTCACTGGGTTAAAGGTGCATGGCTTTAACCACACTGCACCACCCCTTCCACCCTGATTCACTATATACCAGCAACTATTTGCAACTTTAAGAGTATGCCGTGACTCTCAGTCAATATTAGGGACTTGTGACTGGTAGCCTAGGGCGAGACGGATGGTAAAAACTGCAGCAATTTTCGCAACAAAATCGTTTCAAGGATTTCATGACGATATGAAATGGCCACTGCCATACAGCAGAAACCACATAATGTATTTCATGCAATACATATACACGTGTGTAACATTTCACTCCATGCTTCTGGGGCAATGTGCTTATTTAAGCGACGCCTGTACCAGTTTGGACTGTTCAAATGTGTCATTGTATTAATTCGCAGGCCTGTCTCTGCTGACAAAACTTAAACGCAACTGATCCAGCGTTTGCTGCTCAAACATTATGGATGTTTGTATGTAGAATAATTTGCCGAACCACTGCTGGATGAGGGCTCCTCCCCACACTTTTGCGTCATGAGGGTTATTTGACCATACTTCACTAGACTGGTAATGGGTTAATTAATGTGCGGGGGGGGGGGGGGGGGGGGAGAAAAGCTATGGATTTTGCCATACTGCCCTTTGGTGCCCACAATGCCTAGAACGCCTGAATGTGCAATCGGTAGTCGCCTATCCAAGCACTAGCCATACTCAGTCTTTGCTTGGCTTTTGAGATCTGGCACAATAGCGGGTGACTTTGTAATTTAGTTAAAGCCTTGAACCAGAAGGCCCAGAGTGTGGTGGACTCTAGAATGCCATTTAATTATGATAATTATTATTGTTTTAGTCGGAGCATTGTCTGTGTATGATTTTACTACCCACATTCGACCTCGGGAGAACATAATGAGTTATGTACTTCACGACTAAATATTAGTGAATATTGTGTAACCAGCAATTAGGAGAAAGCATACGTTGGTGTGCAGATTCGCCGGTGAGTAGGCTGATGCTCGTAACTCTTCCGCACATGAATACTGCAATGGTTTTGCCCTATCCAAGCTATTATTTTCCTCATTTTACTTTTAGACTGTATAACAAGACATAACGGTGCTCAAGTGTGCCAGACGGAAGACTTGAACTCTCACTCAAAATTGTAAATGTTGTGTGTGCACTAGTTTATATGACAAACCTCACTAATTGGCTGTGTCGGGTGAAAGCGCGTATAACAATGCATTTATATGCATTCGATTTAACAAACAAAAATACCTCTATTGTGGATAATATTGGTCGCAAAAGCCTACGTGTTAAATCTCACTCAGCGTATTTCCCTACAGTATTCAACAATACAATAAAACAAATGAATACTCTCAATTGTTAAGGTGCAATCCCGCAATTGCACGCTTATGCCATGCTGGTGGAAGGGCATCCGATATTGTATACATCACTTACAGCAACAGACCTGGATGAAATTAAACGCTGCTTAAACCTAATCGAATGACGTCTTTGTAGCATGGACGCATCTCCTCCATTTGAGGCCAGCATCTCCAAAGAAATACCACCGTGAAACGCACCTTGCGATTGGCTCGGGGCCTGCAGAGGGCATGGTTGAACCGTTGCGTTCTTGACATTTAATATTTGTACAATTTAAATAAGGCAAAGCTTGAGGCAACAAACTGGAAGCTATCTCTCGGGAATATTAAGCATTTGTTTACTGTTGACAAATGGACCACCGATCTTCACGTGTCGCCCCCGTGATGAATAGGTTACAAAAAAAAAACACGTTTTTTTTGCACGACTTTGGGTACTGCGAACAACAGCAACAATGTACATCCTGCTAAATGCTGCGACATCATCGCTCGCCATGGATTTCTGAAGGTGGGTTCTCGGGCCGGCACGGACAATGCGCGCTATCCAACAGTCGGCGTGGCTGGGAAGCTGAACCTCTGTGCGCCGGCTTCAACGTGCGGTGAGTCGACCACTGTGCCTCATCCACCCGCTCCCCCCCCCCCCCCCCCTGGGCCGTTGAGATTGGCAGCACGCCTGCTCGGAGAGGAGTGAACGTGACACCTCCCCCTCTCGGCTGACCATCACTGTTAATTTTCCACAATTATGTAAATGTAACGGTGCAATTGTTATGATTATGTGTAACATATTACTATTATTATCGTGGTTAAAATGAGCATTTTTGCCAAGTTAAAAAAAGTCTATCCTTCCATTGGGGACGCAATAGGGGCTCCATTGGCAGTTCTGAAGCGGTGATGGAAATTCCACATTGTAATGGTAGGTGCCAGGCTATCCACGGGCATATAGTTAGGCATGTAATTATGTATTCATGAATAAAAATCCATACTTACACGTATGATACATGCATTGAATAGTGTACGGAAGAATGATATATTTGTTTTGCTACGTATACGTTGACGGTAATAGTGCCAGTGGTGTAAAGGTTCATGCACTTGACTTGCAATGCAGAGGTCGCTCTCAATTCGTTATCTTCCGATGTGGTGGGTAAAACATCGGGACAAGTTTCTTAAATTCCAGTCGCCTCTTTATACCCAGAATTACAGACGGGTTCGCTATTGTGCCAGTTGATCGGCAGATTTTGGTGTGGCCAATGTGGCCAAGTTGACAAACTACCCTTCAGAGGAGCTCCCCAAAGCTCCCTTTCAGTGGAGGCCCTTCTACTACCAGTGGTGTGATCAATCAGAAAAATCTACGCGATTACGGGGAGAACATGCAAACTCCAAATATACAGGCGTCACGGTTGGGATCGAACCCGTGACCTACTTGTACACCAGGCGAGGGAGTTAACATATCGCACACAAGCTGACCACATCACCCCATCTCCATCGTGGTCCTCCTCTGGGGTGTCTTATCATCTCAGCCTTCCATTCTGTTACCAGTCTCACCCATCGGCCAATCGTCCCATCTAGTGATGTGATCTGCTGAAACCCACTCGCTTTCTTTTAAGACTATGATCTATGTGTTCTTTCAGTGTGGAATATGCATTAATTTATCCAGGATTGCAGTATTCTGTACACATCTGCTTTTGTTGACTTCACTGTTTGCTATTCGTGCCATAATAAGCACCGATTGGACAGTTTATTTTTCAGGAACGTTGGTATGTCTTCATTATCAAATACAGTTTTTGAAATGCACTCCATGCTGAGAATGACGTAAAAAATATATATTTTGCAGCTTTTTAAAAGAACGCTTCTACAGCAGGACACTCGGAACATAGTTCTGTGATATCTCCTTCCACGGGCCGTTCTCTAACATGGCATGATAAACGTTTGCGTTCTTCATTTCAATATATATTAAATATTTTGACACGACTCCAATAAGCACACTCGAAAATAAATTAGACGTAAAAAGAACCACTCCATATATAATGTTTGTTTAATCCCTAAAGGGCCGGTAGTGGGCCAAGTCAAACCCTTTGTGGAATTTTAACTCTCGTTCACAATCGAAAGCCCAGATGCCCTATAAACTGCATTAACCCCACGGTTATTCATGACTGCAAATTTCTGACCTATATACGGGCGATCCGTTTATGCATACCCCATCAAGTCGAGGAAAAATGTCTAGAGACGGCAAGGTTTCAACATCAAAGCCTCGACACGTCTTACACCAATCTCGATGCACTCATTACGTCTCTTTTAACACTCTAATGATACCCGGGTGCCGAATATAGCCACCAGACTTGCTGATACAGCAGGAAGAAAAATAACGTTGCAGTGCTATTTGACGCCGATGGGTTATCTATACATGTACGGTACTATACATATATACGTATGCTATCTAGCGTATATATATATGTGTAGTGACATCGGGGATGTCACTGTATGGTGCCGGCCTGAGAGGGCCACGGCACGTGATGCACCGTCATCGCGTGCACCCCGTAGGCGGGTGTAGTACCAGCCCTAGCGGGGCTTGGCGTGCGCTGGGATAGCGCGGGCACCACGCATAGCGTGTGGTGCGGGCTCCCACGAGGGGAGTGGGAGAGTGTCAGCCCAGGGGCAGGGATGCCCCGGGCCATGGCACTCTGGTTGACCCTGCAGACACGTGATCTGGAGTGTCCACAGAGAGGCCCCCAGGTGGGGGGACTAGGGGGTGATCACGTGTCTGGGGAGAGCTCTCGAGAGGGATCGAGAGGGAGCTGGAAGGCTCCAGAAGGGGGCGGGGCCAAGGGTGGAGCAGCCCCGACCCATGGGGGGATATAAGGTGGGTCCCTGAGAGGGACTGGGGTCGCTGAATTCTACAAGCTGAAGCTCCACGTCCTACAAGCTGGAAGCTCTACATCCTAGAAGCTGGAAGCTCTATGTTCTACAAGCTGGAAGCTCCACGTCATACAAGCTGGAAGCTCAACATCTACAAGCTGGAAGCTCAACATCCTACAAGCTGTAAGCTCTACGTCCTACAAGCTGGAAGCTCTACGTCCTACAAGCTGGAAGCTCCACGTCCTACAAGCTAGAAGCTCTACGTCCTACAAGCTGGAAGCTCTATGTCCTACAAGCTGGAAGCTCTACGTCTACAAGCTGGAAGCTCAACATCTACAAGCTGGAAGCTCTACGTCCTACAAGCTGGAAGCTCAACATCTACAAGCTGTAAGCTCTGCATCCTACAAGCTGTAAGCTCAACATCTACAAGCTGGAAGCTCTACGTCCTACAAGCTGGAAGCTCTACGTCCTACAAGCTGGAAGCTCTACATCCTACAAGCTGGAAGCTCAACACCTACAAGCTGGAAGCTCTACGTAATACAAACTGGAAGCTCAACGTCTACAAGCTGGAAGCTCTATGTCCTACAAGCTAGAAGCTCTATGTCCTACAAGCTGGAAGCTCTACGTCCTACAAGCTGGAAGTTCTACATCCTACACGCTGTAAGCTCTACATCTACAAGCTGGAAGCTCTACGTCCTACAAGCTGGAAGCTCTACCTCCTACAAGCTGGAAGCTCAACATCTACAAGCTGGAAGCTCTACGTCCTACAAGCTGGAAGCTCTACGTCCTACAAGCTGGAAGCTCAACATCTACAAGCTGTAAGCTCTACGTCCTACAAGCTGGAAGCTCAACATCTACAAGCTGGAAACTCAACATCTACAAGCTGGAAGCTCTACGTCCTACAAGCTGGAAGCTCAACATCTACAAGCTGGAAGCTCTACGTCCTACAAGCTGGAAGCTCAACATCTACAAGCTGGAAGCTCTACGTCCTACAAGCTGGAAGCTCAACATCTACAAGCTGGAAGCTCTATGTCCTACAAGCTGGAAGCTCAACATCTACAAGCTGGAAGCTCTACGTCCTACAAGCTGTAAGCTCTACGTCCTACAAGCTGGAAGCTCTACAGGCATCAACACGTGATCGGGACCCGAGTGAGGGTCAGACCCTTCGTAGCTGAAACTCCTACGTATGGTGTGGTTAGCTGGGTGATCACCACCCTAGGCTGTATCTGGTGAAGGGGCAGTTACCCCTTTGTGTTACGCATTGATGTTACAATACATGTGTTGTCTCTAAAGAACAACGTCTGCGACTCAGTTGGACTCACTACACATATAAGTTAATTTAAATATTTGTTAACGGGCACGACGAGGTCAGTCCATCACGAATGCGTACTGATTAAAAGTTGCAATTTCTTTGGAACGAAAACAAACAACTTTTATAAGTCTGTTGCAAAACTGGCTCCGACCTCAGAGATTGTTACTGAACATCAGCCGGCCGGTAACTCGGGGTCCATCACGTGGGTGCAAGCAGCAGGATCACCGTGTGCTGCAGATCTTAGAGGGTGTCGATTGGGGTCCGTTGAGGCTGTATGTCCGTTGAACTTCTTTTTTTGCACCGCATGCAGCCAACCGTGCCAATCGGAGGTGCGGAGACAGGTACCAACAAACTAAAGGACAAAAAGCAGTCTTCACGAAAGAGTCTTCAATCTAGAAGATGTAAAAGTGCATAGCTCCAGTGGCTTCCTAATATAGGAAGGAAGAGCGTTCCAGACAAGCCACAAAAGCGCATCTGAAATCGCCTGGGTCGGCCATAAGTGAGTGGCTGAGTGTTCGAGTTTAATTTACACGGATGATGCCATTTTGCCAGTTTTCCAGGCTACTTTGCAGGAGGGAGATACCGTGGTGCATGAGCATCTTAACAGCAGCAACAAAACAAATGGACAGATTGGACAGAAATTAGTACAAGGTCCTTAAGGAAGGTGTTGGGTGACTGATGTAAATTATAACGATGTTCTACAATGGTGAGTAGCCAAACATTTTGGGCTATATTCTCATAACTATATTTTTTTTTTTACTAATTCGTCAACACTGTCTTAAAGGAAATATGATGAATATAGTTTAAAAATATATATTTATTTTGAAGCTTCCTGAAAATCGGTGACCAACAAACTTAACTTTTTTTTGACCTTGGGCATAATAAAAGTTGTTGCAGTGGAGGGCTTTCAAGCATTCTGAATCTGAATTATATCGCATTTTTAAAACGAAAAGTAACAAGTTTTTCATTTTAAGCGCCTCAAAAAGTGGAAGGGGGGGGATAACATTTTGAACTTTTCATTTTTGAAGCTAGGCCGATGAAAATGTGAGTCTGGAAATCTTGTCGCTTGCCGAATCCAAATATATATAAAACATAAAAAACATACGATTCTACAGCGATAAAAAAGTGGACGAAGCCAATTACTGCGTAACTATATGTCTGTCTGCTATGTGTGTGCTGTAGAAAACCCCAAAATAATTCTCTTCGACTCGGCGATCCGCGTACAGATGCCCCACTAATTTACAATGACCCTCTTACTTTATTCTGCAACATGTGCTTGAAATACTGCATTGTGCAAGAGACGGCTCTGTACCCGTACAGAGGAGCGTTAGAAGATGTGTAATGAGTGTATTACGACTGGGGAGAGACGTACAGAGGCCTTGAAATTACATGTTGTTTGCTCTGATTTCTATCTGATTGTAATTTTCGTGGGGTATCTGCAAATGGATCGCCCTGTTCTGCCATGCTTATACAATAAAGCTGGTTTTAACATTCATACGACCGTAGCACTTAGCGGCACCTATTATCATCGGAATTACCATTATTATACGAACAGATGTCTCGGTCTTAAAAAAAAAAACCTGTCATAAATTCATGGGTAAATGGTTATCTGCAATTTAATTCGTCTGAAATCGTGTTTGTACTGTTTGCGAGTGAGCGTGTGCACCGCTGGCTGTCATTTGCAATGCTTTGCAGAAGCTCAAGACACCAAAGCTCTCACATTACCATGAACACTGACAGGCATCTGGGCTAATAATAAACAACGTTCCGTGCTCCCATTTGACTGAACGTTAGTCGTAAAGTATGGCCTCCCTTTTTGCCAAGTCGGCGGTATTTTCAAATGTGAAACGTATGGAGAATTAAAATGACACCGAAAATGCAGAATGATAGGAGGGGTTGGGGCTGGAAACGAGCTCTGGCTGGTAGTTGAGATTTTCACCATTCAGTCAAACTTGACATGGTCTGATTGCACAGCCATAAAGTCCCATTCTATATATTACATGAATAAATCAGTCACGTGTAGTTGCGGGTGTGAGTTGTTAATGCAGAGCTGTTGTGGGTCCATTACACAGAACCGCGAGGCACCACTTATACATTACCCTACTGGCTCCTGACCGTTCCCTGTCATAGCTACGCTACAAGTGATTGCCTCATTTGAACGGCCTAAATATCACCCGGGACCTTTGTCTAATCTCAACCAAACAGAGCAAAACCCCCTCTTGGTATTTTCCAACGAAGTAACAAAAAAACACTGGGCTTTTGCGATGAACAAACGAATTAACGCAGCAGAACGAATTTCTGTTGAGATCGTTTTGGCTTATCTTACGCAGTCCAGTGTGAATCGATGTTAGTTTTTTTTTGTGTCTGCACATGTATTTCTTCAAGATGATCGAACGTAATTACGTGTGATACTTAAGCTCAATATACTTGTCAATAGCGCCGCTTGGAAAGGAAACTAAATATATTTTATGACCAACGTTTTGGGCAATGGCCCTTGAAAGCAAGACGATGCATCATTGCTCCGTGTTGCCGATCATAGTTTTTTGTAAAATATATTTGTCCTTTTGTTAAGGTAGTATTTTTTTAACGTGAATGTTTGGTCACGTGCTCTTGCGTATCACTGCCAACGGGAAGTCACAGAAAATATGAAGTTGAATTATTAAGATTTTGCGTTATGGGGGTGGAAAGATTGTGTGTGTGCCTTACTTGAGATGTAATTTGTATAGTGTCATCCATCGATGGATATTTGTGTGTGTGTGTGCTGGAAACTCGAAGCCACAGAGACCAATTCAAGTGGCCCATCTTTAATCGTCATCATTTCAAAGTGTCCTGTTGGTTTCAAACGGGCTTTGGGCATAACATTTATGAAACCTGTAAAAGTGATCCCACATTAAGCAAGCACCTTCCCTGTCGAGTTTCCACTCCTCCCTCAAGACCCCCACCGCTTTTCCCTGGCCCATCCTTCCCTCCATCCCTAGGCACCTCCGTAATTCCAGTACCCACAAACCGCCCTCCCTATACCCCATCCATATTCACCGTACCACTTTCAGTTACCCTAATTGTACCATGCATAACCATTGTAAAGCGCCTTATATAAGATAAGATTGTATATATATATAACAGTTCCCCCTCCTTCCCACGACTCTTTTGACATTTGATTTTTGTTTACAGCCAAGTCCCGACTAAGGCGCAACTTCCTACGGCGTGGACTTTTCTGTTAGCCGTCTAATCTGTCATTGACATTTTCAACTTTAATTGCCTCGTTGACGCAACATTGTATAGGCGTGAGGGGGGGGGGGGGGGGGCAGGATGGGGTTGGACGGTCCACTGAGTGAATTCTACTTCAAGAGGAGAAAAATACACTTATCAACCCTTCCCTTTTATTTCGATTTAAAGGTTTCGCGACTGCAGGGATTCATCTTCTTGGTTCTTTCGGTAAAGTCACGTAGAATGGAAATAAAATAATGAAAATTAAACATAATAAAATGAGATTCTCAAGACGTTTCGGCCACAACACAAGTAGCCTTCTTCAGGTGAATTAACAGAACTGTCCAGAAGACAGCGCTTGAGTGAACATTGCCAAGCAAAGACCGCGTCTTTTTAAGCTGTGTGGGCGGAATTAACATATTAATTAGCATGTTACCCAGCACCACCACCGGATCGGAGGAGGGTGGTGACCGAGCACACAGAAAAAGAAAGAAAGAAATGGAACAGCCAAGGAGCGCTGCTCTGTCCTGTGTTGCGTTATAACTATGCTATAAACTGGACTACTATACAATACAATTATACCTTCCAATCTAAACTACATGGTATAATATCATATCCATAGACAAAATTCCACCTTTGAATTATACAATACGTTACTATACACTACCCTGTACTTTAGACTATAAAATACTAGACTTGTAACATTACACTATGTCTTATTCTATCAACCCTACTATATACCACACTGCTGTATATTCACTATACAATTACGATACTATGTATTGCCTTATGAATTATGTTAAACATTACAATGTTATACTAGTTATTATTATACCACATGCTATAAACCATACCATTGACCGTCGTGTGAAAGGTATTAAGAGGCAGTGCCAGCGAATGGACTGCGGTCTGAAGGTCACCGTAAAATGCAATCAAATAAGAACCGAAATGGTTTATAACATCTTTCCAAACGTGACTTTACCGAAAGAACCAAAGAAGATGAATCCTTGCAGTCACGAAAGCTTTAAATCGATCTCTTTCCAGTGGTTACTAAACCAGCATCCATCTTCTCGGTTGAAATTGTCTCTGTGTTTGTATATGTGGATGGCCTCATGAACGAATCTCTCATGGTAGCCAAATGGCTTGCAGAGAACCTCCTTGGAGAAGTCAATGTCATGTGAGCCCACTGAATTATAACAGTGATCTGCCATGGCTGAGGAGTTCGTCCTACCGTGTTTTAAGTCTGGATTATGTTCACGGATGCGGTCCGAGATATGTCGTTTGGTTTCTCCAATGTAGCTGCTACCACAGAGGCAACTTAGTTTGTAAACGCCCGGGTACTGTATGTCTGGAACCACTTCTTTTACAGACGGAACCAGGTCACGGATTTTATGTACTGTGTTGAATCGGACCTGGATCTTGTGTTTATTCAGGATTTTGGATATTTTTTTTGTGACCCCCGCAATGTAGGGTAAGGTGATGGTTTTGAATGGCTCCTCAAGAGGATCCTTCTTCATGACTGGAGTGATGGCTTTGCGGATTGTGTAGTCGGAGTAACCATTAGCCTTGAGAGCTTGGTGTGCGTGCTTGAGTTCACTGGCAATGTGTTCCTGGTCGGAAATGCATTGGGCTCTATGGTATAGAGTCTTGATGAGGGAGTTTTTCTGGGATGGATGGTGGTGTGAATCCGGTTTTAAGTAAGCATCCATATGGGTAGCTTTCCTGTAGACAGAGTGACTCATTAAACCATCAGATCTCCTTTTAATTAAGACATCTAAAAAGGGTAGTTTGCCATCTTTTTCAACCTCCATGGAAAATCTGATGGCTGCGTGTGTGGAATTGATGTGGTCGAGGAATTGGTCTAGAGCCCGCCGGCCATGCGGCCAGATGACAAAAGTGTCATCCCCGTACCTCTTCCATAAGGTCGGGCGTAGAGTGGCAGTCTGGATGGTGTCTGTTTCAAATTTTTCCATGAACACGTTGGCTACAACCGGAGATAGGGGGTAGCCCATTGGGGTGCCCTCAGTTTGTTTGTAGAAAGTTCCATTCCAGGTGAAGTATGTGTTGGTTAAGCAGTGTCTCACCAGGGGGGGGGGGGGTACATCAGTTTGCAGTCCTTGATGAACCAAGTCTTCAATGATTGCGATGATGTCAGGTACCGGAACTTTATCCCCTTATTCATATTCTTTGGGGCTTTCGCTAAAAGTCACAGAGATAGGTTCATATTAATAAAAGTAAAATAAACAAAAAACTACGACGTTTCGATCACAACACAAGCGATCGTTATTAGGAGGAAAAAAAGGGAAAAAGTTGTTGAAGGCAGGGTGTTTTTAAAGGTTTAAAATGGGTGTAGCCCAAGGGTCATAAACGAGTGGGCATGGCTAGTGATGTTAATGTGAGAGATTAGCATGTTAATGTCAGATCACAGAGCCACCGCCACATCGAGGTCGGCGCGTGAAGGCTATGTTGGTGTGAGAAATTTAACCTGTTAACATAAAATCAGAGAGCAGAAGCCACGGGGAAAAAAAACTAATATCCGAAGGTGGCAGGATGGGAACATCACAGCCATTTATGACTTAAACTTGTTGTTGACATTCTTTCAATGATTGCTGAGTTTGTACTCATCCTCTCGGTTGAAATTGCGTCTGTGTCTATATATATGGATGGCTTAATGAACGAATCTTTGTTGATAGCCAGTGGGCTTACAAAGTTCCTTCGTCTTAGAGAAATCAATTTCGTGAGCCAACCACATTAAAACAATGATCAGCCACGGCCGACGTGTTGGTCCTACCGTGTTTCAAATCTGCCTTATGTTCACGAACATGGTCCGAGACATGTCGCTTAGTTTCCCCAATGTAACTACTGCTGCAGACACAGCTTAAATTGTAGACGTCAGGGTTTTGCATGCCAGGGATCCTATTCTTCACAGATGGGATCAGAACACGAATTTTATGTACTGTGTTAAATAGAACCTGGATGTTGTGTTTCCTCATGATTTAGGAAATATATTTGGTGACCCTGCTATGTATGGCAAGGTGATGGTTTTGATTGGGTCCTCAGATGGTTCTTTCCCAACGGTTGGGGTGATAGCTTTACGGATTGTGTGGTCCAAATATCCATTCATCTTGAGAGCTTGGTGCATGTGTTTCAGTTCATTGGCTAGGTGATGATGGTCGGAGATACATCGAGCTCTATGATGTAGAGATTTGATGAGGGAATTCTTCTGGGATGGATGGTGGTGCGAATCAGGTTTTTGGTAGGCATCCATATGAGTTGCTTTCCTGTAGAGAGAGTGTCCCATTGAGCCATCTGGTCTCTTTCGATTAGAACATTCAAAAATGGTAGCTTCCCATCCTTTTCCACCTCCATGGTGAATTTGATGGCTGGGTGTATGGAATTAATGTGGTTGAGGAATTAGTTTAGAGCTGGTCGGCCATGTGGCCAGATGACGAACGTGTCATCTACGTACCTCTTCCGCAAGGACGGATGTAGAGTGGATGCCTGGATGGCATCTGTCTCAAAAATTTACATTAAAATATTGGCTACAACCGGAGATAAGGGAGAACCCATTGGGGTGCCTTCAACTTGTTTGTAAAATATTCCATTCCAGGTGAAGTATGTATTGGTAATGCAGTGTCTAACCAGGGCCGATACATCCGCATTCAATCCTTGTTGGACTAAATCTTCAATGATTGCAATGGTGTCGGGCACAGGAACTTTTGAGAACAAAGAAACTACATCAGAACTAACGAGCAAATCACCTGGATATAGTGAGATGTCCTTAATTAAGGATACCAAGTGAGCTGAGTTAAGTACAGATGAGGTGGTCTCACCAGTGAATGGTTGCAAGGTCTCAGACAGATACTGGTCCAATTTGTGGGTGGGTGAGTCAATGGTGAAGACGATGGGATGAAGGGGCGTACCTTTTTTAAGGATTTTTGGTAAGCCATTCAATCTGGGTGGTATAGTAGCAGAAGGTATTAAGGAAAACCGTTTGGTTTGTTCAATTAATGAAGCCGAATCAGTGGTGATGCTGTTAGTTTTTGTAACTAGGCTGTTGGTGGGATCTCTTTAAATTTCTGTGTAGCTACCATGATTACGTAGGTCCTGAATTTTGTTATTGTACGTGGCTTTGTCCATGATGACCATGGCATTGCCCTTGTCGGCTGAGAGTATGACGATGTCATCCCTCTTTTTTATTGAAATAGCTCAAAACGTTCATCCTTACTGATGTTGCTGATTGGTGTCTTGGCGTTTTTGAAGATTGCAGCGATTTCCGATTTTGCTACGTCTGCAGCGATGTGTCCCAAACCCTTAAGGGCTACATCGACATGGGCAATGATATCATCCACTGGGATGTGTTTAGGGGTGATTGCAAAGTTCAACCCTTTAGCCATAACCGATTTTAGGCCGTCGAAAATTTGACTATTACTCAGATAAATAACAACATTGTCAACGTCTAGCTTTTTAATGTGTTGATCTGGCTTCTTCTTGGAAAGGAGGTTGAACTTGGAAATCAGATTATCTTTACATGTTGCTGACATTGTAGTGTCTAACGAGGCTGTCATGTTATCTATATGGTCCCAATCAGATGTAGACATTTTTCTGTCAATGTTAAGTGTGATTTCAAGAGTGTCTTATCCACATGATCTAGTTCAATTCGGAGCAATTTAATTATCTCTGAGATCAGGGCCAAGCCTGCTATGAACCCTTCCCTTGCTGCCAATGGAATGGCACTTGAATTGGGGCTACAAACGCATTTTAAAGGAATTGCAGCAAAGAAATCCAAAAGATGTGTATCTTTTATAGAGATATTATATATAAAGAAACCAGCTCTGTGATGTTAACCAAGTGTGCTAGTTAAAAGCATAGCCTACTGGTTGTATTCAACCCGAGTCAGCCTACCGGATTACCGAACTTCAAACCAGGGCCTCTTGCAGCCGTTGCAAGATTTCTGAGCAGCGTGTTTCCCCCCCATCTCTTGTATTGAAACGTATTTAATTAGTAATGTTTTAATGGAGAGTCGTCACACATATCACTGCACCAGGTGATAAGCGGCTCACACGTTCAGAGCAGAACGCGGTGGCACAGGATTGCAGTTGTGCTCTTGAAGAGGTTGCGACGGATGCGGAGACGTTGGGTGGGATGGAGAGCAGAGCAAGGGTTAATAGCGGTTGGTATGGGCCTGGTGCAAGTACTGAAATATCCCCCCACCATCTCTCATTAGCCTGGTATCGTGGGCCCCACCAGCCCATGGGCCCTGGTGCTGTTGTGCCGCCTCCGCACTTGATGGCCAACACTCATGGCCAAAGGATCTAGGCAACCGCCGATTAGCATGGTTGGCTACGTACGGCGTGAAAGAAGTTCCACGTATGTACGCACGAGCATACAAAGGATGTTTCTTGAAGGTGGACAAATTCCGGGAGCCAAGAAATGCCGTGGGTTTTTGTCCAAATGTCTGCGGGTCTTTCTTAGCCGAAGCCTGTTGTGGGCAGCCCCTGCCCCTCTGCGGGAATGATGGTGCAATTCAACACGTCGGCTTTCGCGACCAATATTATCCATAATAGACATCGTTTGGGGGTTATGTCGTGTGAATATGAATGCTTTGTTTAACCCGCCGTCACCCGACATGGCCATTTAGTAAGGTGTGTCACGTTAACGAACGCGCCAATTAGTTAGTAGTTGGGCACACCAGTGTGTTGATTGGCTCACAAGTGACGACTTCACGTTTATCCCTTTATTTAAGACCTAAAAACAGGAGGATTTCTCCACAATTCTGGCTATCACCTGATGATGCTAGTTGTAATTACTGGCGAAACATCGTACTCTAATAGTAAGTGTTGTGGGTTTACTCTCCAACGCACCGGTAGCTCAACTAGCAACGAATTGACAAGTTTTGTTTACATGGCAAGCTTTACTAATTGGCTCTGACGGGTGGTGGCAGGTTTAATGAGACATTCATATACAATACGATCTATCCAAATAAAACATCTTATGGATGATGGTGCAAGTACCCCGTGGTCAGGACACAAACTCACGACACTGTCTGGATGGTGTTATGTATGCACTCTGAACTTATATACTTCAAATATTTTATGTTCTATAGTGATTTGCTTACCTTTTCTAGACTTCACGCGCCTATCGGTTTTGTTTTGTATTGTTTGGTGTTGTAATTTTCTGACCCGCCCCAACTGGACATCTGTGAAAGAGATCTTCACAGCTCATCGGATTTCTGCAGGATAAATACATTTTCCTGATTCTGAACCGACACACGAATAGCTTGAGCTGTATGATAGCTTTTAGAGTTGTTAAATGTGAGCATGTGTGTGTGTGAGGTAGGCCTTCATAGGTTCTCGCTAATAGGACTTGCCCCAATAGTCTGTTAAGGTTATACAGGGCATCTTTGTGTTTGTAAGAGTGTAGCGGTTAGCACGCCGCGTTACAAACAGGGCGACCTGGGTTCGATTCCCGCTCACGGCTTACACCAGTGACGATTATCTGAACCGGTCCCTGGGCCTATCCTAGGTTGACTCAGCCTCAAATGAGTACCTGGTGCGGTGTGTAAACATCGCTACTAGGGAGACAAAGCCGGCTGGACGTGGCCCTAGCCACCCACCCCCTCGTGTGTCGTGCCTATCTTCATAGGCGCTCGCTAACAGAACTTGCCCCACCAGCCTGTTGAAGGCTATACGGGGGATCTTTGTCTTTGTGTGCATGGGAGCAGGAGTGCCGTGGTCGGTGCATTGCACTGCGAACCCAGCGACCGGAGGCTTTATTTCCACACAACATCGGGAACGGATTATCTGAAAAAATCCTGAGCCTCCCCGAGCTCGACTCTGCCTGATGAGTAGCTGGTGTGATGTGTAAACTTTGCCACTTGGGAGACAAAGGTGGCTGGGCGTGGTGCTGACCACCCATCCACTCGTGTGCAGTGCCGGTCTTCATTGGTGCTTGCTAGGAGCACTTGCCCCAATAGTCCGATAAAGGCTACACGGGGGTCATTTGTCTTTGTCATATATATATATCCCACAGTGCGCTTTAACATTATGTGAAAAGCAATAATCATGAAAAGATCCAGTCACTATATATTACCCCTTAAGGAGGTGATTTATGAGCCTCATGTTCATTTAATGATTGATTATCTTCCTTCTGCCACCACGGGAAAGTATTATGCATGCGATGGCTTTTTCAATCTTCTTTTTTTTTACAATTGTATTAACATTTTATTCCAAATCGCTAAGCGGGGATGAGCCTGGCCAGAACTAGGATGGGCGACTGCCACGCATGCCAGGTTGTAAAATTCGAGTACTGGCTAGGGGGCTCTACTGGGTCGTGATCACAAAAGAGCAGTGCCTCAGAATTAATTGTTGTACTGTACTCTGTGTTTGAACGTCTGTGCACCCCAAGAACCAGACTGGTGAAGTCTGGTCAAACAACGTCCATGACCATTCGTTCATTCAGCAGTGGATTAATAGGGGCTGTAAATTGGTATTATTGGCTTACCGTAGTAGTGATAACATTGTTTTTATTACTGCGATAATGCTGTACACAAATACACCAACTTAATCTCCAGCCCTTGTCGCCTAAGTACATGCACATTAATGCCAATAAATCCAGTCAGCACTAAAGCAGAAAAGTTTAAACTGTGAATAATAATTAGTTGTTTTTTTTATCGAAAGGGCACCCTCATGGGTATGCCGTAGCGGACGCCTCGAGCGCTTTGCCTCATCTCATCTCAGCACAATTTTAAAGGGCGCCCCCAGTAGCAGCAGCCCCTGTGCAGAACAAGGCGACCTGGCACCTGGCACGCATTCATTTGCCAGTAAGAGGTGGGGGGGGGGGTGGTTGGGGAGGGGTGGGGGGACAGTGGACGATTGCTGTGTATCGCCCCAAACGAATGACGTGTAGGTAATCGTCAAATTTGGACGTTGACTCCGGCACACGGCGGCCTGCTCATGTGAATGACGTCGGGGCGATTTTTGTCGCCCACCGTGAAGTGGACGGCGCCTAGCGCTGTTGCGACACACACCCACAGCAGCAATGACCTCAGGGTGGCCCGCTGAGTTCGAACCGCGAACCTCTGCAACGGGATGGCAAAATGCGCGCTCTCTCCTGCTGCGACCACATCACCGCCCATTTATAGCACGGCATTGCTTAATGTCCTCAAAATCATCATGAAAAATATATATATACATATTTATGTATAGCCCCATTTCTTTGCTGAATGAAGAACTCCTCCCATGCCGTATCGGTAATGAGGATGTGTTTAACCACACTGCACCGTTCTGGTTGGTCCACGTTGGTGATGTTAGCCATGGCCAGGAATCGAACCGAGGTGTTTAGTTGTGGAGTGCAATGCGATAACCACTGCGACTGTACCACCCCTCCCCAATCATCCACCTCCATCCCCCCCCCCCCCCCCATGTGTAAAAAATTACGGTTATTGTGAACTCGGATTGCTCCCGGTACTTACACAAAAATTCCCACCGTTCCTCTTCGGCGAGCAATCAAAGCTATTCATTGGTATTTAATTTGGTTTTCGTCTTGTTTTACTGCAGCTGTGGGTGTGCTGGCAACTTGTGGATGTGACGGAGGAAGTAAGCTTTCTTCGCGATCCTCAGGACGCCAATTACGAATGCTCTGGCAGTGGTTACTGCTGGGCAGATAATTTGCAAGGCTGCCAATTGAGTTTGCAAGGCTGCCGCAAAATGCGCGGTGAGCCTCTATTGTAGGGCGAGGCCAATGTATTGTAGATATGATAATTATTGAAGGGTTCGGTCTGTTACTCAAGATAAACTCTTCATTAGGGTGCCATGGTGGCCAGATATTAACTACCTAGACTGGTATGCAGGAGGTCGTGTGTTCGATCACGACCCTGACGCCTGTATATTTGGAGTTTGCATGTTCTCCCCGTAGTTGCGTGGATTTTTTTCGAGTCCTCCGGTTTTTCCTTCAACATTTAAAATCAATATGCGCTTCGAGTATTTCACTGCTGCAAATGTCCATTTGTGGCCAGGTCACTTCTGAAAAAGAGCTATATAGCTCGATGGGCCTTACCTGGTAAAATGAAAAAGTTCAACACGGAGGCTTTCATCGCGACCAATATTATCCAAAATAGAGGGAGGGTTTTTTGGGGTGAGATAGCGTATACATAAATGTGCCGTTAAACCCGCCACCACCCAACACGTAAAGGGTTGTCACGTAAGCGAAACATACCAATTAGTTTCTAGTTCAGCACACCAGTTTGTTGCAGAGTAAACCCACAACATTTAAAATGCGAGAACTGTGACGTTTCGCCAGTAATTACAACCAGCGGCATAAACACACCAGTGTGTTGATGCCGCTGGTATTGTTTACGTAGAAAACCTGATTCATTGGCTGTGTCCGGGTGGTGGTGGCGGCTTTAACGACACATTTCTATTTACGTGATATAACCCCCTCAAAAAAATAACCTATATTGTGAAAACATTTTTTGTTTAATATTCCGAATTTTTAAAACGTGTAATCTGAATAAAAACAATGCAATTATCCTCAGACCTCCTAGTTTAGAGTTCCGTCTCCGACTCTCACCACCGTCTCACTGGTCGCTCTGTGTGTGTGTGTGCTGTGAGTGAATGCAGCGTCACCGAATAATTTGATGACTTAAGTAATCGATTAACTCTACCAATTATCCTTGTTGTCCTTCCCCGCACCGCTAACCCGTTTTCAGATGAAGCTGAAACAGCATCAGCAACACACCCTAAGTTTCCTGCCCCCAACCGCAACTTAAATAGGATCTGCTTGAAAAAGTCTCGAGACTGAGGCATGCCTATGTAATTTATTCTTTATTTTATTAATATATACTTAAAAGTTTTCGTCCTGGGATATTAAAGTACGTGTGCAGACTATTATTATATCAACCTGTCAAGCCAAGTATGCAACCAGTTCAGCAGTGAGCCAGAGGAGAAGATCGACTCCCAAGAGTACGAATGCTCAGCGTTACCGTTTCTCTCTCTTTATATGTAATAGTCGTCCGTCAATCATTCCAAATCTAATCTCATTCCAATATAATGTGTATGGAAGTAAAAAAAAAGGAATTGCATAACAGTTGAGGGAAAAAAATAGCTTGACATCTGCCATTAGGGGAACAACATCTCTGCCAAAACTAGGTCGCAGGAGGAATTATTTGTATTTTCCTTTCTCGTTTTACTTTTTTTTAAAATGCGATGGGTTGGCTCGAGTGCCTTGGGCCCAGTTATTGCTTCAAACTTTTTTTTTTGAAATTGTGAAGATGCCAGTGCAGACTGGAATTGGTGTTGACAAGTGTGACTGCTTGGAGTACTCTCTCTCTCTCGCAAGAGGAAAAAAAAACTATAATAATTTTTGCCGTGGAAAATCGTGCAATACGGGATGTCGTCTGGCACGGAAGATGTCGTGTGACCTACAGCGATAGAGCTCGCAAGCTTACAATCGAAAAGGTTGTGGATTCAAAATCCTGGCTCTGGGTTGACTCAGCCCCCTCCTCCCCCCCCCCCACTGTCCTCAGGTTCGATAAAAACGAATTCCCACTTTGTGGGGAAGTCAATTGTAGTTGGGCTATTGAGACACTCGCCTGGAGGAATTAAACATGGGATAAATTACCCTGTAACTATGATTTTTATTCAAACTACAGTTCCACCGTATTGTCAGTCGCAGCATGAAATGCATTTACAAAAGACACACGTGTCGCCCTAATATACGCTGATTTTAAATTGCGATGATTCGTTATTGCGTTGGTCATCATTTAACACGGCACTCGCTGACATGTCAATCGCCCCTGATGTGCGCTATGGCTGGAAATTGAATTTTCGTCACGGGCGTTCGCTGCGCAAGTGTGCCAACCACTTTCCCACCGCTCCACCAATTAAACAAAATCATCTAGCAATATGAATTACCAACAAAACCCCGCATTTCTAATTGTTTGTTGCAAGACAAGCCATCGTATGTCAGGGCCTCTGCAGCTTAATTTTTCTCTGCTTTTGTGTTTGTGGAGCACATTGTGTTCACACAGAACATATCAGTGTGCATGCTTTTGTGTTTTTTTTTCCTTCTCAAAAGTACGTTTTATTAACAAAAGATTCAGGTACACAACACAGAGAATGTCAAAGTTGGGTTGACACCAGCACTAACCACACATTACGGATTACAGTGCAATGGAAACTTTGTCTAAACCGCATGTTTCAATACACTCTTACTACCGTAGTGTCTTGCTAAGCTCTGATACCCCAGTAGGAGAAGAAGAAAAATGGATGGGGGTGGGGGGAGTGCCTGAATGCCCTCATGAATGCTCTTAAAAATCGTTGCCCACTGGAGGAGAGGAAGTCAAGGGCTCCCATCTGCATGTCTTTGTTTAGTCCTGCACGCACTGCCTTCTGGGGGGTTAACTTACCAAAGGAAATATATTTTCAAAATATAGGGGTTTTTTGGGGGGGTTAGATCGCTGAAATATAAATGTGTCGTTATTTACGCGATTTAACCTAAAAAAAATACGCATTATGTTTTATATTATATTCTTGGTTCTTTCGGTAAAGTCACGTAGAAGGGAAACAAAAAAAAATAAAAAAAATATATTTTATTGTTTCCCTGCTACGTGACTTTACCGAAAGAACCAAGAATATGAATTCCCTGCAGTCACGAAAGCTTTAAATAAATAAATAAAAATATGGCTTATGTTGGTTGCGAAAGCCTACGTATTACAAAAAAGGTATTTTTTTTTCCCTTAAGGCGAGCTAGTTCTGTGAATAGGCCTCCTGCAGTGATCGCACTTGGCCCTCAAACTACTCCCAGCACCTCGTAACGGCATTAAAACGAAATGTACGCAGAACCCTATGCTGCCTCCGCTTACTAAACATGCATTTTGTCGTGAGACCATCTGATTTTTATTGGCTTTCCACACACACATTACCAAGCAGCATTATATACATATTTTTAAAGCAATTAAATACTTGATTGGCAGCGTGATGTATGAGCAATCTAAGCAAAAGCTGTGCGCCCCTAGCAGCTCAAAGAGCCTTGGATTCATAAGGACAGTAAATGTCGGGGATGAACCGAGGCGCCACCGTGGAGAGCTGTTAACTGCCTCGCCTGGTATGCAGGAAGTCATGGGTTCGATCCCAAGCCTGACGTCTGTATGTTGGGAATGTGTGTGTGTGTCTTTCCCCGTGGTAGCGTGGATTTTCCCCTCCACATTTTAGAAACATGCGTTCGGAGTATATGGCTGCTATGCATTACGCAACTTCGTTGGGCTATGATTGGCGGGCAGGTCTCTTCGGGCTACAAATCATTCAATAAGAATAGCTTAATAAATACATGGAGGTAATTAATGACTCATCTCTAGCCTGTCTGCACCGCATCTATATGTCTGTCCCTTGTTTACATCGCAACGTCACTATCCCTTTCTTCTCATCTTGCTACATCTCGAGCTTAATCTCTTTTGCGCTCTGCATTCGAATTAACAAATCGAGGAGCAATATTGTATAATAATGATATTACGTTATTTACGTAGATTCATTTGCGCAAGTGCATTGCACAATGCTGCGAAAATCTGCAAACGCGGAGGCGCGCGCACAGATTTAAGATATTTTCGGCCAATCTGAGTATCTATACAAGTGGTCGGAAACCGGAACGCCCGGGGGAAAAACAATCTACAAAAGTGCGACGAAGCAACGCTCTATCCCACACAGCTTAAACAGATGATATGAGTCCACATTTGCTGCACTGCCCTCTGACAAGTCGGGGTATGCCCCCCCCCTCCCCACCCCCCTGCATCCGCTCTTTGCGGTAACTTGCACGAGCCACTTAACCCTCGCAGCCTCAATTAGCGCTGGAATACAGGGCACGTGCATAGACACCAGCAGCGGCAGCAGCACCAAGAAGCATTATGGGATGAATGTCTACACTGCTCCCACGGCCCCACAAAGGGCGGCTGGGAGGGAATCCCCGACGTCCCACGACAACTCTCGATGTCGCTTGTACGCCGATGACGTGAAGCGATCCTCCATCGTCTTCATTGCGTTGCCATGCAGGAGAGCTGCCACGGTCATAACCCCGACCCAGGGGGATTACATCTGCATAGTGTGGGCTGTTATAGCCAAGAGATTGCATGGGCCGTCCATTAAGGGTATCATCCACTATTAAGAATTTTTTTTTATTTCTCTCATTTGACATGGTGATGTGGCGGGGTGGTTCAGGAGTCGGAGATCGGAGTTGGCGTAATCTCCGAATCCTGTGTTCGAATGCATGCGGCCTGCGTGTGGTTCTAACCAGGTTCTGGGCGCAGCGACTTTATGGTCTCGGCACGGGCCAACAAGGCGAAACAAAATCAATTTGGCTCTGTACTTATTTCGGGAAAAAAAATAATAATCAGCAAGGCCTCACTCAGCGTGTGCTCACGCAGCGCCTTTTCTCCACGGCACGCTTCTAATTAAGGAGCGCTTCTTCGTTTCCCCGCACGCAACGCAGAACGCGCTCGCTATCGCGCGTTTTTGAGCCGCCACCAACGACCAACAAACTTTCTTGAGCCGCGCGGCCGAGCGATGCAGCGATACGCGCACGGGGTGGGGAATGCCACTTTGAAGGGATTGCAGAGGTGGATCTCTGGTCGAATGCTTCTGACGAATTATTTACACAACCAAGTACGCAGGAACACTTTTTTGAACCCAAATTCACACTGCTATCTAATATTCGTTCGTAATTGATGTTTATGGACAACACGTGTGTTATTTGTAACACGATGATGATAGATGACAAAACCATACAACGAATTGTGATTGTGAAGATATAAAGTAAACGTAAAATTTTTTTACCAGGTAAGGGCCACTGAGCTATATAGATTTTTTTAAGGAACCTGGCCATAAATGATAGCTCAAGGAAGTGGCTTATCATGTGGACATTTATCCAAGCTAAACATTGTAAATGCATGACTACGGGGAGAACATGCAAACTCCAAATATACAGGCATCAGGGTCGGGATCGAACCCACGACCTCCTGCATATCGGGCGAGGAAGTCAACATCTCGCCACCGTGGACCCCTTATATTTCACTGTTGGTATCCTGAATGCCTAATTGCAATTTTTGTCCAGCATGGCGACTCGTTAAACTTACAAAGAGTTGACCTTTTTTAAAGGTAACAAAAAACAAATCTAACGACTCATTTTATATAGCCATCATTCATGCAAATCTCATCTCACAAGCTTTGGGGAACCACAGACCAAGCTGGAGAGTGGCAGCCAGGCGGTCAGCTGGTGCCTCCCAACAATTCCTTTGCCAACAAACTCACTCGCAATGGGCCACACTTCACCTCTCACGTGCGCCCTCCACCAACCACGTAACCACTGTCGAACGAACTAAAACCCATGCGGAGTGCTGGCCGCAGAGGTTTCACGCGATGCGCTACGCACCTGTTGAGCCGAGATCGATTCCCGGTCCAGGTTAACGTCAGTGGTGAGTATCTGAATCCTTTCTTGGGTCCCTCCTTCATTGAACCCCACACTGACCGGGAGTGGCGAAGTACAATCTAGGGTGATGGCGGTGGCACTGTTCACATGTCGTCCGACTAAAAGGCACATCCGCTGTGTGATGTGACTCCACAAGCGAGGTGCACGCATCGCGTAACCTGGCACGGGGATGTTGAAATAAACGAGGGCGTGTGGTCAAGAGGTGTTCAAAAATTAAAAAAAAAACTTGTTGGGTTGATGACACACTGTCCCTTTTAAGGTCCTATGCTTTATCCAGGAATTATCGCCAGTATACGCTACTCTATGGGATGATTGGAATTTTTGTTTTATTTGCACAGCACCCAGGCTCAGGAATGTCCTGCTCTTGGGGGTTGGGAATTTGCAGTCGTTGGGGACTTCTTAAGTCCCATCTGAAGGACCCATCACCATCCACCACCCTGTGTTTTTAATGGCCTCTCTCTAGTACTCTATCTGGTCTCGTTAGTTTCTCTCTCTCCCTGGTGACCTGTAACGTATTCCTTACTTCCTCCTCGACACTCACGGCGCTCTGAGATCCATCCTTCATTTTGGAAAATGTTGCTGGCTCTGGATCCACAGGTCCTAACACTTATTTATTCATCTGTTGGGTTGGATTTCAACTTGACACGGCATGGGAAGGCGTTCATCCAGCAGTAGATTGACAATGCTGTGAGTCTCTTATTATTATTTAGTTTACAACAGCTCCTCTCACGGCGTAGCTGTAGTTCGTTCGCTGCAGCGCTCAATGATTCGAATCCAGCGGCTACCCTGATTAATACTGTGGGTACGGAAACCGTGGTAATAATAGTTAAAAATTATCCCTCTGATATAATTCATTTTGTAGAGTAGAATAGGAAAGTGGCGTCATGTGTGTTGTCCAGTGCGATGACGTCATGGGACGTGATGTCATGCACTCGGGGCAACAGAATGACGTCACAGCTCCTCAAGGATAAAGGGGGGGGGGGCCCATGACGTCAACGGGGTCGTAGCTGTCATTTATTGTATGCCAGCGGCATAGTCAAAATTTTGCCAAATTTGAACAATTACCTCCAAATTACTCCGGCTGCAATTGCACGGCAAATCGTCGCCCCTTACGATGGATACTTGGCAGGAGCCTTCTAATAAAAGGTCATGAGACCGAGTGATTCTAATCTGGAAAAACAAGTCTTAATCACGTGGTCATTTTCGCTCTTCTTTATAAACTATCCACTTGTAACTTTCGATACCCACATTCTCGCCGATGAAGACTTTCACCTGCAGAAAAAAAACTATTCACGAGAAAATCCTCCTCTATCTTAGGCAAGTACGGGGCTAAGCGTTTGTATAACGCGTGTAAAATCGTCTCCCATTCGGCAGAAAACCACATTTACACAGAGAAAAAGGGATAACCTTACAAACATTTTTTGTTTACAAATTGCATTTTCGCTTACGCGTACGAGACGTGCGCCGCAGAGAGATTCGTCGGCTTCCAATCCTTTGTTGTTTCTGTTTGAAAAAAGATCGGAGGTGGCGGTGGGGTGAGTGGTTATGAAGAATGGCGAAATTAATCACAAACAGTAGAGGACGCATCGGTTACGTCCCAAACACGTGATGTTCATCGCCGTCCCAGATTGTGAGTTGATTTTTTTTTGGGGGGGGCCCAAGGCATTGGCCCCGGAGTTTCTATAACAAGCTGATGCCTGTCACCTTGTATTCCCATAACACTGCATTACCTGTGTGTCCCCCCCCCCCCTTCACTGAATGTGTTATAGGGCTGTCATATGGCTTTCCATTCTGATGATTACATTCTCTTTGCATGCAATTGTACAAAAAGCAGGTGGCGTAAGCCGTGTCGAGTGTGTGTGCGTGTGTGCAGGACGGCGCAACTGCACCAGGGACAATGGGCCCAAGGCACCAGCCCAGGTGAAGAAGGGGGGAAGGAACTTGGACAGGCGGCAGGTGTTCGTTTCATTTCCTTGCGCCAGGGCCATTGCTGCCAACAAACAACTACACGACTCAAGCAACAATATTGCATTCTACATGTAAACCTAGTCGAGGATTTGAGTCTCTTTCATCCGGCTGAGCGGAGCAGCGGTTAGAGCATGGGGCTCGCAAGTCGTAAAAAAAAAGGTTCACCGGTTCACAACTCGCTCGGAGGAAGATGACTTGGCCTGGGATTGATAAATAAACGTGACCACTTTGTGAGAAATCAAACATCCCAATGCAACATATCTTCCTGGTGAAAGTCTTGACACTCGGCGAAGAGTTACTGGATAATTAAGGGCTGTAAATTAGAACGTGTAAATGTATAGCCCATGAATATATTTATATACACTTCGATATAATCAGATTACTTGGAAACGAACGGTTAAATCCTGATGGGGTTGAGTGGTAACAGTTTTTAGCTCACTGGAGTCACTGCACTATGAGCGTGAATGCAATTTATAGCCACGCCTTACATAAAGTGGCAAGTGGCGTTTGAATCAGTCCTGGGCACGTGGACTTGAACCAACCCGCTCTGACCAGCGTGATGAAAGTGTGGTCAATGAAGCCTCCGTGACCGAAAGGTGTGAGTGGGCCTTCATCCAGTGGTAGTTTGATAACCGGTTGTAAATTGCTATTTTTGGTACAAGTGTAGTCTCAACGATTCAGAGACAGAGTTTCTAGGAGGAACTTTCTTTATTATTAACAACTTTTCACTGTCTCATCCACAGTAGCTTAGCCTGTGCACGAAAATAGCTGTAAAACACTGACGGCGCTGACTTAGATAGCCAACTGCTCTCCTTCGTGGCGCAATATCTAGCGGAGACGTTTAGCGACGACGGCGACGAGACGCCAGCGACGACGAGACGAGTCCACTCCCAGAACCGGCAGCCTCGAGCTCCCCCCTCTCGCCTCCTTTTATGCACCCGGCGCGGCCAGGCTCCGCCCTGACCACGCCTCCCTTCTCGAACCCGCTAGCAGCAGTTTCCAGGGGCCTCCAGACGGGGTCCTCCATGACCCTTGCCCCAGTTCCTCCTCTCTGCTAACCCACCGTGCACGCCCTCACCGGCACGTGTACTTGTCTGTCCACCACAGTTGCCGCTGCTGTCCACCAGCCAGCGCTATTACACTACACTTGTACAGCCCATTTTGTTAGTACGGCAACTTGCGGGCCATGAGGGTTAATTAGCCATACTTCACCATGCTCGCCGTGTCTGGGATGGTGCAGGTGGGTAGAGGATGACAATGGGCTTTGTTGCATTACCCTCTACTGCCCACAACGCCGTCTATACCTGTATTCTGCACAAAGCTGCCATCCATCCGAGCACGGTGCAGGCTCAATTCTACTTACCTTTCGTCAGAATCAGAATATTTATACTGGAGAAATCCAATGAGCTATAAAGCTCTCGTTCACCAATGTTCATATTCAATAGATAGCTTGTGAGTGGCAGTGTTAAACGTGATTCGCGATTGAGTTTGGGCTTTGTGCAATGATAATCACGGGTTGGAATTGAACCTTTGATTCTTGATATTTTATGAAATGAGACCAGCATTATTCGTTTGAAGTTTGCAAAAAAAGAGGTCCTGGTAATGTTCTCTAAAATCTTGGACGTTGAGTTATTGCATGAGTCACGGGGACCAACGGAATGTGTTGGTTCAATGTTGCATTGATATATTGCTCATAACTACAAATTTCATCCCCCATGTAGCCTCAACATAACTGTTGGGGCACATGCTGTTAGCGAACACCTAATGAGGGCTGGCATGGCACACTAGGGGGGTGGGTGGCCAGCACCAAGCTCGGCCGCCTTTGTCTCCCTTTTGGCGATGTCTATCACTCTACACACCGCACCAGGTGCTCATTTCAGGCTGCGTAAGCCTAGGAGAGGGCGAAGACCGGTTCAAACAATCGTCACTGGTTTTGAACACGAGTGGGAATCTAACTCGGGTTACCGGGGTCGTAGAGCAGCACTCTAACCCAGTGTTCTTCATTTCAAGGCCCCGTGGGTCACCGGTGGCCTTTGGTGCAGCCCCTGACGTGCGCCCCCCCCCCCCCCCCCGTGACAATACACAAAGAGTGACAACACCCCCCATCATCATCATCATCGTCGTGCTGCTGCTGTCAAACCTCAACAATGGTTTCAAATGTGTGGCGGCCCTCACACTGATGATGTCTTATCGGCGACAGTGGCCCTGCTCTGAAAATTTATTGAAGAACACTGCTCTTACCGCTACGCTATCTCTCCCCCCCCCCCCCCCACTATGAAATTATAGCAAAGCTGCGCCTGCCACCACTCCTCCCCCTGCCCCCCCCCCGGTAAAAAAAAAATGCAAAAGGCAGACCACGAAGACAAATTAAGATTTATGCCATCTGCAAATAGCATCAGCCTCACAAGGGATCCTCGTACACCAGAGCAAATCATGCTTAGTGTCAGCATGCAGCGCGTGGCCTTGTGAGGACGAATGGCTTTTTAGGGCAGCGCTCATGATCATATGTCCTTGGCAGCCGGGTAATGCTCATCATACCGGTTGGCGTGGTGTGCTGGTTTCACCCTTGTTAGGGACTGCTTGAGTTGTTGCAGCTTTGGAGACCGGGAGATTTGATGATCAATGTCCCGTCGCCGAGTTGACGATGGCATGAGTCGCAATTTCTCACTTAACAGAGTGGCCCGTGGTGAAGGTTTGTCGTCTCCCGTTCCAAGGGACTGCTGTGTAGCAGCAATACAAGGCTAGGAAGACACGACTTCGTACATGTTCCACAATCGTCCATAATAGCGGTTTTTTTAGTTAGATCGTGTAAATGTAAATGTCTTTAAACCCGCCATCACCCGACACAGCCAATTAGTAAGGTTTGTCACGTAAACGAAACGTGCCAGTTCGTTGCTAGTACAGCACACCGGTCGTGTTGGAAATAAAACAACATTTACAATTCGAGTACGACGTTCCGCCAGTAATTGTAATGAGCATCATTAGACAGACGTTTTGGAAAATACTATGGTTTAACGCGCGACACAATCCACGGAGAATTATGCAGCCAATTGTTCTAAATGATTCGATATATAGTGCGACACAAGAGCTACGATTACTATAAAATCTGTTTTTCAAAAATTATATGAAATATTTTACGATGAAAAGATCCACAGTAATCGTCTGGGCTGTTTTATAAAAAAAATATATTACCACAAATTGCACAATAGAGGACAAAGCAATAATCGTATCGCCCGTTTATGCAAATCAGAGTATTTGGGTCAGTCTTGATTTGAAGCTTTCGTGACTGTAGGAATCCATACTCTTTGGTTCTTTCAGTAAAGTCACGTAGATACAAAAAGAACCAAAGAGTATTTTGGTCATGTTTACGAAGCTAAAAATAATTGATGCTCACTGTAATAAAATCAACAAGTTGCCTACTAACTGTTAAATAAAATAGACTAGTGCTTTATAAAAATGACGGCACAGCAATTCTATGACATGTGCACAATAAGCGTTGTTGGGTTTGAAGTCATAATGATTATACAAACTTATGGTAGGCTTATGCTGAGTAGGCTGCGGTTGAAATCCCTCTTCATACTTGAAGTATAATCCAAACACAAGAACGAGACACCAACACTGGAATGCAATTAGACGATGAAGGGAAACTGTCAGCGCGATGATCGTCATTTTGAAATATCACATCGTAATTGTGACTTGATATAAAACAAATCCATCGCCGCAACCCGATATGGAAAATTGCCCATGCAATAACTGCCGTGACGCACTCCTGCAATGGCACAGCATTGCTCTTTCAACATCGTATTATTAGTGTTCCTCCCTTTCCCATCCCCGTTGATGCATCCGCAGGATTAATCTGTAGCTATGCATTCTAGGCACACCCGGACTTACCATTTGCACGGGAAGACCGATGTTTGGCCATTATCCAACTAGGGGCGCATTCACATCATAGGTTAAAACTTTTTACAAAAGTCAGATACCCTGGCCCTGATAAAGGGGTTGGCCTTGGAGTTCGTTTTTTTGTTGTTGCAGCCACCCGCCAAATGGGCCGTGAGTTGGCTTCGGTCGCGTTTCTCTCGCTCCCCGCGTTTGCCACTCACTCTTACACCGCGGCCCTCCAAAAAACCCTTCCGTGAGATAGCGGGTCCCGCCGTTCAATTACGGAGAGATGAATTGTTTTTGGCGCAGCGCGTTGGAGGGAGAAAAATGAATCCGATATATCACCACCACCACCACCCCACTCGTCTCCACCCCCCCCCCCCCACCGCTGTCTCCCCTCCACCCCCCCTGGGTAACAAACGTTGCCCAGTCAAGGGTCTGGCTAAGAATTATGCGCCCTATACAACAGGCGGTGTTTTTTTTGCGTTCGGGAGACGGTACGGCGTGTATGCCGTGGAATTGCCCATCTTCGCGTTGGTATATTGTTGACGTACGTGTGTAAATATGAACGGCTTTGCTTGGCCTTTGCGACGGGGTGAGGCTAGGTGATTGCTTTTGA
The DNA here is from genome assembly GCF_048934315.1 of Petromyzon marinus. Lineage (NCBI taxonomy): Eukaryota > Metazoa > Chordata > Hyperoartia > Petromyzontiformes > Petromyzontidae > Petromyzon > Petromyzon marinus. The sequence continues at coordinate 8,363,487 of NC_133710.1, read as the reverse complement.
GGTGTCTACAACATGTTCCAAACATTGTCTGCCATAAGCTCCTGCTTTAAGAGTAAGTTTTTCATACAATTGTGATGTTATCGTTTTAAAAGCGATTTTTTTTTCAACAACATTGTGGTAGAGTCGTGGTATTGCATACGGAGCTATAACAGGTCACTGCAGGGTGGGCTGGTAGGACAAGTCTCTGCGCTGTCTATTGCTGATTTTACACCCAACAGCACGAGATTTCACTTCGTTAAAGTATTGAAAGGGGACGGACGGACGGACATATTAATCTATTGCAGGCTGGTACACTCAGTTTACAACTTCGTTCCTACCAGTAAAACCAGTGACCTGAGTTCAATCCCTTGACTAAGGCTAACATGAATGGTGAGTATCTGAATGTGTTTCTAAGACCCTCCCTCCTTCACCAACCTTCACTGACCAGAGTAGTGAAGTATGGTCAAACAATCTCCCATGACTGATATGGCATGAGCAGATCTTGATTGAGTCGTGTATTGATGAAGAGATTAAATGTATTAGGATAGTTACTATTACTACTACTGGATAACTCCTATTATTGATGAAAATATGGGGTGGGGGTGAACTTCATCTGCCATTTTTTACTGAGAAATTCCCCAAATGTACCTGCGAAAATAATGTATGAATTATGGATAATTGCACGAATTGTCCACAATAGAGGTTGTTTGGTTAGATCGTGTCAATATAAATGTCTTTAAACCTGCCACCACCCGACAAAGCCAATTAGTAATGTTTGTCACGTAGACAAAAAAAATCCAATTCGCTACTAGTACAGCACACCGGTGTGTTGGAGACTAAGGGGCCGTCCATAAATGACGTCACGCGATTTTGGACGATTTTTGACCCCCTCCCTCTAGTCACATGGCGTCACAAAAAGTCAGACCTCCCCTCAAATATGACGTCACAAAACTCTGCTCCCCCCCACCCCCCCCCCACAAAAAAACTAAACATGCTTCAAATCGCTTTAAACTATTGTCATCGTAGCGCGTATTTAATGTGGCGCTGCACTCTGATGTTGTAGGAGAAAACATTTATTTTAAAGTCTATTCAATTAAGTAGAACGTGTTGTCTATATTTATTTAAAGTTGCGCATTTTTACGTGACGTCACATGTGATGTCCTCACTCGTAAGCCAATCAGGCGTGAAGGCCAGAGGGAGGCGGGTAATGTATGCACGTAAATTACAATAGATAGCCATCACCGGTTGGGTCATTCATATGCTGATCAACATACATTATGCAATACGTTTTGGGTGCTAAATGCAACAATATTGAGGTCTGCTAGCCACGAGGGATTTCGGGAGAGAGTTTGAGTAGTTGTTGTTATTCCCCCCGGTCGAAGTTCAATTACGGTATTTGCAAAAAAAAAGTACAGAGAGGAAGCCATTGCGAAATGTGGGACGGGCAACAAACACACTCTGATAATTGCTGATGATGTGAAGCAATTGGAGCGTGGCTAAAGGGAGTTGTCGTAAACCCTTTTACAGTGAGGGAAAAAAAAGTATTTGATCCCCTGCTGATTTTGTACGTTTGCCCACTGACAAAGAAATGATCAGTCTATAATTTTAATGGTAGGTTAATTTGAACAGTGAGAGAGAGAATAACAACAACAAAATCCAGAAAAACGCATGTCAAAATGTTATTAATTGCTTTGCATTTTAATGAGGGAAATAAGTATTTGACCCCCTCTTAATCAGAAAGATTTCTGGCTCCCGGGTGTCTTTTATACAGGTAACGAGTTGAGATTAGGAGCACACTCTTAAAGGGAGTGCTCCTAATCTCAGCTTGTTACCTGTATAAAAGACACCTGTCCACAAGCAATCAATCAATCAGATTCCAAACTCTCCACCATGGCCAAGACCAAAGAGCTCTCCAAGGATGTCAGGAACATGCAAGATCTCACCTCGTGGAGTTGCAATGATCATGAGAACGGTGAGGAATCAGCCCAGAACTACACGGGAGGATCTTGTCAATGATCTCAAGGCAGCTGGGACTATATTCACCAAGAAAACAATTGGTAACACACTACGCCGTGAAGGACTGAAATCTTGCAGCGCCCACAAGGTCCCCCTGCTCAAGAAAGCACATATACATGCCCGTCTGAAGTTTGCCAATGAACATCTGAATGATTCAGAGGACAACTGGGTGAAAGTGTTGTGGTCAGATGAGACCAAAATGGAGCTTTTTGGCATCAACTTAACTCGCTGTGTTTGGAGGAGGAATGCTGCCTATTACCCCAAGAACACCATCCCCACCGTAAAACATGGAGGTGGAAACATTATGCTTTGGGGCTGTTTTTCTGCTAAGGGGACAGGACAACTTCAGCGCATCAAAGGGACGATGGACGGGGCCATGTACCGTCAAATCTTGGGTGAGAACCTTCTTCCCTCAGCCAGGGCATTGAAAATGGGTCGTGGATGGGTATTCCAGCATGACAATGACCCAAAACATACGGCCAAGGCAACAAAGGAGTGGCTCAAGAAAAAGCACACTAAGGTCCTGGAGTGGCCTAGCCAGTCTCCAGACCTTAATCCCATAGTAAATCTATGGAGGGAGCTGAAGGTTCGAGTTGCCAAACGTCAGCCTCGAAACCTTAATGACTTGGAGAAGATCTGCAAAGAGGAGTGGGACAAAATTCCTCCTGAGATGTGTGCAAACCTAGTGGCCAACTACAAGAAACGTCTGACCTCTGTGATTGCCAACAAGGGTTTTGCCACCAAGTACTAAGTCATGTTTTGCAGAGGGGCCAAATACTTATTTCCCTCATTAAAATGCAAATCAATTTATAACATTTTTGACATGCGTTTTTCTGGATTTTTTTGTTGTTATTCTGTCTCTGACTGTTCAAATAAACCTACCATTAAAATTATAGACTGATCATTTCTTTGTCAGTGGGCAAACGTACAAAATCAGCAGGAGATCAAATACTTTTTTTCCCTTACTGTAGGTACCGTTGATAAAAAAAAAACCGTTTAGTTTAAAAAATGAAAATAGTTTAACGGCTTAAGTTTCATAGGAGTATTGAGTACTTTAATAGTGCCACGGATAAGAGGACTTATTTGGGATGTCAACAATGTAATAGTTAATTTACATATTGACTGCCACAGCCTAAGTTAGCAATGCATTGAAATGCGTTTTTTGTAAAACTACTCTCAGCCCCAATTTTTTAAAATGTTTGTTTCGAGAAGACAGCCTTGCCATTAATTTCACGCCACAATCATCTCGGTGGGGTTTGTTGTTGCTGAAAAATAATAGATAGGGGCACATCGAGATATATAATCCCGTATTTCCTGGATTATGAGACGCTGCAGAAAGTAAAACTCAGAAAACTTGCACCCACTGTCGAGAAAGTTGTGGAAATATCGTCCCAAACACACCTATTCGGGTGCTTTTAGCCATGCTGCATGTGGCTTGTAATCCGATACTGTGGAAGCAGAAGGGTTGGTGGATCTCACAAAAAGACAAAGATCCCCCGTATAGCCTTAACAGACTGTAGGGGCAAGTGCTGTTAGCAAGCACCTATGAAGGCCAGAACGGTACACGAAGGGGTGGGTGGCCAGCACCACGCCCGACCACTCTTTGTCGCCCTCGTGACGATATTTAAACACCGCCCGGTTCAAACAATCATCACTCGTGTTGGCTGAGAGCGGGAATCGAACCCGAGTCGCCAGGTTCATAGCGCAGCGTGCTAACCACTACACTACCGCTCTCACACAAGCAAGCACACACACATTCGTAAAACTCCCTACCCGTGGGCATTGAGGTAGCTTGCCAGGGTACAAAGGCAGCACAGCGAGTGGGTTCACTTCCATCTCTGCGGAGATTTTAGTGATGCTCCCCCACGTGCGTGTGTGGTTCTTCTCCCGGCTTTTTGCGTTTCCTCTCGCGTGTATAAACACTCGCAAAGGGCTCCCATGAGGAGAGAGCCTAAAGCGCTTGTTGGGGCCTTTCCCCCGCTGAAATAAATAGCACCCGTCTAATGAAGTTGGCCAGATATTCCAATGTAGGACCACAGAGCTTGGGGAGACTTGCTACCACTTCTGGTGGCCCGTCTGGAGTCCCGCGGGAGTCTCCTCCGTGGGAACAAAAAAAAAAATTCGCGCGCGACAAATTCTACGGCATTTGAGAAGTGCATCTGCGTACACGACTATGATGTATAAAATAAAACTACAGAATAATAATTGTAAAAGGCACTCAAAAAATGTTTTTTTTACGTACAAATTTAGGGTTTGGGGAAAGTTTTGTAATTTGGAGGTCACGAGATATGTCATGGTTTATGTTGATACGGTATACGTTGCTGGGCCGAAAAACTGGGTTGAAATTAATAGTAGTTTATTATTCTTTGGGTCTTTCTTGAAAGTCACGTAGATAGGTTCAAAGAAAATAACAAAATAACAACAAAAAAGAACTACCGCGTTTAAATCGCAATACAAGCAGTAGTCATCAGGAAATGGAGGGTTAGCTTCTAAAGACAACTGCTTATAAAGGTTTGAAATGGGCGTAGCCCAAATGTCAGCAGCCAATGCAAATGCAAGTGATGGGCAATTAATTATTTCTTGTTCTGATATGTTTTAGCCACCTCAAATTAATGTTACCTTGAGTTTACGCACTGTTTTCATGAATCGTTAAAACTTTCACTTAAAATAATGACTTTTAAACTTTAGGCCTACTCTTTCAAATTTACTTGGGGTGGGGGGGGGGGGTGAGGTTGGAGAGAGAATATTTTTTCATATATATTTTTTTCATTAAAAAAATATACTTAATGTATAATATATTGGTCCCCACAAGATTGCCGTACGACCCACAGGCATATTAGTTCCTGAAGCTCATCCAATCCCAGTCTGAGCTTAAATTTGAATAAAGTGTACCATTAAGCATTCATTATAAATTGCCTGCAGTGAGACTTTGTCAACTCCAAAACTTTGTAACCGATCCATGAGAAACTTGGAAATGAGAAAAAGAAAAAAACCCTTAATTTTTCTATATGTTATTATTAGATTTACTTATATTCTTACGTAAGAAAATTTTAATATAAAGCGAATTAATTTAATTTATTAATAGTTTTTGATGTACTTTATCGATGTTTTTTTTGCGCTGAGCTGATTTTCTTAGCTATAATAAAAGCCTACCCATCTAAATGTTCTGTGACTACACCCAAGGTAGCACAAAGGTTGGAGAATGCAGGGATACCTCTACTTACGAACGAATTAGGTTTCAGAGATCTGTGCATAAGTCGATTTGTTTGTAAGTTCAACTTTACTCCTGTCGATTCCAAATATGTTGTATGGAGTGTACACTAAACATAGGCAATGGCTTTCCTGTAGGTGCAGATACCACTGGTTCTCCATGTTCTGCAGATGTAGATGCTACTGGTTCTTCATGTTCTGCAGATGTAGATGCCACTGGTTCTTCATATTCTGCAGATGTAGATGCCACTGGTTCTGTATGTTCTGCAGATGTAAATGCCACTGGTTCTACATGTTCTGCAGATGTAGATGCCATTGGTTCTCCATGTTCTGCAGATGTAGTTGCTACTGGTTCTTCATGTTCTGCAGATGTAGATGCTACTGGTTCTTCACGTTCTGCAGATGTAGATGTCACTGGTTCTTCATGTTCTGCAGATGTAGATGCCACTGGTTCTTCATATTCTGCAGATGTAGATGCCACTGGTTATTTACGTTCTGCAGATGTAGTTGCCACTGGTTCTTCATGTTCTGTGATGTAGATGCCACTGGTTCTTCATGTTCTGCAGATGTAGATGCCACTGGTTCTTTATGTTCTGCAGATGTAGATGCCACTGGTTCTTCACGTTCTGCAGATGTAAATGGCACTGGTTCTTCATGTTCTGCAGATGGTGATGTCAGTGGTTCTTCATGTTCTGCAGATGTCACTGGTTCTTCATGTTCTGCAGAGGTAGATGCCACTGGTTCTACATGTTCTGCAGATGTAGATGCCACTGGTTCTCCTTGTTCTGCAGATGTCGTTGTTACTGGTTCTTCATGTTCTGCAGATGTAGATGCTACTGGTTCTTCACGTTCTGCAGATGCAGATGTCACTGGTTCGTCATGTTCTGCAGATGTAGATGCCACTGGTTCTTCATATTCTGCTGATGTAGATGCCACTGGTTCTTTATGTTCTGCAGATGTAGTTGCCACTGGTTCTTCATGTTCTGCGATGTAGATGCCACTGGTCCTTCATGTTCTGCAGATGTAGATGTCACTGGTTCTTTATGTTCTGCAGATGTAAATGGCACTGGTTCTTTATGTTCTGCAGATGTCACTGGTTCTTCATATTCTGCAGATGTAGATGCCACTGGTTCTACATGTTCTGCAGATGTAGATGCCACTGGTTCTTTATGTTCTGCAGATGTAGTTGCCACTGGTTCTTCATGTTCTGCAGATGTAGATGCCACTGGTTCTTCATGTTTTGCAGATGTAGATGCCACTGGTTCTATATGTTCTGCAGATGCAGATGCCACTGGTTCTTTATGTTCTGCAGATGTAGATGCCACTGGTTCTTCATGTTCTGCAGATGGTGATGTCAGTGGTTCTTCCTGTTCTGCAGATGTCACTGGTTCTTCATATTCTGCAGATGTAGATGCCACTGGTTCTACATGTTCTGCAGATGTAGATGCCACTGGTTCTTTATGTTCTGCAGATGTAGTTGCCACTGATTCTTCATGTTCTGCAGATGTAGATGCCACTGGTTCTTTATGTTCTGCAGATGTAGATGCCACTGGTTCTTCACGTTCTGCAGATGTAGCTGTCACTGGTTCTTCATGTTCTGCAAATGTAGATGTCACTGGTTCTTCATGTTCTGCGATGTAGATACCACTGGTTCTTCATGTTCTGCAGATGTAGATGCCACTGGTCCTTTATGTTCTTCAGATGTAGATACCACTGGTTCTTCACGTTCTGCAGATGTAGATGGCACTGGTTCGTCATGTTCTACAGATGGTGATGTCAGTGACTCTTCATGTTCTGCAGATGTAGATGCCACTGGTTCTTTATGTTCTGCAGATGTAATTGCCACTGGTTCTTCATGTTCTGCAGATGTAGATTGCACTGGTTCTTTATGTTCTGCAGATGTAGATGACACTGGTTCTTTATGTTCTGCAGATGTAGATGCCACTGGTTCTTTATGTTCTGCAGATGTAGATGCTAATTCTCTTTGGTGCTTGTGTTTTTTGTCCACTCTCTTGAAAAACTTACCAAGCGATGTCTGCACAGTTGCTCTCTTCTTCTCTTTATAAATCAACTTGTAACAGGCAATAGCATCGTGAACAGCTGCCGAACAGGCTGCAACTGGACATAGGGACAGGTTTAATGTCGTGTCTCTAAAAGTTTGTAAGTAGAGGCGTCCCTTTTTAGTTACAATTGGGTAACTATTCATTCCTATTTAAAACTGTTCATGAGAATTAATTTAAAAACATGTAATTCTCATCACGCCCCCTGGTCTAAAGTGCATAATTCAACCCCATATTAACTGTCTCTGGCCTCTGTGTAGGTGCTATTATGTTTATGAAGCGCTGTTGATTGCCCGAAACCTCGCCGCTTTTTATATTTCTTTGTTCAAGCTAGTGTTGACAAGCACCGACACAAGATGACCACCAACACAAGAAAACCACGTCATGACATAACTGCCAGACGAACTTACGTTTCTAATAAGGTAGAAACATCGCATATCTGACTTTACATATCCGCCGTGACCAATTTGTCACCCGGTGCAGTTATTCATTGTAAATTATCTTTTAAGCACACCACATTGGGTTCAATTGAAACACACACGGGGCGGGGGCGGGGGGGTGGAATTCTTTTGAATGCTTTTGAAGCAGTTTGTGCTTTTATCCTTGGCCAGTCGCCTTTTTGTACATGGTGGCATGAGAGACATTAGCGAATGGATGTTCACATCAGACCCTTTCACTTGGCCACGTCTATCCGAGTCCAACATAAAGTCAGACATGCGAACTCGCTCTGTACCATGTGCTCGTTTCACCGTGTCGGACAAATCGGCATGGTTCTGAGCAGCGGGACATTTTAGCTACCAGCAGGTAATACAATTGGTGACCTTTCAAACGGGCCATGCCTAATGGATGTTTGAAGCGTCGAGAGAGCTTACTGACAAAGCTCACGTGCAATTTTTTTTTTACAAAACTTGCTCGTAACAGGTGTACACACAACACTGCCTTCAATACAAACTAAAGTGCTAAAACTTGTGTTTATGATTGTAATAAAAACAAAGTACTTGTGGTTAACCAGACGAAGAACACAATTATATTCCACCTCTTTGCAAAACGGTAATGGATTGTATTTTGTAACATTTTCCCCAGCAGTGTAATTGTTAGGTCACTTTGATACTTGTGTAGTGACATCCGGGATGTGACTGTATGGTGCCGGCCCGGGAGGGCCGTGGCGTGCGATGTCCCTACGTCGCAGACAGCACCGGGTGGGTTGCTGTGTGAGGCCGGCTCTAGCACAGCACGGCGTGCGATGCACCGTCATCGCGTACACCCCGTAGGTGGGTGTAGTAGTACCAGCCCTAGTGGGGCTTGGTGAGCGCTGGGATAGCGCGGGCACCACGCATTGCGTGCAGTGCGGGCTCCCACAAGGGGGGAGTGGGAGAGTGTCAGCCCAGGGGCAGGGTTGCCCCGGGCTATGGCACTATAGTTGACCCCGTAGACACGTGATCCGGAGTGTCCACAGAGAGGGACCCAGGTGGGGGGGCTAGGGGGTGATCACGTGTCCGGGGAGATCTCTCGAGGGGGATCGAGAGGGAGCTAGAACACTCGAGAAGGCGGGCGGGGCCGAGGGCTGAGCAGCCCCGACCCGGGAGGATATAAGGTGGGTCCCTGAGAGGGACTGGGGTCACTTCGTTCTACAAGCTGGAAGCTCTACATTTTACATCCTAGGTCTGAAGAGGCCTAGTACCCGAGTGAGGGTCCAACCCATCGTAGCCGTAACTCCTATGTATAGTGTAGTTAGTTGGGTGGTCACCACCCTAGGCTGTATCTGGTAAAGGGGCAGCTACCCCTTTTTGTATTACGCGTTGATATAATAAATGTGTTGCCTCTGAATAATAACGTCTGTGACTCAGTTGGACTCACTACACTTGTGTACTGGTGTTATTTAACAAGGACAACTTCTTTTTCTCCCGTGTCACTTCATACGAACAGAACTCCTCGCGTTTAACACCACGTGACTCCGTAGCAACTCTTCCGCTTGCGCTGCTCGCCTGCTACGCTCTTCTCGCTCCGCTAGCCTGCTCTCTCTCACTATCTTGCCTCTCCTCTGCTAGCCTATCACTACACACTCTGGTAGCTTCCCACCCTACACTCCGCTAGCTTCTCCACTGCTAGCCTATCACTGTACACTCTGCTAGCTTCTCCACTGCTAGCCTGTCACTATACACTCCGCTAGCTTCTCCACTGCTAGCCTGTCACTATACACTCCGCTAGCTTCTCCACTGCTAGCCTATCACTGTACACTCTGCTAGCTTCTCCACTGCTAGCCTGTCACTGTACACTCTGCTAGCTTCTCCACTGCTAGCCTGTCACTGTACACTCTGCTAGCTTCTCCACTGCTAGCCTGTCACTATACACTCTGATAGCTTCTCCACTGCTAGCCTGTCACTGTACACTCTGCTAGCTTCTCCACTGCTAGCCTGTCACTATACACTCTGATAGCTTCTCCACTGCTAGCCTGTCACTGTACACTCTGTTAGCTTCTCTACTGCTAGCCTGTCACTATACACTCTGATAGCTTCTCCACTGCTAGCCTGTCACTGTACACTCTGATAGCTTCTCTACTGCTAGCCTGTCACTATACACTCTGATAGCTTCTCCACTGCTAGCCTGTCACTGTACACTCTGATAGCTTCTCCACTGCTAGCCTGTCACTATACACTCTGATAGCTTCTCCACTGCTAGCCTGTCACTATACACTCTGCTAGCTTCTCCACTGCTAGCCTGTCACTGTACACTCTGATAGCTTCTCCACTGCTAGCCTGTCACTATACACTCTGATAGCTTCTCCACTGCTAGCCTGTCACTGTACACTCTGATAGCTTCTCCACTGCTAGCCTGTCACTATACACTCTGATAGCTTCTCTACTGCTAGCCTGTCACTATACACTCTGATAGCTTCTCCACTGCTAGCCTGTCACTATACACTCTGATAGCTTCTCTACTGCTAGCCTGTCACTGTACACTCTGCTAGCTTCTCCACTGCTAGCCTGTCACTGTACACTCTGATAGCTTCTCCACTGCTAGCCTGTCACTGTACACTCTGATAGCTTCTCCACTGCTAGCCTGTCACTGTACACTCTGATAGCTTCTCCACTGCTAGCCTGTCACTGTACACTGATAGCTTCTCCACTGCTAGCCTGTCACTATACACTCTGCTAGCTTCTCCACTGCTAGCCTGTCACTATACACTCTGCTAGCTTCTCTACTGCTAGCCTGTCACTGTACACTCTGATAGCTTCTCCACTGCTAGCCTGCCACTGTACACTGATAGCTTCTCTACTGCTAGCCTGTCACTGTACACTCTGATAGCTTCTCTACTGCTAGCCTGCCACTGTACACTCTGATAGCTTCTCCACTGCTAGCCTGTCACTGTACACTGATAGCTTCTCCACTGCTAGCCTGTCACTATACACTCTGATAGCTTCTCTACTGCTAGCCTGTCACTGTACACTCTGATAGCTTCTCCACTGCTAGCCTGTCACTATACACTCTGCTAGCTTCTCCACTGCTAGCCTGTCACTGTACACTCTGATAGCTTCTCTACTGCTAGCCTGTCACTGTACACTCTGCTAGCTTCTCCACTGCTAGCCTGTCACTATATACTCTGATAGCTTCTCTACTGCTAGCCTGCCACTGTACACTCTGATAGCTTCTCTACTGCTAGCCTGTCACTGTACACTCTGATAGCTTCTCCACTGCTAGCCTGTCACTATACACTCTGATAGCTTCTCCACTGCTAGCCTGTCACTGTACACTCTGCTAGCTTCTCCACTGCTAGCCTGTCACTGTACACTCTGCTAGCTTCTCTACTGCTAGCCTGTCACTATACTCTGATAGCTTCTCTACTGCTAGCCTGTCACTATACACTCTGATAGCTTCTCCACTGCTAGCCTGTCACTATACTCTGATAGCTTCTCTACTGCTAGCCTGTCACTATACACTCTGATAGCTTCTCCACTGCTAGCCTGTCACTATACACTGATAGCTTCTCCACTGCTAGCCTGTCACTATACACTCTGATAGCTTCTCTACTGCTAGCCTGTCACTGTACACTGATAGCTTCTCCACTGCTAGCCTGTCACTATACACTCTGATAGCTTCTCTACTGCTAGCCTGTCACTGTACACTCTGATAGCTTCTCCACTGCTAGCCTGTCACTATACACTCTGATAGCTTCTCCACTGCTAGCCTGTCACTGTACACTCTGATAGCTTCTCCACTGCTGGCCTATTACTATATACTCTGCTAGCTTCCCTACTGCTAGCCGTATCACACGCACACTTAGGATTCTGCTAGCCTCTCTACTGCCAGCCTGTCTACCCTCCTCCAACCTCGCCCTTGCCTCCAGCAGGGGATCAGCCAACACCGCTGGAGAGGACGAGGTGTGGAGAGCGGGGTCCCGGACTTCTCTTGAATTCTCTCTTGTATTCACTCCAAGCAACTCAACTCGGGTTTCCCCTCATATCTGCTTTATATCTTCTCACTCATTAATTGCCCTCAGATGGCCCTCATTAAACCGGCGTCATCCCGACGCCTCCCGCACGTGTTCTCCCCCTTATCGCCACGATCTCTCGCCTCCCTGGCGCCTGCTCCGCGTCTGCATATGCAGCCAGCCAATCACTGCCTCTTTCCCTAATTGCTCGCGCCTCTCTGTCTGCTGTCACCCAGGCCACCCGCCTGCACATGCCTATCCTCAGCTGACCTCACTGTCTGCAACCCCGCACATAATGCAACCGCTGTTTGCAAACCCTGCGCGCGTTACGCCAATACATCTGTATATTTTTGGTTATGACATGGGGTACAGTATACAGCGCCTATGCTAATATTTATATAAAACATGTAAACACTATTGCTGCATCATAAGGTACTGTACAACATACAAGAGGTTGGCAGGTTATTGGAACATACATAACAGATGGGGGTGGGGTCAATAGGATATTTTATGGATTGTGATATAATTAGCATTAATATCCAGAACTGCCACCCACAGATTTTTGGATTCCCCACCCCCACTTCTGCCCGTCCTTTATTATCAATAAAAAAAACTCAGGCCATGCTCGTATGCTGGGCAATCTTCCGATTTCCCCCTCGTCCTCTTGAGTGTCCCTGTGTATAGTACCTTCCATCGAGGAGCATACATCTCTGTGGATGAATACGTGAGGGAGTGAGTGGAGCAATGGCTAGACTAACTGCGCCCGGTGAATCTGCAACCTCTGTTCAATTCCCGGCCACAGGTGGCATCGGCGGCGAGTAATACGTGAACTGTCTCTGGATAACCCCCACCCCACTTCTTTTTTTAACTGACCTGCATCGGTCAGCCTGGGTGAAGCATGGTTTAAATATTCACCCATGACCACAAGGCATTGGGAGGCCATCATCCAGCAGAGTATCGAGTAATTAAGATTCGAAAAACGCGCAATTCGTTTTTAGGGGTTGTAGCGCTTGTTGTCCAGCCTGATTCAAGTTCCGGCTCTCAAATTTGCATGACACCCACGCCACGGACGATTGAGTGGGCAATGTGCAGCTGTCCAGTCTGTTATGAACGAATGTCCCTGCGTCTGTGTGATGGCACGATCAGGAAGATAAGAAACGGTGAAAGGGGAAGAGACAAAAAAAAACCCACGATAGAAATAGTTCGGCGCCGTTGGTGACTTGCAAACCCACCCACTTGCTCGCTTGTGTAGGCCGTGAGGCTCCTTGACATCAACAACAACAACAAACACACCCCTCCCCAAATCGCATCCACAGATTCACAGCACGGGATGTGCACAAGCAACAGGGCAAGGGAGAATCAATTTCAATTCATTCGAAGGTTCCAATCAATCCTCCTTGGGCAAAAAATTCAAACCCGGGATACCCACAGAGAGCTGAGCAGGGGTTGGTTGGTAATGTAGTTGGGGCATTGCAGATAGACTATTAGCACAGCGGCTTTGTGGAGAATACCGAACAGCTGCACCTTTGTGTTAATTGTCCACAGCATTCGTGTCGACGTGGGAGCATGGAAATGTGAAGTGTTGTGGTGTAATTACTGGCTTTACCATTTTAAAATGCGTTGTTTGCTCCCCGTAAATGTTTTTGCTGTGCAGAATATGTAAAGAAAGCGTGGACGACATAAGCATATTGATTTATTTTCTTGATGCTCTATGACCTTTAGCAAAAAAACGCAACAAGCACGGATGGATTTTTTTTTACCCCAGCATCTTGTCGCAATTCGAATAAGTGCAGGCACTCTTTTGAAATTCCCCTAAAAAAATACAAGGTTGTGGCTATGCAACGTTCAATGCCAAGGCACTGACTATGCAACAACAACAACAACAAAGTAATCTTACATGTAAAGTAGATGAATGCAGGAATACAAAGGAGTCATTCTAAAGCTGCTGCTCTTGTCTCGGTGAACAATGTTATTGCGCGTTTGTATTTCACATGGTCACCTTCTTCTGTCCTACTTTCAACGTTGATCAGTGCTTGTTTTGGGTTGGGCCACGTGGTCATTTTTCACCAAAATTGTCGTCATTAACCCCCTCTGCCGATGTTTAAACTGGGTAACAAATACATTTGGTATACAAACGACCACACCGCCAAGCCTAAAAAAAAACAAAAGTGGAATCATTGCACCGGCTATGAAAACCTAAGTTAACAGTGGACTGATATGTATGAAATCCATTGCGATGTTCAATTATGGTGAGGTGATGGTGGTGGTTGCAGCACTGTGTACAAGACCACCCTGAGTGCAATTCCCATTCATGGCAAGTATTTATGAGCCCCCTCCGATCTTCGTCAGCAAATTAGATCTGTTATTGTTTGATTACTTAATGTAAAATGGACATACATACTTTCACTCATTCTTCATATATTATACGAGCTAGGATGTTGAATATTTAGATGGATAACACGGCGTGTGCGAACTTTTTAAAATCTTACATTTGTCGTTGTCGACAGTAATGCAGAAGATGCGCATATCAGGAATGCCCCATGCACCGAATAGCTGTGAAAAATCTAGACCTGTTGGAGAGAAGCATAGAAGAAGGTAGTAATGTCTTATGATGGTGTGCAAGGTGGTATGCATACAATTACATTATTGACAGAACCGATTAGATTCACGTATGGCGGCAAAGGGGCAAGTTTCTACCGATTTTTGGAGGAGCGTGAAGTCAAATGGCTGTAGAAAGAGTCAAAATATATTACCGCTGATGTGAAAAATGTTGTTCTTGTACACCACTGCAAAAACATGCAGTACATCGCATGCATATTTAAGCACAATTCATCCCGCTGGCTTTATATAGGCTTATCCAAACCCCCTCCTTATCAATTCTTCTTGTTCCACTTCCATTAAAACTACACCATCACTTAGGGTAACCCAATTCTTCACTTCAAATCATTGTCATCCTCTGTACAGTTTTACAACCACGACCACCAACTACCAACATTAAGATACAACTATGACCACCAACTACCAACATTAAGATACAACTATGACCACCAACTACCAACATTAAGATGCAACCACGACCACCAACTACCAAGATTAAGATGCAACCACGATCACCAACTACCAACAGGACACAAACCACGACCACCAACTGCCGACATTAACCACGACCACCAACTACCGACATTAAGCCACAATCACGACAATCAACTGCCCACATTAAGACACAACCACGACCACCAACTACCAACATTAAGACACAACCACGACCATCAACTACCAACATTAAGACACAACCACCACCACCACCACCAACTACCAACATTAAGACACAACCACGACCACCAACTACCGACATTAAGACACAACCACGACCACCAACTACCAACATTAAGACACAACCACCAACTACCAACATTAAGACACAACCACGACCACCAACTACCAACATTAAGACACAACCACGACCACCAACTACCGACAATTAAGACACAACCACGACCACCAACTACCAACATTAAGACACAACCACGACCACCAACTACCGACAATTAAGACACAACCACGACCACCAACTACCGACATTAAGAAACAACCACAACCACCAACTACCGACATTAAGATACAACCACGACCACCAACTACCAACATTAAAACACAACCACGACCACCAACTACCGACATTAAAACACAACCACGACCACCAAATACCGACATTAAGACACTACCACAACCACCAACTACCGACATTAAGACACCATCACGACAATCAACTACCCACATTAAGATACAACCACCAACTACCGACATTCAGATACAACCACGACCAGCAACTACCGACATTAAGACACAACCACAATCACCAACTAACGACATTAAGACACTACCACGACCATCAACTACACTGTAAAAAATGTGACCCATTGTTACTTTAAAAAATTACGGCAACAAAGTGACATGTGATATAATTGAATAGATTTTAAGCACTACAACTTTGAATAAAAAGTATTGAATAAATTAACAAAAAGTACATGGTAATAAAAGCAACATCTAAAATGTGTTGGATTTAGTAATAGCATGCTAAATGATGAGTTTAAAAAATAGCTTGAAAAAAAGTGTCAATTCAAATAGATTTTACAAGGAAAAATTATTTATATTTACTAAATATCTGAGCAATGGTAATTTAGATTTACTAAATATCTGGTGGAATCTGATTAATATTTATTAATGATCTGGGTGAAATTGATTTACATTTACTATTGTCTGGGTGAAATTGATATAAGCTTACTAAATATCTGGATCAAAATGATTGGATTTACTAAATAAAATACTGAATGTCTGTTGCCATAACTTTTCTATTTCTAATCCACCCAATATCATGCCTTCATGGTGCCACAATTCACTTACGTTAAGTCAACCGATCACCATGAAAAATATAAGAACCATGAAAAGGAACAGCAGGTTAACATTTATTCATGCAATTTTTTCTCAACATGTTCATTCAACATATTACAAGTACAAAATAAAGAGGGGCTATAAGAAAACAAAGACAGAAACCATGTACATATGTGTACAATAGGGACACAATACTGGAAGTCTATTTATAATTTGTGGGAATTACAGGCACAGATTACTTTTTTGGATGTGATTCAAGGTTTAGTCTTGTTAGCGCATTTAAATTACGACAATGTTTAAAAAAAACAAATCTGTAAAAATACTTTAATATTATTTATTTTTACATGCACAAATTGAAATCCTAAGGGCCAATATGTTTTTCAAACAGCTAAAAGAGATTAAAACATCACGTGAATTTACTTGCATTCCCTGTACTTATGCTAATAGCCATAATCCACAATCTGGGTGGACCTACTGCATCTTTTCTAACATGCACAATTACAAGCATGGCTTCCTAACAAGTAAACTAGCACAGCCTACAGATGTTCCATGCATCTTACATCTATTCCTTTCGAACAAACACTTGCAATGGCCTAGGTCAGCGTCGCATCAGAAGAAAACACAACGTTAGAACACCCAAGAAACATTAAACAAAAATAATGATAGCTTTAAATGACAAATCAGTGCATTATCTGATAGCCTATCAGATGTATAGGCCTATAAGGCAGAACTTTGACAGTCAGGCTCAGTTATTAGACCCTATAAGCTACCTCTGCATAACAAGCTTTTAAGCGCTGTCTACCACTGCACTGACCTCTCACTCCTTTGCTTGAATAGGCCCGTAAAAACAGGGACCTGAACAGTTAGAACAGTGACTTAACAATTCCATTTCATTTCGCAAGGGTCTCTTTTCTTAAGCTAGTAGCTTATTCTTGAGGCTGTTCACTTTTGGGGATAGCTTTGAAGAATCCAGCTCGAAGAGGAGTTTCTGGAAGACTTCCAATGTGTACCTGAGCTCCTTGGGATAGGCAAGATTCAATGCACAAGCCAACCCAACGAGCATTAAGCAAGCCCTTGAAAAGTTACCCAGAGCAGTCAGAACTTTCATGCCCTCTACCAATATACCGATGTCGTCGGGACCTTCTGAAGTATTAGTCTTGATGTTGTAGATTTTCATCCTTTGTAGAGCAAGGTCCTGCGACACAGTCTTCATCAGCATCCTGAAATAGCAAGAACAATGTTTAGTTCAGACTGTACAGCCAAAGGAGAAGGTCAAAATGTAACATCTCCCAAATGCCTTCCAACCCTTTGGACAAGAAAACCTGGGGCTCTCATCGCTATTGCACGTATTGCACCCCATTCACATCAGTGTTTTTGATAAATCCAACATAATGTACTTGTAAAAGCATATTTTCATATCATTTAAATTCTGCCAGTTGGTGAAATCAGATTGAGATGGTGAGCATTTGGTAACACATTTTTTTGCCGTAGTATTTAAATTCCTTAATGAAAAAAAATAACTTCACATACTTACAGAGGATAATGATACTTACATGACTCCACAAAACTATGAAACTCTGCAGCTTGCCAATAATTACATTTACTGGGAGAAATAGTTAATACTGCATTTTGTGATTGGACCTTCCCAAGACATGGGAGAAAGAAGAGTGGGATATTACCATGCACTCCTACTTACATCATACTCTTTTAAGAGTTGATCTGTAGATTCCCCAAGGTACACCATCAAACACCGAATGACAACATCTCTGGTCATGTTGATGCTAGAATTGTTTGGAGCCTGAAATGAAAAAAATAAACTATGAACATGAAGCTAAAACCTGTAACACAGCTTATAATGAAAACTGGAAACAGGGAAAAAATTGCTCGTCTGCTCTAAAGGTAAGAGGATTGATTACCAGCACATCTAAGGCTCACTGATTAACATGTTACGTCTATGTTTGTTTAATCCATACAAAAAGCAAGCTGTAAAAATGTTGTGGTTTTAGGGGAGTTTATGTGCTATGCACTATTTCTTGGCTTGGACCAATGATTTTCTGGAGTCACAGCTGGTTCCCTGGAAAATTTTAGTAATGACAGGAAGTGTTTCATTACACCGGTCCCTGAGACAGCACAAAAAAGGTCTGCAATTATTTCATACTCTTTTTTGTAGAGAGAATCATAGCCTAACATTACCTCCTGTAGATTTAATTAATAAGCTAATGATATTAGAGCAGTTTGACCACAAAATCCCTAAAAATAAAACATTAGCACACATAATACTCATTGAAGATACCTTGAGTAGGATAGCCTACAACTTCAACCCCATGGTTCCGCCCTTGGAGTGGAAGAGGCTCAGAAGCCTGGGTGTGTATTCATTCAGCTTGGACATGAATTTTGATTCAAGGTGTACCGTTGTGATTCTCTGAAACTCATCCTGGATCTGAAAGCAAATAAGGAAATCAGCCGTAAAGCCTTAAATATTGACGAGGAATATTTATAATTAGCATGCACTTGTAACTCACGTGAGATGCTTCAAATGGAGCTGGCCATCTGGCTTTGATGTCATCTATGCTGGGCGTTCGATTGACGATTTCGTTTCTTCTGTGTGCAGCAAATGTTTTGGACATTTTTCTTTTATCACTTGGTTGTCGTCTCTTTTCTTTACTTCAGTAAGCAACGGAATCCTCTCTTGTTCTTGACTCTCTTCATCCTCTCCTGCCGGGTAAGGGGGGAGGTAGTTTACTTCTGCCTTTCTAGGTTTCTTTACACTCTTTGCAGATTTCTGAGCTGCAGGGCTCTTGCGCTTCAGTGAATTGCATACCACCTCAGGAACACCGTAGCTTCGGAGTTTGGTGCGATAATTTGCCATCTTGTACTTGATGCTTTGTTGCCAGCCATAGTAACCTGAGAAAGTGCCGGGTTCCTTGAGAAAAATATCTTTCTCGACAAGTGCCTGAGCAACATCACTTATCTGTGCACTTGATGGATAGGCTGTATATGCATATATGGTTTCAGACAGCTTCTCAAGTATGTCTGCTGTGACCTTTGACGAAGTCAGAAGTGTTCCATTATTCTTGTAGTCTTCAGAGGCTCTTTCAAGGTACACCTCAGTTTCGTACGCAAACAGTGGAATGGGAAAGTGATTTGGCCATGGCTGACATCGTTCTGTGGTACTTCGCCTGGACAGGATAATAATGGTGTCCTGTGGAGAAGACGTTCCAGTACATGACTCTGCATTTGATGCAGTTGACTCTACATAAGATGCTGACTCACAGTCAGTTGACTGTTGACCAAAGGAACTGCCAAAACTTTCATTAACCAAGCTAAGAAGAATCGGGGCAGCGTAAACAACCTTTATGGTGTCTGTGTGTTTAATTTGGTCACTTGTATTAAGAGAAAAGTAACCTTCAAATTCTGAGTCCAAATACTGAAGACCGAACTCATCAGAAACTCCAAAGGTCTCCTTTACAACAGTTTGCAGTACCTCCACAGTGGGTGGGATTCCTGATGGAAGGACCAACTTCTGAATTCGGTCATCAATGATTACTCTGAGCTTTGCCTCCATTTCTGCCAGCCTGACAAGAATAAGAATAGACAAAAAGAGCATCAGAAACTTATAGATCAAACCAGACATACAGTGAATATGTAATGAAGAGCATGGAGTGTGCCACCAAAGCAATTAAGAGTGAAAACAATCTTAAGATTTAATAAAATCAGAGAATTTTCATGGTAATTTGTCTGCATTTCATATTCAATTTCAGAATACATTTGTTTGCTGCAATAAATCGGTTTTCCATTGAAATAGCTAGTCATGAAAAAAAAGACACCACTGTTATATTTCCAGATAAACAGCAACAATACAGACATTGTAAGATGTAAAGGTTAACATAATTAATTTAAATTACCTAAAATTAACAACAGATGTGACGTTTGAGTGTAACCAAGCGTTTTCCTCCCAAATTGTACGCAGCCAAGGGGTACACATCACATCACACAACCACGTCCACCAACTACCGACATTAAACACTACAACTACCGACAATTAAGACACAACCACGACCACCAACTACCAACATTAAAACACAACCACGACCACCAACTACGAACATTAAGACACTACCACGACCACCAACTACCAACATGAAAACACAACCACGACCACCAACTACCGACAATTAAGACACAACTACGACCACCAACTACCAACATTAAGATACAATCACGACCACCAACTACCAACATTAAGATACAACCACGACCACCAACTACCAACAGGACACAAACCACGACCACCAACTACCAACATTAAGACACAACCACGACCACCAACTACCAACATTAAGACACAACCACGACCACCAACTACCAACATTAAGACACAACCACGACCACCAACTACCGACATTAAGATACAACCACGACCACCAACTACCGACATTAAGATACAACCACGACCACAAACTACCGACATTAAGACACAACCACGGCCACCAACTACCAACATTAAGACACAACCACGGCCACCAACTACCGACATTAAGACACCATCACGACCACCAACTACCAACATTAAAACACAACCACGACCACCAACTACCAACATTAAAACACAACTACGACCACCAACTACCAACATTAAGACACAACCACGACCACCAACTACCAACATTAAGACACTACCACAACCACCAACTACCAACATTAAAACACAACATCGACCACAAACTACCGACATTAAGACACAACCACGACCACAAACTACCGACATTAAGACACAACCACGGCCACCAACTACCAACATTAAGACACAACCACGACCACCAACTACCGACATTAAGACACAACCACGACCACCAACTACCAACATTAAGACACAACCATGACCACCAACTACCGACATTAAGACACAACCACGACCACCAACTACCAACATTAGGACACAACCACGACCACCAACTACCAACATTAAAACACAACCACGACCACCAACTACCAACATTAAGACACAACCACGACCACTAACTACCGACATTAAGACACAACCACGGCCACCAACTACCAACATTAAGACACAACCACGACCACCAACTACCAACAATTAAGACACAACCACGACCACCAACTACCAACATTAAGACACAACCACGACCACCAACTACCGACATTAAGACACAACCACGACCACCAACTACCGACAATTAAGACACAACCACGGCCACCAACTACCGACATTAAGACACAACCACGACCACTAACTACCGACATTGAGACACAACCACGGCCACCAACTACCGACATTAAGACACAGCCACGACCACCAACTACCAACATTAAGACGCAACCACGACCACCAACTACCGACATTGAGATAACTCTCCGAGACTCTGTGTGTTTCAAGGGAGGTGAGCGTTCAAGTACAAGGTTCGTTAATCGCCATCAGCCCTGGCCTTTCCAGGGCCAGTTGAGGGTATCTTGCTGTCCCTCTCAGTTCTGCTATGCCAGTGGTTCTTTAACCTTGTCTGTAGCCTTGCATCCTTTTGGTTCTCAATCGCAAAAAAATAATAATGTTAATACATACATAGGGTTTTATGTAACAAAGTAGTTGTACCTACGGACCCGTGCTTAATTGTTGTTTTGAAGATTGACCTTTAAAGATATCTGGCCGTGTCTCGCACGCCCAGAAAGGGCATCTCGCACCCCAGGTTAAGTACCACTGTGCTTTGATAACATCTCATTTTTTCAGGCATGTACGGATGTCTTGTGACCCCACAATTAATTGACCCCGACAATGTTGTTTCCAATAACAGGGTTTTCCCCCTTTTTTCTGGCAACAAAACTGAAACCTTTTTACAAGGATTCATGTCTGCATTAACCACAATACCTGCAGTCAAAATGCAAACAAAAAACATACTATGATAATATATGCATTGTCCTTGAAACTGATTGGTCCACATCAGGGGACGGCTTTCTTTTGAGCCTCGACCCAATTGGTGCTCGACAAGATGACGCCAAAAGGCGCCAAAAGGCGTCATATGACGCCTTTTGGCGTCATCTTGTCGAGCACCAATTGGGTCGAGGCTCAAAAGAAAGCCGTCCCCTGATGTGGACCAATCAGTTTCAAGGACAATGCATATATTATCATAGTATGTTTTTTGTTTGCATTTTGACTGCAGGTATTGTGGTTAATGCAGACATGAATCCACGTAAAAAGGTTTCAGTTTTGTTGCCAGAATAAAGGGGAAAAACTCTGTTATTACATTTTGGAACTGGCAAAGGACGTTTAATAATGTTGTTTCCCTTTTTCTTATTCATTTCTGTTCTCACACCCATTGATATACAGTACAAAAAAAGTATTAACGTTTAAAGAATTAAAAGGGGATCACAAGAGATCTGGACCACCCTGTACATTTGCTCCAACTCAATATAGTGGGTACCCTCTTGAGCTTCTTCGTCCCTTGGCTGTCATTCCATCGCCAGTCTTCTCCCTTAGCCACAATGCCTCCTGAAGTATTTTGCTCCATCGTACCTCACAGTATTTTTCTCAATGGACTGCATGTCCATCTGATTTCCGTTGTACTCCCTGACCTGCGTGCTTATCGAGCGTCGATCTCCACACGCTTCTGTGCACACTTTTCTAAATCTGAGAATGCCTGCTGCGTGGTGAGATACTCATGACCTGAGAGCCATCAAGAGCAAAAGAGAACTGAATGTATGCAGTAGAAGGTAAGTCATTCGCGGTACATTCATTTATTTGCAGGTTTATTGTTTAATGAGTTTTTTTTTTAAATCATTATATATAAAAAAAAACGTACACTATTGTGCCTTTCAGTGGCTATTGAAAAAACGCTCATCTGACAATGGACTCCCATCAAATTTTTCATTTGAAGATCAAATTAATCTTTTACATAAAATAAAATAAAAAAAAACTTCAGTGGAAATCAAATGTGGTGACAAATGCCAGGGTCACCTGGCAGCTCTCCTCCTGCAATTCCCAGAGGCGTGATGAAGAAATTAATTTGTGACAAACGAGACGCGCACACAAACACCGCCGCCGTTTAAACGTCCCAAGGGTCGTTATGACGTACGAAAAAATACGATCCGCAATTGTCATTTTAAATGGGTGCCCGCCATTGGGAAATATTTTTAAAACATATAATATGAAGAACAATCATAACATTCCACACGTCGCCTGGAGCTCTGTCTAATCAACCGCTCTTATTAAATTGCTGCTCTCTCGATGCGGTTCATTTAAACAAAGTTTAGCCAGGGAAGCAGTCAACGTATTTAATCCAGAAACATTTTATCTCGTTCATTTAATCGACCTAATTTTTTTTTTATGCTAGACAACGAATAACGTCAACATGTGCACGGGCAGTGTTTTTGCCTTTTTACTTTTTTCAGTGCTTCATGAGGGAGGCTAAGTAAGACGTTCTGAACGGTTTAAAAATGAACAGTTTTGCCTGCTGGGCATTCTAAAAGATTGCTTGGGTGGGTAGAGCCTAAATATAAATGCGGTTGAGCCATATTGTTGTGTGCAGAAAAGCTTGCTGTTAATTCGGTTTATGTTCGTCGGTGAATATCCACGTACTTCCGATTACATGGATCAGTGTAAGCACTGATTGGCATTGTCATCTTAGTCCCTTGACAACGTGTCGTCAAAAAGTATGTATAATGTACAGTTCTTTGTAAATCCACTGCTGGACGAAGGCCTACCCACACTATCTCAGTGTGGTGGGTATTATTTGTCCATGCTTCACCACGCTGGTCAGCGCAGGTTGGTGGAAGGGGCTGCCTAGGACTGATTCAGACATCACTCGCCGCTGACATTAGCCATGGGCTTGGAATCGAACTCTGGTAGTTAGGGTTCGGAGGGGACTTTAATTGGTTAACATTCCCGAGTGCTCGTCGTGAGTTCAAGCGTAGGGGTTGATGCAGCCCACCCTCTAACTTCCCCCCCCCCAGGGTCAACCAAATAAATATCGCTTTGTGGAAAGTTGGCTATAGCAGTTCAACGAAGAGATGGGACCCCGTCACGACAATGGGGAATTTCCACCATCGGTTCCGGCGCCATCGGCAAAGATGATTATTGCTGGTGAAAAATAGATTTTTTTAAAAATACTCGATTTTTCCCCCCCCCCCCCCGCAAACTAATTATTTTTCTTCAGCCACTTTGCCACTCCACCGCTGGATGGGGGACATTTGCCAGGGGGGAAAAAATAAATTCAAATCCCTGTTTTTCCTGCTCTTCACCTCACCTTCGTGCCATTAGGATCACATTCACCCCCAAGCAGGTTGCTTTCAATTAAATTGGCACACGCGACGTGATATGTAGAGGAAAAGGTGTGGTCCTGAAATTCCTTGCTCATGCCACAACCGGTGAAATAATCTCTACCAGAGGTAGCTTGAGAGGTCCTCTCCCCCCCCCCACCACCACTTCTCTCTCGAGGATATGTTTGGCATATTCTTTCATTCTGGCCAGACACCTTGGCAGTGATGTAAGTACCCATACTTTACCCCACCGCACGCAACGAGCCAATCGCTCAACGGTGGTGTACACCATTTGTATTGCTTGTTGGGGCAAAGACGACGGGATTTAAGAAACTTTCCCCCCATTGTTTTCCACTGTTGTTTACCCCACACCCACAATTTAGCACGATTGGCGAAAAAGAAGCTCTGCATACATACACACGTACACTGCCATGCTCGCAGATCGAATCCGTAACCTCTAAATTGCAAGTCCAGTGCGCTCGCCATTACTCTAGGATGGGCAGCATCCTCTGAGTGGGATAACATGAATCGAAATTAATACAGCCGGCACATGGGAGTGAAATTTGATAAAGGTACAAGCTCCGATAATTGGCGACCTCCAAACATTGTGGGGAAACCAAAAATAAACGTTTCGGTGTTTGACTCCTCGTGTTTACAAGTACATACATTACTATTTGCTCATGTGAAACTGGGTCTTTTTAAGCCACGCATATGGCTTTCCGTGCTGTTATCAGGATCGCGTTATGAGACAAAGACGCCGTTGGGGAATCAGTCTTTATTTAGACTGGAGGAATCCGATGAGCTATGAAGCTCTTTTTTCACAGACATCCGGTAGAATCTCGGAGCAACGCGTCCCGCATGTGCAGAGAGAACAGCTGCGGGAAGGGATTTTCACAGCACCTGTGAATAATCCCTGCGTGCTAATCGTTTCGCACAACGGCAGCATGGTGATGTATTGCATTCAGATAATGAAATAAACAAAAATCGTACACTTAGCACTCGCCTCTTAGAGGTCGCTCACGGTTGTTTATGAACCCGCGCCGATGGGCAAATCGAAGGGGTTTATGAAACGCCCAGCACGTGATTTCTCCCGGGACCAGGCTCGTTGCACTTTAGCTTGTATCGCCACTTTGGTGAGCCGCGGCCTACACGAGAGGCGATTATGTGTTTCATTACAGCATTGATTTTTTTTCCCCCCCCCCCCCAGCACAGATTTAAACCGTGCTTTAGAAAGCAAACAACTTGAAAAAAGAAGACGAATAATAAAAAAAAGGGAATAGAAAATCGCCCAGTAGGTGGGAATAAAATAAAATCGCACGGCTAAATAAAGAACGACAGCCGATGATGAAACTCATTTGTAGATGAGGGCTGCTCAGTTGCCTACGTATCGCAACATTTTTGTCACTCTTCATTATTTTTTCATTATCATTATCGTCTGCTCTTCTTGCCAATCCAGGCGACAGCT
Source organism: Petromyzon marinus (assembly GCF_048934315.1). Taxonomy (NCBI): domain Eukaryota; kingdom Metazoa; phylum Chordata; class Hyperoartia; order Petromyzontiformes; family Petromyzontidae; genus Petromyzon; species Petromyzon marinus. The sequence goes on along the minus strand of NC_133710.1, from coordinate 8,337,668 downwards.
GCTTCATCCTCGCCAGCAGCATGGAGACAGGGCCCTGAGACCACCGTCTCAGAATCTGGTCAGGGGTCACTCATCGACAATGTGCCTCATGGTCTGTCGCTGGCCACGTCCACATCGTGGGTTGTTGTGGTTCACGACGTTTGTCCCGGGTGTGAAGGGTGGTCGGCTGCTGCACACGAATCATTGGCCAGTACGGAGCCTGTAAAGCAGGGCCCAGGATGGCCGGCGCGGCAGCTAGAAGCCAGGAAGATGAACGGCGGGGTCGGCGATGAGGAAGTGGTTCTTAATGTCTTGTGCGAGACCATTCTTCACGCCACCGTGGTATCAGCGACGAGTTCCTACGTGGCACGCTGGTCCACACGAGGTGAAATGATGAGAGGGCTCGTGGAGGGTTGGACATGTCCAGGAATCTTCTATTTTGTCGCACGATTACCAACGCATGGTTGTGATTTATGAATACCAAAAAATATGCCGCTTAAGAATTTCTGCCAAAATAATTGGCATTTTCTTAAGTGATTACCCCAATACACGTGTCGTGAAACTTTCACTGCAGGAATGAAAACTGCACGTTGCATGGTTTTTCATTTGAATGTGTTTTTTTAAATAAAGAATTTAGATTTTGTTAAATTTTATGTTTCTCAGTTTAACACGCAGGCTTTCGCGACCAATATCATCTATAATAGAGATTTTTTTTTGGGTTAGATCGCATACATTTCTAAATATGTCGTTAAAACCCGCCACCACCCGACACAGCCAACTAGTAAGGGTTGTCACGTAAACAGAACGTGGCCAATTCGTTACTAGTACAGCACACCGGTGTGTTGGAGAGCCAAGCCACAACATTTACAATCTGAGTACGACATTTCGCCAATAATTACAACTAGCTTCATCAGGTTGACAGCCAGATTTGTGGAGAAGTCTTACTGTTTCGTTCCTTATATATGGATGGTTCGGAGGTCGCCATGGTCGCAGTTCGGCGATTCTTTAATCGTGTGTTGAACTTCTTACGTAGCCAACCGTGCTAATCGGAGGTGCGGATTCGTCCGTTTGTGGAAGGTGTTACGCACGGGGGCTCCTGTGTCACGTTCCAGCGAGCTCCATGGTAGTTGCGCGAGACAAGGCCCGGTATGGTGGGGTAAAGTGTGGGTACACTGATCTTGTCTAAGATGTCGTGCTAGCCCGGAAGAGTAGGAGAAGTGCCCCCGACAAGGGGCTCTTCAGAGCACCTTTTTGGAGACCCATGTCAGCAGTGGTATGATCAGGGAATTGCATGGTTTCACCTTTACATTTGATCACTCTAGGTATTTAATGATTTCAAAGGGAATACAGCTTCCAACTTTAAAAGTGAAGCAGCACCTTTGTTCAGGATTATTGTGTGTAAACCGGTTATCAAGCGAGATTGGAGGGTGTGAATGTAGAGCGTGCATTGTATTTTAAGCTGCAAAAACAGATTAAAATACAACGGCTGTTGGGAATAGTTGCTGGTCACACCCCAAATGTAATGCATTTTCAATGAGTTGTACTCAGCGTGTGAGTGTCTGATTTGTTAATGGGCGATGCGTAACTCTGAACACAGTGTTCATGATGTACCTACATTTCACCAAAGCAAAACAAATGAGGAATAAAATATGAATTAAACAAATGCCTATTCTCAAATGAGCATTGGTTCTTGGTCGTATATATATTTTAAGATGCAATGACAGTGATGTAAATTCCAAATTCCGATGACGAGCAATCTTCTTTGGTGGATGACCACTGTTGTCTTTCCTCAAAGGTGGTACGACTTTTATCAACCACAAAAAAATTCGGACTATTTCAAGCATTTTGATTGGCATTGCCAGACTGCCACTGTACTGCCATGGCAGGCACATCATCAACAGCTATTGTCGTCAATCCACTGCTGGATGAAGACCACATCCAAGATCCAGAAGGGGGCGTGGCCGAAGGCAGAGCATGGCTACGCTCAGGAGCATAAGCGGGAAGTCCTGAGAGCAATCAGGGCTGTTTTCTGGAATCAACCCTCGGCGCTACGTCTCTCCGATCTTCGGTCTTCGCTCGGCATCGTGGGTCAGTCAGGATGTTACTGACTGACCCGGTTATACAGTTACCCCGTTGGGGTCTAATTAGCGTGTGTACGTTTATGTAGTTAGCCCTGTTGGGGCTGTGTAATAAACATGTTGCCTCCAAGTCAAGTGTGTGCCTTCTGTAAAGAACTCTACGAATATAATAATATGCTAAGACACTTTTTTTTCATGTAACGTTCCACCGCTCTGGTTGGCTGTTTAGTCGCTGTGACGTCACACACTGCAACCAATCGACGCGTGCGACGGGACTCATTACCATAATTTTATACTAAGCATCATAGCACAGGCTGGGTGGCTTATCGCAAAGTGTTGTGTCACCTATAGATTATCCGTAAACACGATGATGCAAACTTTCGATTATAAAACAAAGGCGAGACACCCTATCCGTGGAATCAATAATCCCGTGTTGCATAATGCTACATTATTTGCAACTCGCCGTCGTAACACTTTACGGACGGGTTCTGTTCCTGAGGCCCATCCATTGGTCCCACTGATCGTAACGTCGACACACTTATTGCACGAAAGCTCCACTTAGGACAACACAGAGATGAACAAATTCCGTGAAAATAACTGGTTGCAAATGCCTACTCGCACTGGCGAAACGAACCGCCAAACTATTTGTTTCGGCAGAGCCATCCTCTGCCAGCCGTAATGAGTCCTCACATCACCGCTGGGAGTGTGTGTATGTAGTTGTTGAGAGCGGGTTGTCTATGTGTTTTGTGGATGAATGTGTGTCAAAAGCGGTTGTGTGGAGGGTTAGCGCGCTGTGCTACGAACCCCTGCAACCGGAGTTCGATTTTCTCTCAAGCCCAACCCCAGAGACGATTACCGAAGCCGGTCCTGAACCTCCTCGAGGTCGACTCAGCCTAAAATGAATACCTAGTGCGGTGTGTAAACATCGCCACTTGGGAGACAAAGGTGGCCAGGCATGGTGCTGGCCACCCACTCTCTTGTGTGCCGTGCCGGCCTTCATTAGGTGCTACTAATAGCACTTGCCCCAACAGTCTGTCAAGGCTATATGGAGGATTTTTGTCTTTGTGGGTGTGTGTAAACTTGTGAGAGTTTACTGATGAGAAGCGCTCTGATCCTCATCATAAAATCCTCGCGGAAGTTCGGCGGGTTCCTGCTAGTATACAATTATCCTGCGTATGGCGTCTAATCCACGTGTTCCATAATCTCTGTAATTCCCAGCATGCGTCTCCTCTAAGCTCCTTTTTGAGGACTCTTTAGCTTTTGTTCTACATCGTACGCGAACGATTGTGCCTCTGAACCGTGTTTCACATTAGGTGGTGCACACGGAATGATAAACCTTCGCCATTAGGCGCGTTAACTACATATTGAATAGCGTTGTTTAAAACATATGCTTCGTATTTGGAAATGGAATTCAGCAACAGACAAGGAGACCATTTGACAAAACGATGTTTTGTCATATTTCCTCCTTTGAATATAATTACAGTCCTTTAAAAAAAAAATGAACTTGATGGCTGGTTTGGATTGGGATGGGAAGTTTTTTGAGCTTTTGTTCCCGCCGCAACACTCGGGCAATACAAATTGCACAATAGGCTGATAAATGAATAACCTGCAGCCCTTGTCAATCCGCTACTGGATGAAGGGCTCCCCATACTACGCTGTCCATAGGGTTGTGACCATACCGCGCAAAGGGTGGTCGGTGTTGGTTGGTGGCACCCATGCAGGCATCGGCGGCCGGTCCATATTGGCGAACTAGGAGGTCGCCTTGGGTGCCAAGTTAAGTAGTAGTATCTACTAACTATACAGTAGCTTCTAATGACAGTAGTAATGTCTACTGACTGTATAGTAGTATCTACTGACTTTAGCAGTATTGACTGACTGTAGTGGTATCTACTGACTATAGTAGTAGTAACTGCTAACTCTATAGCAGTATTTACTGACTCTAAAGTAGTAGCTACTGACTTTAGAAGTATTTACTGACCGTAGTAGTATCTAATAACTCTACAGTAGTATCTACTGACTCTATAGTAGTGTAGTGGGTTCCACAGAGGCGCACACTCTAACTTGGAGGGAACACGTTTATTCTTAATACAATGGGGTAACCATATAGCCACTTGATTGTATAACGATATAGGGTGGTAACCACCACGCGTAACTACATAACCACTCGATGGGATAATGACTTAGGGTGGTGACCACCACGGTTAGCTACGTAACCACTCAACGGAACAACTATATACTCTGACCAGGTCAGCCAATTCCCTGCCTGATCCATGATGCCGTGCTTGAAGCCTGAAGACTGAAGACGTAGCCGGCGGATTCCATTCCCAGAGATGAACAGCCAAGATCGCTCTCGGGAGTCGGCCTTTATGGGCTGTGGCATGGCCAGGCTCCGCCCTTGGCCACGCCCCCTTCCAAATCCTTCTCGGAGACTCTGGGCCTACATCACGTGTCCCTCTCACCTCCTGTTTGGCCCTCGTTACTATCTCATCAGGTCATGTGCCTTCTCGGGTTCACCCAGACGACCATGTCCTCACCCGACCTCTCTCACGCTGTCACCAGAACTATATCCCCTCAGGGCCCTTCCATTCCGTACTCATCCCGGTGCGAGAGAGACTCCACACCTCCAGTAACACCCTTCTCTCGGTACTGGCGCTACACCACAGAGACACTATACACGCCACTACAGTAGTATCTACTGACCGAAGTAGTATCTAATGACTGTATAGTAGTATATACTGACTGTAGCAGTATTTACTGACTGTAGTGGTATCTACTGACTGCAGTAGTACAGTATATACTGACTCTATAGTAGTATCTGCCGACTCTATAGCAGTATCAACCAACTCTATAGTAGCAAATACTGAATCTACAGTCGGATCTAATGATTATAGCAGTATCTACTGAATCTATAGTCGTATCTGTTTACTCCAAAGTGGTATCAACTGACTATAGCAGTAATTATTAACTTTACAGTAGTATTTGCTGACTTTAGCGGTATCTGCTGACTCTATAGCAGTATCTGCTGACTTTATAGCAGTATCTACTGACTCTATAGTCGTATCTACCGACTCTACAGCAGTATATACTGACTGTAGTAGTATCAACTGACAGAATAGTAGTATCCACTGACTATAGTAGTAAGTATTAACTTTACAATAGTATCTGCTGACTATACCAGGATCTGCTGACTCTATAGCAGCATCTGCTGACTCTATAGCAGTATATACTGCCTCTATAGTTGTATCTACCGACTCTACAGCAGTATATACTGACTGTCGTAGTTTCTACTGACTATATAGTAGCATTTACTGACTATAGCAGTAACTAATTCGATCGTATTAACTTCTAACTTTATAGCAGTATCTGCAGATTCTATAGTAGTATCTGCAGACTCTATAGTAGTGCAATGAGTGATTTCCGCGACACGTCGTGTAGAGGGTACTCTTCTTTATTCCACGTATGTGCTCAGCACAGGCCAACGTTATCGGCTTTCTCTCCAAGGATACATTTAGATATTAACATTGTACAGACTACACACACGGTTGATCACACGGCGGGTTCCGCCCATCCGCTCCCAGTCTTGCCGCTCGCTGACGGCGTGCTGGGGAGGGCGGTGGAACTTCGCAGGAGGTCCGTCAGGTGGTAAGACGATGGAGAGAGATGACGGCGAGCAGCGACCCAGTCCGGACCCAAGACTCCACACACCGACCACGAGTCCTCCTCTGCTTATATTGCCGCAGGCGCGGCTAGGCTCCGCCTCTGGCCACGCCCTTTCGTGGAACTTTCTAGCCGGTTCTCAGAGTTTCTCGGCCGGCCCCGCCCTTCACCTTTGGCCCAGAGACCTCTCCCTTTGGGGATTGGATAATGTTTATAATGGTGCCTGTACCCATGCTTCCCTTTTCCAACCAGTAGATATCACTATCTCATTACAGTAGTATCTGCAGACTCTATAGAAGTGTAGTGAGTCCAACTGAGTCGCAGACATTGTTTTTCAGAGGCAACACTTTTATTGCAACATCAACACCTAACACAAAGGGGCAATTGCCCCTTCACCAGATACAGCCCAGGGTGGTGACCACCCAGCTAACCACACCATACGTAGGAGTTACAGCTACAAAGGGTCAGACCCTCACTCGGGTCCCAGCCATGTGTTGATGCCTCGTAGGACGTGGAGCTTCCAGCTTGTAGACGTGGAGCTTCAGCTTGTAGGATACAGCCACTCCGCCTGGTCCCTCTCTGGGACCTGCCTTATATCCTCCTGGGTCGGGGCCGCTCCGCCCTTGGCCCCGCCCACCTTCTCGAGCCTTCCAGCTCCCTCTCGATCCCCCTCGAGAGCTCTCCCCCAACACGTGATCACCACCTAACCCCCCACCTGGGCCCCCCTCTGTGGACACTCCGGATCACATGTCTATGGGGTCAACCAGCGTGCCATGGCCTGGGGCAACCTTGCCCCTGGGCTGACACTCTCCCACTCCCTCTCGTGGGAGCCCGCACTACACACCGTTCGTGGTGCTCGCGCTATTCCAGCGCACGCCAAGCCCCGCTAGGGCTGGTACTACACCCGCCTACGGGGTGTACGCGATGACGGTGCATCACGTGCCGTGGCCCTCTCAGGCCGGTACCATACAGTGACATCTATGACGTCACTACAGAAGTATCTGCTTACTCTATAGCAGTAACTAATGACTCTACAGTAGCATCTACTGACTCTGCAGTAATATCTCCCGACTTTACAATAGTATTTACCGGCTCTATAATCGTATATACGGACTCTATGATAGTATCTGTCGACTCTATAGCAGTTAACTACTTACTTAGCAGAGTGCTGTGGTGAGGCCTAGTCCCATGCAGAGCCCCCGGCCTCGCCTAAATTGCCCAGGCAGCCGAGGTGGCACCTTGGCAGGCTGGGGCTGGCTGCTACTCGGCCCCCACCACCCGCTCTACCATAGCGGTAACTGCAAACGCTATAGTAGTATCTACCGACCCTATAGTAGTAAGTGCACACTTGTGTGGGTGGGGGGGAAGAGGATATCACACTTTTAAGAATTTACCTCAGCACTGTGTGTATTTTTTTTTGCATTTATAAGGCGAATGAGAATTCCCCCCTCCCCCCATCGATCGCGTGTGTGCGTTGCTAGGGGTAACCACCGGTCAGCGTTTCGCGCATGCGCAGATGCGTGCTTTGGCGCACGTTCAGCATGGTAATATAATAATAAATAGTACTAAATTGTTAATTTAACTACTTGACGGATGTGAAATATGAATAGCGCTGGCTCACCACGGGGCTTATCGGGTAGTATCTGGGTACTTTTTGGAAACGCGAACCCCGCGGTCCGAGAGCCAAATCCCCCGCAAGCACGCGTACACAGACAGACAGACAAAAAAATGAGTTTTATAGGTTAGATGCTACAGGCCCCGCATTAGTTTAATTCGGCACTGGGGGTGGGGGCGCTGATTGCATAGTTGCTAGCAGGTAGTCTAGGGACACCCCTTGCATGCAGGGACCATTCATATATCAACCTCCACTGGAGGTTGCTAGCCATCGATGGGATTGGAACTCGGGGGGCCGAATGCTACACTGCAGATACACTGAAACTCCACGATTTTCGCAGTGGCGGCACTAACCGTTGCTCCACCACTCCATCCCGATTAAAGCTCTTACTGACCGCAAACAACGTGACATTTAATGCCCACTGCCGCCACTGTCAAATTATGGGGAGTACTGCTTTACCGAAATGAAAGGCATGCATGCATTCGGTTACCAGTGATCTCAAGCCATTCAACACGGACGTCTGAAAAACGTGAAACGCTTTAAAATGTGTATTTGTTCTGATATCGCCAATTGAGCAATAAAAGAAGAGAAACGTCTTCGTATCGGGTAATTGACTCAGCCGTGCTACGGCCACTTTAAAATCAGCTCTATCCTTTTTTGGATACGTATGGATTTGGTCAGAAAGTCGTACATTACACAATATACTCCTGCAGGCCCAGCTTTGTCTGCTGCTCGTGATCACAAGCCTCTAATTCCATTCCTTACATTCCCCAAAGCACGGAACAATCCTTCCCGTCGCTAATGAGGGTGCCACCTTAAAGAGAGCCCCCCCCCACACCCCTCAGCTGTATGCAACAGATGGCGATAATTATTATTATTCCACGAGACGTAAAAAATAAACTACTGCCCTTCTTAAAATATATACTAAGGCAAAGTTTTAGGCAATGGCCCTTCATGGCGATCATTAACTTTTGATTAATATTTAGTCTCTTCTCTCTGGCCTCTCTATTTATGCGATGCGAATGAGCGCCTTTGCCCAAAAGTGTTTTGCGTGTTTTATGTTTCCTATTAGAGCATTGTTATTAACTCGCGTGCGGTTTTGTGTGTGTGTGTGCTTGTGCAAGGTACGGTCCCGTAGTCGCTTGCTCACTGCTGGCAGAAGGGCTGCTTCCACGACAGGGCAGCTCAAGACAGCCTCTCCTCGGCCTTAATTGACCAGAAGTCTTGAAAGAGGGAACACCCACACTCTACCCCACCGCACGTGACCCTGCCAATCGACTAACGGTGGTCCACCCATTTAGACTGCTGGGTGAGCAGAGGTGGGGGGAGTGAGTTAGGAAACTTCTTGTTGCTGAAATTTACCTCTGAACCGGCGGGCTCCTGGATTGCAAATCCAAGGGATCTCGACGGTAGCTCTGTAGTATTTGTTTCTGTGGGTCATTCTCTGACGCGGAGGGGTGGCACTGCTGTGCGAGAGATTCCGCGATGTATGGTGTCGTCTTTAAGACGTGACGCCGAAAGCACAGTCGAGATACAATTTGGTTTTGGTGGGGGGAAGGACAGAAGATTAAACTTTGTCCCTTTTGCCTATTGTTAGGCTACACAAGGTTAAGTCAGCCGTAAATACAACACTCAATAAACTCGACCCGTTATATCGCTCCACACTTCGATTTGCACTGGATGCACCACACAAGGCCCAGCACCGTGACCTTTACCTGAACTCAAATCTCACGTCGCTCGATTGTAAGAAGATAGCCCTTCACTGCGCTCTGTTCACCTTAAAGTGTTCTCGGTGGCAAAGTCAGCACCAACTACCCAACTCCGCAACACCACTGGCTAACTAACCCCGAGGAATTTAAGAACAAACAGCGGGTTGTTTCACCGTCACCTAGAATGACAATCGGATTTGGTCCCAAATATTTTTGCTGTAGTTTTGGAGGCCTCTTAAGCTTTTGTTATACATCGTATGCGTGTCCTCTCAATGTGACCACTTTGCCGTCAATAAATGCCCTTTAAGCTCGCACTTAAATCCAACTTTGGCCACATTTGCAACTGTGACTTGCAAGTTCCGGCACCACCGATTTACTCAGTGGGCTACGTATGGCGCGAAAGAAGTTAAATATACATATAGGTACATACAACTGATTTGCAACTATGAATTGGCAACCGTAAATTTTCAGTTGTATGTTCTATCCTGTCTTAGTACAATTTGTGTTCTTCGAAATAATTATCATAATTTGTTTGCGTTTTATGAATTTTCATTTTATTTATCGAGCCCAGCTTTGGGCTGGACACGTGAGACAAAAGAGGCTCCGTAGCTCATTGGATGATAACCAGCTTAAATCAAATGTTCGTGTCTCTTTGGTGACCCACTGTGAACCTAGCCATTAATTAGAAAACGAAAACTTGTGATGTTTTAAGTTTTTATTGCAAATTTGTCACTTTATTTTTTTTAATATAGATTTGTCAGTTTTATGAAGGTCACACATATGCGGTTCTGGTCCGTGAAGACAAATTGCTGGATTTAATACATATTCACATTTGAAAATGGGGGAGTAATTTAAGATTATGGAAATCGGGCATTTAAATGGGTTTTTTACTTATAAAAGTGGCCCTGAGCAGGTGATGAGTAATTGTGAGCATGTAGGAATCCATTCCAGTCCACATCTTCCAACCAAATCTCCTCAACACTCCAGCATAAGTCGTTGGATGTTTTGCTATTTCAGAAATGTTACGCAAACGCAAAAGAAAAGTTAATTTCCCCATTTACTATTATTGTAATAATCGGATTATACCAGCAAACAAAACAACCCATAAAATAGCGTGACTTCAAATTAGCACACCACACTGGCCTCTACCAGATATTATAATCAGTCCAAGGTCCCCTTCCAGATGAAATCGGTTCCAGTACACCACTTGCGGGATGATGCTGCTGTGGTGTCATGGTCGGCACAGTGGACTTGCAGGTTCAGAGGTCGCCGGTTCGATTCGATCTCACGGTGCGGCCGAAGCAACGTTGCGAATTTCTTAAATAAACCCCCACCGCCCTCTCGACTGCCTCTGTCCACCCAGCAGTGTAAATGTACATCTGTGAAAACGAGCTTCATAGCTCATCGGCTTCGTGCACTATAAATACATCTTCTTATTATGGGTACACAGCAATTAGTCAATCAGCAGGTCACGTATTGTGGGGTATAGTGTGGGTGCACCCACCTCTTCCCAAGATGCCTCCTACAGAGTGAAATAGTAGACCAAAATACCCTCCTTGAAAGGGGGTTGCCCGAGCTACCCCTGGTGGTGATTTGTTCTGCCGGCTGTCGTGGGAGCAAGGATTTGCAAGGCGGTATCTCTACCTCTCCCTGCCTGTGCCATTTTTATAGGGAACCTCATTTTGGAGGCATTGACTTATATTATGGGTTGAGGTCTTAATGGACAATCATTTGATGGATAACGTTTATGTTGTGTGCACAAGGGTAGTCTTCACCTTTATCCAGAGCAGTTAACTTGGCTTATTAATCATTCTCAAATGAGGCTTGCTCTGATTATTACTGCGGGTGCAATAACCATAATGCTATGCGCCGTCTGCTTCGGAGGACGTTAAATATCCCGTGGATGTAATTCGAACGAGCATGCCACTATGTGCCAGCGTCAGTGTCCAAGTTCTGAAATTCCGCTGCAAATAAACTAAATTGGGATTCCACACATGGTAACACTATGTAACAACATTTTTGTTACTCTTTGTTCTTTTTCGGTAAGTCACGTATAAATAAAATAATAATAAAATAACAATAGCGTACGACATTTCGGTTGCAACACAAGCAGCCATCATCAGGTACAGAAGAGATAAATTAACGAGAGAGAGGAAACACATAACCCCAGATGTATATACTGACACCCAAGTAGGGGGGAACTAACACAGATACAACAGGGTACAACAGAGAGAGAAGCATACCAAACAATCAGGGTTTAGCACAATTTGGAAACCATATAAAGCAACACAGACGGTCGGTCAAAACACAATTAACGCATAGTCTGGTTGATTACGCTATTTCAAAGATTGTTAAATTGCAAGTTAAGTATGAAATTTAAAATACAGACCGCGCACACACACATAGACATCCAAGTAGAGTGAACCAGCACAGACACGCACACAGTGAAGTCGCCTTAAATAGGCAGAGAAGGTGAGGCTGAGAGACAATGGGACAAATTAGCATGAGGTATGCATGGAGCAAAGGGGGCGCGGCAGCACACACTCGGAAACACCAAGGCCCACACACAGGCAGAGACAGCACAGAGACACAAATCCAAGCCAAGACACAAAGGCAGATGCACAAGCAGAGACAACACAAAGACGCAGACCTCATACCTCCCCGTAGAGGTGGTTCAGACTTGATTCGAAGCTTTCGTGACTGCAATAATTACTCTTTGTTTTTTTTCGGTAAAGTCACGTATAAATAAAAAATAAAAAAATAACAATAGCGTACGACGTTTCGGTTGCAACACAAGAAGCCATCATCAGGTACAGAAGAGCTAAATTTACGAGAGAGAGGAAACACATAACCCCAGATGTATATAAGGCGACTTCACTTTGTGCGTGTCTGTGCTGGTTCACTCTACTTGGATGTCTATGTGTGTGTGCGCGGTCTGTATTTTAAATTTCATACTTAACTTGCAATTTAACAATGTTTGAAATAGCGTAATCAACCAGACTATGCGTTAATTGTGTTTTGACCGACCGTCTGTGTTGCTTTATATGGTTTCCAAATTTTGCTAAACCCTGATTGTTTGGTATGCTTCTCTCTCTGTTGTATCCTGTTGTATCTGTGTTAGTTCCCCCCTACTTGGGTGTCTGTATATACATCTGGGGTTATGTGTTTCCTCTCTCTCGTTAATTTAGCTCTTCTGTACCTGATGATGGCTGCTTGTGTTGCAACCGAAACGTCGTACGCTATTGTTATTTTATTATTTTTTATTTATACGTGACTTTACCGAAAAAAAACAAAGAGTAATTCTTGCAGTCACGAAAGCTTCGAATCAACATTTTTGTTCCTGGGTACTACGTGTTATTTTTGTACTGCTTATGCCTAAAAAGTATATTAAATGGCTATTATTATTATTCCCCACAAACTTTGCATTTGTGACCGGGACATTATGTGAACGAAAGACACAAATGCACACCACGTTTTCTCATTGAAAATAGGTAAATCGCAAAATATCACTGTCCTGGTCACAAAAGCAGTTTGTGGGGAATAATAGCCATTTTATATACTTTTTGAGGCATAAGAAATTCGGAAATAACACTTACTACGCAGGCACAATTTTTTTTTGTTACACAGTGTACAACCATCGCCCACCCCCGCCGCCTAACTGGCAGACTAATGCCCCAGGTCACTCTTGAAATTGAGACACACACCCTCGTACCTTGAGTTCTCACCCAGCTTTGAGGGTAACACAGTGCAAAACGCGCGTACCATTGGACGTGTAGAGGTTGTGTCCCTACCAACGACGCTCAGCCGAGGCGGAGGACGCTGTGTGACACGGATCATGAGGAAGATTTAAAAACACAGCCCCCTCTCTGATTTGGCAACTGCAAGGGGGATTGATTAGAGGCGGGCAACTTGATTACGGGATTGGAAGGAGAGTTCAACGCGTCGGCGTTCGCGACCAATATCATCCATAATAAAGGTTTGTTGGGTTAGATCGCGTAAATATATAGATGTGTCGTTAAAACCCGCCACCACCCGACACAGCCAACTAGCAAGGGTTGTCACGTAAACAGAACATTTCATTTCGTTACTAGTACAGCCCACCGGTGTGTTAGAGAGCCAAGCCACAACATTTACAATCTGAGTACGACGTTTCGCCAGTAATCACAACTAGCTTCATCAGGCGACAGCCAGATTTGTGGAGAAGTCCTCCTGTTTTGTAACCTTATATAGAGGCGTAGATGTGGTGACCACCCTTCTGCGCTCTTGCACAAAATTTGGGCGGGGGGGGGGGGATTAATGAGTCAACTTACATTATGTATGTGTATTATTTGAGCCCTTTGAACTTGTCCTTCCTGTATATTGTGTGTATATTAAAATAGCTGTACCAACGGTAATCCCTATCGAAGTATGCTGCCCTTTGTAGGCATGCATTTAAGTAATGTATTATTTGATCATTTGCTTCCACGCAGCACTAAGGCGGTAGCTATCCGAACGGTTACAATTATTTTTACTTCTTTCAATTTCGATAGATTCTCTCACATGGATCGGAGGAGAATTTACAAAACATGGATAGGGCGTTAAACGGGAGGGATGATTGACAGGGAGGTTGGTTGAGATTCGTTACAGAAAGTGGGATGGTGATTGGGAAAGGCGCTTGAGGGATATAAAGGGGGGAGGGGTGGAGGGGGGTGTAACGCGAGAGCTTGAGACGCTTGGAGTGAAGAGAATCCTTGAAGACCATGTCTCGTGCCTGAGGAAATAAAGACTCCGTTTTGTTGTAGACTGCTGTGTCAGGTGTTACTGCAGACGTAGCATTGTTCCACTCTCGTGTATACGTGGGGTAGTCTCTGTGTTGTGCGACCTTTATATCCCTGGTGTGCTCAATAAGGATGAAGCTATAATAATAGGGGTTTTCCCCTTTTATCTGGCAACAAAACTGAAACCTTTTCACAAGGATCCATGTCTGCATTAACCACAATACCTGCAGTCAAAATGCAAACAAAAAACATACTATGATAATATATGAATTGTCCTTGAAACTGATTGGTCCACACCAAGGGACGGCTTTCTTTTGAGCCTCGACCCAATTGGTGCTCGACCAGATGACGCCAAAAGGCGTACACTTGTAAAAAAGGTTTCAGTTTTGTTGCCAGAAAAAAATGGGAAAAACCCTATTATTATATTTTGGTACTGGCAAAAGAGATCTAATGATAAGGATGAAGCCGCTTGGAGCTTTTTGGCTGGTGAATTGGCCAGCGTTTCGTGTGCTTGAGACATTCCTCCTGCAGGGCAACGATGTTTGTCCCTGCAGCAGGCGGTACAGAAAGTAGGTTGCTTTTCTTATCTCGCGTGGATTAAACATGTGTATATATTTGGGGACATTTCCCCCAAATATATTCCCAGTGTATCTTTCTGAGGGTGTTTTCACCCGGTCAAACACAGCATAAAGTTGACGAAGATAATCCATCCGAGAATCTCTCCGAGCAGTGTTAACCCCGCATTTTCAAAACGGGTTTGCGACAGATTTTCACAGAACCTGCTCTGAAAATTAACAAGGTGGTCGGTTTTTATTTCACACGCTTTTATTAACTCACTCTGTCTGTCTGTTGTTGTTGTCGTTGTATCCTCAAATCTTGTAACTCAATGTTAACCCACTTCCCAATGTGGTATCGACTGCAAACTTGGTATATTTATGTCATACTGATGACAATACCATATTCTATTATGAAAGATAAAATACAAATTTTAACTATCTTTTTACACGCTTTCTATGAACTCACTGTCTGTTAAATTTTGATTTAAAGCTTTCGTGACTGCAGGGATTCATATTCTTGGTTCTTTCGGTAAAGTCACGTATAAGGGAAACAATAAAATAATACAAATATAAAACAATAAAATTATCACGACGATTCGACTGCAACACAAGCAATCATCATCAGGTGTGAAAACCACAGCAAGAAATTTTGAAAAAAAGCGGCGGTTATTTTTATGTTAGCACCACGGAGAGCGATTTGACAGTTTGTTCAGATGGACGAGACCACATCCATTATTTTCGTCTCCCTCCTCCTCTTTTCCGAACATCGATGGACTCGTCCATCTGAACAAAATGTCAAATCGCTCTCCGTGGTGCTAACGTTAAAAATAACCGCCACTTTTTAAAAAAATTCTTGCTGTGGTTTTCACACCTGATGACGATTGCTTGTGTTTCAGTCGAAACGTCGTGAGAATTTTATTGTTTTATATTTTTATTAATGTATTGTTTCCCTTATATGTGACTTTACCGAAAGAACTAAGGATATGAATCACTGTCTGTTGTTGTTGTCGTATCCTTAAATCTTGCAACTCAATTTTAGCCCACTTCCAAATGGGGTATCGACTGAAAACTTGGTATACTTATGTCATGCTAATGATAATACCATATTCTATCATTAAAAATAAAATATATATTTAAACATTATTATTCCACGCTTTCTATTAACTCACTTTGTTATTGTATCCTCAAATCTTGTAACTAAATTTTAACCCACTTCCCAACGTGGTATCGACTGAAAACTTGCCATACTAATGTCATACTGGTGACAGTACCATATTTATCATTAAAAATACAAATATATTTGTAAACATTATTATTACACGCTTTCTATTAACTCACTTTGTTATTGTGTAGAGGTGTTAACTACGCACTGTTCGGTAACCTGCCACCAGGTATCAACGGGGCAGTGCAGCGTGACCTCTGTGTACATAACGGTTGGGGTCAGACGAGGTGAAGTGGATCGTAGCCACAAGTTTGGGAGAACCAATCAGACAGTTCCACGTGGGAATGTGGGATTGGTTGTACCTGGCCACAAACGAGTATAAGAAGGGTGACCGCGGGGAGCTCGGGGAGTTATCTCCCTACACGAAGACCGAAGCCCGGGCTGAAGATAGCTAGGACCCTGGACCAGCCTTCCAGCCCTTCTGAGGGCTAAGGCTCGGCGTATCCAGTGGTCAGGACCCACCGGGCCAGCGGTGGGTCAGATAGCCTCCCCTAGGTCCTAGCCGGAGGACTCTGGGATAGGGTAGCGGTAGACGTGCAAGTCCCGCCAAGCTAGGAGGCTGCACCTCCTTAGGTATCAAGGAGACCTGTGTGTAGGTTACGCTGAGTCCGGAGGCTGTACCTCCTTGGGGTATTGAGTGAGGGGACCGGATACCCCTCTGTGTGTTAAAGACTGTATAAGAAAGGAATTACAATAAACAGAGTGTGCCTCCTAAGAAGTTTATTCGTCTTTATAAACACTTCAATTGTATCCTCAAATCTTGTTACTAAATTTTAACACACTTCCCAATGTGTTATCGACTGCACACTTGGTATACTTATGTCTTACTGATGACAATACTATATTCTGTCATTGAAAATAAAAGCAAATATTTTTAAACATTATTTTTTCATGTTATGTTTCGGCTTGGGTCTAATTGTCCACGCTCAACTGACGTTGGCTGTAAATCACCACAGCCCCTGACGTTAATGGCAAGCTTTGCGGCCACTTCCTGGAGTTGTGGAGTTCTGCCATTACGAGTACGGTACATTTAATTAAAGCGTGGTTTTTAAAAAGTATTTTTTTTAAATATTACTTATTTCTTCTATATTTAAACAATATGGAAGGGGGCGGGAGTGCACTTCCCCGCACTATGATCCGTGATTGTGTTCGTCAGGGCTGAATTCGGTTCTGGGGAGTGAAGCGTCAGCAAAATAGTGTCTGGCAGCATGTAGTAGACACCTATTTGTACTATGAATCGGGCCAGACATTGTCCATTTTACATATTATTTTTCCCTTAAGGCCACAGTGTAAATTGACAAATGTGAATAATTAGTTATTTGTGCCTGTGCACCATTGCAAATCCAGCCAGCAGCCATCACCGAATGAATCTGTTCCAATCCAAAAACACATCTGACAGCTGGACAGCACTCCGCCCCCCCCTACGGCGAACACCTCCTACATGCTAGCATCGTTTAAACACAAACATTGTGACTCAACTAAAAGAACGAAACGCCTGCAAATTGTCACAACGGTTAACGCATTAAACAGTGACCGTCCCAAAACGTACATTTATTTTTGTTTTCATTAAGTGTTTCTCGGGCGAAATGACATTTTTTTTTAAATCGGCTCAAGCTCCCCCTCCCACCGCTGCTGTCACCGCTACTCGGACGAGGCTGCCGCGAGTGCCGTGGTGCAGCAGTGAGGAGCAGGGTGGGTGGGGGGTGGCAATAGACCTGGGAAGCTGTGGGAGGGCGGTGGGGCGGTCGGGGGTAGCAACGATGCCATTGTGAAAACGAGGGCATTGCGCAGTATGTCAGGAACACCCATTAAAACGTTGTGTTTAGATGCAAGAGCTGAGTATCACCAGTTACTGGTTGTAATTGCGTCCTTCCTAATGAACTGTAATTAGTATCGTTGTAATTTAGGCTCACACATACCGATGTAGATCTAATTATAATTGACCCCAAGGGTCTGGGAATGGGAAGGTTCGGGGGGTGGGGGTGGGGCCCAAAACTGGTTTGGAGGCCACGAAACTGGGTTGTTAGCTCTGATTTGCAAGTCCAGTGTGCTAACCATTACACCATAGCAGCATGCCTGCTAAAATGACGAAATTATGTAGGATGTGAATAACTTAACAATTACCATAAGTGATCACCAAATTGGGCACGCAGCTCAAGAGTGAAAGCACTGAGTTCAATTACTCCCAACAAATCATCATGGGCCGTGGCCAATACACTGCTGCATGAAGGCTCTCCCCAAGCCACTGCCATCTTTCGCGATCTGCGCACGTGCCAGTTTAATCGCTCCATCTCCTTCGGCGGACGGGCACCTCGGACGCGTTCCATTTCCGGCAAAAATACGGGCGTCGTGAAAAAGTGCTGTGGGGGGGGGTGCCGTTGCCGAGCTGTGAGACGGGCGTGCAAGAACAACAAACAAAACTGTACGGGGATGGGAGAGGGGCTCCAAAAAGAGACTCAACGGCCTCAATTGCGACGCGCGGATTTGCGGGGCCGAGGCATAGTCTGCTAATTGAACAGGGTGGCAACGCTGAACACCGAGGGCTTAGTAGGTTCAATGTCTGATTCTGAGACATCGATTCTTGGCTGACGGTAAGGCTCTACACTTTAATTGGCAAATGAGCACAAAAAATTACAGACTGCCAGATATGTTCCTGTATCTATAGAGACGCCACAGCGAGGCCACCCAAAACGCTAAGAAGATATGGCCGTGAAATGTGACAAAGGGACATTCTGCTGACATGTGTAATAATGAAGGGTTATTTTTTTAAAACGTGTTTTTTTTTTCAAGGCAGTGGACTGACATATTGATCAATGTGTTATTTTGTTATTGTACCCGGTTGCTCAGCAGACGCTTAAATTACAAAGTAGAGGAACAGAAACGGAGGATGGCGCATAGCGATAGGTGAAATGAACAAATAAAGCTGTGCTCTGTATTTCTAGAAGAAAATTAAATGTCCTAGTCCCCATTTGTTGGCCTTCCCAGACTGACATTGATCGTCAGAAGTTCTCCCTCTTCTGAGACCCTGAAAGACAAAACCAGTCCAGTGCTGGAGGCAAGTAAACAGATAATATTATATTCACACGGAAATATAGAACAGAGGGCAATCCATTTGCAGTCATAATTAGGGTTGCCATTGTGTGTTATTGAGATACGCAAAGGATGTTTATTTGTTCATATCATTTGTCTACCAGAATACACCACAATCATTTCCCGTGAGAAGCAACTGTGATAGTGGTGGGGAGCATATTCGTTAAAAGTCGATTCTATTAACTAAATGCTCTGCTATAACAAATGTAAAGATGCAGCCTTGCAATTCCTTGCATCCACCACAGCTTGCAGGAGGGCCTCGACTAGAGCGAGCTATAGAGGGCCCCTATAGAGAGGATTTGGCCTCCTCTTACACACTGACCAGATGTCTTGGAAGAGGTAGGAATACCCACACTTTACCCCACTCCACTCCACAACCTGCCGATTGACTTACCCAGGTGTATCCATGATATGCAGGGGCGCCACGGTGGTGAGAAGTTATCTCCCTGAGCTGTATAGCTCTTTTTCAGAAGCGACCTGAGCACAAATGATAGCTCAACGAAGTGGCTTATCGCGTGGAAATGTATAGCAGCCAAAAACTCTAAACGCACGTTTTCTAAATGTGGAGGGAAAAACCGGAGGGCCCGTATAAAAATCCACGCGACGAAATAGACAGCAGGCGTCACCGTCGGGATCGAACCCACCGACCTCCTGCATACCAGGCGAGGGAGTTAACACCTAGCAACCGGGAGATCGAACCGAAGCGTTGACCGTTGCACCCAAAGCCGTCAGTTTAGAGCAGCAGCAGCGAAAAAAATGCCACCTCTAAAATGAGCGCGGGTCGTATCTCGTTAAGTCCACGGGCACAGGGGGGCAGGGGAGGGAGGAGGTGGAAAAGACTGCCATTCCTAACGTAGTAAATAAATAATGCACAAACATGCATTTATACGAAACTGGGCTCTCCGGGAGAGAGGATGGGAGGGCGTGGTGGGGGATGGGTGGGGGGGTTCGTACTTAGATAGCAATTAACAGCGTTGCTTAGAATAATGGGTCCCGTGGGAGAATGGAAATGCCAAAAGTGTGCTGCTCTCCCACCTTAAATCTACTGGGGATCGGCAATCAATGTCCTATTTTATACTAATGCTGTCTCCTTACAGTAATCCACTGAGCGTTACAATTGTATTCATCTTTTTTCTCTTATTCTTCTGGCAATGATCTAACATCTGTAGCTAACACATTCTTGGTTGGTTTTAGCCGTTTACAGTTCGTGAACGGAGTGTAGTACCACCACAAAATGGAAACTCTTTTTGAAAGAAGAAAACATCTGATCTATTGTGTGTGTATTTCATACGCAGTACAAACGTCGTAATATTTCACCTTCACTTATCTGCCCCAACCGATATCCCTCCCCCAGATCCAGTGCAGTATCTGTGCAATATAAACATTCGCAAATCTGACCTTTTCACACACACAGACACACAGTAATATATTATTAATCTCGCGTACATTCACTCGCTTTGAAAGCACAGTCAAGCATTGCCTCCTTTATAAAGCAGTTTGAGCACCTATTTTTGGTCCCAGTAAACCTATTTCCCGCGTGGAGTAACTTGTCATGAAAATAAATAGAAATCCGACCTCTTTACATATCTGTCTAGTTCTAAAGTGGGCTATGGACGTTGTGCTGTATGTGACTGTGTGTGTGGTGGGGAGTTTAACCTGCAGGCTGGATTGTGTGAGGAGCTCACAAATCCTCGAAAGATCTGGACAAAGTCCCATCGGTGAGCTCCTCCGGCAGGCAAGGCTGCGATGGCTGGGTCATGTAGCCCGCATGCCCAGCCACCAAATGCCGAAACAGCTTTTGTTCGGCCGGATCGAGGGGGCTAAACGGGCGTGGCACGGGCTAGAGAAGAGATGGAGTGATGTGGTACAGGAGGACGTGGAGCTGAGTGAACTTGCCGATGACGGGTATCAGTGGTGCCAAGAACGACTTCTGTGGAGGAGGCTCGTGAAGGACGCTACTGGGCAGTTGGAGGCAGTCGCCCTCCAACAACAACAGAGGGCGAAGGAGCGACGCTCACAACAACGAGCGGAGCGCTGGGTGGCTAAAGCACAGCAAGTTGGCACATTAGAGGGCACAGCTGGTGCATCGGCTAGTCATCTCAGTCAGTCAACCTGTGGCACCTGGGTCTGTCCCCGTGACCTCCTGCCAGCGGGTGTTCGACACTTCACGTGGCCTTTAAGTGCACGTAGCCTGGCACAAGCGTCGTGGTAACGTCATCGCCACTTAGTGGCGAATAGCGGTTGTTGTTGTTGGTGGGGAGCGGTTAGCGTGCTGCGCTACTAACCCGGCGAACCGAGTTTGATTCCAACTCACGACCACCAACACCAGTGACGATTATCCGGACCGGTCCTGGGCCAGGACCGGTCCACTCAGCCTCAAATTGGTACCTGGTGCGGTGTGTAAACATCGCCGCTGGGGAGACAAAGGCGGCCCGGTGTGGTGTTGACCACTCACCC
Source organism: Petromyzon marinus (assembly GCF_048934315.1). NCBI lineage: Eukaryota > Metazoa > Chordata > Hyperoartia > Petromyzontiformes > Petromyzontidae > Petromyzon > Petromyzon marinus. The sequence goes on along the minus strand of NC_133710.1, from coordinate 8,316,547 downwards.
CCTCGTGTGCCGTGCTCGCTCACAGCACTTGCCCCAACACTCTGCTAAGGCTATACGGGGGATCTTAGTCCTAAAACACAGCAAGTTGGCACAGTAGAGGGCACAGCTGGTGCATCGGCTAGTCATCTCAGTCAGTCAAACTGTGGCACCTGGGTCTCTCCCCTTGACCTCCTGCCAGCGGGTGTTCGACACTTCACGTGGCCTTTAAGTGCACGTAGCCTGGCACAGGCGTCGTGGTGACGTCATCGCCACTTAGTAGCGAATGGCGGTTGTTGTTGTGTCTGCTGGGGAGTGATGTTAGAGTTGTTTCCATACTGCGCTGCAGTCCCCAGTTTTAATTCCTGGATATATGAAGCAAGTGCCGGGTGCATTGCTTCATCATCATCATCAACCATGATTAATCCCTGGCTGGATGAAGACATCCCCAAAGTCTCTCGCAGTCTCACGATGCCACAATCCGTAGGGTTCCTGCATACGTGATTTCAACAAACCTCGATCAATCTCCATGGAGACCTTCCTCCTGTGCGCGTGCTTTGGTTGTCATTATTCTTTGCCACCGGCCGTCATCCCATCACGTCAACAACTCCTGCCCGAGCCACTTTTCTTAACGGTCGGCATGATGCCTCTAACTTCCCCGTGTTCTCTGATCCATCAATTCTCTATTCTCCTTTGTTGGCTCGCAAGTGGAATTCCGAATGTAATGGTCTCTATTTCTCCTTTGCGAACTTTTCAGCTTTTGTTATGCTTTTTTTGTCCAATGCTCATGTTTCGGATCCACAGGTCCATTGAAGGTAATTGTGCTCCTATATATATAAAAGGTACTGTGCATCTTCACTGGCGAAAGTCTGCCACAGTGCATGGTGTTGATGAAAATAACGCATCCGCATGCGTCCTGCCAGCTTTAATTGGCGTGCCCCGATCAATTTGTATGCGCCATGGGATGGCAAGGGTTGCAGCCCCGCAATCCCTTGCTCACGACATTGCTGGTGGAAGGTCCATCTTTTGAGAGAGTATCCACAACTTAAAAACCTATAAACATTTTTTTTTTACCATGTAAGGCCCACTGAGCTATATAAGTAGCTATTTTTTTTAGAAGCGACCTGGCCACAAACGATAGCGCAACGAAGTGGCATATCATGTTGAAACTAATAGCAGCCAAATACTCTAAAAAAACACGTTGATTTTAAATGTGGATTGGAAAACTGGAAGACCCAGAGAAAAATCCACGCAACCACAGGGAAAAGGGAGACACACACATACTCCAAATACACAGCAGGCGTCAGGGTCGGGATCGAAACCACGACCCTCCTTGCTCCACCACACCGCTGGGTGGACAGAGGTGGGAATATTTTATGAAACGTACCGATTGCTTCTACTGCCGTGACGGGAGATGGAACCGACGACTTTCGCGGATTGCAATCCCAACGTGCTGAGCGTAACACAGTGGCAGCAGCCGATAAATTATACGCATGGGACTTAATATTCTCCGCTTTACCCCCTTGACGTGCACGAGAATGCATATCGTGTGACAGGTAAATGAATGCATCGCAAAGCAGCAGTGGCGTTACACCTCCAGTGCATTTCACAGGAGCCGCACCCGGCGCAAGCCTCAGATGTCATCGGCGCCCTCCGAGGAATGCTCGAATATTTGCGCCTCCTTGCAGAGATGGAGGCAATGCCATGAATTCTGATCGCCATTGCATAAATAACAATGTTACACGTCATCGTCTTCTTTTTCCGCTTGCACGTGAAACAACAAATATCGGTGCGTGCGGATAGCTCGGACCACGGACAACAAAAAGGAATCTCGTAAAAGTGGGAGCAGAGCGATGGCACAAGTGGTAGTTTGCGCCCTGCGCTATGGACATCGAGAGCCGAGTTTTATTGCCAACTGTGGGTTACATTTAGCGTCGAGTGATATCTGCGCGTCCTCCTTGATTAGCATGCACCAACCACCATGGTTAAGTACGATAGAAACAATCCCACCCCCCTCCTTCCCCCTGTCTGGCATGGCAGAGGGAGATCTTCATCTCGTGGTAAATAGCACACGCACAAACCCATCCACATTACTTCATTTTTTGTTTGTCAATCGTGACAACTCTACAAATTATTCAAGAGTGGGTGGTATCGCCACTGCTAGGCATCGTTTCTCTGTGGCACTCTCGTCGTCTAGAATTCGACCATCCTCGCACAGCTGAATATTTTCAGCAGCAGCGTTCAAATTACGACTTTTAAGAGACACTTAAAGCCCCCACCACCTTTCGCCTGGCCTTTTGAGTGATGCTGAGATCGGCCCCCATCAGAGTTAGTCACTTACGTCCGTGAAATATTCCGTGCGTTATGAATTGCATTCTTATGTTTTTTTGCAATGTTATTGCCAGTCCTAGGTTTCAATCATGAAATTTCATTTTGACATAATTTTGCGGGGGGTGGGGGAACAAACTGAACTGATATGTGGGTAAATCACAAGGACACGTATAGAATGTTCTGGGGCAGAAACATATATAGTTTTAATGGATTATCTCTCGGAGCAATTAAAATAAAAGGAGGGAGAATGCCACAGGCGAGAGAGGGCAGCGAATTAAGATACTTTCAGCGAGAGAGGGGGAGGCATTCAGTCATCGACCAAAGCGAAATGTTTGGGGCTTGAACTTGAAGAAAAGGGTCTCGGCAGCCTGGATACATCGGGGGAAATGAACCCAGAGGAATGATGGGCTGAGTTGACCCCGGACCTAGATTTGCAATGTGCCCTTTGCTCTGCAATTTAGTCGCTCTGTCATTGTCATTGTGCTTGCGACTCAACCGGATTTTGGTTTATGGTAGCCGCCTGGCCTGCTTTTCTCAGGATCGTCCTCTTGTTGGGATAACTGTCCAGGGAAATCTATAATGAGTCTTTCACCGAAAGATGGAACAAAGAAAGTTCCACCCAGTTTGTCGGTTGCATGCAGTTCTCCCCTCTTCCAGTCCGGTGAGAACTGGTTTTTATGCTTTTTTTGGACATTGTCAATCAATCCGTACTGCAATTCAAATATGAATAAATGATAATTAGATTATTTTGTTCGGCTTAGATTGTGGAGCTGTATAAGGTCGATATGTTAAACATTTTAATTATAGCTACACGATGTAACATCAAAATAAAATAATTACGAATCCATATCGGTCGTGAAAAGGTTACGTATAAAATTCAAACAAATAATTTATCCACTTTGATAACGAGGACATGCTCATGAACTGCCACGCTGGTATGGTTCTGGCGGTTGTGCATTCCTATTTATGTATGCATCAATCTATTGGCGTTGCAATAATCAGCTGTATTTGCAATAATTTTCGATAATTACCGACAAATTGTCACCACGCGTAATTAGGGTGATTTTAAACGTGTTGGCTGTGAAGTTGTTCAACGACTGAAACTAATCTAACTGTTAACTTTGAGAAGCGTTACTTTGAGAGCAAGGATGTGCAAACTTGCAGAACATGGGCCAAATCTGGCGAACCAATTCATTTATTCCAGCCATTAGCGTCACACAAAGTGCTTGCCACAAATGAAGCACAATACCTTCATAATATCCAAATCAAGGATTTTTTGGGTTAGATCGCGTAAATATAAACGTGTCGAGATACCTTGCTGATCTCGTCAAGGAGCATAAAACCTCCCGGCAGTGGCTTTTTGCTAACCATCGAACAAAGTGATGCACTTCTGTGGCCGTCCATGCACTTTAAAATCTAGACGGAAAACTAATTTCTTTAGAACTGCTTTTTGTGCTTGTTGTCCTTCCACCCGCACTTCCGAATAGCACGGTTGGCTACGTAGAGTGCAAAATAAGTTCAATATACACACACATATGTATAATACAGATATAGAAGCTGGGCAGTGTGGTGTTGGTCGTTCGATCGCTGATCGGGTGTTTGTTTGGCACGTTGCTTGAACCTCACGAAATTTGCCTGCGCTGCATCGAAATTGAAAGTCACATCGTGCAGAGTTTGGTGTCATGTTTGCAAAACGGCAGAGTTCTAGAATAATAACGCATCCGTGGATGCAGGATGTGTTACTTTTTTTCACATGATCGTTGACAAGGTGTGTGGGTCGACTTCTGATGCGTTCGGTTCACGGAGCTTTGCAGCATCGTGGCGAATATCCAGTGGTACGATTGTTTCAGCAGTGAAGGGAGCCAAAGCACTGGTGCCAGGTTTTTAAATTTAGGTTGAGTATCGACGACTGGACAGTGGTGGGCTTTTGCCTGAACCTGGTTATTACTGCAGGTGTATTAAACTTAAAACAAAAAAAAACGTGCCGTTTGCGTCACAATGGACATTAGAGATCCCGTGATGTATTTCAAAAAGTGTAGGCCATGGTGTGCCGGCGTCGCGGTCCAAATATGAAAATGACCTGCACGTCACTGGAGTAGTCTCTCGTTATTCACGAACTTGCTATCCGCGATTTTGGCTACCCGCGAATCGCATCTGGAACTCTACGGGCCACTGCGTCCAGAGCGAGAAATAGAAAGTGATGAGAGAGAAAGTGACGAGAGAGAACTTCTCGAAGCTTTAGAAGCATCTGCAGACATTGCACGTGACGATATTCGTAGACCAAAATCATTATCCGCGAAATTTGCTATTCACGAGCATCTCCAGAACGTATCCCTCGCGAACAGTGGGGGAATGCTGTAATTGGGGTTATCCGCATGGCAACATCGCCTCCTACTCTGAAGCCACTGCAGACTGCGGCTGCTAAACTTAACGTTGCACCTCCTTGACAGCCCTGAGACGAAATGAATGTACACCAATAAGCATGCACTATTGCTTTTAAAATATTCTTCCCCTTGGCTTTGAAATTTCAGCAAAAAAGTAGTTTGGCCCCCAAACTGACTGCAATTATGAATTGAGTGAACCCTCTTGGTCAGCGTGCATGGTCTGTGTTGACGTGACATGTGGGAGGAAGTTATTGGAGGCACTGCATTTGTCGAGGTCATGTCTGTACCCACTGCTTTTTCTAAAATTGACATGTCTCTTGTATATATCTCTGATCTCTTTTGAATACGTATTTTTCTGATCTATTTTATAGCTCCCTCCTCAACACGTGACTCTTGCCATCGTAGAGATATGTCTCTCCATCTGTCTCATCTGAATGCAGTACATACCACCTCTTCGCTCTCCTGTGAATGCATTCACATCTCTCATTTCGGTTTCCTTTCGAATACATCTCTCGTTTATCCCTCTTAAAAAAAATATACTTGTACAACACTCTCCATATAGTCCCAAAACAAATTATACCTCTATCCATGGGACGTTTTTGCCAGTATAACATTTTGAAAAATAATAATAGGTATTCTTTGGGTCTTTTGGTAAAGTCACATAGATTGATTCAAAGAAAATAACAAAAAACTACGACGTTTCGATCGCAGCACAAGCAGTCGTCATCAGGAAAAGGGGGTTAGTCTCTAGAGGCAAACTGTTTATACGATTTCTCTAAGACGAAGGTACTTTGCAAACCCACTGGCTATCAACAAAGATTCGTTCATGAAGCCATACATATATACAGACATAGACACAATTTCAACCGAGAAGATGGGTACAAACTCAGCAATCATAACTGGCTGTAGTGTTTCCATTTTAGACCTGGCAGCCATTTAATTGCTGGATGCCCACCACCAAGAGCATCACTACCCACTTTCAATATCATGGGACCTCCTTTTCCAGTACCAAAATATGATAATAGGTTTTCACTTTTTTTTCTGGAAACAAAACAGGTGTTAAGATGTTGAAACACTAAACTGAAACCTTTTACAAGGAATCATGTCTGCATTAACCACAATGCTTGTGGTCAAACAAAAACATACTCTGATAATATATGCATTGTCCCTGAAACTGATTGGTCCACACCAGAGACAACTTTCTTTTGAGCCTCGTCTCAAACGGTGTTAGACCTTTTGGCGTCCTCTGGTCTTATCACCTCTTACACCACCCTACATCACCTTCCAGCACCGCCCCACATGCTGGGGAACACCGTTTTTAATTCCTGACATTAACATTAGCTACCCCGCCCATGCTGCTGACACTTGGGCTACGCCCATTTTAAACCTTTGTAAGCAGTTTGCCTTTTAGAGGCTAACCCCCTTTTCCTCATGATAACCGGTTGTGTTGTGATCGTAACGTAATTTTTAAAAATATGTTCTTTTAACCTATTTATGTGAATTTACCGAATGACCCAAAGAATATGAATTCGTGCAGTCACGAAAGCTTTAAGTCAAGATATAAGAAGAGGTGTTTCCCTTTCTGGCAATAAAACAGGTGGTAAGATGTTAAAAACACCAAACAGATACCTGGTCTCACACTGGTAAGAGACTAGGCCATGAATAAGGTTGTCGCTGGTGTAGGCCAATCAGTTTTAAAGACAATGCATTTGTTATCAGAGAAAGTCTGTTTGCATGTTCACCACACGTGCGTGTGGTTAATGCAGAATTATATCCTTGTGTTTGAGGATCTTAACACCATACAGTATTCCTCTCTCTAATCTCTCCTAAACACATCTCTTAGCTAGTTGTGTGTCTTTGTCTGTGGGCCACGGTTCTTCTCACGGACGTTAACACAGCTCTCTCAAACAAAAAACAAGCTGCGACACAACTTGTTTTACAGCACAGCGCTTCGCCGTGCGTGAATCACGATGGAAACGTAACTTCAACTTGCCGCCACGCCAAGCGATGTGAAGTTTCCAGTACTGACCCAGAAATCTACAATGTCGGCAAACAAAACTAAACTTATATCCCCTCCGTTTCTTTAAGAAATTGCTGTCAGCGTTGGCTTTATTTGTTAATTTACTAAGCTCTACTGTGTGCTTGATCAGTGTTTCAGAATCCATATCCGAAAGAGACATGTGGCGTGGTGACAGTGGAATCTTTTTTTTATATATAGGCCCATACGCTTTGGTTTTGTCCCAACTCGAAGTGCTAAAAATCAAGCCTTTTTGACGAAAGCCGATTGGGAAGCTGTTCCTTTTTTTTTAAGGACAACGAATGGTTGTACGCCGGTAGTTGCCGACCTGTGGGTCCGTGCGTCGCTGGTGGAGGCTACAAGTCTGTGGAGAGAGGTGCGTGGAACTGTTTCAAGAACGGGGGTTTTATTTTTGTTTTACAACGATACACCAGATCTTTTGTACTGACCCATTGCACACCTTTATAGGGGTCGGTCAGGTTATTTTGGTTAAGACCCATTCAGCTAAGAAGGTCTGTTTCAATGGCAACTCGGCTTAAGCAGAAAGAACGTTATTTTGGGACAATTTATCAACATGAAGAATAATACTAATTAATTGATATAAAAGAAAAACTACTCTGTACGGGGTGGTCAATATGACTTGTGTCCCCCATTTAATTCTCTAAAACGTAATATATATTTTTACGTTAAGTTTATTTAAAACAGAAAGGAATATGAAAAGGAAAACAATGTTACAGGTCACAATGTATTTGGTCCACCTTGTATAATGGAAATCTATTTGTAGAAATTGGCACGGCATTTGAAATGGCACTTATAACAGCAAGAATAGCAAAAATGCATTTCCTCATTTGAATTCAAATTTTCTAAGAAATGGCACTTAAGTTGCAAATCGCTTTACTAATGACATTCACAAGCAGGGAAGATGGCAGGTGTTGCCTCGAATGTAGCTAAAGGAAAGTAGGGTCCGGAAATACTCAGATGAGAAACATACATACAATAGGTGCCATTTTGGGCCAATGGCCCTTCTTTATAGCACGTGAAAAATGGGCCCATTCCTCAAAATATCACCGATTATATTTAATGTTATGTTTTAAATACCACAGCGTTTATTTACAATTGTGGGCAATGCAGCATCACCAAATTAATAGTTTTAATTAGATTTGTCAATAAAACTATTTTATAAATTTGTAGTGAGTCCAACTGAGTCGCAGACGTTGTCTTGGGAGCAACACTATTTATCACATCAACTCAACACAACATAACGTAACCTACACTCGGTTGCTGAACGCCCATCTAACCACGCTACGGCAGAACTAGACACGGTCCCGCCATCCCGGTTCGGACCACGAGCTAGGTTCTGGACCGCGTGGCTAGAGGCTTCTTCAACCCGACGTGGATTTTTTTCACCAACAACCAGAAGAACCCCGAGCCCCTCACGGGGCCCCCGTTATATCGGCCCGGGTTGGGGCTGGCTCCGCCCCTCACCCCGCCCACCTTATAGATCTCTCGAGCTCCTTCCCGAAGGCTCCCGAGAGCTCCTCTATACCACGCGACCACCCAGCGGCCCCCCGTCCACTGGTGGCCCTCCTCCAATATCATCTGGTCACGTGTCGGCAGGTCAACCAGCGTATCATGCCCCAAGATAACGCTGACCGGCTGACACTCTCTCTTGCTCACTCACCGGGAGCCCGCACCGCACACTGTACGTGGTACCTATGCGCTAACCAGCTCTCACCCAAGCCCTGCTAGGGCGAGTACTACGCCCAGTAACCGGGCTGCACATAATGACAACATAACATCTGCCGTGACCTCGCAAGCCCGGCACCACACAGTGACATTCACAGTCACAACATTACCCCCCCCCCTCCATAGTATCCAGCCGTCCCAGCTGCCAACTCCTCTGCAAGCAAGCAACCGACGTACATATATACAGAACAACAAGCAAGTGTGCTCCAACAATAACAACAGCGCAATAAATTACCCAAACCAAACTGTACAATATATACTATACACCGAGAGAGAAAAAAACACAACAGCGAAAAATTAACAACCCAACAATCGCGTCGTACAAGAACCCCACAGTCAACATCTCCCACCCACAACGTGTAACAACGCCCGTGAGCTTGATGGCGAGCAGGATCAGCCAAATACTCGCCACGACTCATGCGAGCGTGACAACCCATGACGGTGTGGGAGCGTGCAATGCGCGGGGAGAACGCGAATCGAGTCTTTGAGAGAGTCCGTGACGCCGGGCCTCCAGGCGGGTTGGGCTCGTCCACCCTAGAAGGCCTAGGGGTAACAGCGACGAAGCCGGCTCCTCACGAAGAGCAGTAGGCCGGGCCGTCGGGTCCTTCACGTCCAGAGCACGCGAGGCCGACACGAGCGGCCGCGTGCGAGGCATCGATCGCGCAGCGCCTGGGGGCGGAACAGAAACACTCTCCGGAGGACCCACGTCGGCAGACGCATGCCCCAGCTCGTCGGGCACACCCGAAACTCGGTCCCTGCGATATGGAGATGAAACAAACTCACATGGCATGATAAACGGTTTAAGACGAGAGGGGTACACAAACCAACTCCATTTACCAAACCGAATCTGGACACATTGCGGCCGCACGACCCGAACCACATCAACCGGCCCCCTCCATGGTTGCAGCAATTTGGGAGAAGTGCCCACCGGCACCTGCGGACAATGCAACCAGGCCCTGTCCCGCAACGACCAATCGCACAGCGAAACACGGGATCCCTTGAGCCGCTCGTTGGCCAACTGTCTGGTGCGGGAGTTAACACTGGCAACTTCCCGCACCTCGGAAAGTTTGGCAAGAGTGAAACGAACCAAATCAGAAATATTGGACACTTTCGCAGCTGGCACGGCTTGTAACTGCACATCTATAGAAGGATCATACTCCCTCTCATACATCCAAAAAATGGAAGAGTGGACATGTGAGGGGTCATCCTATAAGCGGCGAGAACCGCAGAAATATGCAAGTCTCAATTGACCTGTGACTTGCTGACCAAGTGACTCAACATGCTGCATGGGGTTCGGGGGGAGCGGTGGTGCACTGCAACAAAGCGAGTACAACACCCTTTTTGCTGCAGGGGGTTCGGGGGGAGGGTGATGGCGTGCTGCACAAGAACAAGCACCATCCTGGTATAAATGGAAACGACTGTACAATTATAACCCAGCTAACGTTTAACTTGGTTGATGACATCTTTCCAAAAGTTGCTCAATTTGAAACCATCCTCTCGGTTGAAGTTGTGTCTATGTTTGTATATCTGGATGGCTTCACGGACAAATCTTTGGTAATAACCGGGAGGTTTGCATAGTACGTTGGTATCGGAGAAAACAATGTCATGAGAACCCGCTGTGTTGAAACAATGATCAGCCACGGCCGAAGAATTCGGTCTGCCGTGTTTCAAATATAGCCATCCTCTCGGCCGACAAGGGACAATGCCACTGTCATTATGGAGTAAAACTCATACAACAACAAAGTCCAGGACCTACTCAATGATGGGAGTTACTAAAAAATGTAAAGTGATCCTACTAACAGCCTAACGATAAAAACCAACAAGATCATCACTAGTTCGACTTCCCTAATCGAACCAACTAAACCTCCCTCCCTAAAACCCAGATTCTATGGTCTTCCCCAGATCCATAAAGAAGGTACCCCACTACGACCCATCGTGTCCACGATCAACTCCCCTATCTACAAACTAGCCCGCTTTTGATCAGATACTCTGCTTCCCTTTACTGGCAAGACCACCTCAGCGGTACTTAACTCAACCCAATTGGTTTCTATGGTCAAGGACACTGTACTCTCTCCTGACGATATCCTCGTCAGCTTTGATGTGGCCTCGCTGTTCAACAACGTCCCAGTGCCTGACACCTTAACAATAATTAAGATCTGGTCTAACATGGACTGAACCCTGATGTACTGCCTCACCAACATTTACTTTACCTGGAATGGTACCTTCTACAAACAAAATGAGGGTACCCCAATGGGTTCTCCCTTGTCACCAGTGATAGCCAATGTTTTCATGGAGAAATTTGAATCAAACGCCACCCAGACATCCACCCTTCATCGTTCCCTGTGGAAGAGATATGTGGATGACACTTTCGTAATTTGGCCACATGGCCTCCCAGCTTTGAACCATTTCCTAGACCACATGAATTCCAGACACCCAACAATCAAATTCACCATGGAAGTGGAGAAAGATGGCAAGCTGCCATTCTTGGATTTTATGTTTGAGAGGAGGACGGATGGCTCTTTGGGTCATTCTGTTTACAGAAAGTCCACCCACACAGATTCATACTTGAAGCCTGATTCCCATCACCACCCGGCTCAAAATAACTCTCTCATCAAAACATTATACCATAGGGCTCATTTCATTTCTGACCAACACCACCTGACCAGTGAATTAAAACACGTACATCTGGCCCTCAAGAAGAACGGATACTCTGACCGTACCATCTGCCAAGCTGTTCCTCCCACCATAAAGAAACAACCACCTGATACTCCAATCAAAACCATCACACTGCAATACATAGCAGGTGTTACCAAAAAGATTTCCAAAATTCTAAACAAACACAAGATCCAGGTCCGGTTCAACACAGTACACAAAATCTGTGATCTGATCCCATCTTTAAAGGATATCATTCCTGACTTACAGTACCCCAGTGTTTACAAATTGAGTTGTACCTGTGGTGACTGCTATATCGGGAAGATGAAACGACATATTTCTGACCGAATTCGCGAGCACAAATCAGATTTGAATCACGGTAGAACGAATTCTTCGGCCGTGGCTGATCATTGTTTCAACACAGCGGGTTCTCATGACATTGTTTTCTCCGATACCAACGTACTATGCAAACCTCCCGGTTATTACCAAAGATTTGTCCATGAAGCCATCTAAATATACAAACATAGACACAACTTCAACCGAGAGGATGGTTTCAAATTGAGCAACTTTTGGAAAGATGTCATCAACCAAGTTAAACGTTAGCTGGGTTATAATTGTATAGCCATTTCCGTTTATACCAGGATGGTCCTTGCTCTCGTGCAGCACGCCATCGCCCTCCCCCCGAACCCCCTGCAGCAAAAAGGGTGTTGTACTCGCTTTCTTGCAGTGCACCATCACTCCCCCCGAACCCCATGCAGCATAACAAAAGGTGGGTTTTACCCGCTTTCTTGAAGTGCACCACCACTCCCCCCAAACCCCCTGCAGCATAACAAAAGGCGGCTTAACTTAGCCCCTCCCCTCCCCACCCACGTCCCTTCCTGGCTCCTCCCACCCCCCCCCCCCCCTTAACCTGTATATAATCTCGGGTATTCCAGAGCTGTTCATTTGTGGATACAGCGAATTTTGCTGTCTGTTCCACCTGAAGACGGAAGCTTGTGTTGCCCCCGAAACGTCGTGATTTTATTTAGTTGTTTTCTTTTATTCTATTTTACCTATGTAACTTTACCAAAAAAAACAAAGAGTAATTATAATCCAATTTAAGAGTGGCCAGCGTCTTTTGCACTCCGAAATACAACAATCGTTTATGCACAGCCCATACAACCACTGGAGGCCTGCTAAAACCAACTCCATCAGATGCTGAAAGTTGGCCGGCGTGGAGTGGAGCCCCATCGGAAGCCGGTTAAACTCAAACAACTCTTGTGGTGTTCTAAAAGCCGTTTTGGGCCTTGAAGCCTCGTCAAGCAGCAGCTGCCAAAAGCCCGACAGTAGGTCAAGGGTGGAAAAGAACTGCGGGCCCGCCAAAGCGTCCAACGAATCGTCCATACGAGGCAAGGGGTATGCATCCGCAACAGAAACCTTGTTAAGCTTGCGGAAATAAACACAAAACTGCAAACTGCCATCGTGCTTTTTAACAAGTACATGTCTAGAAAATTTTGCCCACTGTTCTAGACCACAACACTAGTTAATAATAATAAAAAATAATTTTATAGAGCACACGTTTGGACAAAAAAAGGAAAACAATCCCATCGTGGCTCGTTATTCACTGAGCCAGACTCCGTGGTGCGATTTCAAAACGGTTGGAGCAGCCGTGGTGAAACGCTGCTTTGCCAGGACTTTCGTGGTTCAGGGGTTGGTGAACGACTTGCAGGGTGAGGTATTTACTGCCCCAGGGATTCACTTGAGTCTGGTGTTGATGATTTCGGATGTATGTGTATGTATGTTGAACTTCTCTCCGCACCCTACATAGCCGACTGTGCTAATCGGAAGGGCGGGGGAAGGATGACAGACTCAACCCAAAAGGCATCTTTCAAGTAATTATATGAAAGTGCATAGCGCCAGTGGCTTCCTAATATTTGGAAGCAAGTGCGTTCCAGACGGCCGCAAAAGCTCATCTGAAAGCGACCTGTGACGGAGTGCCCACCGTATTTGTTCGAGATAATATGGAAGGCCATGGGATTGGAGCATGGTGATAACGAATGTAAAAGTTACTCTAAGAAAGCGAATTTCATTGCAACTTTTTTTAATGGGACAACTTCAATGCGCTTACATTGCCAAACACTGCTAGAGTCGCAGATAAGATGCTCCAAGCGCTCTATTTCAAGTAACGTGTATTGTTACGACCAAATTGGGCTCCAGCTTCTGATTTGCACATTCATTTCGGTGTGCAGTCGAACTAGCGACTTGCCGGGGACCGAGTTAGAAATATGAACATCTACATCAGGTGACGGATTGTGCACAAGGAACATAACTAAACACATTTTGTCAATGACGCCTGCCAGAAAAGAAAATCAAGTCGACAGATGTTTCGGGCAAAGGCCCTTTCATAGCACATCAATAGAGGGGCTAGAGAGAGATTGAATAATAGTTGGAAACTGCACTTTAAACGATGGGGCATGATAATTGCATTAGGGATGATTTTTATTTAAATGTTTTCTGATTACAATTTTTTCACATTTTCATTTGAAGAGTTGATAGTGGCTATTGAGTAACGGAGAAGCCCTTCAATAATTCTAAGTGTATTCCTAAATAAACTGATTTTCGTATTAAAAGTAACATTATTCAATGTTGCTGGCACATTCTATCTTGGAAAGATGTGTTCTTGTGGAGAAAAAGGCACATTCCTGCCAGCAGCAATTAATTCCTGGGTCCAATCGCCCTTTGACTAAAATTAATTTGGCTGCCCATGCATAAGTAGGTTTTAATTTTTTTTACATAACGATAAACGATTCCACAATCCCCCAAAAGAAGATCTACAAATCATTGGGGTGAAAAATTTGAACTCTGTAAATTTTAAATCTACTAATGATCTCTTAGGACAAAGCAATCTATAGACCTGTGGTTCTTGTTGTGTTTGAGTCGTAGCAATTTTAAACCGTCTGCTATTTCCTTCTAAATTGGGCTCAGAACATTGGGTGCCATTCTCATATGACTAATGACAGATGGGCGGGTGGAAAATAATGGAAGTGCTCGTAAATGCATCCACTTTCCTCTGAGGATGTGTTTGTCTGCCCGTATATATATATTTTATTAAACTCATCACGCATCCATCACACTTATTTAAATTCAACCGAGCGCTTATTTTTCACGATTATTAAGTCTACGTGCAGTTAATTCAAAATCACGCATTTTTTGCTACCAACTGCAAGTGCTTACATTCAAAAAGTCACTGACAAGCAATTTATTTTAAAAGTAACTGCTTTTAATATTGGGGGCGATCGAATAGTAGTTTTGCACATGAAAGCTGGCATTAGGATACAAACACGTGAGTGTATTTTTGTTTGTTGTGATGCATTTGCGATTTATTTTCACGTAGCATTTGTAATATATGATCGAACTTATCTTGATTTTATTATTTGGTTTATTGTGGGTTAAATAGTCACGTAGGTACCATGCCAACTTCCTGAATAATTCTTAACCACCCAACAGAGTCAATCATATCAAGCTGTCACTTGTGCAAAATATGCAAATTCAAGTCTTTATTTTCAGCAAAATTGGCACGTTGAAAATCAGGCTAATTTATGATAATTGGTGGTAGATTCTAGTAAAAATAAAAAAGACTTGCAATAAATTTTTGGTTCTTTTTGTCTACATTATAGACTGCCAGTGCGCTCACTCAGGTTCAGAACCAGGCTACAGTCTGCATTATAGACTGCCAGTACGCTCACTCAGTTTAATATCCATTGCTACAATCTGCATGATAGACTGCCAATACGCTCACCAGCTTAAAAACCAGACTAAGTCTACATTATATACTGCCAGTACACCCACCAAACGTATTAACCAGGCTACAGTCCAAATTAGAGATGGCCAGTACACTCACTGCGATTAAGAACCAGGCTACAGTATACATTATTTGTATAATTTTATTTATTATTATTTTTATTCACTTCATTTTTATTTATATCTTTACGTGACTTTACCGAAATAAGCAAAGAATATGAATTCCTGCAGTCACGAAAGTTTGAAGTAAAAATTTACTTTCAATATGTATTTTACACGATACAAAAAATTAATCATAATAACAGTCAAATCAACGATATTAGTAAATATTTAAAAATAATAATTATTCATCCGCTGTGTTATGGGCAACGTACCTAAAGCGGATACTGCGAATTTACTTCGCTTATCCATGACAAATAAAACACGGATCGCTGATGTTATGCCGTGGCTGTGAATCAAACTCCGGTGGCTGGGGTTGGCGGCACACCCCGTTGTTCCCTCTCTTTGACGACTGCCATCTCAATATGTAACCAAAACGGCAGGAACCAAACTAATATATATAAAAAATCCACATTTTGTCATTTACAATGCTATATACTCTTCCCATCTTCACAATTTGTTAATGTTTCACGCAGCTGGCACGTCTATACAGTGTTTGTGGTATATTTGTTGTATTCGTTGCTTGTCTCGCAATCGCTGCTAATACAGACTGTTTGTTAAAAAAAGGGGTTATTACCAAAAACATTAACCTATCAGAATGTTTCCTTTATTTCGCCAGTCTAAGACGGCGTTAACGATGAGGGCGGTGACAGTTTGTTTTGATTTTTGCTCACGGATACCTTTGTCAACGCAAGCCTTTAATGTGCTCTGCTGCGTGTTAACTGGCCCCCGTGTGCTAAGCCTGCCAACCGCAGGGACTTTTTACCCCAGCCTCTTGGGTAATGTGTGATGAAATAAACATTTATATTTTAAATATGTATACAGCCGAGTGCCATCTTTAAAGAAAAGTGAAATGTTTTTCAATACTTTAGAGTTGGCTGGTTCTCTCGCTGCTCCGTGTGCAGTTTCAACTCTCCCTTGGTATTTCTTGGAGATCCCACGTGGACTCTTTGATGAAAACCAGTAGCCGTGACTTTATTTAAGCGAGGGGCATCCTACAGAAAGTCAGTGGGAAGGGAGGGGCATTACCACAATCGATGTTAAACACATTTTAAGCAAAGGTTATACGCTAAATAAAATTAGTTATCTATGCGATGTGCTTTTATCTATCACACATTATGCTGTACGGTAGTTTTCACCCCTGTATATACAAGGCTGTGAAGCCACTGTGTACTCCACGTTTCTGGAATACCCTTGTTGCTCAAATATCGCTTGGCTCCATCCAACCACTCACTCCACTGCATCGCGCGGCGCTTTCAGATGCACTTCTTCGGCCGTCTGGAACGCTCTTCCTTCCGATATTAGGAAGCCGCTGGAGCTATGTACTTTTAAATAAACTAGATTGAAAACTAATTTCTTCAGAACTGCTCTTTGTGTTTAGAATGTTGCACCTTCCACCCACATCTCCGATTCGTACGATTGGCTACGTACGTTGCAAAATAATTTCTACATACAAACACCGACCTATGTCTCCATTGGGCCAAAACGCAGAACTTACTTTCACCTGAAGCTTACTTTGTTCTGGCACCTCCTTTCTCTCACACACGTTTGCACAATGTTTTGATCCGCGTCTGATCGTCACGGCCGGACTAAATCGCAGAGCTTACTTGGACATGCACCTACATTTATGGCACCTCTTGCTGTCACGCTCTACTTTTTCACAGTTGTTTTATTCGCCTGCATTTCGCTTCTGACCATCAAATACCCCTCGTTCATTTGCCATGCAAATATTCCTTAGGGACCCGGCTGCACTCGTTCTCTGCAACGTTTGATTTGTTATCGCTTCTCTGCTCGCACACCGTGGGTCTCCCGTGGAAAATAGCACCTGGATAACACTATGTAACACAATTTTTGTTCCTGGGTAGTAAATGTAATTTCGGTATAGAAAATGGCTATTATTCCCCACAAACTTTGCTTTTGTGACCAGGACAGTGATATTTTTAAATGTACCTATTTTCAATGAGAAAATGGGCGAATTTGTGGATCAAAATGTACATGTATTTATACCAAAGTAATACAAAATGACTACAAACGATTTAGAAGTGAGTAGCTTTTCGAGATTTACGATTATACTGTAAATAACTTTCACGAATCAGCCCCCAAATGTAGTCTCCCATCATGTTCTCGTTATACTGTCCTTAGTAGCGGCGTTCAAAGTCCAGGATATCCTGGTAGAAGCACTCGCCTTGCTCTTCCAAGTTCGCTCCCATGTTCTCCTTGAATTGATCAAGATGAGCATCAAGGATATGGACTTTGAGGGACAGCCTACAGCCCATTGTGCCGTAGTTCTTCACCTGAGTCTCATCCAGCTCCAAATAGTTTTCGACTTTGTGATTGCCCTGGAATCCACGAACCACTGCGACCAAGCTGTTCCAAGCCGTTTTCTCCTTATTAGTGAGCTTCTTGGGGAATTAATTGCACTCCAGGATCTTCTTTATCTGTGGTCCGACGAAGACACTGGCTTTGACCTTTGCCTGAGGCAGCTTAGGGAAGAAGTCTTGAAGGTACTTGAAAGCTGTCGACTCTTTATCTACAGTTCTGACAAATTGTTTCATGAGGCCAAATTTGATGTGCAGTGGTGGCATCAGCACCTTCTGTGGGTCCACCAGTGGCTTCCACTTGATGTTCTTCCTCCCCACAGAGAACTCGGTCCGCTGTGGCCAGTCCCGCCTGTGGTAGTGCGCTTTGGTGTCCCTGCTGTCCCAAAGGCAAAGATAGCAGGGAAACTTGGTGAAACCGCCATGGAGACCCGTCAGGAATTCCACCATTTTGAAGTCTCTGATGACCTCCCAGCCATACTCATCATACTTCAAGGCGTCCAGCAAGGTCTTCATGCTGTTGTAATCTTGTTTGAGGTGCACCGAGTGAGCCAGGGGAAGAGACGGGTACTTATTACCATTATAGAGCAGCACGGCTTTGAAGCTCCTGGATGAGCTGTCAATGAAGAGGCGCCACTCATTCTGGTTACAGGAGATTCCGATTGCCTTGAACAGACTGGTCACATTGTGGCAGAAGCAGAGCCCATCTTTACGGGTGAAAAAGCTGCAAAAAGGTTGGTGACGCTTCCTCTGACCTGCGATTTGTACACTTTTATCCAACAAGTTCCACTGCTTGAGCCTAGACGTAAAAAAATTTGGCATTGGACTTGGTGAGACCAAGATCTCTGATCAAGTCGTTGAGATCTTTTTGGTTGGGGTAGTATGGGTTTCTCTCCTCAGCTCCACCTCTGAAATTGTCATCTGGATCTACAACGTCTTCCTCGCTCTCTGACTTGCTGCTGTCTTATGAAGACGGCTGCTCTCTCTCCGTGGGTACAGGGAGCTCATGGCAGTGTGGCACCGGGGTGATGGATGAAGGAACGTCTGGATACGTGATAGCAGGTGCATTCTTTCCAGTCCAACGTTTGGAAGGATCCACCATGCAGAAGTAGCAGTTGCTTGAGTGGTCAGTGGGTTCCCGCCAAATTCTTTGGATAGCGAACTTCATGGCTCTCTTTTCCCCTCTGTACAATCCTATAAATATACATTTATTTCACGCATGACTAACGTGTAAGAGATTCTCGCAACATTTTTCATATACGATATATTTTTTCAATAACATTGGAAATTGTAAAACATTCAAAAATTTAAAACTTTTACAATTTACACTTTTTATTAATGACGTAAAATTCCAAGCAACAATTGTACATCTTACGTTCCAGAGTTTTTGTTACATTGCTCGCAGGTGAAATGAGGTGCAAAGGGTTTGTCTTGATCCCCGACAGGCATGCCGAAATGTACCTTGTAGGCCTCACACATCTTAGCAGATGCTTCCACAGAGTACTTTTTCGCTCTTGTCTTGATAAATTTGCCGCAGACATAGCAAAATGCGTCTGCCGGATGCTTGTAGCCTCTTGATACCATCTCAGAAAAATTCTGATATGTGTCCACTTAGGCAGCTGGAACTAAACTGAACTGGTGGGCTCAATGCCCATGTATTTATACTACTATTTATAATACTGGAAAGCTCTAGAGTGTTCTAAAAGTTACTCCAAGTTTACTCAAAATTGAATCTATCTGGAATGTTCTGGAAAATAGGTTAATTTCAAAATATCAATGTTTTCATCACAAAAGCAAAGTTTGTGGAGAATAATAGACATTTCCTGCACTTTTGAGGCATAATCAATTAGGAAATAATACTTACTACCTAGGAACAAAAAAAATTGTTACACAGTGTAATCAGCAGGACCATCTGTGTAACAAATAAATTAAATTCAATCTGAAATAATAGCCTATTTGTACTTATTTTTACATTGTGCATTTGTGTGCACATGTCAGCCCCCTCCAACGATTGCAGAGAGTTCTTATAATAGAGGTTTTTTGGGTTAGATCGTATAAATATAAATGTGTCGTTAAATCTGCCGCCACCTGACATAGCCAATGTGTAAGATTTGTCACGTGAACAAAACATGCCAATTAGTTATGAGTTCAGCACATCGGCGTGTTAGAGAGTACATCTTGTGGATTTATTCTCCAACACATCGATGTGCTGAACCACGAACGAATTGCCATGTTATGTTAACATGACAAACCTTACTAATTGGCTTTGTCGGGTGGTGACACATTTATATTCAAGCGATCTAACCCAAAAACCTCTATTATGGAGTGCGTATATCATCATGCGAAGATTGAAAATTTAAAGAACACTGCAGCAGAAAAGTCGGTGTGTCAGCAGCCATTGCAATGTGTAGAACACAATTATTTGTGATTTAACCATTACATTTTAGGAGGGGGGTTGGAATTGCTTTGTCAATAAAAGCCTCAACAAATGAATGCTAACTAGTGTCAGAATGCGTGCAATTCCTTCAACTGCCATACAATTTACCGCACTTGCATTATGATATCGATGAGTAATCTAGAGATTGATTTGATAATGGGAAACATCATACCGGCGTGTCAACAAAAGAAAGTTTTGAATCGGTGCATATTAGCTGCTACGACATTGATCAGATTGACAAACAGTGACAACAAAATTGAGTGATCCATTCTCGGAATTAGACTCAGAGTTGCAGAGAGATCCGTAGCGTTACAGAGATTCATAGTGACAGAGTTCCAGGATACAATAGGGATTTATAAAGGGACAGAGATTCATAGATACGACTGCTAAGGCACCATTGATCTAAACGGCTCTGTTACAAGGATGACCATAGCCCAAGACTGTGGCCAGTGGTGGCATTTGCAGGCCATTGCAGGGAGGGAATGGGCGATCCTCGGAAAATGACATTTATTTACACGAAACCCATGCCAAAAACGTAATGTAAACAGAAGCAATTATATTATTGGGTCTTTCGGTAAAGTCACGTAGATAGGTTCAAAGAAAATAACAAAAAATAACAAAAAAAACTACGATGTTTCGATTGCAACACAAGCGTTCATCATCAGGAATAAAAAAGAGGGGGAAAGCTGCTGAGGCAGAATGTTTTAAAGGTTTAAAATGGGTGTAGGCCAACGGTCATAAACGAAGTGGGTGGTGCTAGTGTTGTTAACGTGAGAAATTAGCATGTTAATGGTAGATCGGAGGGCGACATCCACGATGAGGGCGCAGAAGTGGCTATGTTAGTGTGAGAGATTACCAAGTTAATGGAAGATTGCAGAACAGCAACGTTGAGCTCGGCGAGCGAGGTGGCTGTGTTAGTGTGGGAAATTTAACCTCTTCATATAAAATCAGAGAGCCGAAACTATCAACTAACATCGGAAGGTGGTAGGATGGGAACATCACAGCCAGTTATGACTTAAACTGGTTGATAACGTCCTTCCAATGATTACTCAATTCTAGATTTGAAGCTTTCGTGACTGCAAGGATCCATACTCATTGCTTCTATTCGGTAAAGTCACGTAGGTAAAAATAAAATAACAAAAATTACGACGTTTCGGCCATAACACAAGTGGCCTTCATCAGCTGAAGGGACCGGACTGTCCAGAGGACAGAGAAACACACACAAGATCCAGGTCCGGTTCAATACAGTACAAAAAATCCGTGACCTGATCCCATCCGTGAAGGATGTCGTTCCTGACTTACAGTACCCCGGGGTTTACAAATTGAGCTGCACCTGTGGTGACTGCTATATTGGGGAGACGAAACGACATGTCTCTGACCAAATTCGCGAGCACAAATCAGATTTGAAACACGGCAGAACGAATTATTCTGCCATAGCTGATCACTGTTACAACGCTGTGGGTGATCACGATATAGTTTTCTCCGATACTAAGGTTCTCTGCAAACCCACGGGTTTTTATCAGAGATTTGTCCACGAGGCAATTCAGATTTACAAACACAGACACAATTTAAACCAAGAGGATGGTTTCAAATTAAGCAATCATTGGAAAGATGTTCTAAATCAAACCAAACATTAAACTAATTTTCAATGGTACAGTATATTTTTTCAAGTAGTGGTATCCCAAACTTTCACAGCAGCTTATTTCCCTTCACACCAACATTATGTGAACTCCCCCCCCCCCCACCGTGCCGGTCTAGTACATCATTTTATGCTAATTCCTTTGTCAAGGCGTTTTTTTTTCCTCCCACACAGCTTAAAGGACGCGACCTGGGCTTGCTGTCTTTACTCCAACGCTGTCGTCTGGACAGTCCGGTCCCTTCACCTGATGAAGGCCACTTTTGTTGTGGCCGAAACGTCGTGATTTTTGTTATTTTATTTTTACCTACGTGACTTTACCGAATAGAACCAAAGAGTATGGATTACTCAGTTCATGCCCATCTTCTCGATTGAAGTTGTGTCTGTGTCTATATATGTGGATAGCTTAATGCACGAATCATTGTTGATAGCCAGTGGGTTTGCAGAGTACCTTTGTCTTTGAGAAATCAATTTCGTGTGAGCCCACCGCATTAAAATAATGATCAGCCATGGCAGAGGTATTGGTCATACCATGTTTCAGATATCCCTTATGTTCACGAACAAGGTCCGAGACATGTCGCTTAGTTTCCCCAATGTCACTACTGCCGCAGACACAGCTCAGTTTGTAGACGCCGGGGTATTGCATTTCAGGGATCACATCCTTCACAGATGGGATCAGATCACGGATTTTACGTACTGTGTTAAATCGAACCTGGATCTTGTGTTTGCTCATGATTTTGGAGATATTTTTTGTGACCCCTGCTATGTATGGCAAGTGATGGTTTTGATTGGTTTCTCGGATGTTTTTTTCCCAACGGTTGGGGTGATAGCTTTATGGATTGTGTAGTCTCAGTATACATTAATCTTGAGAGCTTGGTGTATGTGTTTCAGTTCACTGGCTAGGTGATGATGGTTGGAAATACATCGAGCTCTATGGTATAGAGTTTTGATGAGGGATTTCTTCTGGGATGGATGGTGGTGGGCGTCAGGTTTTAGATATGCATCCGTATATGTAGCTTTCCTACAGATATTGTCCCATTGAGCCATCTGGTCTCCTTTCGATTAAAACATCCAAGAATGGTAGCTTGCCATCCTTTTCCACCTCCATGGTGAATTAGATGGCTGGGTGTATGGAATTTATGTGGTTGAGGACTTGGTTCAGAGCTGGTCGGCCATGTAGCCAGATGACGAACGTGTCATCCACGTACCTCTTCCACAAGGATGGACGTAGAGTGAATGCCTGGATGGCA
Organism: Petromyzon marinus; assembly: GCF_048934315.1. Lineage (NCBI taxonomy): Eukaryota > Metazoa > Chordata > Hyperoartia > Petromyzontiformes > Petromyzontidae > Petromyzon > Petromyzon marinus. The sequence goes on along the minus strand of NC_133710.1, from coordinate 8,293,861 downwards.
TCTGTCTCAACATTTTCCGTGAAAACATTGGCTACAACTGGAGTTCCTGTAGTTACAAAAGCTATAAGTCAAGATTTAACCGCCTCTATGGGGAGGGTTTCCACGCAACTATTAGATCTTTTAACAAACTTCGAGAGAAGACGACTCATCTGATCGGGTCGCTCACATTCCTGAAGAGATGAAGCGACACTAAGGTAATACCAATCGCCTTTACATTGACATTTGCTGCTGTCACTTCTCCCAATGCTAAACGGATCTTGTTCAGGGCCGGCTTAGCCCTGATCTCAGAGAGAATACGATTGTTCCGGTTTGAACGAGATAATTTAGACAAGACTCTACTGAAATCACACTTCACATTGACGGAAAAAATGTCTACATCTGATTGGGAAAATGTAAATAACATGACAGCCTCTTCAGCTGCCTCCATGCCAGCTAAATTCTAAGATAACCTAATTTCCAAGTTCAACCTCCTTTCCAAGAAGAAGCCAGATCTACACGTTAAAAAGTTAGGCATTGACAAGATTGTTATCAATCAGAGTAACAGTCTAATTTCCGATAACGTAAAATTGGTTCTAGCTAAAGGACTGAATTTCACATTCACCCCTAAACACATCCCAGTTGATTATATCATGGCCAGGTTTACGTAGCCTTTAAGGGTTTGGGGCACATCACCTGAGATGTGGCAATATCGGAAATCACTGGAAATCCTCAAAAACGCTAAAACACCTATTAGCAACATCAGTAAGGATGAGCGCTTTGAGCTTTTCCAATTAAAAAAGATTGATGACATCGTCATCCTTTCAGCTGACAAGGGCAATGCCACAATCATCATGGACAAAACAACATAGAATAACACAATTCAGGACCTACTTAATTATGGCAGCTATACAAAAATTAAAAGAGATCCCACCAACAGCCTCGTTACGAAAACCAACAACATCATCACCGATTCGACATCTTTAATTGGATCAATTCAAGTGGTTTTCCTTAAAATCCTCTGCTGGTAGACCACCCAGACTGTATGGCTGACCAAAAATCCATAAAAAGGGTACACCCCTTCGTCCTATCATCTCCACTATTGATCCACCCATCTACAAACTGGCCCAATATCTGTCTGAGACCTTGCAACCATTCACTGGTAAGACCACTTCAGCTGTACTTAACTCAGCTCACTTGATATCGTTAATTAAGTACATCTCACTATCTCCAGGTGATTTGCTCATTAGTTTCAATGTAGTCTCTTTGCTTACCAAAGTTCCTGTGCCTGATACCATTGCAATCATTGAAGACTTGGTCAAACAAGGAATGAATGCTGATGTACCGGCCCTGGTAAGACACTGCCTCACCAACACTTACTTCAACTGGAATGGAACTTTCTACAATCAAGTTGAAGGGACCCCAATAGATTCTTCCTTATCTCCAGTTGTAGCCAATGTTTTCAAGGAAAATGTTGAGACAGATGCCATCCAGGCATCCACTCTACGTCTGTACTTGTGGAAGAGGTAGGTAGATGACACATTTGCCATCTGGCCAAATGGCCAACCAGCTCTGAACCAATTCCTCAACCACATCAATTCCATACACCCAGCCATCAAATTCACCATGGAGGTGGAAAAGGATGGCAAGCTACCATTCTTGGATGTTTTAATCGAAAGGAGACCAGATGATTCAATGGGACACTGTCTACAGGAAAGCCACCCATACAGATGCATATCTAAAACCTGACTCCCACCACCATCCTTCCCAGAATAATTCCCTCATCGAAACTCTACACCATAAAGCACGATGTATTTCCGACCATTATCACCTAGCCAGTGACCTGAAACACCTACACCAAGCTCTCAAGATGAACAGATATTCAGTCTACACAATCCGTAAAGCTATCACCCCAACTGTTGGGAAAGAACCATCTGAGGACCCAATCAAAACCATCACCTTGCCATACATAGCAGGGGTCACCAAAAAGATCTCCAAAATCATGAGCAAACACAAGATCGAGGTTCGAATAAACACAGTGCATAAAAATCGTGATCTGATCCCATTGGTGAAGGATGCGATTCCTGACATGCAATACCCCGGCGTCTACAAACTAAGCTGTGTCTGCGGCAGTAGTTACATTGGGGAAACTTAGCGACATGTGGCGGGCCGTGTTCGTGAACATAAGGCAGATCTGAAAGAAGGTGGGACCAATACCTCGGCCATGGCTTTGCAAACACACTGGCTATCAACAAAGATTCGTTCATGAGGCCATTCACATACATATACAGACACAGACACAACTTCAAGCGAGAAGATGGGTATGAATTGAGTAATCATTGGAAGAACGTTATCAACTAGTTTAAGTCATAACTGGCTGTGATGTTCCCATCCTACCTCCTTCCGATGTCAGTTGTTATTTTCAGCTCTCTGATTTTATATTAACAGGTTCAATTCCCCACACTACACAGCCACTTCACTCACCGAGCTCGACGTTGCTGCTCTGCGATCTTCCATTAACATGCTAATCTCTCACATTAACATAGCCACCTCTGCGCCCTCGTCATGGAGGTCGCCCTCCGATCTTGCATTAACATTATGCTAATTTCTAACATTACCATCACTAGCCCCGTCCACTTCATTTATGACCCTTGGGCTACACCGATTTTAAACCTTTAAAACAGTCTTCCTCAGCATCTTTCCCCCTCTTTATTCTTCCTGATGACGAACGCTTGTGTTGCTATCGAAGCGTCATAGTTTTTTTTCTTTGAACCTATCTACGTGACTTCACCGAAACATCCAAGAATATGAATTCCTGCAGTCACGAAAGCTTCAAGTCAACAACAACTGTGTGCGTGTTTTTTGTCGATAATCCTGTCATGGATTGTGCAATCCATGAAACCCCCAATGGCCAAACAAAGACACATATCCCCCATATAGCCTTAACAGACTTTTGGGGCAAGTGCTTTTAGCGAGCACCTATGAAGGCCGGCACAGTATATAAGTTCGTGATTGGCCAGCACCACACCCCGCTGCCTTTCTCTCCCCATTGGCTGAGTCGACCTAGGGGAGGCCCAGGACTGGTTCAGATAATCGCCACTGGTATTGGCTGTGAGCGGGAATCAAGCTGAGGTTGCCGAGTTCGTAGTCCAGCTGCTATAATCGCAACACCACCGCTCCCTACATGGCCAAACAACACGTGGTTGTTTGGCAACGTGCCATGCGGCACAACCACGGAAAGCTACGCGGTGGCTAAATGTTGACCCTATTTTTTATCAAATGCCACTGAGAAAAATAAATAAATACCAACGATTTTTCTTGAAATGCTTAATCCGGTGGGTGTGCATTTTCATACATTTGTTGCTTCGTAGAACCATGCGGAGACGGAACTTCTTGTAAGGGCTTTCGCCATTTATTAACACTGTTTAAACATAATAAAGGTTTTTGGGTTAGATCGCGTTTATTTATAAATGTGTCGTAACCCTCCACCACCCGACACGGCCAATCAGCAAAAAAAGTGTCACGTTGACAAAAGACAAATAATTCACTACTTCAGCCCACCGGTGTGTTGAAGAGTAAATCCACATTTACAGTTTGAGTACGACGTTTCGCTGGTAAATACATCCAGCATCATCGGGCAATTCGCCATTCTGGCGAATTGCCCGATGATGCCAGAATGGCGAATTGCCCGATGATGCTGGATGTATTTACCAGCGAAACGTCGTACTCAAACTGTAAATGTGGATTAACTCTTCAACACACCGGTGGGCTGAAGTAGTGAATTATTTGTCTTTTGTCAACGTGACACTTTTTTTGCTGATTGGCCGTGTCGGGTGGTGGAGGGTTACGACACATTTATAAATAAACGCGATCTAACCCAAAAACCTTTATTATGAATAATATTGGTCGCGAAAGCCTACGTGTTAAACTGACTGTTTAAACACTCAGGCTCACTCCAGGGGTAGGTGCTCTCTATACTCGGTCCCTCCCATGGAACCCCGTGCTCTACTCGTGCTAACCTCGGCTATCCCTTGGGCTCTCTCACTCGGGCCGGGACGGGGGTTCATGCAACACCGCCCGGCCGAGGAGAGAAGAACCCCACTCACTCTCAGCCCTACTCTCGGCTATCCCTTCGGCTCTCCCACTCATCGACCCCAGACGGGGGTTCAGCCAACACCGTCCGGTCACGAGCGGGAGGAGAGGCATCCTGCAGCCGATCCACACTCCGGGCTCCCACAACGACCACGCCTTCGTCACGGGGTCCCCCTTAAGTACCCCTTGGGCGGCTCCTCCCCTTAACTCGGACACGCCCCTGTTCCCGAAGGTATCCCCTTACAGCACCCATGACATGACGTCATCAGACTACTCCTCTACACATTTTATGGAACATGGCAAAAGGAACATTTTATGTTGCATCCAAATTCATTTCCGTGCTGTAATTGAACAACCTACAACGCGGAACTGCCTTGTGTTCTCATGGAAAAAAACTTTGCCCCCCCTCACCACCCTCCTCCTCACAGAGGCTTTGTGTTTCACTATTAATCTGAATGAACGCACATTACAGGCCCGACACAAAGTGGCAGAAAATGACTTTTCAGAATGAATAAGGCTATTATAATGCTCATTAGTGGACCATAAAGACTGTAATTCGAATTTCTGTGTTGCGTTTGCTCGGTGCAATGAGGTATTTTTTTTTGTTGGCCGCCCGTCTGGAAAACGGACACAAAAACGGCCAGGAGCGCAGTTAATGGCTTGCGTGTCCGAGTGAGAAGTTATTGATATAGCACATATTTTAAGGAGGTCAATTTATACTCTGAGCAGGTTCGTCCGAGATAATTTAATTTGCAGCCTTTTTAAGGGCCGGAGGGATCATTCTGGCCACAGCGGCGGCATTCTGTAAGCGATTGTATTGTATATGCAGCAGCTCAATCAACATTGCCTCATCATGGTACTAAGTGCTTATCCCCCACACGTGGTTAAGCTGACCCATTTACTTAAACATTTTAAAAGCTCTTTATGGCTCCGTAATTTGTTTTCCTTTGTAATTTCTCTCTTCCAGATTTTGTCTTGCCTCTCCGGAATCTACAATCAGGTGTTCAGTCAATAGCGTTTTCACTGTGGTCGTTGTCTAAAGAAGATCTGGATTAAAAAAAAAAATATTCCATAATCAGGGCCTGAGTCCAATGAGGAAAAAAGTGAAGATCCAGCCTTGCAATTGCTTCCCCAAGCACATTCTGGTAGAAAGGTCTTCTGCTAGGGGGCAGTTTAGAGAGCCCCTCGAGAGGATAATTGGTGTACGTCACAAAGACACTGATCCTTCAAATAGCCTAACAGACTGGTGGGGCAAGTGCTGTTAGTAATCACCTATGAAGGTCAGCATGGTACACGAAGGGATGTGTGGCCAACACCACGCCCGGCCATGGTTTACACACCAAACAAAGGCACTCATTTGAAGCTGAGTCAACCTATCGGAGGCCCATGACCGGTTCAGATATTCGTCACTCATGTTGGCCATGAGCGGGAATCAAACTCGGGTCGCCTGATTCGTAGTGCAACTAACCACTACACTACTGCTCCCCACATCTACAACAACAACCGCCATTCGCTACTAAGTGGCGGTGACATCACCATGGCGCTTGTGCCAGGCTATGTACACGTTAAGGTAACGTGAAGTGGCGAACGCCTGCTAGCAGGAGGTCACGGGGCAGACCCAGGTGCCATGGGTCGACTGACTGAGATGACTGGCCGATGCACCACCTGTGCTACCTACTGTGCCAACTTGCTGTGCTTTAGCGGCCCGAGGCTCCGCTCATTATTGTGAGAATCGTTCCTCTGCCCTCCGTTGTTGCGAGAGGGCAACTGCCTCAAACTGCCCAGTAGTGTCCTTCACGAGCCTCCTCCACAGAGGACGATCTTGACACTGCTGATACCAGTAATTGGCAAGTCCACTCAGCTCCACATCCTCTTGTACCACATCACTCCATCTCTTCTCTAGCCCATACCACGACCGTATAGTCCTCTGTATCCGGCCAAACGAAAGCTGTTTAGCCATGCGGTGGCTGGGCATGCGTGCGACATTACCTAGCCAACGCAGCCTTGCCTGCCAGAGGAGCTCACCGATGGTACTTTGTCCAGCTCTTTCCAGGATTTGTGAGCTCCTCACACAATCCAGCCTGGTTAAACTAAGGATGGATCGTAGGCAGGCTAGCCTAAATGTTTCTCACTGGCGAATATGTTCCATTAGGGGGATCCACGTTTCGCAAGTGTAGAGAAGGGAGGGCATGACCGTGGCCAAGCAACCCGAAGCTTCGTGTGGAACGATAGACCAGGTAACTTCCACAAAGCGTTACGCAGCTTATGAAAAGATAATGCCGCTCGACCTCTGCTGTCAAACTCGAGCCGGTTATATGCACACTGCCCAGGTATGGGAAACTCTCCACTCTCTCCACAACTGCCCCATCACCAATTGGAGTTGTGGGGGTAGAGTGTCTGATGGTACAAAATACCCAGGCGGGTGTTTAGTTTTGGTGGGGCTGATGGTAAAGCCCCACCTCTAGTGGTACACTCCGAGTTCAGCAGCAACAGCATCTCCAACTCCTCATCTGAGTGAGCAGCAATCACCAGATAATCGGCATATATAACATGGTTGACAAATCGGGAGCCATCCCTTGACCGCACCCGGGTATTAATATGCCTCCCATTGTATTTGTACCAGATGGAAATTCCTCCGGTACAGCCATCTATCTACGTGGCTTTACCGAAACACCCAAAGAATAGCCATCAAAGACTTCACCAACTATGCGGTTGAATAGATGTTAATTAATATGGGAGCTAGAGGAAATCCCTGTTACACAAAAAGGTTAACAGGGAATGGCTCCGACTCCCGGCCATGTAGATTTACCCGGGCCTGCTCACCATCATGAAGGACCTTAATGATTGTGAGCAGAGAGTCAGAGACTCTGAAAGCACGAAGAACAACCCAGAGCCCAGGCATGCTGTTGGTATCATAGGCCTTGCCCAGGTCAATAAAGCAGAGATATAGGTCTTGTTGGAATTATCTACACCTCTGCTGTAGCAGACGTAAAGAAATTTGGCATCTGTGCAGGACCTCCCTTTCCTGAAACCACATTGGGGCTCCGCAAGCCTCTCCTCAGCGCGTCTGGCAAGGCAATGTTGAATAATCCTTGCCAGGAGCTTTTTTGGCACACTGAAGAGTGCGATTCCCCTGTAGTTGTTACAGTCTGTGCGGTCTCCCTTCTTAAAGAGGGGGACCACTAGGGCATCCTTCCAATCTTTAGGAACCCGTCCAGTGGTCCAGACTGTTATTATGATGTCATGTAGGGCAATATGCGCACAAACGCCACCCTCCCTCAGCATTTCACTTGGGAAATCATCTTTGTCTATTGCTTTTCCTGGTCTCAGACTGTGGATCGCCTTCTGTATTTCATCAACAGATGCCCCCTCAGCCAGCCACTCACAGGGGGTGACTACTTATTCCAATATTTGAGGCTCTATCCAGAGGGGCCAATTTAGCAACCACCTGTGACAGGAGGTCAAAGAAGGCATCTGACTCATCGGCCTTGCCTACATCCCTCCTCTGTTCATCTTCGGTGGGGCATAAGCAACCACGACCACCACTACTCGCCTCTGGTTGATGGGAAGGCGAGCCCAAAGTAGCCTAGGCTTACAGCTTCCACACCTCACCGCCACGCTCCCACACCCCCTTCATTTTTTTGTTCAGAAGAAGAGCCACTCCCTGTTGTTTGTCAGTCTCGTGCCCCAAGTAGAAGACTGCCCACCCCTCATGGTGGCAGGAGTCAGAGCCGGTCCACCAGACCTCCTAAAAACCATAGAGATCCAGGCGGTACTGGTCCAACTCCCGACAGAGGAGTGGCAGCCTCTCCTCTACAGTGAGCATTCGAACAATCCACATGGCCACCCAAAGTGGCTTTTTGCTGTTTCTGGAGGAACCCGAGGGAAATTATTCAGTCTCCTTACTCTACCAAATGGGGTTTGGCAAGGAGATGTCATAGACGCCTGTCTCCTCGGGGCCCGCAGCACAAGCTTAGCTGGATATTTTTTTCGTGGTTTAGTGGTAATTTCTTACCCGGGCCTGCTCACCATGCCCTCGCACCCATCAAGAGCCCCCTTTGGCCGCTTGGGTGGCTACAAACGTAATCAGGGGAATGGCCAATCTAAATTGGCCCTCCTCCCATGGCACTGCTCAACACAGCGTTATCGTCTAGCACCAACGAGGAGGTAGGGAGTTGTTTTGCCAGACTCATATACACACACAGACACACATGGACTTGTGGTCACACAAAGACAAATCTGTCGTATAGCCTTAACAGACTGCTGGGGTAAGTACTGTTAGTGAGCATGGCACACAAGTGGTTGGGTGGCTGGCACCACGCCCGGTTGCCTTTGTCTCTCCAATTCTAATGTTTGCACACCACACCATGTACTTATTTAAGACCCAGTCTTACATTTAAGAGTGACCAATGATCCTCCGAAATTGCAGATGCTCCCAGCACCTGAAGCCAAACATTGGACATTGTGCCAAACAACAAATGGTACAACCCGAAAACACATCAAAGAGCTGTACAGAACGACTGAATGGCGATGCAGTGGTGTACTTTACTTCTCCTGTGTGGTTCCTGTTGTCCGTAATTGTCCACTATCATCTACATCTCATCATTATCATCAACGTCCATGGTCAATCCACTGCCAGATAAAAGGGGCCTCTTCAATCCAACACCATCTCTCACGATCCTGCAATCTACTGATCCACAGGGCACCTGCACGCGAGCAGATACATTTCTCTGTCTCCCCGGTGCATGCATGCTCTCGCCGGGATTACATTCAATGGCTCCCGCCTCAGTTATTTATTTTGACCGTCCGCTATCCCTACATCTATCAACTCAAAAACTGCTTTTCTTCATTATTACTGAAATAAAATAATAATAATCAGTTGACGCTCAACCAAACTTTTCTTGATAAACAAATACATTATTCACTGCAGTAATCTCCATATATATTAAAAGGCAAAGTTGTGATTTTGTGTGTTTGTTCAAAATGTTTAGCGTACTTCCCGACATGCAACAAACTTGAAATTTGCCATGTGGGTACTTTCCAGACTGTACACCAGGGGTCGGGAACCTATGGCTCGCGAGCCAGATGTGGCTCTTTTGATGATTGCATATGGCTCGCAGATAAAACAAAATATTCTCACTTGTTTTAATCCATCCATCGATTTTTCACTGCGCATGTCCTGTTCAGGGCTGCAGGAGCAATTGTCCATTATTTTAATTGGATGATACTGGCCTACGTTTGCCGTTGCTGGGTAAAACAGGTAAACGCCCCCTTTTGAATCAGTCTGAGACTGCGTCTGCTCGGTCATTAGCTCAAAGCTAACCCTTCGACGAAGAAGATGGCGAAAAGAAAAAAAGACGACGAGTATCGTACATTTCAGGACGAATGGACCGAAGAATTCGCCTTTGTGGAGAGAGCGGGTTCTGCGGTGTGTCTAATTTGCAATGACAAAATTACATCGTTGAAACGGTCGAATGTAAAGCGGCACTTCGACACGCGCCACGCTACCTTTGCATCAAAATACCCTGCGGGAGACAGCAGAAAGAAAGCGTGCCAAGAGCTTCTGAGCAGGGTGCAAGCTAGCCAGCAGCAACTCCGCGTATGGACCCGGCAAGGTGACTATAATTCGGCTAGCTTTGCTGGTTCTTTAGCAATAGTGAGGAACGGAAAACCATTCACAGATGGCGAGTATGCTAAAACGTTCATGCTGGATGTAGCCAATGAACTTTTTGATGATTTTCCGAACAAAGACAAGATAATCAAACGGATACAAGACATGCCTCTGTCGGCAAGAACTGTTCATGATCGTACCATCGTGATGGCAAACAAAGTGGAGGAAACGCAAGTGAAGGACATAAATGCAGCGCCGTTCTTTTCTCTGGCTTTGGATGAGTCAACAGACGTGAGCCATTTGTCGCAGTTCAGCGTGATTGCAAGATATGCTGTTGGTGACACACTGCGCGAAGAAAGTCTTGCTGTTCTGCCATTAAAAGGGTCCACAAGAGGTGAGGATTTATTCAAGTCTTTCATGGAGTTTGCTCAAGAAAAAAGTCTACCTATGGATAAACTTCTCTCAGTGTGTACTGATGGTGCTCCGTGTATGGTGGGGAAAAACAAAGGATTTGTGGCGCTTCTCCGTGAACATGAAAATAGACCCATCCTAAGTTTCCATTGCATTATACACCAGGAGGCACTTTGTGCTCAGATGTGTGACAGGCAGTTTGGCGAAGTGATGTCGCTGGTCATTCGTGTGATCAACTTTATTGTTGCCCGAGCCTTAAATGATCGCCAGTTTAAAACACTGCTGGATGAAGTTGTAAATAACTATCCTGGTCTGCTTTTGCACAGCAATGTGCGTTGGTTGTCAAGAGGGAAGGTGCTTAGCCGTTTTGCGGCTTGCCTGAACGAAATCCGGACTTTCCTTGAAATGAAAGGCGTCGGGCATCCTGAGCTAGCCGACACCGAGTGGCTCCTCAAGTTTTACTATCTCGTAGATCTGACTGAACATCTGAACCAGCTCAACGTGAAAATGCAAGGCATTGGAAATACAGTGTTATCCCTTCAACAAGCTGTATTTGCTTTTGAAAACAAGCTGGAGCTTTTCATCACGGATCTTGAAACAGGTCGTTTACTACATTTTGAAAAACTGAGCCAATTTAAAGATGCATGCACAGCAAGTGAGCCCATTCAAAACCTTGATCTCCACCAGCTAGCTGGCTGCACATCCAGTCTCCTACAGTCCTTCAAAGCACGCTTTGGAGAATTTCGTGAGCACACTCGTCTTTTTAAGTTCATCACCCATCCAAACGAGTGTTCACTGAACACAGCCGACCTGAATTACATCCCTGGTGTCTCCGTCAGAGATTTTGAAGCAGAAGTGGCTGACCTGAAGGCCTCAGACATGTGGGTGAATAAGTTCAAGTCACTGAATGAAGATTTGGAAAGAATCACACGACAGAAAGCGGAGTTGGCGAGCAAGCACATGTGGACAGAAATGAAAAAACTCCAACCCGAAGACCAGCTGATTCTCAAAACTTGGAACGCGCTTCCTGTCACATACCACACACTGCAGCGTGTGAGTATTGCTGTATTGACCATGTTTGGATCTACGTATGCATGTGAGCAGTCATTCTCACATCTTAAAAACATCAAGTCCAACCTACGATCACGTTTAACGGATGAAAGCCTCAACGCTTGCATGAAGCTTAACCTCACCAAGTACCAACCCGACTACAAAGACATCAGCAAATCCATGCAGCACCAGAAGTCGCATTAATGGTGAGTGTTATAACAACATTATTTAAAAGAATAAATTCAGAGGCTTATTATACTGACATTTAGTTGAATTCACTTTTAAAATATATTATATGGCTCTCACTGAAATAAATTTCCAAATTTTTTGCTTTCATGGCTCTCTTAGTCAAAAAGGTTCCCGACCCCTGCTGTACACCATGTCATGTGACCCGCGCATGTGGAAGCATAACGCATTGTAGTGTAGTGATTAGCGCGCTGCGCTACAAATCCGGCGACCCGAGTTCGATTCCCGCTCACGACCACCACCGGTGACGGTTATTTTAACTGGTCCTGGGCCTCCCCTAGGTCGACTCAGCCTCAAACGAGTATCTGGTGTGGTGTGTGAACATCGCCGTTGGGGAGACAAAGGCGGCCGGGCGTGGCGAATCCAAGTCCCGGGCGAAGCAGGGTAGTAAAGCTAGTGTATTATATTACAATGTAAAACATTGATAGAAATTGTAAAATATTGACACTTTTCATTCCTTTACCAATGCACTGCTCAATGAAGGCCTCATTGCTCTGTTTCGATCGTCGGGGTTGTTGGACCATGCTTCACCACACTGGTCAATGCGTGTTGGTGAATTGGGGATTCAGGGCCAGTACGGATTTTAGCTTTTGGCTGAATATTGAACTGAGATAATTCAGACATCTTAGTTGGTACTTTAGTCCGATACTGGTCAATGTTAATGACAATAATGGGGCAATGATTTAAATTGCATGTAAACATGAACTAGCTACCATCATAAAGCAAACCACCAACTCTAGACAAACGCCAAACCATACATGTAGTATTTAAAAAAAAGGTATTTGGAATGAAGCGTGTCATCGTTAGATTGATGTATGAGGTTGTTTTTATTGCCTTTGATGGCTATGAAATATCAGTCATAGAAAAATCCATCGTGGCATGCATATCCAATTTCAATAATCGCCTTAAGTACAGGGTGGGCCATAAGTAACTACCTAATTTATTTTGCCAATAACTTTTGAAAAATTAAATAAAAAACACAAACTCTAAATGACAGAAAATCATTTAATTCATGGAGATTCGATATAATTACGCACCAAAAGTAATATTTTTTGACGAAGGGTAAGGTGAAAATGAGTTTCATCTGACATCATTACATTTGTAATGAAAGCATCGTCTTGGTCTGCAAGTTCCATGAAAGCAGGCGAGTAGTCCATGCGGCTTTGATGGTCTCTGGGCTGCAATTGTTTGCACCAGCTGAATCTTACATGGAAAAACATGCAAGTCCTGTACTAAGATTCGCTGCAGTGACCGCCGTGCAATCCCCAATTGAGCGGAGCAGCGTCTCCTCGTCTAAATTTCGGGGTTCTCATTGACACTCTCCCTTACTCGTTCATTAGAAGTGGGAGATCGATTGGGCCGAGGTACGCCAACACAACGCTTTGCATCCGCTGTTGCTCCTGATTCCCTAAATCGGGAAATCAACGCCCGAACACGGTGCAGAGTTTGAGCTGTTCGGGTCTTAAAATATCTGCGATAGTCTCTCGTTGTTGAGATAATTGAATTGTTTCTGAAATAAATGTAAACTGTTCTAGCACGCTGCTGAGGTGTATACCGATTAATCATAAACTCCTAGGCCTCTACTTTATTTCTGCAAAAAAATAAAAAAATTTTTTTAACATAAAATACCGCTATTTCCAATCAGGTCGTTACTTACGGCCAACCCTGCATGTATACTGAGACGCTCTTTTTTCCAATTGTGTTCCTCAGAGATATATCTTATTTGTTTGCCAATTTGTATGTGAAATTTATTTAGCTAATATCCACCTGGAGTCCTACCTGATGACCTTCTTTATAATCTTATTATCTTAGTTCCTGTAATTTACATACATTGGTTGTTAGTACCACTGTAATCGGCAAATCTGGGTATGGTAAATATTATCACCCTTTACATTTATGCCAATGCAGAGCACAACCGTGTTTGTTTACTTCAATTGAGAACTGTAGGCAAATATCCTTATTAAAAGCAGGGAGCTAACGATGAAAGGATAAGCTTATTGGCACTTATGGGGGTTGAAAAAAAATCACATTTAAGATCATTCCTTAATATCTCCAATCTCATTTTCCGAAAATATCCTCAAACATCACTGAATACCATTGTGGAAAGCACGTGCCTCATGGCCGACTTCCCTTCTGCAAATATACTTGTAATTTTATTTTACACAATCTGTTCGTAGACATATCCATCTTTGAACATTTTTTTTTCAAACGTATTTATAAATATTTATAAGGCCAAAGGCAAAACATTACATGGTTTGCATATCCACTAGGTGTATGGCCTGGTGTATTCCTACATTGATGTCGTCACACATTTATATTCATAAATTGATAGCAATGCCGTGATTTTGTGATGCCATTTCTGTGGAATATATGTACAAGGAGGAATGTCTTGTTTGACTTGTTTTATTTCAAGATAACTTGTAAAGAATTGCAGATACATTTTTTGTTGCATGAACATACATTGTACATGTAGTTCGTGCACATTTATAACAACAACAAAACGAAAGCCACCTGCAATATTCGTCATAAAAACAAAGTACAGTACGCAACTTTTGGGAAAAAAAATAGAAATATTGCTCTTGCGAATGCATACGCCGTATAGTTTGTGGCTTGTATTTTACAGATTTCGCTTCTATTTCATAGATACATATGTGTAATAAAACAACCCATATGTATTTTATTATTACATTTAACTGTAACATTTAATTAAACATTGCGTCTGTAGATACATAAGTGATAGGTATTTACGGCAGAGTAAAACGCGTTTAATAATTTATTCTGATTTGGTGGTGATAATCGTAAGGTCCCTAAGTTTAGCCCGTCTTCTATATGGGGACGATAAAATAAATACCACTTTGTGAGAACTCCATTATGGAGAAACTGAACCCCATTATGGGAATGAGTAACGTTCACCACTCTAAGTTATGTCCTGCTCAAATGAGAATTGAGGCATTTGGTGCTCATCTGCTGTTCACAGCCTTGAGCCAATGGTGGACATTCCACATTACTATGGTGGCGGTGAGTCTCCTCCCCGGAAGGATGTTGGGGCCGAGACAAACCCCAACCAGGATTTTAACTTTAGAGCCTAGGCTCAAATGTGGACTCATTTTGGCACGGAGTAAATTTGTCTTTAGTGGTCACACCACCAGCATATGCCATCAAGTTCTTATTCGGATTCCTTTTTTCATTGTTACTGTGGTGTCTCCATCACGCCTACTTAACTATCTTTTTGTTAATTCCCCTTTATAATATGACGGGTTTTTTAAAAATACTTGAAATCGAGTTGCTCCACTGAAAGCAGAAGTCCCGCTTTAAAGGGCGTCCGGCGGTTTTCACGTTTTCATGTCTCGTGTGCTATGTGTGTGTGCATGCGTGTGTGAGTGGGGAACGGTAGTCTAGCGGCGACCCGAGTTTGATTCCCGCTCACGGCCAATACCGGTCCTGGGCCTCCCCTTGGTCGCCTCAAATGAGTACCTGGTGCGGCGTGTAAGCATCGCCACGAGGGAGACAAAGGCGGCCGGGCGTGGTGTTGTGCCGTGCTGGCCTCCATAGGTGCTCGCTAACAGCACTTGCCCCAAGTCTGTTAAGGCTATATGGGGGATCTTCGTATTTGTGTGTGTCTGTGTGTGTGAGAACATCAGTCAAATACCGTTTGGGGTGCGTTATGTTGGTCACATAATCTGCTACTTTTGTTTATGCCGGCCTTCACAGGTGCTTGCTAACACCACTGGTTATGACCAAAACACCTGCAATGCACAGAATCAGATTAAATCTTAGGAGTCACGTGCTGGGGATATCTGGGTCTTGACCTACTCGCCAGCAATTCTACACACAGACATCCCCTTTCTCCTAATTGCTTGCTACAGTCTTCATAAATATTTAATCGTGAAGTGTGCAACTCCGTGCTCCTGGGTAACGAAACGGCAAACAAACAAGGCTGTCTCACCAACATTTTTTTTTATTACGTTTTAGTTAATCAGACTTTGGGCACTTCTGGTCCGATGCTTTCTCACTAAATCACAAAATCGCCCAGGAATGTTCCCGATCTAAGATGACCAAGCAGAGTTCAGCCTGGATATCGCTAACATATGGAATCACAAGTGCATGACACTTGTTACTTTGGAAAAAACAATAATAATCGTAAAGTATAATGAAATAATATTTCCAGTATGAATGTGTTACATTATTTGTAAATACCGGATGTGTAATTTATGCATGGTAGTGACGTCACCACGGCGCTTGTGCCATGCTAGGTGCACAAACGATTCGACCGTAGAGCCTTCAACAGACCCTTTGGGGCAAGCGCTGTTTGTGAGCACGATACGGCACATGAGGGGGTGGATGTGGAGGACGAGGTGTGGAGGGCGAGGTGTGGAGGGCGAGGTGTGGAGGACGAGGTGTGGAGGACGAGGTGTGGAGGACGAGGTGTAGAGGACGAGGTGTGGAGGGCGAGGTGTGGAGGACGAGGTGTGGAGGACGAGGTGTAGAGGACGAGGTGTGGAGGACGAGGTGTGGAGGACGAGGTGTGGAGGACGAGGTGTGGAGGGCGAGGTGTGGAGGGCGAGGTGTAGAGGACGAGGTGTGGAGGGCGAGGTGTAGAGGACGAGGTGTGGAGGACGAGGTGTGGAGGACGAGGTGTGGAGGACGAGGTGTGGAGGACGAGGTGTGGAGGGCGAGGTGTGGAGGGCGAGGTGTAGAGGACGAGGTGTGGAGGACGAGGTGTGGAGGACGAGGTGTGGAGGACGAGGTGTGGAGGACGAGGTGTGGAGGGCGAGGTGTGGAGGGCGAGGTGTAGAGGACGAGGTGTGGAGGACGAGGTGTGGAGGACGAGGTGTGGAGGACGAGGTGTGGAGGACGAGGTGTAGAGGACGAGGTGTAGAGGACGAGGTGTGGAGGGCGAGGTGTGGAGGACGAGGTGTGGAGGGCGAGGTGTGGAGGACGAGGTGGAGAGGACGAGGTGTGGGTGAAGAGGTGTGGAGGACGAGGTGTGGAGGACGAGGTGTGGAGGACGAGGTGTGGAGGACGAGGTGTGGAGGGCGAGGTGTGGAAGACGAGGTGTAGAGGACGAGGTGTAGAGGGCGAGATGTGGAGGGCCAGGTGTGGAGGGTCAGGTGTGGAGGACGAGGTGTGGAGGACGAGGTGTGGAGGGCGAGGTGTGGAGGGCGAGGTGTGGAGAACGAGGTGTGGAGGACGAGGTGTGGAGGACGAGGTGTGGAGGACGAGGTGTAGAGGACGAGGTGTAGAGGACGAGGTGTGGAGGACGAGGTGTGTAGGGCGAGGTGTGGAGGACGAGGTGTGGAGGGCGAGGTGTGGAGGACGAGGTGTGTAGGGCGAGGTGTGGAGGACGAGGTGTGGAGGACGAGGTGTGGAGGACGAGGTGTAGAGGACGAGGTGTAGAGGGCGAGGTGTGGAGGGCGAGGTGTGGAGAACGAGGTGTGGAGGACGAGGTGTGGAGGACGAGGTGTGGAGGGTCAGGTGTGGAGGACGAGGTGTAGAGGACGAGGTGTGGAGGACGAGGTGTGGAGGACGAGGTGTGGAGGGCGAGGTGTGGAGGGCGAGGTGTAGAGGACGAGGTGTGGAGGACGAGGTGTGGAGGACGAGGTGTGGAGGACGAGGTGTGGAGGACGAGGTGTAGAGGACGAGGTGTAGAGGACGAGGTGTGGAGGGCGAGGTGTGGAGGACGAGGTGTGGAGGGCGAGGTGTGGAGGACGAGGTGGAGAGGACGAGGTGTGGGTGAAGAGGTGTGGAGGACGAGGTGTGGAGGACGAGGTGTGGAGGACGAGGTGTGGAGGACGAGGTGTGGAGGGCGAGGTGTGGAAGACGAGGTGTAGAGGACGAGGTGTAGAGGGCGAGATGTGGAGGGCCAGGTGTGGAGGGTCAGGTGTGGAGGACGAGGTGTGGAGGACGAGGTGTGGAGGGCGAGGTGTGGAGGGCGAGGTGTGGAGAACGAGGTGTGGAGGACGAGGTGTGGAGGACGAGGTGTGGAGGACGAGGTGTAGAGGACGAGGTGTAGAGGACGAGGTGTGGAGGACGAGGTGTGTAGGGCGAGGTGTGGAGGACGAGGTGTGGAGGGCGAGGTGTGGAGGACGAGGTGTGTAGGGCGAGGTGTGGAGGACGAGGTGTGGAGGACGAGGTGTGGAGGACGAGGTGTAGAGGACGAGGTGTAGAGGGCGAGGTGTGGAGGGCGAGGTGTGGAGAACGAGGTGTGGAGGACGAGGTGTGGAGGACGAGGTGTGGAGGGTCAGGTGTGGAGGACGAGGTGTAGAGGACGAGGTGTGGAGGACGAGGTGTAGAGGACGAGGTGTAGAGGGCGAGGTGTGGAGGGCGAGGTGTGGAGAACGAGGTGTAGAGGACGAGGTGTGGAGGACGAGGTGTGGAGGACGAGGTGTGGAGGGCCAGGTGTAGAGGACGAGGTGTGGAGGGCGAGGTGTGGAGGACGAGGTGTAGAGGACGAGGTGTGGAGGACGAGGTGTGTAGGGCGAGGTGTGGAGGACGAGGTGTGGAGGGCGAGGTGTGGAGGACGAGGTGTGTAGGGCGAGGTGTGGAGGACGAGGTGTAGAGGACGAGGTGTGGAGGACGAGGTGTGGAGGGTCAGGTGTGGAGGGTCAGGTGTGGAGGACGAGGTGTGTAGGGCGAGGTGTGGAGGACGAGGTGTGGAGGGCGAGGTGTGGAGGACGAGGTGTGTAGGGCGAGGTGTGGAGGACGAGGTGTAGAGGACGAGGTGTGGAGGACGAGGTGTGGAGGACGAGGTGTAGAGGACGAGGTGTGGAGGGCGAGGTGTAGAGGACGAGGTGTGGAGGGCGAGGTGTGGAGGGCGAGGTGTAGAGGACGAGGTGTGGAGGACGAGGTGTGGAGGACGAGGTGTGGAGGACGAGGTGTGGAGGGCGAGGTCCCAGGCTTCTTGTCTCCGGCTCTTGTCCTCTTCATTCCTTCAGCTCCAACCAACTCAACTCCGTGTCCTCCGCACACCCCTTCATTTCCCCCTCCTCATTAAGGGTCCTCGGTTGCCCCCTATTCAGCCGGCGTTCCGGCGGCGCCTCCTGCACGTGCTCTCTCTCCCGTCTCTCCAGCGCCTACTCCGTGTTGGCACGCTTGCACCTACCTGTCCACAAATGCACCCACCTAATTACCGCTTCTCCTCTTAATTGCTGGTGCCTCTCTGGCGGCTGTTCAACGCCTAACGCTTGCACCTACTCGCCCTGAAATGCATCCGCTGTCTGCAACCCTGCGTGCGTTACGCCACTACACATGTAACCAGTGGCATTTATGAAAATAACAGATGTGCCAATTCTCATGTATTTATACAGCCACTTACAATATTTCTGAGATATTTAAAATTAAAATCCACGATTTCTGAAAAGACAATTCATCTCCTTGCCAACAGTGTAGTCTCAGTCACTGTCAATTGGGCGTCAGTGCATTAACTAATTAAAACAATGGACAGTGGTAGACAAGCATAAACATCTGAAGGGTTATTGCCTGAAATGCCAGCCATATATATATTTCCATTAGAAGGCAGAGTTAATGACACATGTGGTTTGTTTGTTATTTAATCAATATGTTAGTTTACTTGAAAGGTCATGACCAGTGTAATTCATCTTTAAAACTCGGCATGGAAGGAACATTTTATTTTACCCAATAAATTGGAAGCTGGTCTTGTTGTTGTACTTGCCCAATAAAAAAACATCGTGAAAGTGTCCATAATCTCAAGCTGTATACGTATATATAAAACTTAGTCCAACACCAGAGGCTTGAAGTGCCACTTAAAGCCGTACACATCAGTGCTTATATACACAATGGGCAAGCACCGGTGCATGATTTATGGGTCATTTAAAAAAACAGGTTTTCATAGCATAAACATCGGGAAAAAATATGCATAATAATTATACTTTCTTCGGTGCAATGTATTTTTTATTGCACATACAACATGAGTCATTTTTGGACCTTTGTTTCGTGTTGAGACCCCCTTATGGTGCAAATTTAATGCTGGTACCTTCGAGAAATGCTTTCTGTCTTCTAAGTCTGGGGAAAGATAAGCACATTGTATTGAAAATAAAAACATTTCCACCGGCTGAAATGAACAACAACAACAAAACCCTGCACTATTATCTGGGATCTGTGCCAATGTTTAAAATGTTAATACGCGTTATTTTGGTCCAGTGACGGACTGTGCACTTTTGAGCAGATGTATTTTAACATTTAACTTTCAAAGGGGTGGCATTATTTTATTTTAAATAATCCCTTTTCAGTATGAAATCATTATTGTGCACAATTTATGTGAGAACATATTTTAATGTAAAATGTAATCACATATATTTTGAAATGCTTTTGCAGTCCTGCACACAGACTGCCTTGCAGGTAAAGGCAAATGCCGAGCCCTGAAATTGCTTGTTGACAGTTACTGTTGGCAGAAGAGCCTCCACCCTAAAGGATATTTTGGCCTACAAGTCAATGCTGGTCAGACTATCTTACTAGTTTTTTGTATTCAAATTATTTTTTTTACTAGGTATGGCCCACTGAGCTATATAGCCATTTATCAGAAGTGACCCCGTCACAAATCATAGCTCAACGGAGTCGTTTATCATTTGTAAACGTATAGTAGCCAAATATCAGTGGCAGCACGTGACATTTCCACTATGTGGGGCTGTTGTGACTGACCTCTGAAAATATGGCGTTCTCATGAAGAAAATCCTCGTCATGTTATTGGCCTTCCAGTGAAAGTGATATAACTGTGTTATCTACCAACGGTAGGCATTTATAAACAATAAAGAAAAAGCACTCAAATGCTGTCGCCATGACCCTCAAGTCCACACTACTGCTCATGTTTCCTCCTAGAGCGTCTAGGCCCGTGAAATGCAATATTTGCACAGTGCAAACCTCGCGTTGCGACATCGTCATTACTGCCATGGGCGCCTTTTTTACCGCCCTGAATGGGTCTCAAACGGCATGGCTAAAATACGAAGCTAATCGCAATGAATGAAGGGATATCACTCACTCAGACGCATTCACAGCTGCTCAGAGACCTCTCCGAGGCACACATCAGACTGTGGTGTTGCAGCGGTTTCTAATACGAACAACCTAAAATGTTATCTTCATTAGGCAATTCACGGTGAAAGAATCACTATGTTTAAAAATACACTTAAACACAATAAAACAATTGATATAAAAGTATTTTTTATTTGAAAAAATAAATTTTCTCTTCTCCTGCTGTTTAGTGGGGCGGCGCCCTAACGCCCCTAGTGGACAAACCGCGCCAGCCAAATACTCTAAACGTTTGTTTCTAAATGGGAGGGGAAAACCGGAGGACCTGGAGAAAAATTTATGCGACCACGGGGAGAACATGTAAACTCTAAATATACAGGCGTCAGGGTTGGGATCGAACCCAGGACTTCCTGTATACCAGGCAAGGTAGTTAAAATCTTGCCACCATGGCGCCCTTAAGGTAGACGTGGGAGAATTGTGGCCTACAACTCCACACTGGCCAGACTATCTTGGTAGAGGTTGGGAGTCGCCACACTTTCATTCACCAAAAGCAAACCTACCAATAAAGTAGCTGCTCCCTGCATCTGCCCGAGCTGCTGCTCCCTGGGCCTGCCGTAGCTGCTGCTCCCTGGGTCTACCAAAGCTACTGCTCCACGGGTCTGTGCTGCTGCTTCCTGCAGCTGCCTGAGCTGCTCCATGGGTCTACCTGAGCTGCTGCCCCCTGTGTCTACCTGAGCTGCTGCTCCCTGTGTCTACCTGAGCTGCTGCTCCCTGTGTCTACCTGAGCTGCTACTCCCTGGGCCTGCCTGAGCTGCTGCTCCCTGGGCCTGCCTGAGCTGCTGCTGCTCCCTGGGCCTGCCTGAGCTGCTGCTCCCTGGGCCTGCCTGAGCTGCTACTCCCCGGGTCTGCCTTCATCTTCTGCTGCCTGGTTTGCTCAGAAACGCTCTCCGTTATCAAGGAGCTGAAGCTTCTGCAGGAAGCCCTTGACCGTCTTAACCCGCTCCTTGGGATTTTACCCTTCACTTGCCTGATCAGGTTATTGCCCTGTTCGCGAAGATGGTCCTTGAAAAAAAAAGGGTGATGTGTTAGGTCACATGCACGCTAGCGTAGAGAAATAGCAACGCACCAAGGTGTGCTTACAAACAGCAAGAACTTGAACGGCTAGTCAACTTCGTGACCTGGAGCTGACCGCCACCACAAACTCAAGCACACGGGCGAGAAGCCGTACATGTGCGACGAGTGCGACAAGACATTACTCGCGCTCGGCCTACCTGTACGTTTTTCACTTGTGTGTTTAACTGTTGTGGATCTTTGTTATCTTAAAGATGGCAATTCTCCTGCTGTGTATCATACTACTGTCGTTCCCGGCCATATCTAGTGCCACACTCAACTCTACAAACGGCTACCCTCGTTACTTTGCGTCCATACTTGTTGCTCGATTTGCCACTACACCTGCAAATGAAACAGCTCATAGACACTTCTACACTCCATCATTGTATCCTTTTAAACCCTATTTTTGTCCCATTACTTCACCAGCACTCCTTCCAAACTTCATTCTGCTCTTAAAAATAACACCATCTGCGAGCTGCTGCTATTTGTCCAAGGTTCACCGCTCTTCATCCTTTCACAGAAAAAAACTTGTGCAAACTATTAATTCTACTTTTCTTATTTTTGGGTGGTATTGAGCTTCATCCTGGCCCAAATATAAAGAATTCGTATAATTCTGTAGATTTTTCTGGCAGGAAAGGTGTTGGTGTTCTACATGTCAACATCAGAGGGCTTGTGATTAAATTAAGTCAACTAAAACTAGAAGTGGCAAATCTTGACCCGGACATTTTTGGCCTAACAGAAACATGTCTCACTCCTGCCGTCAATGACTTGCAGATTACGATTGACACCTATAACCTTTTTCGGCTTGACCGAGGATCTAAAGGAGGTGGAATTGCCATCTATGTTCGTAATACTATTGCATGTTTACCAGCTCACTCCTTGTTTAAAAAATGTTGCTTTGAAGGTTTGTCTGTCAGAATAACTCTTCCAAAAAATCAACAGATATTGGTAGTGTGCTGCTATAGACCGCCTAGTGGGAAGGATGTTGAAGCTACATCTGCACTGAGAGAGCTTTTTGGGGGCCTCCCTAAAGGTGAAATAGTTTTAGTGGGTGATCTAAATTGAAATAGGCTAAACCTGCCGGCCGTGGCCACAAATTTTACAGATGAATTTAACCTGTTTCAATTAATAAATGTCTCCACAAGACCCAACTTAAAAAAATCTGGAACAGTCATCTCTGCTTGACGTCCTATTGACAAATGCCCCTCACAATTTCACACTGACTGGTGTTCTGGGTAATAACCTTAGTGATCACTCCTTCCTTTTGGTGTGAGATCATCAGACAGACCCAAAGCCCCCCCTAAATTGGTTGAGAAGCACTCTATGAGAAACTTCAGCACTCAGGCATTTACTAATGATGTGCTTCACTCGGATATTGACAAGGTCTGTGATATCCCCAACCTGACTACGGCTTGGGAGACCTTCAGGTACACGTTTCTCCAAATTCTTAACAAACATGCTCCGTTGGTTAGATTTAAAACTAAAGGCAACCGCCCACCATGGTTTGATCCTTTAATTACAAAGCTCATGAAAACTAGGGACAAGGCTTGGGCATGTGCTCAGAAAAGTAATTTGGTTAATGACTGGCTAGAATACAGGATTTTAAGGAATAGATGCGTCAAAAAAATACGGCATGCAAAAAATGCCTACTTTTCCTCCACTCTCCTGGAATCACATAGAAATGCCAGGATTTTCTGGAAAACAATCAAACGTATCGAAAAGGCATCCAAAACAGACAATCTGCCCGTTGAGCTTAACCGAAATGGGGAATATTTTTCAGATCCCAAAAAAATAGTTGACAATTTTAACCTTAAATTTTGATTTAAAGCTTTCGTGACTGCAGTAATTCATATTCTTAGTTTTTTTGGTAAAGTCACGTTGAAGAGAAACAACAAAATAACAAAATATATATAAAACAATAAAAAATTCTCACGACGTTTCGACCATAACTCAAACGGTCATCATCAGGTGTGTCGGTTTGCATAAATTTATTTTGAAAACGTCATATTTATTTATTTATATATATAAAAATAACGTTTGCGTCACGCGCAACGATTGGCTGTTTGCCAGGACTAGTCCATCTATTTTTTGAAAAGAGGAGGGGGGAGACGAAATTTGTTTTTATGTATGCTGTCTGAAAGCCACTGTAAGCGTGAACAATCAATCAAGAACTGAAATGATTTATCAAATCTTTCCAATGATTGCTAAGATAGAATCCATCTTCTCGGTTGAAATTGTCTCTGTGTTTGTATATGTGGATAGCCTCATGAACGAATCTCTCATGGAAGCCAGATGGCTTACAAAGAACCTCCGTCTTGGAAAAGTCAATGGCATGTGAGCCTACTGAATTAGAACAATGATCTGCTACGGCCGAGGTGTTGGTCCTACCGTGTTTAAGGTCTGCTTTATGTTCACGAATGCGGTCCGAGATATGGCGTTTGGTTTCTCCAATGTAACTACTACCACAGAGGCAACTTAGTTTGTAGACACCAGGGTATTGTATGTCCGGAATCACATCTTTTACAGACGGAACCAGATCACGGATTTTATGTAATGTGTTGAAACGGACCTGGATCTTGTGTTTATTCAAGATTTTGGAGATCTTTTTTGTGATCCCAGCAATGTAGGGTAAAGTGATGGTTTTGAAAGGCTCCTCAAGAGGGTTCTTCTTCATGGTTTGAGTGATAGCTTTGCGGATTGTATAGTCGGAGTAACCATTAGCCCTAAGAGCTTGGTGTACGTGCTTGAGTTCACTGCTTATGTGTTCCTGGTCGGATATGCATTGGGCTCTATGATACAGAGTCTTGATGAGAGAATTCTTCTGTGATGGATGGTGGTGGGAATCCGGTTTCAGATAAGCATCCGTATGGGTAGCTTTCCTGTAGACAGAGTGGCTCATTGAACCATCAGGTCTCTTTTTAATTAGGACATCCAAAAAAAGGTATCTTGCCATCTATTTCGACTTCCATGGTAAATCTGATGGCTGGGTGTATGGAATTGATGTGGTCGAAGAATTGGTCTAGAGCAGGCCGGCCATGTGGCCAGATGACAAAAGTGTCATCCACGTACCTCTTCCATAAGGTTGGGCGCAGAGTGGCAGTCTGGATGGCGTCAGTCTCAAATTTCTCCATGAAAATGTTAGCTATAACTGGAGAAAGGGGGGAGCCCATTGGGGTGCCCTCAGTTTGTTTGTAGAAAGTTCCATTCCAAGTGAAGTATGTATTGGTTAAACAGTGTCTCACCAGGGGGGGTACCTCAGTGTTTAGTCCTTGATGAACCAAGTCTTCAATGATTGCAATGGTGTCAGGTACAGGAACCTTGGTGAATAAGGAAACTACATCAAAACTGACAAGCAGGTCGTCTGGGGACAGGGAAATACCCTTGATTGTTGATACCAGGTGAGTAGAATTTTGTACCGCAGAGGTGGTCTTTCCAGTGAAAGGACGCAGGATTTCAGACAAAAAACGAGCTAGTTTGTAGGTGGGGGAGCTGATAGTAGAAACTATGGGACGAAGAGGTGTATCAACTTTATGTATTTTTGGTAAGCCGTATAATCTTGGTGGCCTGGCAGCAGAAGGTTTCAACGAAAACTGTTTAGATTGATCAATTAATGCGGTTGAATCAGAAATTATTTTGTTGGTTTGTGTGACGAGGCTGTTGGTGGGATCTCTTTTTATTTTTGTATAACTACCATCGTCGAGTAATTCTTTAATTTTGTTGTTGTATTCTATTTTATCCATGATAACAGTAGCATTGCCTTTGTCAGCTGAGAGAACTACAATATCATTCCTCTTTTTTAATTTATATAATTCAAAACGCTCATCTTTGCTGAGGTTGCTAGCTGGCATCTTAGCGTTTTTGAGGGTTGCAGCGATTTCAGATCTTGCTACGTTTGCAGCGATGTGACCCAGGCCCCTGAGAGCAACGTCTACTTGGGCAATTATATCATTAACTGGTATGTGTTTAGGTGTGACTGCAAAGTTTAGACCTTTAGCTAAAACGGATTTCAGACCATCGGAAATAGAACTGTTACTGCGATTAATTACGACTTTATTAACGTCTAACTTTTTGGTGTGTGGGTCCGGTCTTTTGTTTAAGAGGAGGTTAAATTTGGAAATCAGGTTTTCCTTACATTTGGTCGACATAGTAGCAGCTGAAGAGGCAGTCATATTGTCTACATGTTCCCAATCCGATGTGGACATTATTGCCGTCAATGATAAGTGTGATTTGTAGAAAGTCTTGTCTAACTGATCTAGTTCTGTGCGTATAAGTCTGATTTTTTCTGAGATAAGAGCTAAGCTAGTTTTGAAAAGAATTCGTTTCGCATTAGAAGAAGTTACAGTAGCAGAGGTGAGTGTAAATGCGATTGGTATTACCCCAGAGTCGCGGCATCTCTTCAGGAAGGTGAGAGACTCGATCAGCTGAGCTTTCTTATCCCGGAGTTTGTTGAAGGATCTTAAAGTTATGTGAAAACCCTCCCCGTAGAGGCGATTAAATTTTGATTTAAAGCTTTCGTGACTGCAGTAATTCATATTCTTAGTTTTTTCGGTAAAGTCACGTTGAAGAGAAACAACAAAATAACAAAATATATATAAAACAATAAAAAATTCTCACAACGTTTCGACCATAACTCAAACGGTCATCATCAGGTGTGTCGGTTTGCATAAATTTATTTTGAAAACGGCATATTTATTTATTTATATATATAAAAATAACGTTTGCGTCACGCGCAACGATTGGCTGTTTGCCAGGACTAGTCCATCTATTTTTTGAAAAGAGGAGGGGGGAGACGAAATTTGTTTTTATGTATGCTGTCTGAAAGCCACTGTAAGCGTGAACAATCAATCAAGAACTGAAATGATTTATCAAATCTTTCCAATGATTGCTAAGATAGAATCCATCTTCTCGGTTGAAATTGTCTCTGTGTTTGTATATGTGGATAGCCTCATGAACGAATCTCTCATGGAAGCCAGATGGCTTACAAAGAACCTCCGTCTTGGAAAAGTCAATGGCATGTGAGCCTACTGAATTAGAACAATGATCTGCTACGGCCGAGGTGTTGGTCCTACCGTGTTTAAGGTCTGCTTTATGTTCACGAATGCGGTCCGAGATATGGCGTTTGGTTTCTCCAATGTAACTACTACCACAGAGGCAACTTAGTTTGTAGACACCAGGGTATTGTATGTCCGGAATCACATCTTTTACAGACGGAACCAGATCACGGATTTTATGTAATGTGTTGAAACGGACCTGGATCTTGTGTTTATTCAAGATTTTGGAGATCTTTTTTGTGATCCCAGCAATGTAGGGTAAAGTGATGGTTTTGAAAGGCTCCTCAAGAGGGTTCTTCTTCATGGTTTGAGTGATAGCTTTGCGGATTGTATAGTCGGAGTAACCATTAGCCCTAAGAGCTTGGTGTACGTGCTTGAGTTCACTGCTTATGTGTTCCTGGTCGGATATGCATTGGGCTCTATGATACAGAGTCTTGATGAGAGAATTCTTCTGTGATGGATGGTGGTGGGAATCCGGTTTCAGATAAGCATCCGTATGGGTAGCTTTCCTGTAGACAGAGTGGCTCATTGAACCATCAGGTCTCTTTTTAATTAGGACATCCAAAAAAAGGTATCTTGCCATCTATTTCGACTTCCATGGTAAATCTGATGGCTGGGTGTATGGAATTGATGTGGTCGAAGAATTGGTCTAGAGCAGGCCGGCCATGTGGCCAGATGACAAAAGTGTCATCCACGTACCTCTTCCATAAGGTTGGGCGCAGAGTGGCAGTCTGGATGGCGTCAGTCTCAAATTTCTCCATGAAAATGTTAGCTATAACTGGAGAAAGGGGGGAGCCCATTGGGGTGCCCTCAGTTTGTTTGTAGAAAGTTCCATTCCAAGTGAAGTATGTATTGGTTAAACAGTGTCTCACCAGGGGGGGTACCTCAGTGTTTAGTCCTTGATGAACCAAGTCTTCAATGATTGCAATGGTGTCAGGTACAGGAACCTTGGTGAATAAGGAAACTACATCAAAACTGACAAGCAGGTCGTCTGGGGACAGGGAAATACCCTTGATTGTTGATACCAGGTGAGTAGAATTTTGTACCGCAGAGGTGGTCTTTCCAGTGAAAGGACGCAGGATTTCAGACAAAAAACGAGCTAGTTTGTAGGTGGGGGAGCTGATAGTAGAAACTATGGGACGAAGAGGTGTATCAACTTTATGTATTTTTGGTAAGCCGTATAATCTTGGTGGCCTGGCAGCAGAAGGTTTCAACGAAAACTGTTTAGATTGATCAATTAATGCGGTTGAATCAGAAATTATTTTGTTGGTTTGTGTGACGAGGCTGTTGGTGGGATCTCTTTTTATTTTTGTATAACTACCATCGTCGAGTAATTCTTTAATTTTGTTGTTGTATTCTATTTTATCCATGATAACAGTAGCATTGCCTTTGTCAGCTGAGAGAACTACAATATCATTCCTCTTTTTTAATTTATATAATTCAAAACGCTCATCTTTGCTGAGGTTGCTAGCTGGCATCTTAGCGTTTTTGAGGGTTGCAGCGATTTCAGATCTTGCTACGTCTGCAGCGATGTGACCCAGGCCCCTGAGAGCAACGTCTACTTGGGCAATTATATCATTAACTGGTATGTGTTTAGGTGTGACTGCAAAGTTTAGACCTTTAGCTAAAACGGATTTCAGACCATCGGAAATAGAACTGTTACTGCGATTAATTACGACTTTATTAACGTCTAACTTTTTGGTGTGTGGGTCCGGTCTTTTGTTTAAGAGGAGGTTAAATTTGGAAATCAGGTTTTCCTTATATTTGGTCGACATAGTAGCAGCTGAAGAGGCAGTCATATTGTCTACATGTTCCCAATCCGATGTGGACATTATTGCCGTCAATGATAAGTGTGATTTGTAGAGTGTCTTGTCTAACTGATCTAGTTCTGTGCGTATAAGTCTGATTTTTTCTGAGATAAGAGCTAAGCTAGTTTTGAAAAGAATTCGTTTCGCATTAGAAGAAGTTACAGTAGCAGAGGTGAGTGTAAATGCGATTGGTATTACCCCAGAGTCGCGGCATCTCTTCAGGAAGGTGAGAGACTCGATCAGCTGAGCTTTCTTATCCCGGAGTTTGTTGAAGGATCTTAAAGTTATGTGAAAACCCTCCCCGTAGAGGCGATTAAATTTTGATTTAAAGCTTTCGTGACTGCAGTAATTCATATTCTTAGTTTTTTTGGTAAAGTCACGTTGAAGAGAAACAACAAAATAACAAAATATATATAAAACAATAAAAAATTCTCACGACGTTTCGACCATAACTCAAACGGTCATCATCAGGTGTGTCGGTTTGCATAAATTTATTTTGAAAACGGCATATTTATTTATTTATATATATAAAAATAACGTTTGCGTCACGCGCAACGATTGGCTGTTTGCCAGGACTAGTCCATCTATTTTTTGAAAAGAGGAGGGGGGAGACGAAATTTGTTTTTATGTATGCTGTCTGAAAGCCACTGTAAGCGTGAACAATCAATCAAGAACTGAAATGATTTATCAAATCTTTCCAATGATTGCTAAGATAGAATCCATCTTCTCGGTTGAAATTGTCTCTGTGTTTGTATATGTGGATAGCCTCATGAACGAATCTCTCATGGAAGCCAGATGGCTTACAAAGAACCTCCGTCTTGGAAAAGTCAATGGCATGTGAGCCTACTGAATTAGAACAATGATCTGCTACGGCCGAGGTGTTGGTCCTACCGTGTTTAAGGTCTGCTTTATGTTCACGAATGCGGTCCGAGATATGGCGTTTGGTTTCTCCAATGTAACTACTACCACAGAGGCAACTTAGTTTGTAGACACCAGGGTATTGTATGTCCGGAATCACATCTTTTACAGACGGAACCAGATCACGGATTTTATGTAATGTGTTGAAACGGACCTGGATCTTGTGTTTATTCAAGATTTTGGAGATCTTTTTTGTGATCCCAGCAATGTAGGGTAAAGTGATGGTTTTGAAAGGCTCCTCAAGAGGGTTCTTCTTCATGGTTTGAGTGATAGCTTTGCGGATTGTAATCATTGAAGACTTGGTTCATCAAGGACTAAACACTGAGATACCCCCCCTGGTGAGACACTGTTTAACCAATACATACTTCACTTGGAATGGAACTTTCTACAAACAAACTGAGGGCACCCCAATGGGCTCCCCCCTTTCTCCAGTTATAGCTAACATTTTCATGGAGAAATTTGAGACTGACGCCATCCAGACTGCCACTCTGCGCCCAACCTTATGGAAGAGGTACGTGGATGACACTTTTGTCATCTGGCCACATGGCCGGCCTGCTCTAGACCAATTCTTCGACCACATCAATTCCATACACCCAGCCATCAGATTTACCATGGAAGTCGAAATAGATGGCAAGATACCTTTTTTGGATGTCCTAATTAAAAAGAGACCTGATGGTTCAATGAGCCACTCTGTCTACAGGAAAGCTACCCATACGGATGCTTATCTGAAACCGGATTCCCACCACCATCCATCACAGAAGAATTCTCTCATCAAGACTCTGTATCATAGAGCCCAATGCATATCCGACCAGGAACACATAAGCAGTGAACTCAAGCACGTACACCAAGCTCTTAGGGCTAATGGTTACTCCGACTATACAATCCGCAAAGCTATCACTCAAACCATGAAGAAGAACCCTCTTGAGGAGCCTTTCAAAACCATCACTTTACCCTACATTGCTGGGATCACAAAAACGATCTCCAAAATCTTGAATAAACACAAGATCCAGGTCCGTTTCAACACATTACATAAAATCCGTGATCTGGTTCCGTCTGTAAAAGATGTGATTCCGGACATACAATACCCTGGTGTCTACAAACTAAGTTGCCTCTGTGGTAGTAGTTACATTGGAGAAACCAAACGCCATATCTCGGACCGCATTCGTGAACATAAAGCAGACCTTAAACACGGTAGGACCAACACCTCGGCCGTAGCAGATCATTGTTCTAATTCAGTAGGCTCACATGCCATTGACTTTTCCAAGACGGAGGTTCTTTGTAAGCCATCTGGCTTCCATGAGAGATTCGTTCATGAGGCTATCCACATATACAAACACAGAGACAATTTCAACCGAGAAGATGGATTCTATCTTAGCAATCATTGGAAAGATTTGATAAATCATTTCAGTTCTTGATTGATTGTTCACGCTTACAGTGGCTTTCAGACAGCATACATAAAAACAAATTTCGTCTCCCCCCTCCTCTTTTCAAAAAATAGATGGACTAGTCCTGGCAAACAGCCAATCGTTGCGCGTGACGCAAACGTTATATTTTATATATATAAATAAATAAATATGCCGTTTTCAAAATAAATTTATGCAAACCGACACACCTGATGATGACCGTTTGAGTTATGGTCGAAACGTCGTGAGAATTTTTTATTGTTTTATATATATTTTGTTATTTTGTTGTTTCTCTTCAACGTGACTTTACCGAAAAAACTAAGAATATGAATTACTGCAGTCACGAAAGCTTTAAATCAAAATTTAATCGCCTCTACGGGGAGGGTTTTCACATAACTTTAAGATCCTTCAACAAACTCCGGGATAAGAAAGCTCAGCTGATCGAGTCTCTCACCTTCCTGAAGAGATGCCGCGACTCTGGGGTAATACCAATCGCATTTACACTCACCTCTGCTACTGTAACTTCTTCTAATGCGAAACGAATTCTTTTCAAAACTAGCTTAGCTCTTATCTCAGAAAAAATCAGACTTATACGCACAGAACTAGATCAGTTAGACAAGACACTCTACAAATCACACTTATCATTGACGGCAATAATGTCCACATCGGATTGGGAACATGTAGACAATATGACTGCCTCTTCAGCTGCTACTATGTCGACCAAATGTAAGGAAAACCTGATTTCCAAATTTAACCTCCTCTTAAACAAAAGACCGGACCCACACACCAAAAAGTTAGACGTTAATAAAGTCGTAATTAATCGCAGTAACAGTTCTATTTCCGATGGTCTGAAATCCGTTTTAGCTAAAGGTCTAAACTTTGCAGTCACACCTAAACACATACCAGTTAATGATATAATTGCCCAAGTAGACGTTGCTCTCAGGGGCCTGGGTCACATCGCTGCAGACGTAGCAAGATCTGAAATCGCTGCAACCCTCAAAAACGCTAAGATGCCAGCTAGCAACCTCAGCAAAGATGAGCGTTTTGAATTATATAAATTAAAAAAGAGGAATGATATTGTAGTTCTCTCAGCTGACAAAGGCAATGCTACTGTTATCATGGATAAAATAGAATACAACAACAAAATTAAAGAATTACTCGACGATGGTAGTTATACAAAAATAAAAAGAGATCCCACCAACAGCCTCGTCACACAAACCAACAAAATAATTTCTGATTCAACCGCATTAATTGATCAATCTAAACAGTTTTCGTTGAAACCTTCTGCTGCCAGGCCACCAAGATTATACGGCTTACCAAAAATACATAAAGTTGATACACCTCTTCGTCCCATAGTTTCTACTATCAGCTCCCCCACCTACAAACTAGCTCGTTTTTTGTCTGAAATCCTGCGTCCTTTCACTGGAAAGACCACCTCTGCGGTACAAAATTCTACTCACCTGGTATCAACAATCAAGGGTATTTCCCTGTCCCCAGACGACCTGCTTGTCAGTTTTGATGTAGTTTCCTTATTCACCAAGGTTCCTGTACCTGACACCATTGCAATCATTGAAGACTTGGTTCATCAAGGACTAAACACTGAGGTACCCCCCCTGGTGAGACACTGTTTAACCAATACATACTTCACTTGGAATGGAACTTTCTACAAACAAACTGAGGGCACCCCAATGGGCTCCCCCCTTTCTCCAGTTATAGCTAACATTTTCATGGAGAAATTTGAGACTGACGCCATCCAGACTGCCACTCTGCGCCCAACCTTATGGAAGAGGTACGTGGATGACACTTTTGTCATCTGGCCACATGGCCGGCCTGCTCTAGACCAATTCTTCGACCACATCAATTCCATACACCCAGCCATCAGATTTACCATGGAAGTCGAAATAGATGGCAAGATACCTTTTTTGGATGTCCTAATTAAAAAGAGACCTGATGGTTCAATGAGCCACTCTGTCTACAGGAAAGATACCCATACGGATGCTTATCTGAAACCGGATTCCCACCACCATCCATCACAGAAGAATTCTCTCATCAAGACTCTGTATCATAGAGCCCAATGCATATCCGACCAGGAACACATAAGCAGTGAACTCAAGCACGTACACCAAGCTCTTAGGGCTAATGGTTACTCCGACTATACAATCCGCAAAGCTATCACTCAAACCATGAAGAAGAACCCTCTTGAGGAGCCTTTCAAAACCATCACTTTACCCTACATTGCTGGGATCACAAAAAAGATCTCCAAAATCTTGAATAAACACAAGATCCAGGTCCGTTT
The DNA here is from genome assembly GCF_048934315.1 of Petromyzon marinus. Classification (NCBI taxonomy): domain Eukaryota; kingdom Metazoa; phylum Chordata; class Hyperoartia; order Petromyzontiformes; family Petromyzontidae; genus Petromyzon; species Petromyzon marinus. Next base: position 8,260,907 of record NC_133710.1, on the reverse strand, counting down.
CAACACATTACATAAAATCCGTGATCTGGTTCCGTCTGTAAAAGATGTGATTCCGGACATACAATACCCTGGTGTCTACAAACTAAGTTGCCTCTGTGGTAGTAGTTACATTGGAGAAACCAAACGCCATATCTCGGACCGCATTCGTGAACATAAAGCAGACCTTAAACACGGTAGGACCAACACCTCGGCCGTAGCAGATCATTGTTCTAATTCAGTAGGCTCACATGCCATTGACTTTTCCAAGACGGAGGTTCTTTGTAAGCCATCTGGCTTCCATGAGAGATTCGTTCATGAGGCTATCCACATATACAAACACAGAGACAATTTCAACCGAGAAGATGGATTCTATCTTAGCAATCATTGGAAAGATTTGATAAATCATTTCAGTTCTTGATTGATTGTTCACGCTTACAGTGGCTTTCAGACAGCATACATAAAAACAAATTTCGTCTCCCCCCTCCTCTTTTCAAAAAATAGATGGACTAGTCCTGGCAAACAGCCAATCGTTGCGCGTGACGCAAACGTTATTTTTATATAAATAAATAAATAAATATGCCGTTTTCAAAATAAATTTATGCAAACCGACACACCTGATGATGACCGTTTGAGTTATGGTCGAAACGTCGTGAGAATTTTTTATTGTTTTATATATATTTTGTTATTTTGTTGTTTCTCTTCAACGTGACTTTACCGAAAAAACTAAGAATATGAATTACTACAGTCACGAAAGCTTTAAATCAAAATTTAATCGCCTCTACGGGGAGGGTTTTCACATAACTTTAAGATCCTTCAACAAACTCCGGGATAAGAAAGCTCAGCTGATCGAGTCTCTCACCTTCCTGAAGAGATGCCGCGACTCTGGGGTAATACCAATCGCATTTACACTCACCTCTGCTACTGTAACTTCTTCTAATGCGAAACGAATTCTTTTCAAAACTAGCTTAGCTCTTATCTCAGAAAAAATCAGACTTATACGCACAGAACTAGATCAGTTAGACAAGACACTCTACAAATCACACTTATCATTGACGGCAATAATGTCCACATCGGATTGGGAACATGTAGACAATATGACTGCCTCTTCAGCTGCTACTATGTCGACCAAATGTAAGGAAAACCTGATTTCCAAATTTAACCTCCTCTTAAACAAAAGACCGGACCCACACACCAAAAAGTTAGACGTTAATAAAGTCGTAATTAATCGCAGTAACAGTTCTATTTCCGATGGTCTGAAATCCGTTTTAGCTAAAGGTCTAAACTTTGCAGTCACACCTAAACACATACCAGTTAATGATATAATTGCCCAAGTAGACGTTGCTCTCAGGGGCCTGGGTCACATCGCTGCAGACGTAGCAAGATCTGAAATCGCTGCAACCCTCAAAAACGCTAAGATGCCAGCTAGCAACCTCAGCAAAGATGAGCGTTTTGAATTATATAAATTAAAAAAGAGGAATGATATTGTAGTTCTCTCAGCTGACAAAGGCAATGCTACTGTTATCATGGATAAAATAGAATACAACAACAAAATTAAAGAATTACTCGACGATGGTAGTTATACAAAAATAAAAAGAGATCCCACCAACAGCCTCGTCACACAAACCAACAAAATAATTTCTGATTCAACCGCATTAATTGATCAATCTAAACAGTTTTCGTTGAAACCTTCTGCTGCCAGGCCACCAAGATTATACGGCTTACCAAAAATACATAAAGTTGATACACCTCTTCGTCCCATAGTTTCTACTATCAGCTCCCCCACCTACAAACTAGCTCGTTTTTTGTCTGAAATCCTGCGTCCTTTCACTGGAAAGACCACCTCTGCGGTACAAAATTCTACTCACCTGGTATCAACAATCAAGGGTATTTCCCTGTCCCCAGACGACCTGCTTGTCAGTTTTGATGTAGTTTCCTTATTCACCAAGGTTCCTGTACCTGACACCATTGCAATCATTGAAGACTTGGTTCATCAAGGACTAAACACTGAGGTACCCCCCCCTGGTGAGACACTGTTTAACCAATACATACTTCACTTGGAATGGAACTTTCTACAAACAAACTGAGGGCACCCCAATGGGCTCCCCCCTTTCTCCAGTTATAGCTAACATTTTCATGGAGAAATTTGAGACTGACGCCATCCAGACTGCCACTCTGCGCCCAACCTTATGGAAGAGGTACGTGGATGACACTTTTGTCATCTGGCCACATGGCCGGCCTGCTCTAGACCAATTCTTCGACCACATCAATTCCATACACCCAGCCATCAGATTTACCATGGAAGTCGAAATAGATGGCAAGATACCTTTTTTGGATGTCCTAATTAAAAAGAGACCTGATGGTTCAATGAGCCACTCTGTCTACAGGAAAGCTACCCATACGGATGCTTATCTGAAACCGGATTCCCACCACCATCCATCACAGAAGAATTCTCTCATCAAGACTCTGTATCATAGAGCCCAATGCATATCCGACCAGGAACACATAAGCAGTGAACTCAAGCACGTACACCAAGCTCTTAGGGCTAATGGTTACTCCGACTATACAATCCGCAAAGCTATCACTCAAACCATGAAGAAGAACCCTCTTGAGGAGCCTTTCAAAACCATCACTTTACCCTACATTGCTGGGATCACAAAAAAGATCTCCAAAATCTTGAATAAACACAAGATCCAGGTCCGTTTCAACACATTACATAACATCCGTGATCTGGTTCCGTCTGTAAAAGATGTGATTCCGGACATACAATACCCTGGTGTCTACAAACTAAGTTGCCTCTGTGGTAGTAGTTACATTGGAGAAACCAAACGCCATATCTCGGACCGCATTCGTGAACATAAAGCAGACCTTAAACACGGTAGGACCAACACCTCGGCCGTAGCAGATCATTGTTCTAATTCAGTAGGCTCACATGCCATTGACTTTTCCAAGACGGAGGTTCTTTGTAAGCCATCTGGCTTCCATGAGAGATTCGTTCATGAGGCTATCCACATATACAAACACAGAGACAATTTCAACCGAGAAGATGGATTCTATCTTAGCAATCATTGGAAAGATTTGATAAATCATTTCAGTTCTTGATTGATTGTTCACGCTTACAGTGGCTTTCAGACAGCATACATAAAAACAAATTTCGTCTCCCCCCTCCTCTTTTCAAAAAATAGATGGACTAGTCCTGGCAAACAGCCAATCGTTGCGCGTGACGCAAACGTTATTTTTATATAAATAAATAAATAAATATGCCGTTTTCAAAATAAATTTATGCAAACCGACACACCTGATGATGACCGTTTGAGTTATGGTCGAAACGTCGTGAGAATTTTTTTATTGTTTTATATATATTTTGTTATTTTGTTGTTTCTCTTCAACGTGACTTTACCGAAAAAACTAAGAATATAATTTTAACCTTCATTTTTCTGAAGCTGGTAATCTTTTTGATAATGTATTGGGAGTCACCCCTGCTCATGCAAATTCCTACACCCCTGTCCAAACATTAAACGAATTTAGTTTCCAGCCAATCCACTAAAGTAATGTTCTGAAACAACTGTCCAACCTCAAAGGGTCCTCCTCTACCGGAGCAGATAGTATTCCCGTCTTTGCTCTACTAACTGTTAGTCACCTAATATACAAACCTATAGCCCATATTTTTAACCTGTCCATCAAAGAAGCATCAGTTCCTCTAGAATGGAAACATTCCTATGTCCGTCCACTTCACAAAGGGGCCCTAAAGATGATCCAAATAACTACCGACCTATCTCAATTTTGTCCCCGTTGATGAAAATTTTTGAAAAATTATTGACCTACCACATTAGCAGTTTCCTGTCCACCAACAATCTACTACATCTAAAACAATCTGGGTTCCGAAAAAAATACAGCACCACATCTGCTGCATTAGACTCTCTGAATCGCATTTACAGTAGCCTTGATAATAAGCAGTACTGTGCCTGTCTTTTCTAGACCTGTCCACAGCTTTTGATACTAGTAGACCACAACACACTGCTTAGTAAACTAAGTTGCCTCGGTTTTTCCGAAAACGCAGTAATATGGTTACAATATTACCTCTTTTCTCGCACTCAAACTGTATTCACAGATGGTTGGAGGTCAAACAGTGTTAAGATAACAAAAGGGGTTCCACAGGGTTCCATTCTCGGCCCCCTTTTGTTCTCTCTTTATGTCAATGACTTGGGCACTGACCTGGATCATTCCAGGGTAAATCTTTTTGCAGATGACACGATACTGATTACTGCTGGCCGCTCTCCAGATGACGTGATGGCTAAGCTACAGGGTGATTTCAACAAACTACAACATCACCTAGTTGCTCTTAAACTAGTCCTGAATACCTCCAAAACCAAGGTGCTATGCTTCTCACCAGGACTAAAGCAGGAAGTTATTTTTCCCCAATTACATTCCTTAAATAATTGTCAAATAGAGCAAGTCAAGATCTATAAGTATCTTGGGGTCATCCTGGATTGAAAACTGAATTTTGAAGTTCACATTGATTATATTGGTAAAAAGACAAAAATAAAAATTGGTTTTCTGTATCGACACAAGCACTGCTTCCCCCCAATGTTCCGTTTGGAATTGATAAAAGCTACCATACTGCCTCTACTTGACTGCTGTGACGTGTATAAATCAACTCCAAGTACTGCACTGAAGAAGCTTGATTCCATCTATCACTCGGCCTTAAGATTTACATTGAACTGCCCATATAGGACTCACCACTGTGATTTCTACATTGGGTCAAACTTAACATCTCTTAATGTTCGACGGCTTGTGCACCAGATCTTATTTATTCACGATGTACTTACAAAAAAATCCGCAGACGACCTGCTGGATCTCCTCTCTGTTTCCAAGAACAAATTTGACCTCAGGTTTTCGCTCATTTACCAGCTTCACATTCCCTATTGCCGTACAAAAACTGGAGGAAGGGCCTTTGCTATTGATGCCCCCAGAGTCCGGAATGCTATTGCCAATAAACTGCAACTTGAATCGCTACCAATGAGATATTCTCTCAAAACTGCTCTACCCCTAGCTGCCACTGCTATTCATTTGCGTAAAATAAAATAAAATGTTTCGCTCCGGATGATGCTGCAAAGTATTATCTGTATTTTGATTTAGCATCCTGAACTTAAAGGTGCATTGAAAAATTTGATACTCCGACCGATGCTTCTGTTGTGGAGTAACTCATGCAGCCAGCTATGGCTTTAGGATTTGGTGTTACATGTTATTTATGTAGTTTATTGTAAAAATTCGGTCACAGTCCTTGTGATCACTGTTACGTTGCAATTATGGCTTTATTTTTTGGTGATTTGGATAACGTTTTCTTGGTTTGGACCTGTTTGTTTTGTTGTAGTGCGGAGTTAGACTGACGGCCTTAATCTAAGTTTTTGTGGTTGTTTTTGTTTGACTTGCATCCCACTGGGATTTTTTGCACACAGCGTTGGTGTACGGTGCTTTTTTCAGGAATATTTTTGCTGTTTTTTCCATGGATTTTCTGTTTGCACTGTCACATAGTCACTTTAAGATGTTTTTCTTGTTCGTGTTTTTTGTTTGTTTGTTGTGATTGCACCCGATTCAAGAGCCGAATGGCTCACAGGGCTATACCAAAATGAACTGAAACTGAAGCCATGTACCCATTTATTACCGCTAAGACATCAGGGACAGTGGGATTTCAATTGGAATTAGAAGCCTTTATTTATCCCGGTAGAAACCGATGAGCTATGAAGCTCTTTTTCACAGGTATCCAGTCGTGGCGGGTCAGAAAGTTACAACATTAAAAATATCGGACTGTAAAGTATAGGACGGGTAAGCAAATCCATAAAATAAATACGTAAATAGTTTGTTTTTCACCAGGTATGGTCCACTGAAATAAATAGTTATTTTTTCAGAAGCGGCCTGGCCGTAAATAATAGCTCAACGAAGTGCCTTACCATGTAGAAATTTATAGCAGCCAAATAATCTAAATGCATGTATTCAACAGCGGTGCCAGGAAAACGTGGCATATCCATCACAGATATGTGTTTCTTTTCTTGAGATTTAAACACAAAAATACAACTTGTGAAACTACACAGGGTAATGTCTTTAAATAACGACGTGTTTTCTTATCCCGCCAAATTCGAATTGTCCTGTTGGTTTCATGTCATCATATGATGGAACCATTTGGAAATCTTTCAGAGCAGTGCACATCTTGTCTCGGCCAATTGCTATGGGAAACTATTTTGCTGGCTTTCCCAACAGAGTAACTCTTCAACAAAAACGGTCACTGCATCGCTCGTGTTTTTAGATGCGCTTCTGAAGCCGTCTGGAACGCTCTTCTTTCTTAAATGAGGAAGCCACTGGGAATGATGCACTTTGAAATCATCTAGATTGAAAACTAATTTCGTTACAACTGCTTGTTGTGTTTAATTTTTTGTCCTTCCCCCGGACTTCCGATTAGCAAGATTGGCTATGTACAGTGCAAACTAATTTAAAATATATACATGAATTGAACACCAGGGCGAGGGGTGAGGGTGGCATAATTTTCTACACACTCTGCTATAAAATTGTTGAGTGACAACCCCAATATTTATATATTTTGAAAGCTCAGAGCTGTAATTTAGCCCAATTAAGTGCAAAACCATTTTAATGATGGGGGTTTTATTTGGGCAGTTTCGGTGGCCAAGCTGAGACCATTAACTTGCTGCCACTGAGACACAGGTGCATTATGGGTGGCAGAATCCTGGATACGAGCTCCTGCCCGGCACACTGGCATGCTAGCCAGCCAACCACCAGGTGCATTATGGGTGGCTGAATCCTGGATACGAACTCTTGCCCGGCACACTGGCATGCTAGCCAGCCAACCACCTCCCATGTGAGGTCTTTAATTACAATAATAATTTGTCAGTTTTGTTAGGATTCTAAAGTGCTTCGTTTCACAGATAGGTGTAGTCTGCCAGAAGCGGGAGAGGTTGCTTTGTGGCTTCTCCCAATTAATATATCCGTGGGTGATACAATATTTTCTCAGATAACACGGTAGTAGTTGCGCTCCTGAAGAACACCGCATAATGGAAAAATCACGTTATAATATAGTACTCGTCATTGCTCGGGCGAAAAAGACAGACACACACATCGACTTACACACACTTACAGACATTGACCCACACGCACAACCATATCGACTAACACACGCACATATGGACTCACACACACAGACATCGATTTTAGATACACACACATGGAGTTAAACACACACATGGACTCACACACACATACAGCGACTCATACACACACACATAGGCTTACACACACATATAGACTTACACATACATATGGACTACAACACACACACATGGACTCACACACACACATACATCGACGTACACACATACATCGACTGACACATATAGACACGCAAACACAGATCGACTCACACACGAACATAGAGCCACACACACACACATCGACTGACACGCAGACATATCGACTTACAAACACAGCGACTTATACATACACACATCGACGTACACACATATACATCGACCCAGACACACACATCGACTTTCACACACACACAGCGACCCACACACACACACCGACTTTAGATACACACACATGGAGTTACAGACACACATATGGACTCACAAACACACGGACTTACACACATACATCGACCCACACACAACAACAACAACAACAACCGCCATTCACCACTAAGTGGCGGTGACGTCACCACGACGCTTGTGCCAGGCTATGTGCACCTTGAGGCCACGTGAAGTGTCGAACACTCGCTGGCAGGAGGTCATGGGGCAGACCCAGATGCCACAGGTTGACTGACTGAGACGACTGGCTGATGCACCACCTGTGCCCCCTACTGTGCCAACTTGCTGTGCTTCAGCCACCCGGCGCTTCGCTCGTTGTTGTGAGCGTCGCTCCTCCGCCCTCCGTTGTTGGAGGGCGACTGCCTCCAACTGCCCAATAGAGTCCTTCACAAGCCTCCTCCACAGATGGTGATCTTGACACTGCTGGTACAAGTGATCGGCAAGTCCCCTCAGCTCCACATCCTCCCGTATCACATCACTCCATCTCTTCTCTAGCTCGTACCACGCCCGTTTCGCCCCCTCAATCCAGCAGAACAAAAGCTGTTTAGGCATGCGGGCTACATGGCCCAGCCAACGCAGCCTTGCTTGCCGGAGGAGCTCACCGATGGGACTTTGTCCAGATCTTTCAAGGACTTGTGAGCTCCTCACACAATCCAGCCTGGTTAAACCCAGGATGGATTGTAGGCAGGCCAGCCTAAACGTTTCTAGCTGGCAAATATGTTCCATTAGGGGGGTCCACGTTTCGCAAGTATAGAGAAGAGAGGGAATGACCATGGCCGAGAAGACCTGAAGCTTTGTGCGGAGCGACAGACCAGGTAGCTTCCACACAGCGTTACGCAACTGATTAAAAGATAATGCTGCTCGACTGATACTGAGTGAGACTTCTGCTGTTAAACTAGAGCTGGTCATGAGCACACTGCCCAGGTATGGGAAACTCTCCACTCTCTCCACAACTGCCCTATCACCAATTTGGAGTTGTGGGGTTGGAGTGTCTGATGGTACAAAATACCCAGGCAGGTGCCAGGTTCAGCAGCAGCGCCTCCAACTCCTCCTCTGAGTGAGCAGCAATTACCAGATCATCGGCATACATAACATGGTTGAGCAATAGGGAGCTATCCATTGACCGCACCTGGGCATCGATCAGCCTCCAATTGTATCTGTACCAGATGGAAATTCCTCCGGTACAGCTATTGAAGGTTTCACGAACTTCGTGGTCAAAATAGATGTTAAATAATGTGGGAGCCAGAGCACATCCCGTTTCATACCCCAAGGTGTACAGGGAATGGCTCCAACTCCCAGCCACGTAGTTTTACCCGGGCCTGCTCACCATCATGAAGGTCCTTAATGATCATGAGCAGAGGGTCAGGAACTCTGAAAGCACGAAGAATTACCCAGAGTCCAGGACTACAAATGGTATCATATGCCTTGACCAGGTCAATAAAACAGAGATGTAGGTTTTGTTGGAATTCCCTACACCTCCGCAGACGGACAGAAAATATGGCATCTGTGCAGGACCGCCCTTTCCTGAAACCGCATTGGGGCTCCGCAAGCCTCTCCTCAGCGTGCCTGGTAAGGCGATGTTGAATAATCCTTGCCAGGACCTTTCCCGGCACACTGAGGAGTGAGATGCCCCTGTAGTTGTTACAGTCTGTGCAGTCCCCCTTCTTAAAGAGGAGGACCACCTGGGCATCCTTCCAGTCCTGCGGAACCCATTCAGCGGTCCAGACTGTTGGTATGATGTCATGTAGGGTAGTCTGTGCACAAACGCCAACCTCCCTCAGCATTTTGCTTGGGAGATCATCTCTCCCCAGTGCCTTTCTTGGTCTCAGACTCTGGATTGCCTTCAGTACTTCCTCAACAGATGGCACCTCAGCCATCCGCTTACAGGGGGTGACTTCTTCCAACATTTGAGGCACCGCAGCCTCGACAGGACCATCCCCACTTTGTCCCACGTTGTCATCCAGGCTCAGGGATGTCCCCTCCCCCAGGACCTCACAGAAATTGTCAGGAAATCTGCAAACCTGTTTCTGGGGGTCGATATTGGGTCACCGTTCTTTCCCCTAATGATGGTAATAGGTGTGGCGCTGCAGGTTACTTTTTTAAGCAATTAAAGAGCGATTTGTGATCACCGGCCATTGAGGCAGACTCCATCTCCCCAGCAACCCGCGACCACCACCCATCCTTGCAGCGCCTCACGGCTCTCCGTACCTCCGAGCGAACGCTGCGGTAAGCTTCCTCATTCTCCGTCGTGGGATGCTGTAGCCGGTGAGAGTGGGCCTGTCTCTTTTTCTCAGCCAGCTTGAACACCTCCTCTGTCAGCCAGGGTCTCTGGGGAGGTCTGGACTGTGTACCCAAAGCAGCCCTTACAACTGCATGAGCCACAGTCTTAAACCTCGCCCATTTCCCCTCGACATCAGGAGGGGTGGGGGACGATGCCAACCCCAGCCGCAAGCGATGATTAAATTATCGCTTGCAACTTTCATCATCTAGCTGAGACCATGCCGCTAAGGGTTTGAATGGGGTCCTGGGTGTACACCCACCACTGGAGTGGAAGAATGGCAGGCGCATCTTACAGATGACAAGTCGATGGTCAGTGGGCAGATCAGCTCCACGGTAGGTCCTGGTGTCAAGGACATGGGCCCGCATCCGCTGTTCCATCACTATGTAGTCCAGCAGATGTTCTTACTTGGACCGGGCATGCATCCATGATGTTGTGTGGATGCGCCGATGCCAGAACAGCATGTTGGTAATTACAAGCCCATGGGCTGCACACAAATCTAGCAGCCTCCTGCCATTGTTATTAAGCTGATCTGGCCCATGCCTTTCAATCACTCCAGACCAGGCGCCAGCATCATGACCAACTCGGGCATTGAAGTCACGCAACAAGATGACTCTATCCCAAGGGGCCACTTTAGCTAGCACCTGTGACAGGAGGTCATAGAAGGCATCTAACTAATCGGCCATGCCTGCATGCCTCCACGGATGTTCGTCTTCAGTGGGGGCATAAGTAACCACGACCACCACTCCTTGCCTCTGGTTGATGGGAAGGCGAGCCCAAATAGTCTGGGGCTTACAGCTTCCCACACCTCACCTCCACGCTCCCACACCCCTTCATTACTTTCTTCAGAAGAAGAGCCACTCCCTGTGGTTTGGAAGTCTCCTGCCCCGAGAAGAGGACTGGTCACCCCTCATGGTGGCAGGAGCCAGAGCCGTTCCACCGGACCTCCTGAATACCACAGAGATCCAGGCGGTACAGTTCCAGCTCCCGACAGAGGAGTGGCAGCCTCTCCTCCACAGTGAGCGTTTGAACATTCCACGTGGCCACACGTAGTGGTTTTTTGTTGTTTCTGGAGGAACCGCGTGGGTGGCTCCGCCAAATGGGGTTTGGCCAGGAGACGTCATAGACGCCTGTCCCCCCGGGGCCTCTGGCACAAGCTTATTAATAAAAAGATTCCATCGTGGTTTAGCGGTAATTAATTTAAGGTGGAGAGGTTACCAGCCCCTCGCACCCGTCCAGAGCCCCCTTTTGGCCGCTGTGGTGGTCACAAACGCCATGAGGGGAATGGCCAATCGGAATTGGCCCTCCCCGCACAACACTGCCCACGACAGCGTTGCCCATCCGGCACCATGAGGAGGTAAGGGGTTGTTTTGCACACACACACACTCATCGACTTACACACATATATGTACTTACACACACACATCGACTCACACACCCATATCGACTCACACACACCGACACATCGACTTAAACACACACACATCGACGCAGACACACCGACACATCGACTTAAACACACACACATCGACGCAGACACACCGACACATCGACTTAAACACACACACATCGACGCAGACACGCACATCGACTCACGCGCACACATGGACTTGGACACACACACACTATTCTTTTAAAATTTACTAACTTAATTTTTAAATATTAGTTGTCTACACACACGCCACGCACGCACATTGACTAACACACACAGACATATGGACTTACAAACACAGAGCGACGCACACACACATGCACTTACACACACATACATGGACTGATACACATCCATTTACACGCACACACTAGATGTTTTATTTTAACTTATAAAAACACACACATCGACTCAGACACACAGATACATTGACTTACACACACGCATCGACACAGACACGCACATGGAATCACACGCACACATGGACTTAGAGACACACAATAATATTTTAATATTTAGCAACCGCATTTAGAAATATATGTTGTCTACACACAAACAATATTAGTTTAATGTTTGCAAACTTATTTTTGCGCACACACATACATATGGACTTATGCACACACGGACGTACACACACACTCACATCGTCGCAGACAGGCACATGGACTCTTACACACACACACAAGGACTTAGACACAATATTAAAAATATAAATAGATACCAAGTAAATTTAGAAATATTAGTTGTCAGCACACAAACACAAATGTTGTAATATTTCCAAGGTGATGATTAAAATAATAGGTTTCTATGTACGTGAGTTTATCGAAAGTAGCAAGGACTAGAAATATGAGCTGTCTGCACACAAACTACTATAATAGCCCATAAATGTGTGTAATGCGCGTGACGTCACTCCACATGCCACTCCCCCCCCGTCATTAATAATAAAATAATCATGCGCGGGTGGATTTTTACACCCACGCGGAAGAAGGTCGAGCGGAAATATTTTTTTTTACCGCAAAGTCGCTTCAAATATCACGTTTCTTTACAGCAAGTGACGGTAAAAAATAAATATACGCAGCACAGCGCTACATCCGTACGTGACGTCACTGCAAAAGAGCCCACCCCCCCCCCCTCATGAATATTCATGAGCGGGTGGATTTCAACACTCCCGCAGGTCGAGCAGAAATAATTTATTTTCGCAAATTCGCTTTAAGTTTGACGTTTCTTCATTGATAGTGAATGTAATAAATAATTCTACGCAGCAACAAAGTGGATTTGGTGTCTTTATTTATTCAGCACTTGAGTCAAAAGGTAAGTATAATTTATGCTTCTACATTATGGTAAAATAGACATTTCTCAGTGATTTTCCACATATTGCATAGTTTCCCAATTTATTTCAACCCCAGCGACCGAAAGCAATAGAGAATATAGTATCAGAGCAGTGAATTTGAACAAATTGAAGGTCAGTTCATATACAGTGCTACAGTGACATTAAGTGAGGTGTTTTATGACGTAGTTTTGTGCAAGAATCACTGCCATTAATACAGTGCTACAGTGAACTGCAGTGAAGTGATTTATGACTTCGTTTTGTGCCAGATTCACTGCCATTAATACAGTGCTACAGTGAAATGCAGTGAAGTGCTTGATGACATGCTTTTGTGCAAGATTCACTGCCATTAAATTTACACGAGATACAATTATACTCTGCTCGATCTTTTTCGTAAATATTACAGCTTCCGTCCTAGGACGAGCAAAAGAAGCTAGTTTGTTAAATAATAAGTTTCTATCAACGTGAGTTTCGCGAAAGAAGCAAGAAAATTTTTCTTAACATTGCCATGGTGAGGCCTAGTCCCGTGCAGAGCCCCCGGCCTCGCCTAGATTGCCCAGCCAGCCGAGGTGGCACCTTGGCAGGCTGGGGACTGGGCGGCTACCCCCCCCCACCATCCCCCCGCCCGTGCTACAATAATACTATCTAAGCCAGACATGGGCAAAGTACGGCCCCCGGGCCATATACGGCCCGTTGGGCTTTTTAATCCGGCCCGCCGAACTTGTCCAAATATTATTATTAAATTAAATTTTCCCCTTCTCCTGTAATACCCCCATTTTCCCATTAGATGGCGCACTTTGACCGGGAGTTACGACACGTTTTTGTATTGTTCATGTTCGTGCAATTTGTTAAATTGCCTCGCAAATAAATGCTTTGCTACCTGTTAAAGGCCAAATCCTTTCATGTAGTGATTTTTACATGTCATTTATATTTAGTTCAAACAAACACTCCATCCATCTGTTCCTGGCCCGGCCCCTCTGTCAAATTTTAGAACCCATTGTGGCCCGCGAGTCAAAAAATTTGCCCACCCCTGATCTAAGCGCTATAATATTCATAGTAGTAACTGCACGCATCGGGGTGGGGGGGGGGGGGCGGGAGGACATCACACCGTGAAGAATTTACCTTAGCGTTTTATCTTATTTTTATAGCATTTTTAACGTGAAATAAAATTTCCCCCTCACCCCCCACCGAAGGCGTGTGAGTTGGTATGGGCGAGCGCGCGTAAAGATAATTAAATGAAGAAAAATCGCACTAAATCGCTAATTTACTACATAACATTTGAGGGACGTGAAAAACAATTAGTGGTTGCCCACCGCGGGGCTTACGGCGTGATACCTGGATAAAAAATTTGAACGTGAACCCCACCGTTTGAGAGCCATATCCTTCGCAAGTGTGCGGACACACACAGACAGACAGACGGACAGACGGACAGACAAAAATGACTTAGGTAAAAAAATAAGATAAAGCATAGTCCGCGATAACACGTGAGATACGTACGCAGGGTGAACAACGACTGAGGGGCATCGGTAGCATCTATAAGCATCCAGCAGCATCCCACCTTGTGCGATGCTCCGCCGACGCAGCCGTACAACCGCTTATTCCTAGTTGCATGACTCAGTTCTCTTCACTCGATCGCATTATATCCAATTCCCATCCGCGTTGTAAAAAAAAAAATGCGTTCCCTCATACATTTGTTGCGTTATATCCAATTCACGTGATGTAATCAACACGTGTTGGAGGAGAACAAACTGCATTTAGAATTTGGGAAAACAATTTTCCCGTGATGTCGATGCACATTTTCCTCCTTACTAATCACTCCACGGTATCTTTTAACGTCTGCCGTGAAGCAGAGGACGCGTAGTTGTTTACGATTTATAGGCCAACGGTATTAACTAGGGCGGCTGCTGGGCTTGAACAACACATCTCTCTGCGCTAAGCGGCAAAAGCACTTACTGCTCAACCAGCGTTGTGGAGTACAATTAACAAGGAAGAGAAAATCATAATTTTCATAATTAATTTGGAGTACATTCACTGAAAAACTATGTCTTTTGTGATGGACATTTAGCTCATGACAAAAATGCCCTCAGCCTTGATGGGCCGAGTAATTCAGGAAAGACAAACAACAGTTTTGAAAAATTCAGCAATGCCGTTACAACCAGCATATCGATCGCGCCGGGCCTTCTATTGATCTTTTATAGCCGTAAATGCAGCGAAATGGGCAGACGCGGAGATCAAACCCGACTGCCCCAAGAATTGCACACGAAGATTTCGGTCTCCAGCTGCCCTGGCTCACGTGACATTTTTGATTTGCTGCAATCCTCTAACCAAGTTAAACGTGCTCATGAAGGCTAATGGAAAGAAAGCTGGGTGTTTCATGTGTAAACAAATAACAAGAAAGTAACAGGTGCAGCCCTGCCTCGCTTGGAACATCTGCTGCCAGAATGGACGTCACTAGAGAAGGGAGCTCGAAAGATCCACCCTTGAAGATGGTTTTATCCTACTGATCACGCTGGCCAGCACCTCTGACAATATGGCACTAACCACCTCATTGACTAACTGTAGTATTATACTCGTTTATACTTCTCATTGGCGGGTGGTGGGGGGGGTGCAGTTAAGAAACATTCCCATTGGTTAGACTGCCACCACTGAGAGATAGTGGTGGGGAGGATGTGTGGGTCACTCCCACCTCTTCCACGATCTCTGACCATCGTGGAAGAGTAGGCCAAATACCGTCTGTCTGGAGGCCCTTCCGCCTGTCGTGGTGTGACGTTAGTATTTGCAGGAGCTGTATCTTCACCTGTTTCGTTTTTTTACCACAGATAGATAGTGTGAAATTCGGAGTACGCCGAACAACCGTAACCGTGGCTCTGTGTAATATAAATCGTTGCTGGTTACCGTAGGTGGTGTTTGTAGGTTCTGTCACGTAAAACAATTGCAATGTGTGTCCTGTGCGGTACAGAGGTCATTCTCCATCTGCCAAGATGCAACGTACAAACGTGACGGATAACAGCGATATAGACGGCATTCGAGTTTGCTGAATGTAACATGGAACAGTAACATACTGTTGCGTTTCAATACGCGGCCGGGTACCAATGGCACGAGGAGCGGTATCGGTGTGCCGCGAAGGTGGTAAATAAGATGGGTGAAAGTGCAACCCTGCGATTGCTTGCTCATGCCACTGTTTGTGACAAGGGCATTGACTCGAGTGAGCTCCAGAGAAGCCACCCTCGAGGGTAATGTTTGGCGCTCCGCCTCCACGCTTGCCACACCTCTTCGAAGGCTACCCACACTTTGTTCCACCACACGCAACCTGTGGTGAACCCATTTTACGATTGTGGGTGAACCTGAGGCGGTTGAGGTGGAGGGTGGGAGGGAGGGATGGACAGACGGGGGGAAGAGCGGAGGAACAGACGGGGGGGGGGGGGACGAGCAGAGGGATGGATGGAGGGATGTGGGGGGGGGGCAGAGGAATTTAAAGAAACTTGCTCCGTTGCTTCAACTGCCATGCCAGTGAGATTGTAAATTGAAGCGGTGACTTTCAGATAAAGAGTTCATTGTACCAACCGTGACACCACCACTGTCAGAGCAGCTATTGCCCAAGTACTCTGCGCGAAACAGATATGCCGCTTGGAGTCATCACACAAAAGCTGCAAAGTAATAAGGGTTTAGAATATAGAATTGGTTACTTTTCGGTTCCGCGAAAAAAAGTGCGTTCCCGCACACTTTTGGGGTAATAAAGCAACGGGGCTCAACTCGGTTGCTCTTTACCCTGAATGAGCCCTGTGACATCGATCCATAATTTAAGAATAATCATAATGAATGCTGGGCGCGTTCCATTCTCGCGCACCGCTGGCCATTCGTCTCTCCATTCCCCGGTACACCCAGAGCACTCCCGCGACAAAGGGAGCGGCGATTTATCTCGAGCCTTCTGCCGCCCGCCGCTAAAAATGTGAAATCGAGTTGGCGCGCCGCGCGTTCAGGAGTTAAAATTGAATTTTGCATCTGCCTCGCTGCTCTGCGTGGCGTTCTGAATGACCGGTGCAAATGCCGTGCGCGCGTGTGTGTGTGTGTGTTATGTGTGTATCGCCGGCCAACAATTTACATTACGGGTGCTTTGAATGTTTCCCGACTGTTTAATCAATGGGTTTTTGTTGTTGTTGTTTGCTATTTAGTGCAAGAGTCAGCTTAATTTTATGGATTTAGCAGTAATTGATTTATAATTAATTTATACCGCAATAAGTTGCAGCCCCCTGTCAATCCACCGACGCATTAAGCCCCCCGCCCCTCCATTCATGATGGTCATGGAGGTCTATGCTCCCCGCATTCATCAGGAACCACATTGACATGCGTGGTGAAGTATGGTTAAATCTCCCCCATGATCCCGCAGGGAATTGACAAAAGCACCGTAGATGGACGTTTTCGTAAGAGTGTTAACCAAACGAGCCCCATTAAGTACATAGTATTAACAATAATTTCCAGCTGTTTATCAATCCAAAGCTGGATAAATGACTCTGCACAAGACGTTCGAAGTGTTTTCTTCATAATAACGTTTTTTTGGGTTAGATTGTATAAGTATAAATGTGTCGTTACCCCGCCACCACCCGACAGCCAACCAGTTAAAGTGTCACGTAAACAGAACGTGCCAATTAGTTACTACTTCAGTCCATTGGTGGGTTGGTGAGTAAATCTACAAAATTTACAATTTGAGTACGACGTTTCGCAGGTAATTACATCCAGCATCATCGAGAGATTTTGCCGGAATTCTAGCAAATTGTAAATGTTGTGAATCTGCTCAGCAACACAACGGTGGGCTGAAGCAGTAACTAATTGGCACGTTTTGTTTACGTGACCAACCTTACTAGTTGGCTGTGTCGGGAGGTGGCGCGTCAGCAACACATTTATATTTACGCAATGTAACCCAATTTTTTAAATATATTATTATTATGAACAATATTGGTCGCGAAAGCCAACACGTCACGTGTTCTCTACCTGTCCACCACCGGTCATCCCATCACTGGTCTCGTTCATTGGCCTGCGTCCCATCGAGGCATGCACCCTGCCCAAGTCGATTTATCTTTCCTAATTGTCATTGTGCCATCTCTGAATTGTCTTTCGTTCCCTGATCCACGTGTTGCTTTTTTCTCTACTCATTGCTATTCTCGGCATGCGTCTCTCCGCTTTCCGTCCTGCTTTGCGCAACTGCTCATCCCTTTGTCCCCTTTGCGATGTCAATGTCCACGTTTTTGACACATATATCGGAGCGGGCAATACACGTTGATGAAAAACTTTCTTCCTTAGGTTCATTGCAACGTCACTGTTCAATGTTATGCTTAGTTGTCCGGCCGTGTATCTTCGTGTATTTGTCTCTTTCTAATCCATGCGCCATGGCTGGCAGTTACATACATTTTTGTTACGTTTAGGGTATAGTTCGCCGCTCCTATGGCTCGGCCATTCATGGTTGACAGCGAGTTTCCTGTATGCATCGTTAAGAAGTACTTGCACGTTTACAGGTACTCTCACCACACTCTGCTCGCGATGATGCTGCCGCAAATGAATACACACACCATCATGATTCATAGGAAGGAAAGCATTTTTAGTTTGTTCTTTTCTAAAACTGCATATTTGCTGGACATGTCATTAACCTTATCTTTATTGTCAGGTTTACTTTTAAATATGCATGTGTAGTGACATGGAATGGGTCACTACGTAGCATAGTGCAGGTTTCGATTTAAAGCTTTCGTGACTGCAAGGATTCATCTTCTTTGGTTCTTTCGGCAAGGTCACGTAGAATGAGAATAAAATAATAAAATAACACAATAAAATTCTCACGACGTTTCGGCCACAACGCAAGCGGCCTTCATCAGGTGAAGGGATCAGGCTGTCTCGAGGACAGCGCTGGAGTGAAACACAGCCACGCTCAGACCGCGGACCTTTAAGCTGTGTGCGAGCAAACAAGGTGTCCTGACAAAGGCAGAAGTGAGTGTGAAAGCGATGGGTATTACCTTGTGATCGCGGCATCTTTTGAGGAAGGTCAGCGTCTCGATGAGCTGCGACTTCTTGTCCCGTTGTCTGTTAAAAGCTCTAACAGATAGGTGAAAGCCTCCCCGTAGTGGTTATCAATTCTAGATTTGAAGCTTTCGTGACTGCAAGGATCCATACTCTTTGGTTCTATTCGGTAAAGTCACGTAGGTAAAAAATAAAACAACAAAAATCACGACGTTTCGTCGTGTGTGTTGTGGCCGAAACGTCGTGATTTTTGTTGTTTTATTTTTTACCTACGTGACTTTACCGAACAGAACCAAAGAGTATGGATCCTTGCAGTCACGAAAGCTTTAAATCTAGGTCTGTACCTTGCACCTGAAGACGGCCGCTTGCGTTGTGGCCGAAACGTCGTGAGAATTTTATTGTGTTATATTATTATTTTATTCTCATTCTACGTGACCTTACCGAAAGAACCAAAGAAGATAGTGCGGGTTGCTGGCAGAGAAGGGGATCTACAGTTGCAGCAGCCCTGTCTGTCAGCAGGTCACGTGATAAGCCAGAGAGAGGGATGTAGGTGAAAGATGAAAGTGGGGGCACGTGAGGTAAGCCCAGGAACCCACTGGTAGGTTCTAGAAGGGGGGCGGAGCGAGGCCATTCTGGGAGGATAAAAGGGAACTCCGAGGAAAGGCTCGGGGCTGTTGCCTGGAGTGGGATCCCGTCGTGCTACTAGAGTCTTCGTCGCCATCTACGTCTTCACCTTCTCGGCATCGTCAGTCAGGCAGTCTGCCAGCTGTCCTGACTGAGAGTTGTAGTTACCTCTTGTAACCTGTGAAGGCTGATAATGAATAGAGTGCCTCCTGCTCCTAGTGTCTCTGAGTGCGTCACTACACATGTACAGTACTATACACTACGTTATATATTTTCTTCCTTTCACTGCATTTACTGTACAAGTTATTAATAACACCATAGAGAATATTAATAATTTTACGTAAAAATAAAGTTTGGGTTCATGTAGGGCATTATGTATGAACGATGAACCAAACCCTATTTTTTTCCAGAATGCCTTTTTAGTTCGCGGATTTGCAGACTGAGGCTATATTCCAAAAAAAATCATAACCCCACGATGGGCAAGGTTTTGGTGTATTATGTATAACACCAACATTTGGCATGGTAGGTTTTTTTGCAGCCATATTTTGGCTGGGCTGAGCTCAGATTGCAAACCTGGTGCCTGAGCATGAAAGGACTTGCACAGTTCTAGAAATGACATAACCCCAATTCTCTTAAATTATTATATAACTTTGGGGTGGTTAGGACCACTCGTATGCCGCTGACTTGCTCACACATCATACACTGACTCACTCATCATGCGCTAACACATCGTGCGCTGACTTACACATCATACGCTCACTCAACCTAATACTGACTCAATCATCATACGCCGACTCACACATCATACACTTCACTCACGCTGCAGCTGACTCACTCACACATCATACACTGACTCACACATCATACACTCACTCACACATCATACACTGACTCACACATCATACACTCACTCACGCTGCTGACTCACTCGCACATAATACACTCACTCACACATCATACACTCACTCACACATCATACACTCTCTCACACTGCTGCTGACTCACTCACACATCATACACTCACTCACACATCATACACTCTCTCACACTGCTGCTGACTCACTCACACATCATACACTGACTCACACATCATACACTGACTCACTCACACATCATACACTCACTCACACATCATACACTAACTCACTCACACATCATGCACTGACTCACACATCATACACTGACTCACTCACACCATACACTGACTCACTCACATCATACACTGACTCACACATCATACACTAACTCACTCACACATCATACACTCACTCACACATCATACACTCACTCATGCTGCAGCTGACTCACTCACACATCATACACTCACTCACACATCATACACTCACTCACACATCATACACTCACTCACACATCATACACTCACTCACGCTGCTGCTGACTCACTCACACATCATACACTGGGAGTGTCGTTCTGCCAGCTATGGCTGCAGGTTTTGTCGTACGTGTTATGTATATCGTTTATTGTTAAATTTAAAATCACAGTTCCTATGATTACTGTTGTTACATTGTTTTTGTAGCTTTATTTTGGTCTGATTGTGGTGTAATAGTTTTCTGCAATGTAGATTCATGTTTTGTTTGTTGCGGTTGCACCCGACTTAAGAGCCGCATGGCTCACAGGGCTATACCTAATAAATGAAACTTGAATGTCAACTGTCAAAGCTAGAGTAAAAAAAATGACATGAATAGCATAACACCTGATTGAAAACATTAACATTAATACTAAAAACATTAATTCGTATTGTTAAGGCATAAACGACACGTGATTACCTCAGCCACAGACCTGCTGAAGCTTAAGCATCGAGTCCTTCATGGCTTTGCCTTCCTGGCAGCTGATTGGCTGGCACATTAGGAGTGATGATGTAATCCATAGCAACCACTGCTATGCTCATAGCATTGCAATCTCACCCGGACAACGCGTATATCATGTTCTTAGCTCTTTCGGTAAAGTCACGTTGAAGGGAAACAATAAAATAATAAAATATATATAAAACAATAAAAATTCTCACGACGTTTCGACCATAACACAAACGGTCGTCATCAGGTGTGTCGGTCCGCATTAATTTATTTATTTTTAAACGGTGTATTTATAAAAAAAAAACGTTAGCGCCACGCGCAGCGATTTGGCAGTTTAAAATAAATAAATTAATGCGAACCGACACACCTGATGACGACCGTTTGTGTTATGGTCGAAACGTCGTGAGAATTTTTATTGTTTTATATATATATTTTATTGTTTCCCTTCAACGTGACTTTACCGAAAGAGCTAAGACTATGAATTACTGCAGTCACGAAAGCTTTAAATCAAAACGCGTATATCCTTTGATTATTACATTTTTTTTTAAATTCTCTAACGACATTTCTGCTGTTACTTACAATCGCTGCCCGACAGATTTTTTTTTTTTGGGGGGGGGGGGGGGGGGCATTTCTACCCATGCCCCTGGTCTAGTCCATGGGCGGCTGAAACCCAAATTTGAACCCAGAGTCTCTCGAGAAGGAATGGCTCGATGCTCCAAGATGGCATGAGCACCCCCCCCCCTGCCCCCCCCCCATGGCAAGTTAACTTTTAATGACCTATTGAAATGCTCCGAGGAAGTGGGAATATAAATTGTGCACACTGTATTCAACTCCAACGAAGCTGCTGCGCATAGGAGTGCCGTGGGAAAAACAAAAAAGAAAGTGGAGTTTTGCGCGAAGAAACAGGTGGCTCCTTCCCCTCTCATGCCAAGACATACGGTGGAATGCATTGAAACAAACTTTAATCCAGGCAAATACATCTCTCAGGTAACTCTTAGAGAGATGCTCCAATTCTCTGATGGCAGAACCTGTCTTGTTTATTTATCACAGTGGCATCTACTTGGTATTTATATTAAAGGTAAAGGATTAGTCTTGCAGTTGCTCACTAACACAACATCTTGAGGAAGGGACTCCACTCGAGGCTGGCTTACTCTTTCACTCTGGCCGTACGTCTTGGAAGACGACCTGTTGGTTGACTTTACTGTGGTATGTACCCATACGTACTGCTGGATGAACAGAGGCGGGGGCGGGAGGGGGGGGGAATTTGAGCAACTTGCAAGATTGATTCAACTGCCATGACGGGAGATCGAAAAAACAACCATGGAAGCATGGATTAATTTATTATGTGGTAATATAGTAATAAACGTAACATAACAGTTCATTAGCAAATGAAGGCCTCCATGCTTTGGGAGTCATCATTGGCCGTCTGACCGTACTTAACCATTACGGCTATGTACCGTGCGAAAGAAGTTCAACATACATAGATAACCAATTTGGTAAGGGTTGGACAGGTGGAGGGGCCGGTTCACATTCCAGATGCCACTAATGTTTGCCGTTCCTGGGAATAGAACTCCGGTGCCGGGTTCATGGTGCAGTGTCGAAACCATTGCGCCATCACTCCACCCACTTTTATACGTACAACTGCGTAATTACACACCTTAACGGTGCAGGGAATACTATTTGAAGTTATAGCTATTCGGTGGCACATAATAGCAGTGGGACACAAAGTAAGACAATGCACAATTATAAAAAAAAGTCCTGGGTTGGAGTAGATATTTTTTTATTCTGCTATTTTCCCAACACACTCATGAGACCTCAATGAATCTCACGCTTTTTGTGGACGCTCCTGCCAAGTTTTCACAGTCGGAAGTGATTTTTGCAGTGGACATTTTAATTGGGTAATTTGGATGTTACACTCCGTTCTCCTATAATGTGTGTTGTTTTCATTACGTGAATTGGATATAACGTGATTGAGTGAACAGAACTGTGCCGGCAAGTACAAATGAGCGGTTGTACGGCTGCCTTGCCATAGAATCGCACAAGGTGGGATGCTGCTGGATGCTTATAGACGCTACCCATGCAGGTTAGTCTTTGTTCAGCCTGCATATGCATCGCACGTGTTATCGTAGACTTTGCTTTACTCTTTATTATCTCACCTATAAATGCCATTGTTTGTTTATCTGTCTGTGTGGCTGTGTATCTGTGTGTGTGTGGCCGATATAATGTGAGGCTGATCGATGCCTGGGTGCAGTCAAGGGATGGCTCCCTATTGCTCAACCACGTTATGTATGCTGATGATTTGGTAATTGCTGCTCATTCAGAGGAGGAGTTGGAGACCCTGCTGCTGAAACTGGAGCGTGCCACTAAGAGGTTGGGCCTTACCATCAGCCCCACCTAAACTAAGCACCTGCCTGGGTATATTGTACCATCGGACACTCCACCCCCACAACTCCGAATCGGTGATGGGGCAGTTGTGGAGAGAGCGGAGCGCCAGGTGGCTAAAGCACAGCAAGTTGGCACAGTAGGAGGCACAGGTGGTGCATCAGCCAGTCGTCTCAGTCAGTCGACCTGTGGCATCTGGGTCTGCCCCATGACCTCCTGCCAGCGGGCGTTCAACACTTTACGTGGCCTCAAGGTGCACATAGCCTGGCACAAGCGTCGTGGTGCCGTCACCGCCACTTAGTGGCGAATGGCTGTTGTTGTATGTGTGTGTAGGTCGATGTGTGTGTGAGTCTATTTACGTGTGTGTGAGTCCATGTGTGTGTGTCCGTCCGTGTGTCTGTATAAGTCGATGTGTGTGTGTGCAAGTGGATGTGTGCATGCGTCAGTCGATATGTGTGTGTGTGTCAGTAGATGTGTGTTTGTAAATCGATGTGTTTGTGTGTGCATCGATGTGTGTGTGTACGTCCATGTGTGTGTGTATAAGTCGATGTGTGTGTGCAAGTCGCTGTATGTGTGCGTGATTCGATGTGTGTGTCAGTCGATGTGTGTGTTAATCAATGTGTGTGCATGGTGTGTGTTTGTAGACAACTAATATTTAACAATTAAGTTCGTAATTTTTACAATAATAATGTGTCTCTAAGTTCATGTATGTGTGTAAGTCAAATGTGTGTGTGTGCGTCCATGTGTGTGTGCAAGTCGATGCATTTGTGTGTGTACGTCGATGTGTGTAAGTCCATGTGTGTGTAAGTCCATGTGTGTGTGTCAGTCTATGTGTGTGTGTGTGAGTCGCTGTGTGTGTGTGTGTGCGTCGATATGTCTGCGTGTAAGTGGATGTGTGTGTGGCTCTATGTGCGTGTGTGATTCGATGTGTGTGTGTAAGTCGATGTGTGTGCGTGGGTCCATGTGTGTGTGTAAGTCCATGTGTGTGGAAGTTAATGTGTGTGTAAGTGCATTTGTGTGTGTGTGAGTCTATGTATGTGTGTGTGTGAGTCCATGTGTGTCTGTGTGGGTCGATGTGTTTGTGTGTGTGGGTCGATGTCTGTGTGTGTGTAAGTCGATGTGTGGTGTGTCTTTTTTGCCCGGGCAACGCCGGGTACTTCCCACTTGTATATTATAATGCGTTTTTTCCTTAATGCGGTGTCTTTCAGGAACACAACGACCACGTTAGAGGAGAACGGGCTATAATGTTTAATATGGGACAAATTTGGATCATAACCCCAACCACAAAATTCAATGGCCTGCTCTTGCGAACAACATCACTGCATCTCTAACATCAACCGTGAAGCAGATGGCGTATATTTTTACAGTTACTAAACCCGCAGTATTATGGGGGGACCGCTGGATTCAAACCTCTAACTTGCAATCATTACGTCTGCCGATGTTTCTAAAGCTTGGAGAAGTCTCTCTCCATTTCTGCCATCTCTTTATCTCATCACTTTAGCTCATCAATTTATCTCTCATCATTTTCTTTCTCTCATCACTTTATTTTTCTCTCTCTCGATGCAGTAGTCGTGTAGAGGTCCAGATGCGATTCGCAGATAGCCAAAATCGCAGATAGCAAGTTCGTGAATAACGAGGGACTACTGCAGTAACGTGCAGGTTATTTTCATATTTGGACCATAACGCCGGCACACAATGGTCTATCCGTTATTAAATACATCACCGGATCTCAATCGTCCACTGTGAAGCAGATGGCGTGTATTTTTGCGGTTATTAAACCCGCAGTATTAATCGGGGCGGCCACTGGATTCAAACCTCAAATCCACCTGCAGACAAGCGCCTGGGCGTACTTACCGGTAGGCCACGTTGCCGTCTGGCTTGTGCAACGTACGACGAACCCAGCTACCCCGAGCTCAATTCCCATCGCAGCTAACATCAGTGGCGCAATGCCTGCTCCTTCACCAACTCACATTGGTGAGGAATGGCAAAGTAACTCCCATGACAGAGATGACACAGCGTGGGGGCGTGGGAGGGGGTGTTTGTCGATCGAGACTGGGTGGAATGTGCTTGTTTATTCTTTATTTTAGAACAAATCACTGATTTGAAATGGCTAGGGCACCACAGCGGGTCTCCCAGTTGTGAGATTGTGAATTCAAATTCCACTAAGGGGTCATCTGAATCCTTTTTTTTATCTCTTCAGTATTGTTAAAACGAACACCTGCTGGACAGGCTTTGCTTGGCACTTAATGGGAAGTCAAC
Source organism: Petromyzon marinus (assembly GCF_048934315.1). NCBI lineage: Eukaryota > Metazoa > Chordata > Hyperoartia > Petromyzontiformes > Petromyzontidae > Petromyzon > Petromyzon marinus. Next base: position 8,235,210 of record NC_133710.1, on the reverse strand, counting down.
CAATGGTCGTCTTATGGGGATTTTCCACCACTGGCTGAGAGAGGACAATGTAAAAATAAATCGCCGTCCAATTCTCAATCGAGGATGAAGACACTGGTGCCAAATACATATTTCGGTGAACATTAATTTTATGTCTTTTATTTTTTAGACTATCATAAAGTATGAGGCAAATCATCTGCGGTGATGCGGCCGCGCGGCAGTGCGTTTGCCACCTTTCGTTGCAGAGGAATCGCAGCCCAAGCCCGGCGGCCACCCTGGTTAACACCTCGCTTGCATTAACCGTGAAAAAAATACCACGTTCAACGTCCCACGACGTTCTTAGACGATCAGTAGGCCACGTGTGACTTTCTAAATTTTAACAAATAAAAAAAAATACGTATTTTTTTATTTGAATAAAGGTCACATGGCAACATCGCCCCCTGTTGTGTGAGAGTACTGCTGGTTATAATAGTGCGTGAAACATCGTTCTGCCGTGGTAGCTTTTCGCCATAACAACGGCGCGGATACCGCAATGCGAGCACGATTAGGATTTTCCAAGACCATTCTTGTTGGCCATTATTGGAGGAATATTTTAATCTCCTGGCCCGTTGCCTTTGATCGAACAAGTTGAGCCTGAATGCGTTTTGTTTTGACGAAGAGGCTTTGGCGACCGACGACCAACGCTCGCACTCCGTTTTTTTTTTAAAATGAAAAGCTACCAGTGAGAGTGTTATGAAAAGGAGTGTGCTCTCTAATCTGCAGAAAAAATGCGCGCACACTGCCAGAATTGTTTTCATTTGTCTTGTGCAGATTAAATGCCTTAACATGACTAACAGCTTGTAAGTGGTTCCAAGCGGAAAGCACGGTATATTTAACAATTGGCGATGTTTTTATTAATTTATTTTCGGTAGCGTCAGAGAAAATTGTATCTTTGTATGTTGTTTCTGCTGCGTAAATTACATTCTTTGGGGGGAAAAAAACTACTTCGTCTCACGTGACCGGTACGGTTCTATAATGCAATGGGGCTATGGCCCTCTGCATGTATTACATCAACGTGTGTGATAGTGCATGACTCCCGTGCACACTCATAATCAAATATAGCACTTGATCAAGTATGTTGTTTCTCAAATTTAATTTCCCCTGTTTCCGCCGTCAACTGAAGTTAAAGAGAACATTCCGTATTCTTGTGAAAAATCTTGCAGATATATATGTGGAGTGCATTTGCAGGTGCGCTATTTTGATGGAGATATTGAGTTATTTTACTTGTGAAAGTATCTTGACCCCGCCACATTTCTGAGGCCACCCTTCAGTGCTCGGTGAGCCATTCGTTCAAAGGTTTCGGTAATGGGCAGCACCTAGACGATTCTTGCAACGTAATTGAGAATCATTTGTGTGCTGCGTGCGTTTGTTAGACGTGATCATTTCGCTCCAGGCGTGCACAGCATCCTTCGATTCAGTATCCACGTGGCACAAACATGCAATCACGCCTCAGGTATGAGCACTCTGGAACAGCCAGCGCACGCGTAAACGCTGTACCTGGAAGAAAGTGAGAGATGGGATATGTTACTCAAAAGGAAACTTGTCCAGGAGAGATAGAAGATGCATTTAAACGAATATCAAAGAGAGAGAGAGAGCTAGAGGATGTATTCAGCAGATACAGTAGCTACATATAAATAAGAGATGTAGGATATATATGTGTGAAGATAGATATGATGCAGGCAATGTATTTTAAAAAATGTAGATGTATGTGCAAAGGGAGTCCACACGAGTCGTCTCTTTGGAGAAGGCAATTTATTCTTGCTCGTACCAGACATGCGCAGTTGTAGGACGCTTCACTGCCAAAGACCTCGTGTTATCGCCATGCCTCCCACACCCCATTCCTTCTTGAACCTTCCAGAAGGTTCTGTCTGCTCCTCCTCTTCTCCGCCGCCAGCTCTCTTTTTCTTCCCTCTCTCTTTTCTGTCGTACGGCTGCTGATGCAAATGCAGAGAAACCACTGCAAAACTCGCATTCAGGTGGTCGCGCGCGGACAACCGCGTCAGAAGCAGTGGAGTGTTATCGCTGTGATGTCTCCTGGATCGCAATGCCCGATCCACAGCTATGAAGAAGACATCACAGTGATACTTACTCCGTTTTCTTCCTTAACTGCCCCATGAACGCTTGTCACCTCGTCATCTCATTTCCCACCATACCCCCCCCCCCCCTCACTTGAATCCCTCTGCCCATTCCCGTGTCACACCCTTACCCCTTTAAGTATCTATTTATTTACAGCGTCCTCCCGTGACCCTTGAATATGGACAAAGAGATATGTGATAAAAATGACTCCTTTTTGGAGGAGAGACATTTTAAGAGGGAGATGAGAGATGTATTTGGACGAGATATACCCGAGACAGGAAGTGTATTCAGAAGCGAGCTCGAAGATGGGAATGTATACAGAAGAGAGTTGCGGGACAAGAGATTGAATTCGTAGACACGAGGAGTTATGTTTTAAAAAAATACTGTACACATGAAAAACGTAGATATGATCAAAGGTGAGACTTATTATAAATATACAGGGTGGCAGTGTGGTGCAGTGGTAACATTCGCGCCTCACAGCAAAAATGGTAACGGATACGATTCGCGACTCGGCCACATTTTCTGCGCAGAGTTTGTACATTCTGTGTACGTTCTCACCCTATGCTGCATGGGTTGTCTATGGGTACGCTGGTTTCTACCCGACAACAAAACAAATATACAATGGCCCAACCATCCAAAGGCAATATATATTTTTAAGTGAAAATTTCTCAATTGGAATTACGAATAACACCGTCTCGTGTTAAACTGTGGCAGGGCTCTCCTGAAATAGAGTCTTGAGACTCAGAATTTTCTGGCTAAATAAGTGTAAAAATAACCTATAAGAGGTCTCCGGGTTAGATCGCGTAAGTATAAATGTGTCGTTAAACCCATCACCACCCGACACAGCCAATGTTGCGTTGGGTGGTGGCGGGTAAACTCACAACGTTGTAAACAGCGTGGGTTTACTCTCCAACACACCGGTGTGTTGTACGAGTAACGGATTGGCATGTTTTGTTTACATGACAAACCTTACTAATTCACTTTGTCGGGTGGTGGCGGGGTTTAATGACAGATTAATATTACGCGATCTAACCCAAAAAAAACCTATTTAATGGATAATATTTTTTGCGACAGCCCATGTGTTACACTGTACCAATAATAGCATGTAATCATAAGAGAAAGAGATGAGATTGGACAGAGAAGTCTTGACACCACAGGCCTACTCACCCATTTGTTTCGATCTGCTTTTTGGTGTTTAGTTTGTTGTTCTTCCCCCGCAAAAGAAGTTCAACATACATATGTAGTGTACTAGTGCCGGCTTCCGGTGCAGCAGCGACAACTGTGGTGGACAGACAGTACACATGCCGATGAGCGTGTGCTCGCGTGCGTTGGCAAGGCGGAGGAACTAGGGCAAGGGTTACGGAGGACTCCATCTGGAAGCCCCTGGAACCCGCTAGTGGCTTCGAGAAGGGAGGCGTCACCAGGACAGAGTTAGGCCATGCTGGGAGGATGAAAGGAGCCGAGAGCGGGAGCTCGAGGCTGCCGGTTCTGGGATTGGATTCGTCTCGTCGTTGCTATCGTCTCGTTGCCGTTGTCGCTGCCGTCTTCGCTCAATATTGCGCTGCGAGAAGTAATTGGCTGTCTCAGTCAGCGCCTTCTGTGTTAGATGGCTAGTGTTGTGTATAGGCTAGGCTAAGCGACTGTAGGTAGTGTGTGGACGAGACAGTGAATGTTCTGAATAAAAAAAGTTGCCTCCTACAAACCTCGTCTCTGATTCACTGACACTACAACTGGTGTCAGAAGTGGTTGCAACGTTATGACTGGCGGTAAGTGTTATAGAATCGTTATGGAGAAGCTTACCAAGAAGAGGAACCCACCTGTTGTGTGGTCAGAGAACGAGGACGGCTAGACGTTCATCCCTCCGAGAGCCTTTGGACCGGGGGCTCTGGTTAGAAATCCCGTGGGTGTGGGAGCGGCAGCTACGGATCACCAGGAGAGGGATACCGATCCTCCGGAGTCGCGTGCTGAGGATGGGTGGCGCGAGGTGGTCAACCGCCTCGACCTGCTCCTCGTCACCGTCGGCCGGCTGGTCACACAGCTCTCCGCGTCCATGCCTGCCATCCAGTTGACAGAGAGGGAGCCGCGGAACTCGCCGGAGCAGCCGGCTGCAGCAGCGGTTCCTAACGGCAAAAACCACGCGGTCGCTGGCCGCCATTTCACCCTCAGAGGGCACAGTGTGGTCAACGGTCACCATTTGGAGTGGGACGCGAAACGACGCTAAGGAGGCTCCGCGTGCGGCGGCGCTGCAAGAAGCTGTGTGCCGACCATGGAGACTACCTCCCGTTTGGGAGTTCATGGCAGCTCTCTCTCTCTTTGTGTGTTCCTCCTCCTTGTGCTCAATACACACTTTCACTCACTCTCTCTCTCTCCATTGGACCAAACTTCCCCCTCCACATTAAGTGGTCACCCACGCTCACTAAGCTTCCGCTCCTCACTCAAAACTCACTCTTTGTTCCTCAGCTTACCCCACGACACCCCCTTATTCTGCCCACATATCCACCACCGTTACTGTTTCCTCTTCATATTCTCATCATATGGCTATCACTCATTAACCCCCATTCATTCAATCCATTCATCATCATTTACTATAATCAATTTCGCTTTCACCAAATTAACGCATCATCACAGATTCGCCCCCATTGCTTCCTCTCATCTATTTTAGTCACCTCATCTCCACCACTGTTGTAGCATTGTGAATTCTTTGTAAAGTGCCTTGGTTAAGGCGCTGTATACATTCCCCGAGGGTAAAATAAGATTCCCCAACTCTCCACCAATCCCCTTCCTTTCTCCCAACGTCCTCCCAATCGACCCCCTCGTTTACACTTTATCCCCCCCAACCATTCCCCGAGCTCTTTCAAATTATCCTGACGACCAATCGGATTTGAATGGGTTCTACACCTTTTAAATCAGGATGGTGTGCAATACATGTCGAGCACAGTAAATTTTAACTCGCGCGTCGGTCGGAGAATGGTTTTCAGGTAATTCCTATTGAGCTCGCGCGCTCTCCGCTCAAAGGCGATGCAGCCAAAACGGCACCAAAGATTCAGCTATAAATGCCGAAAACCAGCTCTGTCATGTGTTTTAAACTTGTGCGAAAACTAAAAACTAAGCTATTTTTTTATTTTATTTGACCAGTTAAGACCCACTGGGATATTTCATTCTTTTTTCAGAAGCAGCCTAGGTATCACAACTGAGAGCCAAACGAAGTGGCTTATCATCATGTAGACATAGCAGCCAAATACTTCAGACGCATGTCTTTGAAAATGTGGAGGCAAAAAAACCCGAGGACCCGGAGAAAATTCCACTCGACCACAGGGAGAACTCCAATTATACAGGTGTCAGGGTCCGGGTTCGAACCCACGACCTCTTGTACACCAGGTGAGGTAGTTAACGTCTCGCCACCGTGACCCGCGGAGCACTAGAACTGTACTTGCAGCTTCCAGGGAAAATTTTTCTCTACGCAAAGTGCAAACTTATTGAAAGATGTTATATGCCCTATTGCGCCGCTCCTACATTCCATTAGGGTAATTCAAGTTAGCAGGTGCAGTGGCATGCCAGGTAAGTTTGAGTCACAAAAGTTTTCACGGAACAGCAGGTATCTGCCCAAGCCTGGCTGCCTTCTTTAATCCGTCACAAACGCCGAAATTGTTTATGCTCAATATGTGGGTCCTTGATGGAATAATGTTCGTGTTTCATACCCGCGGTGACAATTTAGTTATGGAATTTTCACCAAAACAGTAGGGTTCAGTGAAAAGTTATTTTATTTTCTTGCTCCCTCCTTTGGGATCTGTCCACTCTCACTAGTAACAACAGCTATGCTGTGTCTACAGTCACACGTACCAAGCTCAGAGACTAGCATTCAAGGCCATTCTTGACAAATTGTTACATGGTAAAAGATGACCAGGCACATGAATCTTGTCCTGAAAAGCAGCATCGTGAGAGGACAAGATGGTTTAAACATTTTAAGGTGTAGGCCTGCAATTGCTCCCTTCGGATGTTTGGCCTACTTTTCTACCGTGGGCAACATTGAGAGGAAGTGTACCTTCACAATTTACCACTGCACGAGACCCTGACATTCCATACGTAACATACGAATATATCCACTCACTTTTCTGAAGAGATGCCGCGAAACTAAGGTCAGTTATTTAGGACTCTCTGAGTTACATTCACTAACACAGCCAACCTTTAGGTGTGTTAGTAAATGGCGGCTTGCCACTGCGTCGTCCGGGCTCTAGCCGAGCGTGACCCCTGCCGAGCTTACATTTACATTTATAAGCAAATTTCTCTCTCCTACTCGCTCTCTCCTCCTAGCTAACATTAGCTGCCCCGCCGATTTCTAAACCTTTATAAACAGCCTGCCTCAGAGGATTTCCCTCTTTTTCACCTGAAGACGATTGCTTGTGTTGCGATCGAAACGTCATGATTTAGATTTTTGTTATGTTTTCTATCTACGTGGCTTTACCGAAAGACCCAAAGAATATCTATATCCAGTTGTAATTGATTGTGTAACGGACGTAAAAACGGTATGATGTTACAGCTATTATCGAAAGTATATAAAGCTGAAATTTAGTGCGAAATAAAAATTCTCGATGTTTTTATTTCCCCACCTGAGCCAACCTCCATCCTTGATTGAGTTGTTTAAAGATCCCCAATAATTGCAGAGAAAGAAGTACCTTTCTAAATACAATTATTAAAAGTATATAAATTCAAACAGTGGCATCTTATTTGAACTTCGCAAAACCTAAATGTTTAAATTGAGTTAAAATAAGTTGTGGTCTCTGACATTGTGGTCTCTGGCTTGAAAACTTACATTCGGCAAGAGTATATCAAGTACCGTATATGCTTCTGCATAGAAACATCTAAAAACAAACATTTACCTACATGCACCACCCCAAATATGACTCGTGTTTAGTTCTGTAAAACCCACTGCTTCATACAAGGGGCACCCAAACAAACATTGTTTCCCAATATGACATGAGATTTTCGAGAACGAGAAATGTTGCAAGTAGAAATAAAATGCTTGTTTATATAGGAAGGAGTTTTTGCGTCTGCTTCTTTGAGTTTTTTTTGTTGGGGCCTGTGATGATTAATCGAAATTTTTTCGTGATTTTAAAGTTTTGTTATTCTTATTTCCCATTGATATAAAGATTACTAATAACCGGATTAACGCATCCTTAGAAACGACCGTGATGATAACTAACTGCAATCTCGGTAGCAGCTGTGATTACGTTTGTTTAAATTATATATGTAGAGATTTGCAAAGCCTGTTCGTGCTTTCAAATGCAGCGATCTAATGTGTATTTATATAAAGCATCTAATTGTCGGTGCATGCTAAGCTGCTGTACAGATCGGGAAGGTGACTTTGCACTTTGAGAGATCACTTTCAATCTCCTGTGTTTGTGCCCAATCCGAATAATCCCTCCCCCACCCCAAAAAGTAATTTAGAAATCGGTCCAAAGTTTTAACTTTTTGCCATTTAAATGTTGTGCAAAAAAAAGTATTTTCTTCATGTTTGTGTTTTTTACATTTTGGTGTGAGTTTTTTGGTTGTTGCATCTGCAAATCCAGTTAACACCGGTGGCTTCGCGCAACAAATGTAATACGGCTATTAACTGGAATGTGTGTTTTGTGTTATAATAAGTTTCGTGATATAAGAGTGCGAAAGGTCTTAAATATTTAATTCTGTGCGGAGAATTTGCATACCATGAACGTAGTCTAAAAATGAAAATTCGTCGTATATATGTCGTATATATGTCCATAAAATATTTAAGTCCGCAGGTAAATTGTTCTTTTGATCTCAGACCGACGAGAGTAATATTTTAAATCAGAATTTGTTTTCATGTTACAATGCTGCAACAAATGGGGGATGGGGAGTGTGGTAGGAGCGGTGGTGAAATTGTTTGTGCTCTGCATTATAAAGGCTGATTTTTAATAATAATTATCAGTCGCGTGGGTTAAACATTAGTTGGTGAGTAATATGTGACTCGGTCCTGGCCACCACTCTTCCCACGTCACTAACCCTCACCGTTGTCAATGAAGTATGGTCAAGCAACCCCGGTGAAGTATTGTCAAGCAAACCTGATGGGGGAGACACGGGCGGCATGGGGAGCAGCGGATTGATATCGAGGAGCCTCAGATTATTGTCAGTATTCCTGCAAAGAAAATACAAATCATGTTTTGCGGAAAATCCCATTGCTTAAATTAATAAAATTAGCAATTAATGAGCAGCATTGTCCTAAAATAGATTAAAGCGAACATTGTAGATTTTTTTCTCACATTTACATAAACGGTGTTCGACTGAACTGCACGCTTATTAGTGCTTTACCATACATTAAAATGAATCCATTACAAAGCATCTGCCGTTGCTGTTCACGTATCTATTCTTTGTTTTTATGCAACATATGCGCACCTGTGTTTAATCTTGATAAGAGCCTCGTGGATGCTGTCTACCCGGTCTTATTGGTCGTCCGTGACAGCCACTTAACGGGCGTTTGTTTTCACTCGGTCATCATTACCGAGCTAATGGAAGCTCTATACAAACCAACGACTACCTCCCATGCAATGGAAGCCATTTAGAATCCCGAAGACTCGCGGGAATGGCCCTCTGCTCGAGTGAGACGCTCGCTCCGAAGTGCACCGCGCGTGGGCGCCCGTCGCTGACTCTGGCGAGCTCACGGCGAGGGCGCGCTGCGGTGGAGCGGGCCCTGGGCCAGATCTCCGAAGCCGGGGTCAGCTGTTGCAGGTGCCTTCGCGATGGGAGTCATGAAGGAGCACCGGGGCGAGCAAATGGAAGAAGGGATGACCCGGCCAAGATATCGACGATGATGAGACGTCTGTGTGTAATGTTGCACTAATCGGGGGTGCAGGGGGAAGGACATCAAACTGAATGCAGGAAAGCAGTTCTAAAGAAGTTCATAACATGTAAGCTTTCGCGACCAATTCTAGTAAATCGACTGATGAAGCTGGTTGTAATCACCAGCAAAACGTAATAAAACTCTAAATATTGTGTGTTTACCCTCCGACACACTGGTGTGCTGAAGTAGTAACTAATTGTCACGTTGTGTTCACGTGATAAACTTTGCTAATTGGCTGTTGAGTGGAGGGGGGGGTAACAACACATTTATATTCACGTGAGCTAACCCATGAAACCATTATTGTGAATAAAAGCGAGATTTAAAAGTAAATTATTGCAGTGGCTCTCTAACAATCGAAAGGAAGAGCGTTCCAGACGGCAGCAGAAGCCCGATGCGGTCACCGTCTTCGTCCAATGGCCAGCCAGAAGCCGCTGTGAGGATGAACTGGAGTTCGCACGATGGTTTATCCTTTTGACGAGATCAGCAAGGTGTTGTTTTGTTCATTTGTGGCAAGCACGTTGTGTGGAGTGAGTGCGACCTGACAATGTCTGACGATGGGGATCCTGGGCCTGTTGTAGTTTTTTGCGACCCCCTCCTGAGCTGGTTAAACAAATACACTCGGGACTCGGTGCATTGGTTCAGCCCAGAGGTTCCAGTCTCGCCCAGTGCGGCAGTTGAAACTACGGTGTAAATTGCTGAAGTTCCCCACCCTCACCCACCGCCTCTGTTCACCCAGAGGTGGTGGGTGAGGGTGGGGGGGTGGCACGTGCCCCCCCAATGATCCGATCAAAATCCCTAATTTAGATGGAATCATTGGGGGTTTTGTGTAATAAATCGGCATTTTGCGACCCCCAGGGACTCTTTGAGATGATAGGACAATAGTCTGAGTCCATAATTGGCAATAAGTAACGGCAAAGCAGTTACAAGTGACTCACAGAAGTGTGCGCAGTTGTGTATACAGTCCACGACTTCCCTGAAGGCATTCACCTTCAGCGAGCGCGATGCCGATCACACAACACGGTTTGAATTCGACCCTCGATCGATGGCTGCGCCATCGCCGTTGAATAAAAAGCAAGGGACAACTCCTTACTTACTAACAACTCCTTACTTACTAACAACTCCTTACTTACTAACAACTCCTTACTTACTAACAACTCCTTACTTACTAACAACTCCTTACTTACTAACAACTCCTTACTTACTAACTCCTTACTTACTAACAACTCCTTACTTACTAACAACTCCTCTTACTCACTAACAACTCCTTACTTACTAACAACTCCTTACTTACTAACTCCTTACTTACTAACAACTCCTTACTTACTAACAACTCCTTACTTACTAACAACTCCTTACTTACTAACAGTTCCTTACTTACTAACAACTCCTTACTTACTAACAACTCCTTACTTACTAACAACTCCTTACTTACTAACAACTCCTCTATCATTTTTCATTGCTGGAGGGGTTGCCCCCCCATACCTGAAAATCCTGGCTCCGCTATTGCACCCAGCAGTGTAAATGGGTTCAGCACAGTCGATTATCAGGTCACGTGTGGTGGGGTAAAGTGTGGGTACTTCCATCTCTTCCGAGACATCTGGCCAGTGTGGAAGAGTATCATAAATAGCCCAGAGACGCATCTGTAGTGGAGGGCCTTCCACCATCACTGGATAAGCAAGCAATTAAAACGAAACTAAACTATTTAGTATTTTACCAGGTAAGGCCCCACAGAGCTATATGGCTCTTTTTCAGAAGCGACTTGGCCACAAATAGTAGCTCACGTGGAAATGCACATCAGACAAATACTCTAAACGCATGTTTCTAAATGTGGAGTGACCATGCAGAAAGAAAACATGCAAACTCCAAATATGCAGCAGGCGTCAGGGTCAGGATCAAACTCAGGACCTCCTGCATACCAGGCGAGCTATTTAACATCTTGTCACTTTGGCGCCCAATTACAGGGTTGGAAATTTCACCCATTAACTTAGAATGTAGGGCCATGAACTACCACGAGGTGAATTAGGCTGCCGTGCGGTTTGTACGTCCGCGTGTGCTAATCGGTGCATTCATTATTAACATTCCACTGGAAACGATTACTGGATCCTGACTTACCACATTTACCGGTTATCATTTCACAAAACCTACAAGTCATATAAAGCATTATAACGTGCGATATATGTTCAATTTGGGACCACAAAATGTCGTGGCCTTGCGCTGCAGCCCATAAAGCCCCTGTGTCAATGTGGCCCTACATATATGAGTTCCGCTGAATAACAATGAGTTGAATATTAAGAATATCCCAATGAAGGACGCGAAGCAGATGGTGGTGGTGATGATGAGACTGTCCGAGTGGACGTTCGAGGATCGATAGTTATTGTCCGTCACTTTGCCAAGCTACGGTGAGGTGTGGTCGCGTCGGGAGCATCGGCCGTGGTTGTCTTTTAACCTTGACTGTGCCGTGACATGTGGGTCATTAACATGCACGTCGAAAAAGAAAATTGTAATGACAGGTAAACGACGTCCAAAGAAGCGTGGAGAGGGCATGCTTGAAATCTTCTTCTTCTTCAAATAATTTTTCTTCTTGTCGTGCTCCCGCTGATGGAGATGCAGGGCATCGACTACAATTCCACATTCCGGTGGTTAAGCCCAGAAAACCGCGTCAGGAGCGGCGGAGTGTGAGTGCCTTGTCTCGTCTCCTTCCTATTTGTGGACGGTCTCTTCTGGATGACGGCGGTTGCACACTGGAGAGTTTTTTTTTTAATTGATGCATCAGGTATCTGCATCCACACACTTGAAATTACACCGCGGGGCGGATAGAGAAAGACAACGATGGATACGAAAGACATAATTGTTGATGTCTTTTTTAAGAAAATAAAAAAAACAAGTTGGCTTGGGCAGGGCACACTGGTCGAGACTGACGACAGAGTTGCAGCCAAAGGAGGAACACGCATCTAAGAGTACATCCACAAGGGAGATGGAGTGATGAGATCAGCTCGCGTGCAGAGGAGCTCAATGGATTGTCGCATCGCACGAGCTCATGAGATGGCGACGGACTTGGCAGGCGTTCACCCAGCAGTGGATAGGTCGTGGCTCATGTTGATTTCTGTAAAGCGGATATCGCAGTGGACTTCGCTTGAGGTGTTACAGCAATTTTTCCATCGACTGCGTGAACTCAAAATATCCCTGGGCGCCCCTTTGGTAGGCGCGAGGGGTTTGTGCCCCCATGCCTGCACGTAAAACTCCATTACGTTTACTTAATGAGGTCTCGGGCCTGGCCAAATCCTCACCACACGACTAATTCATTAAATAAATTCTTCGCCCAGCGGGGGGGGGGGGGGGTATGGATTGCCCCCCGGCATTATCACCAGAGCTCTCCAGCAGAAATAGCTGGTTGTTAAGCCGATGAGATCAAGTCCCGGTCACGGTTGACTTGGCCCGCAATCACTCTGAGGTCTACTTACGATGACCACCTGGTGTGCCCGACTTGGCGCTGGCTCAGGACTTGATGGCCGAGACAATGGGGGAACGTGCGCCCTATACGTGAGATGAATATGTGTGTGTGGGCGTGCCGTGAGTGTTTATCATACAGAGAACCCACGGCAACATCGGCTCGATTCCCAGCCAAGGCTGAAGTCGGCAGCGCGTGGTGTCTGAAACGCTACGCTCCCCCACAACCATCTTCTATGCCACCACGTCATAGCCATCGTCATCGTCAGCTATGGTCTAGTTACTGCTGGACGAAGGCTTTTCCACACCTCCTCATACGCATGGTACCCCTGCAAACGAGACGGTCTTATGGCTCCATCTGTGAGGTGCACATCTCTTTGGCTGCCACGCCATCAGGGGTCGTCCATAAATGACGTCACGCACCTGGGGGGGGGGGGGGTCAGACAATGGTGACGGTGTATGACGGGGGGGAGGGTGAGAAATGTGACGTCACATCAAAATGCGCAACTTTAAATAAATATAGAATTGTTATAACAACACTAATTGTTATAACAACACTCCTACAACATCAGAGTGCAGCGCCACATTAAATACGGACCACAATGACATTATTTTATGAGACCTCCTTTGCCAGTAACAAGATATAGTAATAGATTTTACCCTTTTAACTGGCACAAAAAACTGACACCTTTATTCAAGGCATCATGTTTGCAATAACCACAACACAAGCAGTCCAAATGCAAACAAAAGAGACAACTCTGTGGTTATTGCAAACATGATGCCTTGAATAAAGGTGTCAGTTTTTTTGTGTCAGTTAAAAGGGTAAAACCTATTCCTATATCTTGTTACTGGCAAAGGAGGTCTCATAATGTAAATGCTCACCCGAGCCCTCAATACTCTGATAGTGCGCTGTTTTTGAGTTGTACGCCTTTTGGCGTCTTCGGGTCCAACACCAGTGGGGACTAGGCTCTAAGAAAAGCCGTCTCGGGTGTGGACCAATCAAATTCAAGGACAGTGCCAATATTATTATCAGAGTTGTCTCTTTTGTTGCATTTTGACTGCTTGTGTTGTGGTTATTGGAAACACGATGCCTTGAATAAAGGTGTCAGTTTTTTGTGCCAGTTAAAAGGGTAAAACCTATTACTACACAATGACAATAGCTGAAAGCGATTTTAAGCATGTTTTATTTAAAAAATGGAAATATGGTTTTGGGGAGGGGCAGGGGCAGAGCTTTGTGGCGTCATATTTTAGGGGGGTCTGACTTTTTGTGACGCCGTGTGACGAGGGGGGGGGGGGGGTCAAAAATCGTCTAAAATCGCGTGACGTCATTTATGGACGGGCCCTCACCAGCCTTGCCAACTGGCTGTAGTCCCTGACAGCTATGCTGCCTGCCCCAAGCCCACTTGCTTTTCGTCACAGCAAAGAAGATGTCATCTCTAAAATTAATAACAACCACGAATCTTCACTCAGTGGCGGTGACGTCACAACGGCGCTTGTGCCAGGCTATGTGCACGTTAAGGCCACGTGAAGTGTCGAACGCCCACTGGCAGGAGGTCACGGGACAGACCCAGGTGCCATGGGTCGACTGACTGAGATAATTGGCAGATGCAGCACCTGTGTCCCCTACTGTACCAACTTGCTGCGTTTTAGCTGCCAGCCGCTCCACTCGTTGTTGTGAGCGTCGCTCCACTGCCCTCTATTGTTGTTGGAGGGCGACTGCCTCCAACTGCCCAGTAACGTCCTTCACGAGCCTCCTCCACAGAGGCCGATCTTGACACCGCTGGTACCAGTCATCGGCAAGTCCACTCAGCTCCACGTCCTCCTGTACCACATCACTCCATCTCTTCTCTAGCCCATACCGCGCCCGTTTCGCCCCCTCTGTCCGGCCGAAAAAAAAAACTGTTTCGGCATGCGGTAGCTGGGCATGCGGGCTACACCAGCGGTCCCCAACCTTTACACCAGGGACCGGTTTCGTGGAAGACAATTTTTTCACGAACGGGGGGGTGGTCATCATTGGGTCTTTCCCCCTTTTCAAAGAAGCTCTCCAGCGACGTTTGTTTTTAACTAATTTTGGCTACTAGGGGGTTAGCTTGTGGGCTTACTCCTTGTGGCTACTAGGGGGTTAGCTTGTGGGCTTACTCCTTGTGGCTACTAGGGGTTAGCTTGTGGGCTTACTCCTTGTGGCTACTAGGGGTTAGCTTGTAGGCTTACTCCTTGTGGCTACTAGGGGTTAGCTTGTGGGCTTACTCCTTGTGGCTACTAGGGGTTAGAGTTTGTGGGCTTACTCCTTGTGGCTACTAGGGGGTTAGCTTGTGGGCTTACTCCTTGTGGCTACTAGGGGGTTAGCTTGTGGGCTTACTCCTTGTGGCTACTAGGGGTCAGCTTGTGGGCTTACTCATTGTGGCTACTAGGGGTTAGAGCTTGTGGGCTTACTCCTTGTGGCTACTAGGGGTTAGCTTGTGGGCTTACTCCTTGTGGCTACTAGGGGTTAGAGTTTGTGGGCTTACTCCTTGTGGCTACTAGGGGGTTAGCTTGTGGGCTTACTCCTTGTGGCTACTAGGGGGTTAGCTTGTGGGCTTACTCCTTGTGGCTACTAGGGGTCAGCTTGTGGGCTTACTCCTTGTGGCTACTAGGGGTTAGAGCTTGTGGGCTTACTCCTTGTGGCTACTAGGGGTTAGCTTGTGGGCTTACTCATTGTGGCTACTAGGGGTTAGCTTGTGGGCTTACTCCTTGTGGCTACTAGGGGTCAGCTTGTGGGATTACTCCTTGTGGCTACTAGGGGTCAGCTTGTGGGCTTACCAAACACTGTGACTGAGACAAGTGCGCAGTGCGGGAAAGAGGCGCGGACACGAGTGGTAAATAATAAAATAATGGGCGAGCCATGCCCGGACTCACCGCTCTCACCTCCTGCTGTGCGGCCCGGTTCCTAACAGGCCACGGACCGGTAGCGGTCCGTGGTCCGGGGTTTGGGGACCTCTGGGCTACATGATCCAGCCAACGCAGCCTTGCCTGCCGGAGGAGCTCACATATGAGACTTTGTCCAGATCTAAAATTAATAAAAACAACCCCCATGACCGAAATGGTGTGAAGGCGCCTTCATCCAGCGATTGATTGAGCGAGAGCTGTCCATTACGAGCATTTAATTGTTTGTTACGTGGATAAATTGAGTGTGTGTATGTATGTATGAAGTTATTTCGCACCGTACGTAGCCGGCCGTGCTAATCGAAGGTGTGGGACCAACGACAACAAACTGAAGGAGCACCTGGAGCTGAGTGGAAGGGGCCCGTGAAAGACGCCGCTGAACAGTTGGTAACAGCTGCGGCCCAAGCCAACTGGTGAGGTGGAGGGATTTAAGAAACCCGGACCATCAACTGCTGGTGCCAGGAGGGTGAACCGGTGACCTCTGGATTGCCAGTCCAGTGTACGAACCATCGCACCGTGGTAGCATTCCATTGGAATATGGAGGAAAAAAACATACATTTTCCTATTGGGTAGGACTATATTTGAATTGGTAAAATATATTTGAGTAAATTGTACTTTTTCAAAAAAAATCTCGCGTAACTTTTATTGATTTTTTATAACTAACAAAAAAAATCACGACCCAAGGCAGATAATAATTGTGAGTAATATTGCATAAACTGTACCTGTTTAAGGGTTTGATTAAATATTTAAAGAGCCTAAGCTATGCTATTATTGCTGCGGGGCTTCTGTGTACACACGGCGATATTTTCCAAGTTGACTTTTATTGCTCGGCAGTGACACGTTTTGTGTTGGTGTACACGTGGCGACAGAGATCAAGGACGGAAGTCGGGCGGGTTAGGGGCCGTCCATAAATGACGTCACGCAACCTAGGGGTGGGGGGGGGGGTCAGACATTTGTGACGATGTGTTACGATGGGGGGGTGGGGGGGGGGTTGAGAAACGTGACGTCACATCAAAATGCGCAGCCTTAAATAAATATAGACAACACGTTCTACTTGATTAAATAGACTTTTTAATAAATGTTTTCTCCTACAACAACAGAGTACAGCGCCACATTAAATACGCACTACAATGACAATAGTTTAAAGCGATTTGAAGCATGTTTTATATATTTTTTTTGGGGGGGGCAGAGTTTTGTGACGTCATATTTGAGGGGGGGGGGTCTGACTTTGTGTGACGCCGTGTGACGAAGTGGGTGGGGGGGGGTTGTCAAAAATCGTCCAAAATCGCGTGACGTCATTTATGGACGGCCCCTTACCACCGCTCTGCGCTACGAACCCGTCGCCGAAGTGAGTTCCATTCTATCCCGCAGCCAACGTAGGCGATGACTATTTATAGTTCATAGTTCCATTCATTTGGTATAGCCCTGTGAGCCATTCGGCTCTTGAATCGGGTGCAACCGCAACAAACACTATATATGAGCCACTATATATGAGCCACTATATATATGGGCCAGTCCTGAGCCATAAACGAGTACCCAAGTCCCCCCCCCCCCTGCACTCGTACTTACACCTCCTCTGTCCTCGACTCTCCACGGTCACCCATCATCAATCCACTCATCTCATTTCTCCATCTTCCTTTATTCCACGCATCATCGTCACCACCACCTCATTTTACACAACCCCGTTTCCACTCGTCTCGTTTCATCTCGCCAACCATCTTGTACGATAGTTAGTTCACCGTACAGCGCCTTGGTTAAAGCGCTATATTCAGTTTCAGTTATTATTTTTGTATACAGTAGCCCTGTGAGCCATTCGGCTCTTGAAGTGGGTGCAACCACAAAAACAAAAACACGAACATGAAAACATCTTAAAGTGACTGTGTGACTGTGCAAACAGAAAATCCATTAAAAAATATAGCAAAATATTCCTGAAAAAAGCACCGTACACCAACGCTGTGTGCAAAAAAATCCCAGTGGGATGCAAGTCAAACAACAACAACAACCACAATAAAACTTAGATTAAGGCCGTCAGTCTAACTCCGTACTAATACAAAACAAATATGTCCAAACCAAAAAAACTTTTCGAAATCACAAAAAAATAAAGACAATTGCAACGTAACAGTGATCATAGGGACTGTGACCGAATGTTTGCAATAAACTATGTAAATAACATGTAACACCAAATCCTATAGAGCCATAGCTGGCTGCATGAGTTACTCCACAACAACAGAAACATCAGTCGGCGTATCAAATTTGCCAATGCACCTTTAAGATCAGCACGCTAAATCAAAATACAGATAATACTTTTCAGCGTCATCCGGAGCTAAACATTTAATTTTATTTTACGCTAATGAATAGCAGTGGCAGCTAGGGGTGTACAACTCCTCTAGAGCAGTTTTGAGAGAATTTCTCATTGGTAGCGATTCAAGTTGCAGTTTATTGGCAATAGCATTCCAGACCCTGGGGGCATCAATAGCAAAGGCCCTTCCTCCAGTTTTTGTATGGCAATAGGGAATGTGAAGCTGGTAAATGAGCGAAGACCTGAGGTCAAATTTGTTCTTTGAAACAGTGAGGAGATCCAGCAGGTAGTCTGCGGATTTTTTTGTAAGTACATCGTGAATAAATAAGATCTGGTGCACAAGCCGTCGAACATTAAGAGATGTTAAGTTTGACCCAATGTAGAGATCACAGTGTTGAGTCCTATATGGGCAGTTCAATGTAAATCTTAAGGCCGTGTGATAGATGGAATCAAGCTTCTTCAGTACAGTATTTGGAGCTGATTAATACACGATGTCACAGTAGTCAAGTAGAGGCAGTATGGTAGCTTTTATCAATTCCAAACGGAACATTGGGGGGAAGCAGTGCTTGTGTCGATACAGAAAAACAATTTTTATTTTTGTCTTTTTACCAATATAATCAATGTGATCTTCAAAATTCAGTTTTGAAATCAGGATGACCCCAAGATACTTATAGATCTTGACTTGCTCTATTTGATAATTATTTAATGAATGTAATTGGGGAAAAATAACTTCCTGCTTTAGTCCTGGTGAGAAGCATAGCACCTTTGTTTTGGAGGTATTCAGGACTAGTTTAACAGAAATTAGCTGATGTTGTAATGTTTTGAAATCACCCTGTAGCTTAGCAATCACGTCATCTGGAGAGCGGCCAGCAGTAATCAGTATCGTGTCATCTGCAAAAAGATTTACCCTGGAATGATCCAGGTCAGTGCCCAAGTCATTGACATAAAGAGAGAACAAAAGGGGGCCGAGGATGGAACCCTGTGGAACCCCTTTTGTTATCTTAACACTGTTTGACCTCCAACCTTCTGTGAATACAGTTTGGGTGCTAGAGAAAAGACGGCTGGCGTAGGGCTGGCAACCCACCATCTTGTGTGCCGTGTCGGCCTTAATCCATGCCTAAAAAGGGCTCTTGAGGGGATCTTTACCTTGTTTTATGCGAAGAGTGGTGGCGTAGTGGTTAGCACACTGCATTGTGAACTTGGTGACTTGGAGGTACGTCCTAGCCACAGCTAACGCCAGTGGAAAGTGATATCTGAACGTATCTGGGTCTCGCTTGGTCAACGCGGCCTTAAATGAGTACTTGATGCAGTGCGTGGGAAGACAGATGTGGTAGAGTTTGGGGCTTGACACAAAGCTCCATCGTTGGTCATGCCATCCTTAATACGGTGCTCGCTAATAGCTTGTTCCCATATCAGACGACTCCTGCAATAATGGGACGCGTGATTTTGAAGAAGATTATTTACAATACTAGATCTCAGTGTGCGATGCGGATGATCAGCATCATCGACCATGATTAATCGACTCCTGAATGAAGGCTTCCCCACCCCCCACCACAATCCATCTCACTCCTGCACGTGGCCACATCTCATTACTCCATCTCCGTGGTGGTCATCCCCTTGGGCATGTTCTCTCCTTGGGCGGCCATTGCATCACCCGTCGCATCCATCGACCATCATCTCCTCTTGGGATATGTCCCTGTCCAAATAAACCTAAATTACACAATCATGCATCGTCTCCGTGCTTTGTTGATCTTTTTTTATGATCGGTGCCTTTGTTCTGATCCGTTTGTCATTACAAAAATATGAGCTGACTGAACTCACTTCTTCAAGCACATTAGTACGTTGCTTTAAATTTTAAATTTCTATTACACGAATTTCTACTGTGGCTTGTCTCTCTTGTATCACCATTTTGATCCTGATCTTATCTCCATATATATAAAAGGCAAAGTTGTGATTATGTGTCTGTTCAAAATGTTTAGCGTACTTCTCGACATGCAACAAACTTCAAATTTGCCATGTGGGTACTTTCCAGACTGTACACCATGCAAACAATTATAAAATTGACTTTTGTGGGGTTTTTTGTGGGGGGGGGGGGGAGCTCAATAATGCATATTTTTTTTGCACGGCAAGTGAGCTGTGACGTCAAATCTGTCACGTGACCCACACATGTGGAAGCATAACGCATTGTAGTGTAGCGGTTAGCGCGCCGCGCTACGAACCCGGCGACCCGAGTTCGATTCGCGCTCACGGCCACAAACAGTGACGATTATTTTAACCGCTCCTGGGCCTCAAACGAGTAACTGCTGTGGTGTGTGAACATCGCCACTGGAGGAGACAAAGGCGGCCGGACGTGGTGCTGTCACCCACCCCCCTCTTGTGTATATATATAAAAATGTCCTGGGTGTACATTGTATTACGTGTTTATCAGTTGTTCCCTTCCAGCAATCATTTGATATTGTTTAGAAATGAAAGTTATCAAACAAGCTCGACTTTTGCCTCGGTTGTTGCTTTTTTTGTAGCCGCCTCTTCTTCAAAGTTCCCAAACTAATTTTCCGTGATGACGACTGGCAGTCAGCGAATCTAGAATGGCGAATACTCTCACCGTTCATGTTCATGCCAAGGAAAAAAAAACAAACACAGCCCTCAATATAAATGCACTATATTTGTTTCAGGCAAAAACGTCGTTTGTTAAAAGCAGAAAGTTAAAGAAATACGAGGTTGGATTTTGTGGATTGTGGTTGGTAAAGATGGATTTTTAATGACGTGCAAACCTAGCAATTTTTTTTTAAGTTGGTATACTATTCGCTTGGGCTGAATATTTAATGCAGTTTTTATTTCAGATCGTTAAACCTAATATCGAATTTTATTATTTTTTTGTATGTTAATGTGTACGTTAAATATTTTAAAAAATTTAAATATTAATAATTGAATTGAAATAACATAGTTTAATCTGTAAACTATTTGAAAGTAAACATTGTCATATATTAATGATTTGAAATAAGAATTGTTAGTCCGCACAGCGGTATTGCCTTGGAATTGATGTCACTTTCGTTGACATCGCATTTTCATCTTCGGATCAATCTGAAACGAACAAAATGAATTCGGATCATACGAAATTTTGTTCGTGGAATTTCAAATAGTTTTTTTTCCATCGATTCGAAACTTGGGAACGTCCATTCAAATAAACATCCAGCGGAACTATCCATTATCTCCTCTGGCTCGAGCATGTCCATGCACGTGCCTGCACAGTTTGCTGTCACGATTATCGCTTCGCCGCAGTTCCAGTACTTTTCCATTCTCTCCAATTAAAAGAAAAGTGCTGCAATTAGCGGTTAATTTGCTCTGGTGCCCGGCGAGAGCGCACTGCGGGGCGGTCGACGCAACCTCAATCAACGCGCGGGCAGCAACTAATTGCTCGGCGTTCGTTAGCGCGCGGGAAACGAAAAGTGGTGGAGTCAGAAAGTGGATTTCCTTCCTGCCTGCTGCCACTCACGGAGGTGTTCGTAGGGTGCCATTTCTGACTTTCGCCGCAGCACCTGCCCCCGATGATCGCTGGGGGCCCGTGCAGCAAGACTCCCATTTCCATTGTCCCTTCTGGGTGGGTAACAAGAGTTGTGGTTTGCAGTGGTTGTACGTATGTTGTACGCTGAACTTTGATGCTGCTGCAAAAAGACGACACAAAGAGCGCTCACACACACACAGACAAGGCCAACATCAAAGATAGAAACACGAATGTGTGATTGCAGGACGCGTGTGCGAAGAGATGGGCAAGCGGGCATAAAGGAAATGAAGACAGGCAGATAGGCAGATCTTAGTATAGTGCATGGCAAGTTTGTGTATGTGTAGTGCCGTGAATTCACTCGGACGACAACCGTCTCTTTTTCCGCCGTCACTTTTATTCCATCGTTCCGTACACACAGTAATTCTCTCCGTGCTCCGCCAACTCGGACACTCCCATTTACTTCAGCATCGTCCGGGAATCCCCTTCCACACACAGCGTTCCTTCCTCTATCTCTACACCAGTGGTTCTTAACCTTGTTGGAGGTACCGAACCCCACCAGTTTCATATGCGCATTCACCGAACCCCTCTTTAGTGAAAAATAAAATGTGATTTTTTTCAAATTCAAGACTTAGATATGTTTTTTACTGGTACACAAAATGAGCCGTGCATGAACATTACCTTGTTCAAAGAATAAAACCAACACAATGCATAAACTCACAACAAATTACATACCTGGAAATCAATGTGACTTCTGCTGTTGCCTTTGAGAGATCAGTTCAGATATGCGTGGCTTCACCTTGGCAAGTGTCACTCTCATGTCATTTTCACAGCAAAGTCTGTTCCTTTTCTTCGTTTTTATGTCCAGCATCCTCGAAAAGGATTGCTCACAAAGATGTGTTGTAACAAATGGTATAAACAAATCCAGGGCTTTCTTAGCAATAACTGGATACTTGTTCATTTGTCGACACCAAAACGTTGAGAGCGTTGTTGTTCTGAAGAGTTGCTGTTGAACCTGGCTCTGCTGAATTTCAATGATTTCGTCGAGGAATTCATCATTGACATCTGCTGTTTCAACAGCAAACGTGAACGGCTGTCTCTCCCATGCTGGATATGACTCTCTTGTAGGGAAATATCCGTCGAGAGACTTTGCAAGCTCATCTAAGTGCGTGGCAATTGTTTGCTTCAGTTCCGTGGATACAGAAATATCTCCGATTCCAGACACATCTTCGATCTTACTTGCACAGTCGTCCAGAAGCGGGAAGTTTGCGAAGTTATTGTTCTCTGTTCGTCGTTTCCATAACGGTAGCTTTTTTTGAAAAGCCTTCAGGTGTTCTTCCGCTTCCATGATATTGAATCCACCACCCTGCATCTGCTGATTGAGATGATTGAGAGCTGCGAATATATCAGCCATGTACGCTAAAATGAGAATGAACTCAGGATTTTTGAAGCAATCTGCATGGCAGTGTTGGTGCTCTTGCAAAAACAGGGCTAATTCCACACGCATGGCAAAAACACGATTCAGCACTTGTCCCCGGGATAACCACCGAATATTAGAATGGAGCAGAAGTACCTCAAATTCAGAGCCCATTTCTTTACACAGCTCACTGAAGATGCGGTGCCTCAGAGCACTTTTTCGCACATAGTTCACACATTCCACCACAGTTTTTAATACTTCTGCCATTTTTGGAGGTAAGGTTTTTGTTGCCAACGCATGCCTGTGCAGAATACAATGCGTCACAATGATGTGTGGTGCATCGGCCTTTACTAGCGCACCAAAACCAGACTTTCTTCCCAGCATGACTGGAGCTCCGTCCGTACAAACTGCAGAAACCATATCCCATGAAAGATTGTTGTCTCTGAAGAAGTCATCCACAAGCTTCTTCACATCGGCTGCCTTCGTTGTTGTTGTAAGAGGCTTACAAAATAAAAACTCTTCTTTTATCATGTCGTCTTTCACATAGCGTACAAAAACAGCAAGCTGGCTTAGATCAGAAACGTCTGTGGTTTCGTCGAGTTGAAGGCTGAATTTTGCCGGGCTTGAAATCAGATCCGCGACTACTTGAGCCAAGATGTCTTTACTCATGTCTTCTATTCTGTCACTGACGGTGTCATTTGAAAGGGGAATTTGGGAAAATTTACCTTCGGCCGCTGTTCCGAGTATCAGATTCGCCATCTTTAATGCAGCTGGTTTCACAAGTGTTTCACCAATGGTGTGTGGCTTGCCCTGCTTTGCGATCAGGTAAGCAACTTCGTACGATGCTGTCAGGATCGGTTTGTTAACAGGTACAAATCCAAGAGCAGGCAGAGTGGCCCTTTCATCGAATCTGGCTCTCTTCACCCTGAATTCAGCAAGTGTTGTGTTCTTGTATTCCCCGTCTCCATGCAGCTTCAAGAAGTGTTCCTTTAGTTTTGCCGGTGCAAGACTAGAGTTGCTCAACTTGGCGTTGCAAATCATGCAGATAGGACGCTCACTCCTATCACGTTCCGTGATACATGAGAATCCATGTTGTACATATTCGTCCGACCACTTTCTTCTTTTGCCCGACATAGTTAGTATGGATAAAATATTAAAGAAATCACATGACGTACGACAACAACAGTCACACGTTGACTACTGAGTACGCACTAAATTCCCCGCAGCGCTGATTGGCCAAGCAGTGTAGCATGATCATCTGCAGCCAGTGATGGCCAAGCGGGCCGTGTGTGTCATCACAAATTTATACAATAATTCAAGTGTGTCCGGACCTCCATGGCGGGGGCTCTGCCGAACCCCTGAGATCGACTCACCGAACCCCTGGGGTTTGATCGAACCCAGGTTAAGAACCACTGCTCTACACACACAGTGTCTTTCCCTTCCACACAGTGGTTCGTCTTCTATCTCTTCACACACAGTATCGCCACTATCTCTTCACACGCAGTGACTTCCCTTCCACACACAGTGGTTCTTCTTCTTCTATCTATTCACACACAGTATCCTGTCTGTCTATTCACACACAGTGACTCCATCTATCTATTCACACACAGTGGCTCCATCTATCTCCGCTAACGCTGACTCTCCCTATCGCTATTTACTGTCTTTGGGGTCCGGCTCTCTATCTATTCTTCCCTAACATTCCAGCTGTCTTCTTCGTATCTCTTCACCTCTCGCCAACAACTGCCCAGCAACAACTCTCCAACAACAACTCCCCGGCAGCCACTCCACTCCGTTCAAACCACCTCGCGTTTTATCCCCTTTCGCATTAGCCTTAATTAATTGCCACGTGGCTCGCTGGCCGTTTTCCGCCAGCTCGCACCTGTCCCCTCCATCAGACATCCAGACGCCACCACTTAACACTAACAGCCTCTCGACCAATCACAGCCCTCGTGCCACGACTCCCTTAATTACTTCGGGTTGTTTACGCCACCCGCGACTCGACCACCTGTTAGACCTCATGTGACCCGTTCTCCTTGTCTGTCTGTATGTACTGTATGTGGCCAATTCCTAGTATAGTACCGTACATAACCAACCGCGCTCATCGGAGGTGCAGAAGGACAACAAACTAAACACAAAGAGCAGTAGTAAATAAATAATTTCGTCAATCTAGACGACGTAAAATTGCATAGCTCCAGTGGCTTCCTAATATCGGAAGGAAGAGCGTTCCAGACGGCCGCAAAAGCACATCAAAAGCCGCTGCGAGGTTGACCGGAGTTCGCGTGACTGTGTATGCTCCCTGAAGAGATCAGCGAGGTGTTGTGGTTGGCGCACTGTGAACCTGGTGTCCTTAAGTTCAGTTCTCGGATAGCATCAGTGGTGAGTCGCATCTGAACCGCCAGTACCGTTGGCAGGCCATCCTTTTACCAACCCGCACTGGCCAGCGAGGTGAAGTATGGTCATGATCACACAACCCCCACGACTTGGCACAGCAAGTGGTGTCCTTCATCCAAGAGTTGAGTCTAAAAGGGCTGTAAATAACCACTATTATTTTGGAGAATATCAAGGGTATGGCCCCTGTGGTGTAATGTATGGCGACGCTGGAAATGCAATCTGGAGACGATCATTTCCAACTCCCACCTCTCAGCACGGGATTAGTACATAAACAGGTCCACCAAAGCCAATTCGCAATTCGCGTGTGGCGGGGTAAAGTCTCGGCACTTCCAACATCTTCCAAGGCGTCTGGTCAGCGTGGAAGAGTAGGCCAGACACTCTCTAGGTGGCATTTATAGAGCTCCCCTCTCGCAGTGGATACCCTTCCACAAGAAGTGGCGTGAGCCAGCAATTACAGGGCTGCAGCCGTTATGCATGTGCAACTTTGACTTGACATTTAAACGTTTTTCAATGGTAGACATTTAGCATGAAACCGACTGCATTTGCAGCATTCACTTATTCTAAGGAGACAGCATAGCAAGACGTCACTGTAACATTTGACCACTGAGACCCGTGCGAAACCAGGAAACTTAGCTAGTATGAAATAAACTACTGAGACTCATTTACATGCAGGGCGCAATTATCAAACGATGCTGCAAATCTGCATCGTTTTTGCCACGGTGATTTATACAGTTATATTAGAAACGTGGGTTGAGAGTGTGTGGCTGCTATACATATCCACATGATGATAAGCCACTTCGTTGAGCTATAATCGGTGGCCAGGTGGCTTCTGAAAAAGAGGGTCAAAAAGTTCAGTGGTACCTTACCTGGTAAAATATAAATAGTCAAGTGTTAAAATATATCACGCAGTATTCCGATTCATAGCAAAGCTCGGTTAAACAACAACGAAAAATGTTTCTTCATCGTCGGCCGTGGTCTACCCACTGCTGGATGGAGATCTCCCTCCACCGTCACCATTCCTCATGGTCCTACTGTGATGCAAGGCACGTCGTTCCTGTACATGAGCCGATTTCAGCGCTCCATATCCACAGCGGGTAAATCGTGTCTTGCTCATTCTCTCATTTGGCTGCAATTCCATCGCCTGTCTCATCCTGTGTTTTGGCCAAGCCTATGCTTACTTTGAAGCTATGAAACGAAACATTTTTTTTAATTTTAGCTCAACGAAGTGGCTTATCACGTACTCTAAACGCATATTTATAAATGTAGGAAAAACAAAACAGATACAAATCCCACGACCTCCTTGAATACCAGGCGAGGTCGTTAACATCTCGCAGTCAATATTATGCATCAAATGTGCATTCCTTCTCCCCTTCCTGATCCATGTGCTCACCTTCATGTCCCTCAACATGAATCCAAGCATGTACCTCTGCAAGCGTTATTAAAAAGTGAAAATATGAAATTGAATTATTCTTCGAGGCTGACTGCCTCCTGCACAAAGATCAAGTGAAAGCCAGCCAGCAGTAGTGACAAACTTTTTGCTTTCATTTGTTATGGGGGGAAAATACAATTCCAATTGTTTTGAGTTAATTTGGACTGTGTGTGATCAATGCAACGGCAGAAAATGAATGTACTATATACTGCACCACATATATATAAAGAATAACGTTTTCCACGTTCATATCCACATATGTGTCGCAAAGCAGGAGTCCAGGTAAAGGAATTCATTTGAACGTGGGGAGCTCAAGGACTTGCGAAAAATGAGTTGCTTATTTTATGGAAGGTGGAAAGTTGTAAGGTGTCAGAGCTGTAAAAAGAGCCATCCCCTCCGCAAACCTCCACGGTACATCGCTGCAAATTGGTGTCAACCCATATCTCCCCTCTCATCACACTCTAATCCATTTCCATTACCCTCCTACCTCTCCCTGCTCATCTCACTCTACTCCCCTCCACGCACTCTCCTACCTCTCCCCTCTCATCTCACTCTACTCCCCTCCACGCACTCTCCTACCTCTCCCCGCTCATCTCACTCCACTCCCCTCCACTCACTCTCCTACCTCTCCCTGCTCATCTCACTCTACTCCCCTCCACTCACTCTCCTACCTCTCCCCTCTGATCTCACTCTACTCCCCTCCATGCGCTTTCCTACCACTCCCCTCTCATCTCCTCCACGCACTCTCCTACCTCTCCCTGCTCATCTCACTCTACTCCCCTCCACTCACTCTCCTACCTCTCCCCTCTCATCTCACTCTACTCCCCTCCATGCGCTTTCCTACCACTCCCCTCTCATCTCACTCTACTCCCCTCCATGCGCTTTCCTACCACTCCCCTCTCATCTCACTCTACTCCCCTCCACGCACTCTCCAACCACTCCCCTCTCATCTCCTCCACGCACTTTCCTACCTCTCCCTGCTCATCTCACTCTACTCCCCTCCACTCACTCTCCTACCTCTCCCCTCTGATCTCACTCTACTCCCCTCCATGCGCTTTCCTACCACTCCCCTCTCATCTCCTCCACGCACTCTCCTACCTCGCCCCTCTCATTTCACTACTCCCCTCTATGCACTCTCTTACCCCTCCCCTCCCATCTCACTTTACTCCCCTCCACACACTTTCCTGCCCCGAGCAGCCAACCTTGGCTCAGTTGGAGGTCACTCATTCCCCTCTGATTCCTCATCGTTGTGGAACTCCGTCCTCTCAGGGATCCACGTTGTTGACTCCGTGGCCCCTGTTCAAGTTTTGGCTCACGACCCTGTTTTGTTTCTATCTCTCTCTGCCTATGACCGACTGCCTCTAAAATTTGAAATGAAAATGCCCACTGTTTCTGCTCGGCGTCTTGAGACGCGGTTCATTTCGTATGAAATATAAATAGTATGTCGTTTGCTACACGGTGTGTCTCTTCATAACATGCCCATGTGCTTTGACAAGTTAAAAAACAAAAGTAATCATGACCCATCAACCACCACCGTTGTCACGATTGTGAGCAGTAATGGTCGCGTCACCCAAATGACGTTGATCATCATCTTTGTCGTTGTCATTGTCGGCTTCGTCAGCATCGGCACCATGAATGTCGTCATTGCCATCATCGTCAACAGCATCACCGCAGTCATCATCAGCAGAATCATGAGTATCTTGATCATAATCATCATCCGTATCATAATAATTGTCATCATCATCATCATGGTAAACTTATCATCACCATCATATGATTGTTTCCAACAAAAATGTACTGGCATCTCTGGTGTTAACCTCTTCAAAGTAGCTCTTTTCTGGAAGCGAATTCTCAACAAAAATGTACTACTAAATTTATAGAAATGTGTGAGATGCTCTTTTAAATGAGATTCAGCACCAAAACAAGATGGGGCGCTTTGCCCTAAAGCTATTCAAAGTTTCAGTGTAAAATTCGTTTTTTTTATTTTCCAATGAATGCAGGGAATTTATGAATAAATGTTTATACGTTCAAAAATTCAATCCATCACGTGATCAGTCAAATCAGCAGTTCATACACCAGACCATCAGTCCAAACTTCAGTCCATCAGTCCATCAATCAGTCAGTCAGTTCATCACTCTTGTCAGTCCATCAATCAGTCCATCCACTAATCTGGTGGTCAAATATTGCCTGGTGGCTGTTTGGTCTGAACGTATGACTCCCAGTGAAAATTTAATTTTAGATAAAAAAGTCTATCCACTGCTGCATGAAGGCAGCCACCGCAAAATAATCGGCATGTTTATGCAGCAATCCATCCATCTCCTGAACGTGAACTAATCTCAATGCCCCATCTCCATCCCTTTAAATAGGCTCCCTCCTTCGACTGTCGATCCATCATCAGCCGAGGCCAGTTAGCGATCATTCCCTAGCAAAGTGCAGCCGCCCAAGGCCACTGATGTTTTTGTTTGTTTCATGAACAGTCAAGTAATCGTCCCTAATTTGAATACTCGCTTTCCGATTCACGTGTTTCTCTTCCTATCTGTCTATGATGTCAAGCTTATAGTCGCTCCACGCTTCCAAATTTGTTTTCGATGCATATACGTCACAGCAGGTAATTATTATACGCAGTTAGGTGAAAGCTCTACACTTCAGGTCCATTGGTACGTTGCGTGTATTGATCAAGTTTGAGCATTCAAAAAGCATCGTAGAATTCCGACATCATTGGTCACGGAAACGTTTCGCCCGTGGTGAAGGTCGGTGCGGTAGCGTGGTGAGTGGTGGTGGTCCAAACCTCCCTCTCCCTGGCGACAGACTCCAGCACAACATTACTATACACTCTACACTATTACACACTACTACACTATCATACACTACTACACTATACACTACTACACTATACACAACAAAACACTAATTACACTATACAAACCAAACTATACAATACACTACTATACACAACTACACTATACAATACACTACTATACACTCTACACTATTACACACTACTACACTATTATACACTACTACACTATACACAACAAAACACTAATTACACTATACAAAACTACACTATACAGTACACTACTATACACTACCACACTATACACTACTATATACTACACTATACACAACTACACTATACAATACACTACTATACACCACCACACTATACACTACTATATACTACACTATGCACAACTACACTATACAATACACTACTATACACTCTACACTATTACACACTACTACACTATTATACACTACTACACTATACACTACTACACTATACACAACAAAACACTAATTACACTATACAAAACTACACTATACAGTACACTACTATACACTACCACACTATACACTACTATATACTACACTATACACAACTACACTATGCAATACACTACTATACACTCTACACTAATACACACTACTACACTATCATACACTACTACACTATACACTACTACACTATACACAACAAAACACTAATTACACTATACAAAACTACACTATACAATACACTAATATACACTCTACACTATTACACACTACTACACTATCATACACTACTACACTATACACTACTACACTATACACAACAAAACACTAATTACACTATACAAAACTACACTATACAATACACTACTATACACTCTACACTATTACACACTACTACACTATTATACACTACTACACTATACACTACTACACTATACACAACAAAACACTAATTACACTATACACAACTACACTATACAATACACTAATATACACTACCACACTATACACTACTATATACTACACTATACACAACTACACTATACAATACACTACTATACACTCTACACTATTACACACTACTACACTATCATACACTACTACACTATACACTACTACACTATACACAACAAAACACTAATTACACTATACAAAACTACACTATACAATACACTACTATACACTACCACACTATACACTACTATATACTACACTATACACAACTACACTATACAATACACTACTATACACTCTACACTATTACACACTACTACACTATCATACACTACTACACTATACACTCTACACTATTACACACTACTACACTATCATACACTACTACACTATACACTACTACACTATTACACACTACTACACTATTATACACTACTACACTATACACTACTACACTATACACAACAAAACACTAATTACACTATACAAAACTACACTATACAATACACTACTATACACTACCACACTATACACTACTATATACTACACTATACACAACTACACTATACAATACACTACTATACACTCTACACTATTACACACTACTACACTATCATACACTACTACACTATACACTACTACACTATTACACACTACTACACTATCATACACTACTACACTATACACTACTACACTATACACAACAAAACACTAATTACACTATACAAAACTACACTATACAATACACTACTATACACTACCACACTATACACTACTATATACTACACTATACACAACTACACTATACAATACACTATTATACACTCTACACTATTACACACTACTACACTATTATATACTACTACACTATAAACTACTACACTATACACAACAAAACACGAATTACACTATACACAACTACACTATACAATACACTACTATACACTACCACACTATACTCTACTACACTATACTATATACTACACTTTACACTACTACACTATACACTACTATACACTACTACATAATACACAACTGTACACTACTACACTATACACAACTTGACTATACAATACACTACTAGACTATACACTACTAGACTATACACTACTACACGACTATACACTACTACACTATACACTATTATACACTACTACACTGGACAATGCTATGCATTTTAACACGTAGGCTTTCGCGACCAGTATTAGACCTAATAAAGATTTTTGGTTAGACTGTGCCAGTATAAATGCTGGATTTAATTAACAGCGAAACTTCGTAATCAAATTGTAAATGTTACGTGACAAACCATACGGACTGTGTCGGATGGTGGATGGTTACGACACATTTATACTTACGTGATCTAACCCAAACACCTTCATTGTGAACACTACTATACACTACGACACAATACACAACTATACACCACGACACTATACACTACTGCACTATACAATACACTACTACACTACTATATACTACACTAACTATACTATACACTACAACACACTGCTATACACTAATACACTACTATACACTAATACATCACCTCACACTACTGTACACTACACTATACACAACACTCTACTATACTATACAGACTATACATTACAATATACACTACAATACACTACAATACACTACACTATACACTACTATACACTACTGTACACTACACTATACACAACACTCTACTATACTATACACACTATACATTACAATATACACTACAATATACACTACACAATGCACTACACAATACACTACACTATACACTACACTATACACTACACTATACACTACACTATACACTACTATACACTACACAATACACTACACAATACACTACACTATACACTACTATACACTACACAATACACTACACTATACACTACACTATACACTACTATACACTACACAATACACTACACTATACACTACACTATACACTACTATACACTACACAATACACTACACTATACACTACACTATACACTACTATACACTACACTATACACTACACTATACACTACTATACACTACACAATACACTACACTATACACTACACTATACACTACAATACACTACACTATACACTACTATACACTATACACTACCATCCGACACATTCATATTTACGTAATATAACAAATAAATAAATATATATTATGGATGATATTGCTCGCGACAGCCTAAGTGTTAAACTGATGTTTCCTTGTTCCACCAACCCCCAAGCTGTTACCCCCACCCAGGCTGCGATTTTCTTTCTACGGCGATCACAATTTGACATGGCTCACAGTACTTGGTCAATACACTGCTGGATGAAGCCTCCCCTCCGAGGGGGGATGTCCAGCATTAATTGTTTATTAACTTTTCTGTCAAGATATTTGCGTAAAAAGCAAAGTCGGACACGATTTACAACTTAGCAAAGAAATCTGGGCGGAGTTGCGCTACCGTGGCGCTGAAAACCTCGCGCAATGAACTTGGCGACTTGGGGTCGATTCCTGGCCAAGGCTAACAGCGGCATTGATGTTGTTACATGCTGTGATGGTGCCCCTAACTTGCCAATTCCCCACCCCGCTCCCCTTGACCAGCATGGTGAAGTATGTTCAAACAACCCACTACCCACATTGACCAGCATGGTGAAGTATGTTCAAACAAACCCCATTAACCACATTGACCAGCATGGTGAAGTATGTTCAAACAACCCACTACCCACATTGACCAGCATGGTGAAGTATGTTCAAACAACCCCACTACCACATTGACCAGCATGGTGAAGTATGTTCAAACAACCCCACTACCACATTGACCAGCATGGTGAAGTATGTTCAAACAACCCTACTACCACATTGACCAGAATGGTGAAGTATGTTCAAACAACCCACTACCACATTGACCAGGATGGTGAAGTATGTTCAAACAACCCCACTACCACATTGACCAGCATGGTGAAGTATGTTCAAACAACACACTACCACATTGACCAGAATGGTGAAGTATGTTCAAACAACCCACTACCACATTGACCAGGATGGTGAAGTATGTTCAAACAACCCACTACCCACATTGACCAGCATGGTGAAGTATGTTCAAACAACCCACTACCCACATTGATCAGCATGGTGAAGTATGTTCAAACAACCCACTACCCACATTGACCAGCATGGTGAAGTATGTTCAAACAACCCACTACCCACATTGACCAGCATGGTGAAGTATGTTCAAACAACCCCACTACCACATTGACCAGCATGGTGAAGTATGTTCAAGCAAACCCACTACCCACATTGACCAGCATGGTGAAGTATGTTCAAGCAAACCCACTACCCACATTGACCAGCATGCTGAAGTATGTTCAAACAACCCCCCACGAACGACATGGATCAAGAAAGCATTCGCCCTGTGTGTTGATTCATTATTCAAACTTTTGATAGGTTTGGGAATTATATTGCAGTAACAATAAGAATAATCCCACTAAACTCAAACGGTAATTTTATCAGACTCTAAAGTGGGTTACTATTAAATGCCAGTTGCAACGTTGCGCAGGATCAAAAGCGCGCCTGGCAGATGAAATGCGTTATTGATGGTAAAGCTATGGGCATGTGCGGAAAATAAATAAATGGCCCGCATACAAAACGACTCGGAGCGGCTTGCAGAACCAATCCCAGTAAGTTGAGCGTCACTGTGAACACAATAAATCTTAACTCTTCGCCCTCCCCCCGCGCCCCCCAAAAGTGAGGCGCAATCATCTGTTTGAAGACACGCACACACACAAAAAAAAACATTCCGCTTCATGCTAAACAATTTGGCGGACGCGTTAAGTGAGTTACGCGTCCGTGTAGATTAATTGGTAAAAGTGACGAATGATCAGTCGAGCTCCATTTTCTTTTCTATAAAAAAAACCCCCCACCACCACGAGCAGGGATATGTATCCCCGCCCTCTCTTTGGCGTGCGGCATGCCTAGTTGTGCCTTAACTGATGGATCGCCATTTGCGAGACACATTAGCAATGTATGGGCTATATATTCACGTGACAACGCTTTGGCAGCAGCGCGCGCAGTTGGTCATGAGGATCCGCAATAAGTTTAAATCCATTTGTGTTGCGATTCCCGAGTGCTGGCGCAGAAGCGCATGCCGCATAAACAATACTATACATCCCCCGTGTGGCCGCACAGTTGGTGCTGGGGCGTTCAGTTTTCATTCATTAGGTATAACCCTGCGAGCAATGCGGCTCTTGACTCGGGTGCAACCGCAACAAAACAACAACACGAACAAAGAAACGTCTTAAAGTGACTACGCGCAACAGACAAATCCTGAACAAAACAACAAAGTCTTCTTTGGTTCTTTCGGTAAAGTCACGTAGAATGAGAATAAAATAATAAATTGATAAAATAAAATAACACAATAATATTCTCCCGACGTTTCGACCACAACACAAGCGGCCTTCATCAGGTGAAGGGACGAGACTGTCTGGTAGGACAGCGCTGGAGTGAAAAAGCCACGCTCAGATCACGACCTTTAAGCTGTGTGAGAAGAAACAAAGCGCCTTGACAAAGGAATTAGCATATAATCTAGCATTGAAATGGCTGAATGATTAGCTTGTGACTGGTCACAGAAATAGCTATGTTAAAATTAAAGCATACACATCCGCAGAGCTGTCCTACAAGACAGTCTCGTCCCTTCACCTGATGAAAGCCGCTTGTGTTGTGGCCGAAACGTCGTGAGAATATTATTGTGTTATTTTATTTTATCAATTTATTATTTTATTCTCATTCTACGTGACTTCACCGAAAGATCCAAAGAAGATGAATCATTGCAGTCACGAAAGCTTTAAATCAAAATTTAAAACAACAAAGTCTTCCAGAAAAAAAAAAACCACCGCGTTTAAACGCTGTGTGCGTGATTGAATGGACATCACCATGGCCGGCCACCTTTGTCTCCCCACTGCCGATGTCAACGCACAACACGCTAAGGTACTCAACATACCCATTCAAGGCCGAGTGAACAACAGTGGAAGCCCGAGATTCGGCGTAAGAAGAAAAGAAATAACCGGCCAGAAATGACCGTAATAGTTTTAGGCGTGTTTCGTGACTTGCCCGAGGAATTGTTCCAAAGAATTACAGCGTTGTATGAATAATAGATGTAAAGACT
Source organism: Petromyzon marinus (assembly GCF_048934315.1). Lineage (NCBI taxonomy): Eukaryota > Metazoa > Chordata > Hyperoartia > Petromyzontiformes > Petromyzontidae > Petromyzon > Petromyzon marinus. Next base: position 8,199,975 of record NC_133710.1, on the reverse strand, counting down.
CTTCTCGTTCCCATCATGGTTACTGGGAATAAAAACGTTTGGAATTGAAGTGCAATGACCCTTCCAGTAGCTATTGCTTGAACCATCACCCATTGTGTAACATTTTCACTCGAGGACAGCGTTATCATTGACTGTGAGTCTTTATTATTTGTGCTTGTGCATCACTGCCAATGCAGTATCGGCGTTTTTTTTTACAGTTATCTTTAAAAAAACGATTTTTAATGATTATGAAAGATTTGCTCGTGACGCACCGCGGGAAGAAGAGTAGAGTCAAGGATGCAATGGATGGAGAAAAAGAAAGGAAGGCGGAGGGATACCAGGACTGAAGTCCCCAATACGGACAAAGAAGGCATGGCACGAGATGATAGTCAGGAAGGAGCACCGGGGCAGAAAATAGGGAATGACCCAGCCAAGATATCGGTGATAATGAGATGTATGTTGAACTTGTGTCGCACCATACGTAGCCAGCCGTGCTAATCGGAGGTGCGGGGGAAGAACGACAAACTTAACGTGAAAAGCAGCTCTTAAGAAATTCGTTTTCAAACCAGATTTAAAGGTGCAATGCTCCGGTGACTTCCTAATATCGGAAGCAAGAGCGTTCCAGACGGCCGCAGAAGCGCGTCTGAAAGCGCGGTGACCGTCTTTGTTCGATGGCCAGCCAAGAGCGGCTGCTGCTAGGATGACCGGAGACGATCAGAGAGGAGGGAAGGGTGAGAGAGCTTAGGAAGGAGTGATCCGCATGAACCGGCAACGTCTGTTTTCAGAGGGGGCGGAGAGAGGGGTAGGGCATTTGGAGTGGGGGTGGCACACACATACACACAAGTCACGTGATTTACGGGAGGCTTGAGCTGATTTGAGGCAGGGATTAGATTTGTTGTTGTTGGTGAATTCAATGGAAGCGAAACATGGACAAGATGGCCTGGTTCATGTCCATGCACTTTGTAGCCGCACTCACAAGCTTTTCTGAATGTTTTTCTTGTTGTTCCGTACGTAACTTTCGTAAAATTGATCTTTAAAACTAGGGTGAGACGGCATGAGTGGCATTCTGCATCGTTCGTGCTCAGAATATTGCAACCCCATTATCGCACGACGATTAAGCAAAAACTTATCTCTTAGCCAATTCGTCAGCTGGGTCCAGTTTGCCTGGCACAAAGCGTGGTTCCTGCATTAACTCGATGCCTTTGGAGTAAGAAAAACAAATGGGTAGGGTGCTTATCGCATCGTAGGCGTGAAGAAAAGAAACCCCGTGATTGTATATTTTACATTTCGACTCCTACAATCGGTACACGGTGAACAGGGAACACCTTGCCGCAATTGTATTCGCGGTACTTGATTAATCATGGTAACCTTTATGCACTCTCTGTGGTTTTAAAGTCTTTCCGAGATACAAAACGCGGAGACATTGCAGCTATATGGATGTTATCTCCCTCGCCTGGTGAGCAGGAGGTCGTGGTTTCGATCCCAGACTCTGACTATGCCTGTTGTATATTAGGAGTCCGCGTGTTATCTATCCCCGTGGTGGTCGCGTGGATATTTCTCTGGGTCCTTCAGTATTTCCTTGCACATTTATAAACATGTATTTATTCTATTTGGCTGCTACAATAAATTCTCACAGAATGATATGCACCACTTCGATAAGCTATTATGTGTGGCCAGGTCTCCCCTTACAATGTGAATAGCTCAGTGTGTTTTACCTGATTAAATAACACAGTTTAGTTTCTGGATGTGAAAGACATCACGTGAGAAACATTGAATATATATACATATAAACATATTTATACATGTGCTTGAAAGTGACCAGATTGAGGATGATGAATTTGTTTTATTTGTGCCGATAAGTGCACTCATGCGTAGCGTAAATGGTGTGTGAGAAAACATAACCATATTTGCATGAACTAATTATAAATGCGTTGCTTGGAGGAACATTTGCACCCTGGCATTCTAAGCAGAAAACTTGAACATGGAGGAGAAAATAATCCAGAAAACGATTCTAAAAGCTGTTTTAAATTGTATTTATTAAAGCACATTACGGCCTCAAATTTGTTCGCCTTTTTTTGTACAGCCGCCGTAATGTGGGTTCATTTCCAGGTCATGTGCATAATTCATACCTGTCAAACCCTGATCAGTGGCCACCTTTTTACAGACCAATTCGGACCTAATTGGTCACCCCGTGCTCTTACAAATCTCATCGTTCATCCTACAAAATCCCACCATAAGGGAGAAACACAAACACATAGACGCATTTTTCCTCATTTTGTTTTTGCCCTTATTGGAATGGCTGTACGCCGTATGGAGCTGAAAACTCAATTTCCCTACACAAGAATACGGGCAAACCGTATGGGTTGACAGGTATGATAATTTTTAAACTGGTGTTAAAAGCCTGTCTTGGGGCAGGGGGCTCCCTCAGATTGACCCGCCACTGTGTGGAAGCATCACGACCCGGTGAAACAAGCCTGGATTTTGTGTTTCCCTGGCAACACAACTCGCACATGTGCAGTGTATAGCCTTGGTAGGTGCTTACTAACACCACCCAACAATCTGGAGTCGGTGTGCTTGCTGGGAGCTATCATATTTTTCACGCTGGGTGGTAGAAGCACATGCTATGGGGATGCTATCGTGGGGGCAGTGGTTATCTCACTGGACTTGCGATCCAGGGGTTGCCGGGACAATTTGCCAGCGCAGCAATAGGGCAACTTTCTTAAATTTCCCGCCAACGTATCCTTGTTCACCCAGCAGTTCAAATGAAATTGCATCTGGTGAAGATGCTATTCTGACAAATCGCCCGAAGATGCTGGATGTAATTACCAGCGAAACGTCGTACTCAAATTCTAAATGTTGTGGATTCACTCTTCAAACACACCGGTGGACTGAAGAAGTTACTAATTGGCATTTTGTTAAGGTGACACATTTTTTACTGATTGGCCATGTCGGGTGGTGGAGGGTTGCAACGCATTTATACTGAAGCGATCTATCCCAAAACGATTTTATGATGAATAATACTGGTCGCGAAAGCCTACGTGTTAAACTGACCAGATGTTATTGGCAATAACACTCCAGGGAAACTATTCGGGCCCTGTTCTATCTTGTATGTGAACTCGTGATACGACGTGGAGCATCTGAATAGCCCATCGGCCTCTTGAGTTTTCAGACTAACGCACCTGTATTAAGAAACACGTTTACTGCTGGGAGGAGATGCAGAGCAATTTCTGCTATGCACTACTTGGGATATTAGCACCGCTGGACTTTCTGACTAAGGGAGCGATGTAATGAATTTGTGATTGATAAAAAAAATTGAATGCATCCAAGTAATTCAAGCACAACTGCTGGATATAAACGGTACATTAAGGCTAGAGCCAGGCATCTCGTGGGCCCGCAGGAAGGGTGTAAGATTAACAAATGTGCAGTTGAATCAAGGAGGGCAATCGTCAGCGAATGTCAGAGGGCAAGGGGACTCTGGATAAAGCGAAGAGGGCCCTTAGCTTGGGTGCAGAAGACGAAGATTTGGCCTCTGAGTGAAGAGCAGGTATTACAAATGAGTGCTTTAGCGTTGGAATGGTGTTTTGCTTTTCGCCCATGATCCGAGGGGTTTGGCTGGTAGCACCCGGGATGCCAAAGGCTACTAGTATCTACTATGGCCAGTATCGACCATGACCAGAAATCGTTAGAGTAAATTCCATCTGTTTTCTAGAGCACAATTAATATTTACTTTCACATTCCGTTGTTTCGTATCACGTTTTGTTTATTCCCAAAATTGTATTCTGTTGTCATACTACGGTAGTGTATTGTTTGCATTTATTCTCATAATAAGGCTACCGTGGTTGTACCTTGCTGTCATGCGTGATTAACATCGAGAGAAAACATTCGTCAAGAAAATAATAATCAACTCTTTGCCACCCGGTGAGGCGACCAGGAAGCCAACAGCTCAAGGAGCATTTACGTTGTGAGTGGGTAAGGTCCTTATGGGCTCAGCCAGTGCATCTCTGACGCTCAATGGATTGCGGCAGCTGGAGCTGCAGTGATTCGACCTGCGTGCGGCCCTATGATGTGTAATGATGAAGGGTTGTGATTGGATTTCAGAATCGATTCTTTTTTTTGTGTTGCCATCGCTGTGCTGTATGGAATATCGAGTGGCTGCAGTGTTTACTTGAAGCAATTACATACAGCATCCTGTCATCGTCATCAGCAGCAGCCATGCTCAATCCCCTGCTGGATGAAGGGATCCATGAGCCATTACCGTCTCTCGTATAATCTTGAATATATGAAACCACCTCGCACCTCGCCTGCACAAGAGTTGAATTCATTGCTGCATCTCCATCGGTGGAGGACCCCCCCCAACCCTCCCAGGAGGCGTTAAGATTCCGTGGCTGTCACTCTCGATATTCGCGATGTCCTGTCTAGCGCCGTGTCTTGCCCAAGCCCATTGACTTTTCATTGCAATTTCATAGGGGCCGTCCATAAATGACGTCACGCGATTTTGGACGATATTTGACCTCCTCCCCCCCTAGTCACACGGCGTCACAAAAAGTCAGACCCCCCCCCCCTAAAATATGACGTCACAAAGCTTTGCCCCCCCCCCCAAAAAATAAAATAAAACATGCTTCAAATCGCTTTAAACTGTTGTCATTGTAGTGCGTATTTAATGTGGCGCTGAACTCTGATGTTGTAGGAGAAAACATTTATTAAAAAGTCTATTTAACTAAGTAGAACGTGTCGTCTATATTTATTTAAAGTTGCGCATGTAGATGTGACGTCACATTTCTCAAACACCCCGCCCCCCCCCCTCGTCACACATCGTCACAAATGTCTGACCCCCCCCCCCCCCAGCTGCTTGACGTCATTTATGGACGGCCCCATATTCGTCTTTAAACCTATGCACGCTCTACAATCCACGCGTTCCTCTTTGCCTCTCAATGTAATGTTAACCATGCATCTCTTTATTTGCTCCATTGCACACTATTCATTTTTGTTGTTGTATTTTTTTAAAATCTAATACATACTTAAAACTTTTAGTTATCAGCAACGATCAATCCATTGCCGGATGAAGGCCTGAAGCCACCACCATATCACGCAAGCCTGCGATGTGACACAACCACCGAAAGCAAAACAATTGTTTCACGCGTGATTCAACGCACAGCTCGCGAGTGCAAGAGTTGAGTTTGATCCAGGGATCAATGGAATGGCACGTGTCTCGTGGCAGAGCCGTGCTCTGGAGAGATGGATTCCTCTAAGATATATCGAGGGCTTTTAGCCTGGCCAGGGGCAGTTTCATGTTCTCACAAAAGATGCTGGTAATCGTTAGTATAGTCATAGTGGGGTTTTTTTCTTCACTTGGGGGGGGGGGGGGGGCGGGGGGGGTAGCGTGTCAAGAAATTGAGACTGAAATGGAGATAGGAATGGCCACCTTTCATGACAATCAAGAAATGTCCATAAAATAACATGGTGTTAGACAAACCCAGACAAAACTGACATTTTACCATCCGTGCAGGGATGACGATGGTCCATTCGTTTTCATGAACGCAGAGAATTGCCGATATATTCCATAAATAAGGCATTTTTGTCAAACTATACATGATTACTTTCACCATTATACCTTCTAGAAGGAAGGTGTAAATGTGACAAATTACACTTCCCTAAATGGGAGGTGTTGTTTGGGCCATTTGGGCGATCATGAATAGTTCCTTCACAGCTATCTCATTGCTGTACTTTTCCTCTGTGCATCACGACACGTTTTATCTGAGAACGCTTCCATCCCCCGTGTCTTAAAAAAAATGTGATGCACCATGGGCACTTTATGCACTTATGTGTAGTGGTCTAATGCGCGCAGGGTTTGCAAACGGCATTTGCGTTATGTACCGGGTTGCAGACAGTGAGGTCAGCTGAGGATAGGCAGGTGCAGGCGGGTGGCCTGGGTGACAGCAGACAGAGAGGCGCCAGCAATTAGGGAAAGAGGCAGTGATTGGCTGGCTGCATATGCAGACGCGGAGCAGGCGCCAGGGAGGCGAGAGATCGTGGCGATAAGGGGGGGAGAACACGTGAGGGAGGCGTCGGGATGACGCCGGTTTAATGAGGGCCATCTGAGGGCAATTATTGAGTGAGAAGATATAAAGCAGATATGAGGGGAAACCCGAGTTGAGTTGCTTTTGAGTGAAGACAAGAGAGAATTCAAGAGAAGTCCGGGACCCCGCGCTCCACACCTCGTCCTCTCCAGCGGTGTTGGCTGATCCCCCGCTGGAGGCAAGGGCGAGGATGGAGGAGTGAAGGTGGACAGGCTAGCAGTAGAGAGGCTAGCAGAATCCTAAGTGTGCGTGTGATACGGCTAGCAGTGGAGAAGCTATCAGAGTGTACAGTGGAAGGCTAGCCGTGGAGAAGCTAGCAGAGTGTATAGTGACAGGCTAGCCGTGGAGAAGCTAGCAGAGCGTACGGTGGGAATCTACCAGAGTGTGTAGTGATAGGCTAGCAGCGGAGAGGCTAGATAGTGAGAGAGAGCAGGCTAGCGGAGCGAGAAGAGCGTAGCAGGCGAGCAGCGCAAGCGGAAGAGTTGCTACGGAGTCACGTGGTGTTAAACGCAAAGAGTTCTGTTCGAATGAAGTGACACAGGAGAAAAATAAGAAGTTGTCCTTGTGAAATGACACCACTACATATTTATTTATAGTGACTCGCTTACCTTGCCTCGGCTTTGCACTCCTGTTGGTTTTTTTGGTATTGTTTTTGTAAGTTGCTGGCCCGCCCCTACTCCAAAAACAGCTTCGCGGCTCCTTGAAGATTTGACATACGTAGGCTTTCTCGACCAATATCAAGATTTCACAACATTCAGACAGTGAAGTTAAATTATAATTTGATGGTGATGAGAGGTTGACTCGTTTAAGGAAATGCCCACAGGAATGCTTTGGGTTGAGAAAGTTTGCAGAGGAAGGATTTAAATTGGGCAAAATATGGAGTTAAACTTTGGGTCTGGCACGTCACCGCCATCTGGATTTTACCCATTGGCAAGCAAAGGAGATGGGGAACTGTAGTTTGGTTGCCAGGTTCCAGAATAAATGTGAAAAAAAATGGATAACGAGGTTTTTCAAGACTCCCATCGAGTTGCGTTACTGTAAAATTATCTATATTATTAGTGTGGTATTCTGGTATAACCCGAGTTTGATTCTCGACCATGGCTAACATCACCGTTAAGTGATATAAGACTCAGACTTCACGCTTCACCAACACCTACTGACCAATGTGCTGAATAATCATCAAACAAACCCCCATTATGCACACGCCATCCAGCAGTGGATCGATATGATTGTTTAATTCGACAGCAACAGCTATATGGCACTTTCCACTTTATTTTGGACAGAGGGCCTACTCGCTGAGCAGGCTGTTGCAATCGTGGCACAGATAGTGCAGTAAACATATTAAATCAATGAAGCCTTCAGTTAACCTGTTGAGTGCCAATTGAGGTGCATTATGGGGTGACTAATCGCGCTGGAGGATAAGCATGAGTGCATTATTATTTTATTTTGTCAACAATAATTGCAATGGGTTTATAACGTTTAAATATTATTCGTGTATATTTTTGGGAACGTTTCACCCCAGTTAAATTGAAAATTGTTCAATTAGAAATCATGATTTATTTTGAAATCTTAAAGGCGGTTGGCCGCATTTCTTAGGGAATGGCTGTGGAAGACGTTTTTCCACAGGGCTTCTCTCCTGACAAAACCATGAAGTGGCCTTTTTTTCGCCTTTATACAGCATGATTGCCATTCCACTATGAGTTTGTTAGTTCTATGGCAACCAAACAGTACTCGAATTGTAAATGTTGTGGGTTTACTCTCCAACACACCGGTGTGCTGCACTAGTAACGAATTGGCATGTTTTGTTTACCTCATAAACCTTACTAATTGGCTGTCTTGAGTGGTGGCGGGTTTAACGACGCATTTATATTTACGTGATCTTACCCAAAAACCTCCTTAATGGAGATATTCAAAATTTCAAAGCTCAAATGTTGAAAATTTAAGTGCTAAACCACATCATGTAATGGGATTGTTGGTTGTTGCAGTCATTTGTGACCAGGCTGAGATGCTCCGAGTTTGTGATTGAACAATCATATGTGCTGGTTTATATTTGTGCACGATATACATTGTTTTATTACGATCAGTATCATCCTCATACAAGTGCTACACAAGAAAACGCGGTTTTAATCACAGGTAGCTACCCAATTCTGAACCCAGGATCATTTCAGTGGTGCTGGCCCAGTGCTCTAACACCGAGGCACCCAGCCAAATCATATTTGCAGTGATATTTTAATTTGGAATTTTCTGTGGTGACAAGGTCAGGGGGTCACGAGTAATGCCGCTGATGTCACCGCACCTGACCGTTGCTTCCATCCGTGAGCACTCGCAAGCCGCTACACCGTCAACACCCAGCCTCGACGAGCCACTGTTACAGATTCATTGTCAACCATACTCTGAGTTGAGGTCATCCCCGTTGGTTACTGACCTCTGGGTGCCACTCTGGTGCCTGTCTCAGTGACCTGCCCTGCTCCATCCAGCACGCGTCCCACCCATCGCAACCTCCTCTTTCTGATTTAAAACTACACATATTTAATGTCATGTTCTTTTTTTAACTGAATCTTTCCTTGGCATATATTGTGATAAAAATGAGTCATTTTCTCCACATGCAACCACATTCAAATGCAAAAATAGCATTGTCTGGATACTCCGCGAAAGCTCAGCTCTCTGGCTGGCATGGCAACATAGTCTTTACATGTTCCTAAAATAGTGCAGCCCTGCAATTACTTGTTCACGTCACTACTGGTGGAAGGGCCTTCACTAGATGACCCGCCCTTCTGGACATTTGTAAAAAACGAGCTTCATAGCTCATCGGATTCTTCCGGTCTAAATATTCTGACTGACTAGATAGTGCTCACAAAAGCCCCACTCGAGGGTATTTTGGGCTACTCTCCCATGCTGGACAAATAACTTGGTAGAGTTGGCAGTACCCATGCTTCATCCCACCACACACAATATAGCAATTCACTAACTGTGGTGTACCCAATTATACTGCTGGGTGGACAGAGGCAGTTGGCATTCAATAAAATTGCACCATTGTTTGCGAAGCCATTGGTCTCACCGTTACGCCGCCTGAAGTATGGCTTCAGCACTGACTTCTCCGCTCTGCCAAAATGGCTGTTAAAGGCCACAGCAGTGGCAGACGGCAACTATACCGAGCACTATAACAGTCTGCTGATCTCCTTTTAACAAAGACAAAGGGGCGACTTTTTGTTATCTCTACTCTTAGTTCAAAAGACGGGACACTCTGACGAACTCGGTCGGGCTTTTGGGAGGAATTGAACTGCCGACTCCGTGGAAAGCTGGCCCGTTGCCAAATTGTACCAACCCGTCTGCTGCCTTGATGGCAGGGGATTCTATTGAGTGTAAAAGCGTGCAAGGGGAAAATAACCACCCGAGGGTTTTCGTATCGTAGCAACACGTCGCGCTGCCCGGGCGCTGTCCGTTTCAGTACTGGCTCGCTAAAGTGAGAGGCTCGCCGCCTAGCCCTGTCGCTTGGCGCGCGGTTGCATTTTGAGATTTAAAAAAAAATATATATATTGGATACAATTTATAAAAAATTTATTCCAAAACTTACATTTTAAGCTGCGCACGTGCACATGACCGAACCAATAGACTCTTCCGTAACACGTTAGAAATGTTTAACGTGAGTGGCTTCTCTGCCGTTTTATCAGTTCGCCGTTAGGAGTGTCTCGTCTCCTTTCTTTCTTAACAGACTAAGCAGAAAAGGCAGATAAGTGGTAGGAGTCAATTTATTCCCGCGTTTTTCATTTTAAATGTGTCTTCGTTTACCCATTAATGCTTCAGCCGAGTCTTAACATTTTTTTTGTCCGGCGGGTGTTGGTTTGATGCTTCCGCAGTGAAATGGTTCGTACACTCGACTTGCGATCTTGCAATCCAGAGGTTGCCAGTTCAATTCCCCGGTACGGACGTTGACGCAATGGATTTTAAGCACCCTGACCAAATTTTCAACAGTCACGACAGGAGATCGGACCAGAAAGCCTCTGCAATGCAGATCCATTGTGCTGACCATTACACCACAGCAGCATCACTCATCATTAGACTGCAGCAGCATTTTCATTGAATAAAAAAAAAATTCCTGCAGCATAACATCTGGCCACCTCCTGAACGGTGAAAGTACAATGATCACCTTCAAGCGTTCTTGGCAAACAGACATGGCGTCATTCGCGAGACTCCATCACAACACCGTTCATCGATTGGTAACCTACTTGCTGTACTGTATTTCTACAGGCCACTCGTAAACATGATACACTCTTTGTATCACAATACAAACCAACCCTAGTCTTCAATCATTTGCGTTAGAAAGGCTACACCTATGGGTTGCTACCTGTCCTGGTTTTCCGAGAGATAACTGTCCTAGGGGGTCTGTAATTAGTCTTGCCGGAGAGATGAAACATTTAAAGTCCCGGTTTGTTGGTTACACGCATTTCTCCCCTCTTCCAGTCTGGTGAGATATTCCCCTTCTCATTAAGGGTCCCGGTTTTTCCTATCGCAAAGGTGACAACACCTCGTGTGGCCACTACTTGCAAGCATGTACACTATATAGAATTCGGCCGTACATTTCAGATGATTTGTAGATGTCGGTAATGGTCGGTTTAATCACAACGTGGCTTTTCATTTAGACAAGTCGAAACATTCCCAGTGTTTTTGTCGACTAAGTAATTGCGGTTGCACCCGATTCAAGAGCCGAATGGCTCACAGGGTTATACCAAATAAATGAAACTGAATAGTGGCCCACTCAAGGCCATACATGTGTGGGCAGTTCTGTTTTCCACATTTGTGAGATATTCTTCTCTCACGTGATATGTCCCAGGTTGTTTCATTGGTCAGAGGTGGCGACCATAGTTTTTATATGCGAAACACATCTCTCCCATAAAACAGATCTCTCTGTAATAGTATCAGTCCACCAGCATTGATTCAAGGAAGCCTGATTCTGCTGATGGGACAGTGTGTCAAAACCGGCCCAGAGTTGCCGGTCTTGTCATCATCATCATAATCATCATAATTTAAACCTGTAACGCACCACTGCTGCAAAGCATTTGTTCGCTCTCATGCAGAGAGAACGACTCAGAGGCACGCGGAGGAACCACAGCTAAGCGGGAAGGTAGCAGCAACACGATGGGCCGGCACCAACAATTGCCAAAGCTCTGTGGTCCTCTAAATATTTAGATATTTTCGGACAATTAATGAGTATTTACATGTGGGAGGAAACCGGAGAGATGCTGCTGAAAATATGCACGCCCAGAAGGCGGTGCGGCTGATGGGCTGCGTGAGAATTTTTTTTGTTTCATTTATGGAGATGGATATGTGAAGGAGAAGGGTTTTTTTCCTTATTTATTTTGCCGGATAAAAGCGTTGTGTGCCGCAAAACTGCAGCTGGTGCAATGCCCCGAGAGCGGAGAAATGTCAACGTTACTTTGAAGCGGCGCATTTTAAAACAAATAAGCGGAGGGAACGGAGAAGGGAAAGAAAAAAACAGATCGGTGTAATTGCCGCACAGAACATGCTGCACGGAGTGGGCTTAAGAGCTCTAACAAATGTGGCAATTATGTTTAGAGTTTCACAAGCCATTAAAGAAATCAGCGGCGTTATTTCCTGAGGAAGAAATAAATAGGGTTTTTTTTCCCTTTCCGAAAACGAGCGATGTGTTCCCTCGGTGCAAATGTGATCGTGTTTATCGTTCATTTAGTGGTTTATTTGAGTGCTTTTGTTAACTGGGAATGTGTTTTGTCAAGAGATGTTTCAGTGATTTAACAGGCATTTGATTAGTTAGTAATCATCGTCGTCGTCTTCAGCAGCAGCAGTAGAAGCCAGGTTCAATACACTGTTGGAAGAAGGCCTTCCCGATCAGCCACCATCTCCTCCAATCACGCGATGCAAGTGTCTACCTAGCACCCGCACACAAGCTGATTTCATCACCCTTATTGGTGAATACAAAAAAATATAATTTACAGACCTTTGACAATCCACATTTGAATGAAGGTGTCACCACGCCTTCCTTTCCGATATTAGGAAGCCGCTGGAGCTATGCACTTGTACATAAAGATTGAAAACGGATTTTTTTAGAACTGCTTTTATTGTGTTTAGTTTGTTATTCTTCCCCCTGCACCACCGACTAGCGCGGTTGGCTACGCATGGTGCGATATACGTTCTACGTGTATAGATACGCACATTTTGAAAGAGGTAGGAGTACCCACGTTGTACTACACCACACTCAATCTGTCAATAGACGAACTGTGGTGAAACCCATTTATACTGCTGATGGGACAGAGACAGTGGGTGTGGGTGATTCAATAAACTTGCAGCGGTGATTCAACTGTCGTGCCGGGAAAACTAAATAGCGACCTTTGGATTTCAAGTTCAGTTTGCTAACCATCATTGCATGACAGCATGGACTTAAAGTTATCTGTTTGTGAAGGTGCAAAAAAGATAAATATTTTTCATGGGCAGGGCGTATTCCACATTTCAGTGTCAACTGTGCAACACGTTTACAAAGTAGTAATTAATTTAACCAACACGTGTGTAAATCGAGAAAATGTATTTTTCGATTTAAAGCTTTCGTGACTGCAGGGATTCTAATCCTTTGTTCTTTCGGTAAAGTCACGTAGAAGGGAAATAATAAAATAATAAAAATAAAATAAAATTCTCACGACGTTTCGGCCAAAACGCAATCAGCCGTCCTCAGGTGCAGAAAGACGCTGTCTTTTCGACAGCTGTGTACTTCACCTGAGGATGGCTGCTTGCGTTGTGGCCGAAACGTCGTGAGAATTTTAAGTTATTGTGTTTTATTTTTATTATTGTATTATTTCCCTTCTACGTGACTTTACCGAAAGAACCAAGAATATTATAATATTTATGTTATACATAACGTAACATTTAACATATAAATTGCGTGGTATCCGTTAGTCGAGTGTTTTCAAAGCCCTCATTTAGTTTACCCGCGAATTAAATGTCACGATGTGTCTGTTTTGTTGAAAGTAAACACATTAATTTATTATTGGGAGACGGAATTAGAATACGCTTAAAAATATATATTTAAGCAAATAGTGCCAAATGTTGGAATCTTACGTCTTAAACTGCCTTAACCCCATAAAACTCTTAAAACAATTCAGTTAATAGCACTACAAAGAGTGCCAAACGACAAATTATATAATTAACAGATTATATACATATAGTGAGGGAAAAAAAGTATTTGATCCCCTGGTGATTTTGTACGTTTGCCCACTGACAAAGAAATGATCAGTCTATAATTTTAATGGTAGGTTTATTTGAACAGTGAGAGACAGAATAACAACAAAAAAATCCAGAAAAACGCATGTCAAAAATGTTATAAATTGATTTTCATTTTAATAAGGGAAATAAGTATTTGACCCCTCTGCAAAACATGACTTAGTACTTGGTGGCAAAACCCTTGTTGGCAATCACAGAGGTTAGACGTATCTTGTAGTTGGCCACCAGGTTTTCACACATCTTAGGAAGGATTATGTCCCACTCCTCGTTGCAGATCTTCTCCAAGTCATTAAGGTTTCGAGGCTGACGTTTGGCAACTCGAACCTTCAGCTCCCTCCACAGATTGTCTATGGGATTAAGGTCTGGAGACTGGCTAGGCCACTCCAGGACCTTAATGTGCTTCTTTTTGAGCCACTCCTTTGTTGCCTTCGCTGTGTATTTTGGGTCATTGTCATGCTTGAATACCCATCCACGACCCATTATTAATGCCCTGGCTGAGGGAAGGAGGTTCTCACTCAAGATTTGACGGTACATGGCCCCGTCCATCGTCCCTTTGATGCGGTGAAGTTGTCCTGACCCCATAGGCAGCATTCCTCCTCCTCCAAACACGGCGATTTGATAATAATAGGAGTTTTCCCCTTTTTCTGGCAACAAAACTGAAACCTTTTTACAAGGATTCATGTCTGCATTAACCACAACTACCTGCAGTAAAAATGCAAACATAAAAACATACTATGATAATATATGCATTGTCCTTGAAACTAATTGGTCCACACCAAGGGACGGCTTTCTTTTGAGTTGATGCCAAAGAGCTCCATTTTGGTCTCATCTGACCACAACACTTTCACCCAGTTGTCCTCTGAATCATTCAGATGTTCATTGGCAAACTTCAGACGGGCATGTATATGTGCTTTCTTGAGCAGGGGGTCCGTGCGGGCGCTGCAGGATTTCAGTCCTTCACGGCGTAGTGTGTTAGCAATTGTTTTCTTGGTGACTATGGTCCCGGATGCCTGGAGATCATTGACAAGATCCTCACCGTTCTCATGATCATTGCAACTCCACGAGGTGAGATCTTGCATAGAGCCCCAGGTCGAGGGAGATTGACAGTTCTTTTATGTTTCTTCCATTTGGGTATAATCGCACCAACTGTTGTCACCTTCTCACCAAGCTGCTTAGCAATGGTCTTGTAGCCCATTCCAGCCTTGTGTAGGTCTACAATCTTGTCCCTGACATCATTGGATAGCTCTTTGGTCTTGGCCATGGTGGAGAGTTTGGAATCTGATTGATTGCTTCTGTGGACAGGTGTCTTTTATACAGGTAACAAGCTGAGATTAGGAGCACTCCCTTTAAGAGTGTGCTCCTAATCGCAGCTCGTTACCTGTTTAAAAGACACCTGGGAGCCAGAAATCTTTCTGATTGAGAGGGGGTCAAATAGTTATTTCCCTCATTAAAATGCAAATCAATTTCTACAATTTTTGATATGCGTTTTTCTGGATTTTTTTTGTTGTTATTCTGTCTCTCACTGTTCAAATAAACCCATCCAAATTAATTTATAGACTGATAATTTCTTTGTCAGTGGGCAAACGTACAAAATCAGCAGGGGGTCAAATACTTTTTTTTATCACTGTATGTGTGTGTGTGCATATTCGTGAAATAAAAAAAGAATGTAAAAAAAAATACTTGTAGAGATGAAAAATGCACACCCATTCATCACGTAACAATAATTAATGAGCAGCTTGTTTAGTCGAGAACCCTATGCGTACTGGAGGATGACGAATACTGAAAATTATGGGAGATGTGAAGCCGAGTAATTATTTTTCTGGTCTCGCTCGCCTCTTAAGACCATTTCTCTTTGTCTGCTCCAATTTGTTGCTAAATAATCAAAAAGAGGGCAATTATGTTGAGGCAGTTGAATTTTCTTCCGCCCATCCCCTCCTCCCACTCGCATACACGAGAGTCGGCAGTTAATAGAGTTGGGAAATAGAAAAGTACTTGTACAATTTAGTGCAGCCAGCCATTAAACAAACAGGGCGCACAATCCATTCTCTGGAAATCCGGGCGGTTTTTTTTTCACGTACATGTATATGTGTGGACATATTAAAGGACTGGCAGTTGGAAAACAAAGCCTTAATTAAGATCCATGAAAGAGGGCCTTAAATTAATTAACCTCGAAACCTTTAAAAGAAAAAAAAAACATTTTTCACCAGCCACAAAATCCATACTTAAGCTGATTTTGTCTTCTTTACAACGCTCCTACTTGGAGCAAGGAAGCCGCCTTGGTGTAATGGTAAGCACACTGGACTTTGAAATCCAGAGGTCTCCGGTTTAATTCCATCTCGCGTTGCGGCATTTGAAAGAATGGGGCAAGTTTCGTGAATCCCATCCGCCTCTGTCGACCGAGCATCAGCATCGGGTACACCATAGTTCATTGACATATTAGTTAGGGGGCCACGGTGGCGAGATGTTAACTACCTCGCCTAGTATACAGGTCCACATCGTTTTGTGGCCAGGTCGCTCCTGAAGAAGAGCTGTATAGCTCAGTAGTAGGCCTTACCAGATCTTATTTATTCACGATGTACTTACAAAAAAAATCCACAGACTACCTGCTGGATCTCCTCTCTGTTTCAAAGAACAAATTTGACCTCAGGTCTTCGCTCATTTACCAGCTTCACATTCCCTATTGCCGTACAAAAACTGGAGGAAGGGCCTTTGCTATTGATGCCCCCAGGGTCTGGAATGCTATTGCCAATAAACTGCAACTTGAATCGCTACCAATGAGATCTTCTCTCAAAACTGCTCTAGAGGAGTTGTACACCCCTAGCTACCACTGCTATTCATTGGCTTAAAATAAAATAAAATGTTTCGCTCCGGATGACGCTGCAAAGTATTATCTGTATTTTGATTTAGCGTGCTGATCTTAAAGGTGCATTGACAAATTTTATACTCCGACTGATGTTTCTGTTGTGGAGTAACTCATGCAGCCAGCTATGGCTCTAGGATTTGGTGTTACATGTTATTTATGTAGTTTATTGTAAATATTCGGTCACAGTCCCTGTGATAACTGTTACGTTGCAATTATGGCTTTATTTTTTGGTGATTTCGAAAACGTTTTTTGGTTTGGATTTGTTTGTTTTGTTGTAGTACGGAGTTAGACTGATGGCCTTAATCTAAGTTTTCTTGTGGTTGTTGTTGTTTGACTTGCATCCCACTGGGATTTTTTGCACACATCGTTGGTGTACGGTGCTTTTTTAGGAATATTTTGCTGTTTTGTTTCATGGATTTTCTGTTTGCACAGTCACAAAGTCACTTTAAGATGTTTTCTAGTTCGTGTTTTTGTTTTTTGTTTGTTGTGGTTGCACCCGAATCAAGAGCCGAATGGCTCACTGGGCTATACCAAAATAAATAAACTGAAAACTGAAACCTGGTAAAATATTTGTTTTAGTTTTTAAGTTTATACTCTACTGTCTGTGGCAGTAGTAAAGTATAGGTACTTTCTATCTCTTGCAAAATTACTCGCCAGCATAAAAGAGGTCAAATACGCCCTAGTGCTCCCTTTCGATGAGAATTTCCAACTAGCAGTCCCATCGTGTCGGCAGGCAATTGCAGGGCTGCGCTTAAACATTTGCCTACTTTGGAAGTTTGGCCAATTCCTTTCCCGAGACCTGCCTGAACTTTATCATGGCGCTGGTGCAGTGTTATTCTATTGTATTACGGTTGTTTTGGCTCAGCAGTTCTTCTGGGGGTGGAATGGGGTGGGGAGGGATTTACTGGCACTCTGTTGTGTTGTGGTGGTCAGGCTTGGCGTGGTTGGTATGGGTGCAGTGGTCGTTCTGGTCGATGCTGGTGGACTCGGCTGGTATGATGGTGAATCTGCGAAGCGTGAGGTTTACAAGTGTGCGCGTGTGTGTGCCACGGTTGAGTCACGGTTAGCGCGCTGCCCGCTCATGGCTAAAACCTGTGACGATTATCTGAGCCGGTTCTGGGCCTCCGATAGGTAGACTCAGCCTCAAATTAGTACCTGGTGCGGTGTGCAAACATCGTCACTTGTGAGACAAAGACGGCCGGGAAAGGTGCTGTCCACCCACCCCCTCGTGTGCCGTGCCGGCCTTCATAGGTGCTCGCTAACAGCACTTGCCCCTAAATTATATTAAGCTTATACGGGGGTCTTTGTCTGTGTGTGCCTCGACACCAGGGCGCACTTGTGCTGGAAACCTAAACGCCAGTGACGCTTTCTCAGTCGAGTCGTCGGCGTGCTCTTTCGCACTGCCAAACTTGCGTTGTTGAGCAGACTGTGAGCTTCAAGGATTTGAAAGCAAAATTGTCGCAAATTAAGCCATCAGCCGCTTGCCTCTCCACCTATTTGGGCCCCACAGGGTGTAAATCGACTTTCCCCTTCCATAAAAGACATGGATTCGCTTAAGTATTGGTTTGCTTAAAAAATAAAAATGCACACGTGTCCGTATCATGTACGTATGGCATTGCTTATTCTACTGTAGGGAGTGGTGTTGCAGCGATTTGAGCGCTGAGCTATGATCTTGTCGACCTGAGTTCAATTCCCGACGATGATTAACATCAGTCTGCAAGCAGACCTCGAGGGGGTTAATCAAAATTTGATTTACAGCGGCAGTGATTGGATGGAATTACAATTGCACGCTGACTGTAATTCATTACGACCGACGCAATTAACAATTGTAATTGACACGGAAGGGGTGGGTTGTGTTCATCCAGAAGTGAACTCGACCGCATGAGTTCCATTCCTGGCCACGGATAACATCGGTGGCAGGTGCAATTATTTTTCCTTCTTATTAATGATGACCCAACCATGTGTAGTGTCTTGTTAAATCACTCACTGACGCGTTGTAACAGGTCACCTGCTTACACTTTATTCGCCTATTCTTGCACCAGTTGTAGGCACTCCTATCACTGTATATACGGTCACTTCTGTTAAGCAATTCCCACTCTTATCTGCGTTACACCTCGCTAACCTGCACACAGAGGCTCTTGCTCTCGGCAGCTCCGCACTCAAGGCTTCACACACAGCAGCTCCGCACTCAAGGCATCACACACAGCAGCTCCGCACTCAAGGCTTCACACACAGCAGCTCCGCACTCAAGGCATCACACACAGCAGCTCCGCACTCAAGGCTTCACACACAGCAGCTCCGCACTCAAGGCTTCACACACAGCAGCTCCGCACTCAAGGCATCACACACAGCAGCTCCGCACTCAAGGCTTCACACACAGCAGCTCTGCACTCAAGGCATCACACACAGCAGCTCCGCACTCAAGGCTTCACACACAGCAGCTCCGCACTCAAGGCATCACACACAGCAGCTCCGCACTCAAGGCTTCACACACAGCAGCTCCGCACTCAAGGCATCACACACAGCAGCTCCGCACTCAAGGCTTCACACACAGCAGCTCCGCACTCAAGGCATCACACACAGCAGCTCCGCACTCAAGGCTTCACACACAGCAGCTCCGCACTCAAGGCTTCACACACAGCAGCTCCGCACTCAAGGCATCACACACAGCAGCTCCGCACTCAAGGCATCACACACAGCAGCTCCGCACTCAAGGCTTCACACACAGCAGCTCCGCACTCAAGGCATCACACACAGCAGCTCCGCACTCAAGGCTTCACACACAGCAGCTCCGCACTCAAGGCATCACACACAGCAGCTCCGCACTCAAGGCTTCACACACAGCAGCTCCGCACTCAAGGCATCACACACAGCAGCTCCGCACTCAAGGCATCACACACAGCAGCTCCGCACTCAAGGCATCACACACAGCAGCTCTCACACAGAGGCTTCACACACAGCAGCTCTCACCCAGAGGCTTGCACACAGCAGCTCTCACCCAGAGGCTTGCACACAGCAGCTCTCACCCAGAGGCTTGCACACAGCAGCTCTCACCCAGAGGCTTGCACACAGCAGCTCTCACCCAGAGGCTTGCACACAGCAGCTCTCACACAAGGGCTTGCACACAGCAGCTCTCACACAGCTTCTCACACGGAGGTTCGCACACAGCAGCTCTCACCCAGAGGCTTGCACACAGCAGCTCTCACACAGCTTCTCACCCAGAGGCTTCACACACAGCAGCTCTCACCCAGAGGCTTGCACTCAGCAGCTCTCACACAGCTTCTCACCCAGAGGTTCGCACACAGCAGCTCTCACACAAAGGCTTGCACACAGCAGCTCTCACACAGCTTCTCACCGAGAAGCTTGCACACAGCAGCTCTCACACAAGGGCTTGCACACAGCAGCTCTCACACAGCTTCTCACACGGAGGTTCGCACACAGCAGCTCTCACCCAGAGGCTTGCACACAGCAGCTCTCACACAGCTTCTCACCCAGAGGCTTCACACACAGCAGCTCTCACCCAGAGGCTTGCACTCAGCAGCTCTCACACAGCTTCTCACCCAGAGGTTCGCACACAGCAGCTCTCACACAAGGGCTTGCACACAGCAGCTCTCACACAGCTTCTCACCCGGAGGCTTGCACACAGCAGCTCTCACCCAGAGGCTTGCACACAGCAGCTCTCACACAGCTTCTCACCCAGAGGTTCGCACACAGCAGCTCTCACCCAGAGGCTTGCACACAGCAGCTCTCACACAGTTTCTCACACGGAGGTTCGCACACAGCAGCTCTCACCCAGAGGCTTGCACACAGCAGCTCTCACACAGAGGCTTGCACACAGCTTCTCACACTCCACCGCTGCCCTTGCCTTCGTTCCCTCGGACCCACTCACTCGTCCGTCCCGGGCGGGGGGAGATCCACCATCACCCGCCCGGCAACTCGTGAGGGTTGAGGTCCATCCCCTGCTTGAGCGGCAGGCAGAAAGACGTCTTCTCTCTCTCTCTCTTGCCCCCAGCAACACGAACTCCCCGCTCTGCTCTCACGTGCGTCCTTATATTCCCCTCCCAATTGTCCAGCTCCTCCCTTGTGTCCCTCTAGGGCCAGACAGGCTGGCGCCTGGCAGGCCATCAATCACCCCTTATCGCACGTCTCCCTGGCAACACCTCCGGTGTCAGCGTGCAACCCCGGGCCGACCCGGTCCGCACCTGCTTCTCTCCAAAATTAGGTGGCGGTTTTGCCCGTGCACCCTCGTGTTGCACACGCGCACGTGTTTGTCCTCGGATGCCCTCGGCCAACAGTGTGCGCCACGTATTTCACCACAATACACATGTATAAACCTTTCCTGTCATGTATCTGCTGCCTCCCTTTTTGTTATCTTTCTCTTGATGCCACTATCATCAGTGATGTTCTGGCATCTAGCTCGAGACATCTGAATCGGCCCTGGATCCACCTTGACGAACCCACACTGCACAGTGCGGTTAAGTATATAGCCTTACGCCCCTTAATCTACAGGGCATGAGGATGTGCATTGACAAAGCGTTAACATGTATTGCTAATGGTGTTACACCGTAGAATCTTACCTACTGTGCTTGAAATATCCGGAAACAATAAAGGCCGAGTGTCAATTTAGCTTCTTGGCTATGTTTGAGGTCACCGGGTGACTTAAGAGGGCTAATGTTTCATTCTAGTGAACTCGCTCGCTCCTGAGATCATTTATGTCTGAGGTTGTTTATACCATTGACATACATATGTGGCATACATCTTCACATTTTACGTTTTTTTTATGTGTATGTAAGCACTTCTGTTTATCCTGTTTGCAATAAGTTACAGCATTTGTTTTGTATAATTGCTGTTTTCGCTCTTGCTTGCATATTCCCACTTTGGGCTGTGATCGTCCTTGTATGCATGTTGACCTTCTTTCGCACCGTATGGAGCCAACCGTGCAAATCGGAGGTGTATAATAGCTGCCTAGCTCAATGGGCCTTACAGCAGATGCCTGAGTCCGGGTTCTCAATTGTACGCAAGTCGATGGTCTCGTGCACTCATTGATCACCAATGAGTGCACGAGAAGAGAATTAAACACGTGTGCTTGATTGCTCTGTGACGAACACTCCTCATGGGGCACATTTAGCGTGCTTGCCTTCTTGTGTGGGTCTGTGGAAGTTACTTTGACAAATCCAGTAAAATGTCCCTGAGTGAGGAGGTACATATAGGTGGATATGTAAAAAGGTCAGCTGTGTGAACATCTATATACAGATCTTCACGTGATCTAACACCAACAAAAATATATCGTTATGGATATTGGTCGCGGAAGCCTACATGTTATCCTGATTAAGAGCGTACTTGCTACTCAATGTGAAAATGTCATATTCGTGAACAATGGAAATTGACGTTAAAAATTCCCGCAAAGGGAATGGGCCGATAATTGGTTCGGGTGGTTAAGTGACCGTCTGATATGCGACTTTAACACGTAGGATACGCGATGTCATTCTGCAGTTCTGATACATAATTTTCCTGAGATGTTCTCTGACATTTTCCCAGGGTCCAGGGGCTGGCTGATGGCTGGGAGAGTTCTTTGTCGACTCGTGACATGACGGACGACAATCGGCATCGCAATTTAGAATATAATTTGGCGGGAAAGCTAAAAAATAACTAGGGAAATGAAGCCTCGATAATTGCAGCTGTAATTGCAACCTTCATTCAACTATCATTTTATATCTCGTTAGATCGTCATTATAATTATAATAACTAGAACAGTCCGGGTCCCTTGTCTCCTCGGTCCTGCGAAGGGATTAGGAGCCGAAAGGCTTCAATTCGAACCTATGCAGCCTAACGTAAGAATACGGCTTATAGGTTATAATTAGTACACTCTAAACGTCTCTAAGTAAGAATTGAATAAGCGATAACATTAATTGAATATTTGGTTCATTTCAAAAACAAAATGTTAGCCATTCTTAATGCTATAACGTGTTAGAAAACAGTCCCCCGGTGTTATAAATTGATAGGTAAAGAATGCCGAATGTACAGTGTAGTACTGTAATGACATTTTTTACAAAAATGTTGCAATTACATTTTCTTTCCTGGTCTTGTTCCTTCCTCTGCTTAAGCGACTTAAAGTGACTTTGACCTCTGTTGCACGGTATAAACATCGCTGTTCAAATGTGCTCAGTCGTGCGGGGATGATGGGTCGTCAATTAATGTTCTGTGACGTAAATGAATGGTTACCTTTGGCAGACGTCACAATTGCGTGTGGCAAATAGGACTGTCGTGAACTGCATCTAATGTTTCCCAAACTTTAAATGAACCTTCTTTTTTTAAACTGCCATTTAAAAATGCACAAAATCAATAATGAATTGAAGATTAATGTTTTACAAATGTGAAAATGGGCTTTAAAAATAACCCGGACAGGCAAACAGAGTAAAAGAAAAACTTACACTTGCTACATTAACCGTAGCTCTTTGTCAATCTCTGCTGACTGAAGGCCTTCCCATGCCAGTTTTTGACCATATTTCACCACGCGGGTCAACGTGGGTTAGCAAAGGCAGCAGATATTAGCAGTGGCCAGGAATCGAACTCACGACCATCGGGTTCAGAGCGCTGTACTTGAACCAGCTTACTACCCGCTCTTACTCCAATTACACTCAAGTGCTATATTTTTAATATATTCCCAAGGATGCAATCATCTGTAATTTATTTCCTCAAACGCTGCTGTCAATGTAACCTTCATTCAACAATCATTATTTTCACAGTAATACTGCAATTATAATAATTTAAGGCCCATTTCCAATTCAATGCCGGATTACAGGGCCTCCTCCCCACACACCGTGTGAGTAATCAGGGCTTTTTGTCGTGCCATACTTCACTGTGGCGGTCAACGTGGGTTGGGAAAAGTAGTAGGCGGGGTTGCAGGCAAGGCACAGCTCCGAATCAGAATGTTTATTTATCCTCCAGAAAATCCGATGAGCTGTGAAGCTCTTTTTCACAGGTGCCCAGTTCAGCAAATCACCCGCCATTGATTTTGTCCACGAGTGAGAATGGAACTCGGGTCGTCAGCCACAGGACAGAGCATGCACCACTTGTGATATTACATTCATATGAGGGCTAGTGTTCTGCTTTTTTGTTTTGTATTTTGTAGGTCCAAAGATACAATGACGTGCAGTGCAATGTAAATGCGGAGAATGTTGTTATTGTTAACGGTTTATGTAATGGCAGGTAGATGACTGCATAGGTTTTTTTTTGGCAAGCGGCTCAGTTCTATGATGCACCTTCGGGTGGCAACGCGCGTTGTGCGGCACATGGGTGTCTGACGTTTCGCTCCATGTGCCGGAAGCTTCCGAAGCATGTGAGCAAAACGTCGTGCATCGTGCGGAACAAACAGCAGTGCAACAAGTAACACAAGTAAAACGGGGTGTATATTTTTTTACTGGTTTTTTTTTCCCCTCTAAAGAAAGCCGGTCAGCCAAAATGTTTAAATCTTTATTTTGTCTCAGTGACGGTAAGGAAACGAACCCGTTAATATTTTAATTAGCCTATTATTTAATTTACTCATCGATAACAAAACTACACGAGGTACACGTTACTGTGTGCAAATGTCGGGATAGGGGGGTTATTTTATTTTGCACCAAAATACAAAAAATGCGTGCACCGATTCTTCATGGAAGCTGGATGGAACATGAGAAGGCGCTTCTAAATAAATCATTCAAATTACACAAAAGGCTTCCGTTCCTCCCCCCCAGTAATAATAATGCAAAATACAATCAAGTTTCCAATTTCATCTACATATATTCTGCCGCGGCTCATTAAAAATAAGCATAGCCAGTGAGTATTGCGCAGGTGAGATTAATTGAAAGCATGCCAAGCTCTTAAAGAAAACCAGAGAAACATGAAAAAAACTATTTAATTCGAATTTGTTAATTGAAAAACTCTCCAACAGACGTGTAATAAAACGTCCCAAAGATACGTTTTCATTATTTTTAATTGCATGATTTTGACCGAATGTTTTTCATGATATTGTTTGTGAAGTGCAAATGTGTTTTTTTTCTTTGTTATATGTTGCGTGCAAATTAATATCCCCGTTTTCATCCGGACTTAAGTCTGCATGACAAAGAAAAACATTAAAGGGTTATTGTTAGGTTGCTGTGTAGTTTTTTTTATTCAGAATGTGTTAAACATACAAACAAATAATTATCAGATACCCCTCACCACTGACGTGAGTATGGCGCAGTGCTGTACCGCATTTCCAACGCCAAATTATAATACGAATTACAGGTGTGTCTCGCGCAACGAGCGAAATACGTTCCGCGAAATTTGCCCCTCGTTGCACGAACATTCGTTAAACGATAATCGTTTTCCCATTGCCTCCCATGTTAAAAGCCGAGTTACGTTTCAGCGCCAAAGTATTTCACTCTTTGACAACCTTTTTAACGTGAGAAATTCAATTTAGAGGCTAGTCAGTTTGACGCGTAGGCTTTCGCGACCAATAGTATTAATCATAAACGTGTTTTTGGGTTCGAACGCGAAAGTATAAATGTGTTGAGAGGCTTTTGACGACTCGGAGACAGTTCCAAGGTAAGGGCTTGCGACGGTGCTTTATTAAGGGCTTTCGCCAGTTAACTATAAGTGTGCAACACTTTCCCAGGAGTATAGGGGTCCTAGGCTTGGTCCTCCACCCGGACCTTCCACCCTCTCTGTTCCCTAGCACATCTGGCTGCCCGGGCTAATCCAACTTCGGCCGACCGAGGAGCGCAGCCACTCCTAGCTCCTACGCTGGCCTCTCTCTCTCCAGACCCCTATCCCCTTACCCCTGGTCCTAACTCCCACCCTTCTCGTTCCCTGATCCTCGCAACAACCCCGCTTACGTCACGGGATCTCTCTTAAGTACCCCTCCGAAACATGACGTCATCCCGCTGGCCGGCGCGCGTGACGCCACCTCCTGTGACGTCACCGCCCCTGCCAGCGAGCGTGACGTCATGTCCCCAACTAGTCCTCAACAAATGTGTCGAAAACCCGCCACCACCCGACAAAGCTAACCAGTAAGGTTTTGCCACGTTAACCAAACATATTAATTAGTTGCTACTTTAGCGCACCATTTACAATTTGAGTACGACATTTTGTTGGCAATTACATCCAGCATCACCGGGCAGGGTTTTAGTGGATGGAAAATGTGAAACAGTCGAAAGGTATGGTTCCAGTTACTGACGACAACCAAAAGATCTCTGACAAGCATAGCCGTTCAACAAGGGAAATGACCAGCCCTGCAATTGCTCACTCACGCTGACAGGAGGGCCCTGCAAGAGTGAGGCGCTGGAGAACCCCCCTCCCCAGGATATTTGGCCTACTTTTCCACAATGTCTTGGAGGAGGTGGTTAGGACACCCACACTCTACTCCACCGCACTCGACTCGCCCCTCGTCACGCCACTGGCAGTGCCCCATTTATACTGCCGGGCGGGCAGAGGTGTGGGTGGCTTTAAGAAAGTGGCACCATTTATTTCACTGCCGCGCCCGGAGATGAAATTGCACCGTTGACCTTCGAATTATAAACGAATTATAAACCCAGCGGTAGCATCAATAGTTGAACCTTTAAAGCTTAAATTAATTGCGTAATTAAATCGTGATATTTACACCCTCAGAGGACGGGGCGTTGTGCTTCCCCTACCTAGACCAATTCTGCGCAATCCTATTGTTCGGTCCTATCTTGCAATTGATTACTGCAACGTACGACTCAATGCTGATTTTAGCGGCGTCCCAACGGAATCGCAATCGGCGCATGCAAAAAGCACAGCTGCACGGTGACAATGCGAGGCGCTTACTCCCTTCCGGCAGTGCATACACAAGATCTGCCGATGCTATTGTATTATTTTGATGATTATAATTGCAATTATTTCTGGAGGAAAGCCTTTGGTGAGTCTTTAAGATAATTTTTCATTAGCATTCGGATCAGTTATCGGAGTTGGGAGGCGTGAGGGGGGGGGGGGTGATGTCGCTACGCGTTATTCCAGTTGAGCAATTAACGAGTAATTTTTTAAAAATATTTTTACTGTGACGTCGACGCACACGTGGCCTGCTATTTTACTATTAACGTCACCGAGTCTTTGACATCCCCTGCGAAGAATACCGTGCGTATACTCGCATTTTAAATACACCCGCGCAGTATTAACTAGGGCAGCCGAACCGTAAATGTTTCTTCAACCCAGCAGTAAATGTCCTACGGCTGGGCCATGTCACCGCAATAACAACAAATCACGGATGTGTTCGTACGCCAGACCTTTGTATCGGGCACACACACCTTCCCTCTTAAGAAACGGCTTCGAGATGGTCGCCCCCAATACAAACTTATCAAATTATCACAATTCACCGCAGGCATTGTTGGGCATTGCATCCCGCAGTCGCGTATCTCAAAGCCATTGTGCTTTGTTTGGCGAGCTCGCACGTCAGGGCTCCTGAAGAGAATGCTAAGCACCTCGGAGGCCATCCCAAGGAGGAGAGCCGAAGATTCCTATTTCCCCTTTGAGAATGTATTTTATTGATTCAATTACAATACATTGCATTTCTATATTTCCAGCTGTGACCACCCCCCCCACCTCCGCCTCACCAGTAAAAAAAAAAAAATCATTAATGGAAATTGTAGTATTTTGCAAAACGGGGGAAAAAAATCCTAGTAAATCAATAGAGGAACGTGCATCGTCATATTATGATGATGGAATGGACGCGATCGATGACCACTTTGATAAATTAGAGGAGTGGAGCAGAATCATTAAATTATATATCGCGATCCTTTGTTAATCCACTGCTGGATTAAGGCCTTCCCACGCCTGCGGGTGCTGTCTCAGTAATGTCGGGGGGGGGGGGCGGGATTGGGGGGGGGTGAGGGGGGGGGGGCTCTTTGACCACTCTGTACCGTGCAGGTTGGTGCGGTTTGGTGAAGGGAGACCTCGGAACCGGCTCAGACATCGCTGACGACTGATGTCCGGCAAACGGGAGGTCACCAGGTTCATTGCGTGCCACGGTTACCCTCTGCAATTGATGTTTGTGTTTTGGACTTCTTTCGCACTGTACGTAGCCAAGCGTGCTAATCGGAGGTGC
The DNA here is from genome assembly GCF_048934315.1 of Petromyzon marinus. NCBI lineage: Eukaryota > Metazoa > Chordata > Hyperoartia > Petromyzontiformes > Petromyzontidae > Petromyzon > Petromyzon marinus. Next base: position 8,172,728 of record NC_133710.1, on the reverse strand, counting down.
GGGGGAAGGACGACGAGGATGATTCATACGCACTGGCGTACACTCGAGTGTGCAGTTTAAATCTGCTGAGATGTTGTGGAGAAGGGCCCTCACTCGTCACTGCCCTGCTCTTGCATATGCCAGCAGCAACATGTTCAGGAGGTGAATGCCAATGTCCAGGCCTGCTAGCCACGACGAGAGGGCTCTAGGAGATAGTTCGTGTGGATTTTTGCCATTCCTCCTCCGTTGAAGTGTGCGCAGGCTGCGGTGGTTATCTCTGTGGTCCATAGTTTGGGTTACATGGCCACAGTCGCACTTGAGTGGCTTGTCTTTAATTGTGGATCCACGAAGGAGATCTGCTCATGGGGCTCTTGATATTCTGATGCGGTCGATGTTTACATCGCAAGCGTCCTTTAGGCATGTTAAAGCCAGGAGGTGCGATGTTTGGGTCTTGAATGACGTGTTCATTCTGGACGTCCGCGTTGTACAACCGTTTTCCGGTGTTCTTCTGCACCAGGGTGACATTATAGGAACTCGCCACTGATGTTAATCCAACTGGATCATTTGAAGAACTCAGGTTGACAGCTTCATGGTGCAATTTTCCCACGAAAGTTTTGGGAATTACTGTAACAACTTGTATATTTCCACCATCAGGAAAGCAACAAACTGATTGGTTAGTTCAAGGACAATGCATATATTATCAGAGCATGTTTTTGGTTTGCATTCTGACCACAAGCATTGTGGTTAGTGCAGACATGATTCCTTGTAAAAGGTTTCATTTTGGTGTTTTAACACCGTAACACCTAAATTTTGATGTAAAGCTTTCGTGACTGCAGTAATTCATATTCATAGCTCTTTCGGTAAAGTCACGTGACTTTACCGAAAGAGCTATGAATATGAATATCTTAACACCTGTTTTGTTGCCAGAAAAAAAAAAGGAGAAACCCTATTATCAGATTTTGGTACTGGCAAAGGAGGTATCATGAAAGAAGGTGTTTTTCTTTGGTATGTCGTGGCCTCTGATTGCATCATCGTCATCAACAGCCATGATTTATCCACTGCTGGATGAAGGTTCCCCCGCATCGTGAGCACCCTTCGCGGTGCAGCGATGCAACAATCCAACTCGCTCCTGCATGGGAACCGATCTCATCGCTCCATCTCTGCTGGCGGTCATATTGCAGTGCGACGTTCACCGCTCTGGCCGCCGTTCAATCACCAGTCGTGTCCGTCGTGTGCTGTCATACATTTGTAGTGGCATGTCCTGCCCGAGCCCGCTTACTTTCCTTACCGGTCCAAAAGGTGTTTACAATTCGTAATTTTTTTTCTTATCCGCGTGTTCCTCATTTTCTGTTGGTGCATTTCCCAGTGCGCATCTCCCCACGCTTTTGCTTGCGCACACCGTTCAACTTGTCTTCCGTGGCAGGTAATATTCCCTGATCAATAACTGATTGGGAACTTCCTTCCTAGGAGCATGCAGCACTGGTGTGTCGCTGTGCATCGTCGTTTGCACGTTTTCATGATAAGGGTTTGCGCTAAGGAAGCTGTCAAAACAATAAATATTGATTTTTACGTGCCAATGTCGCCCTCAATAAGGTAGGCATCGGTGCACGTTATACAACTATGAAAGAACATCTCGGAGTGTTTTGTAATGCAAACGAGAAGCACAAAGCACGAATGGGCAAAGAGGGAAACTGATTTAGGAACAGAACCACAGCGAACTGAAACTACGCGAGCAAAGCTCTCTGTACCGGTGCTCATTCATCCCATCCAAAGTTCATTCATTCAATTAATTAATTCCAAAGTGCATTAATTCATTCCAAAGTTCGTTGATTAATTAAACATTTCTTGCTTCATTCAAAGTTCATTAATTCATTCTAAAGTTAATTCATTAATTCATTCCAAAGTTAATTTACTCATTAATTAATTCCAAAGTCCATGCATTCATTCATTCCAAAGTTCATTCTTTAATTCATCCAAAATTCATTCCAAAGTCCATTCATTCATTAATTCGTATTCCCTGCGTGCGACGTGACTATCAACGTGCAAGCGCCCCCCCCCCCTGAACAAAAAAAATGCAGTCCCGATGGCAAGGCAGCGGAGCGTTAAAGGTCATCATCAATCAAGAGCCATTGTAAATATTTATTTGAAACGCATTTATGCGGGGCGTATCTGCTCAGAAACGCGGGGATGTTCGCTGTCACCGGGGTAAAGATCACCCCGTGAATTATCCATGCAGGCAGAACCATTGACGACGGCTTTGATGGAGGATAAAATTCGGCAAGGAACGCTGAGGGTTAACACCCTTGCCTTTCATGAACGAACACGGAGGGAAATCTTTAATGTCTACAGGATGTACGGAGCTTTGATGTGGAGTGCCGTCTGAAAGATGTTTTTTTATATATATACCTGGATCTGACAACCCCGTACCACCACATGACGGTCGAGGTGCAGACCTCCAATCTTTTTGCTCAGAGGTGGGAGCCCCCACACTTTACCCCCCCCAGCAGACGCAAACTGGACACGGGAGGAGATATTGTCTCGACTGAGACATCCGGAGGGGAGCAACTTTCTTCTTTAAATATACGTATGTTGAACTTCTTACGCACCATACGCAGCCAAACCGTGCCAGTCGGAGGTGCGGTTGAAGGACAAAATTTACGACTAGCAATTCAGAAATAATAAAGGATTTGGGGTTAGATAAATGCGTCGAAACCCTCCACCACCCGACACAGCAAATTAGTAAGGGATTTGTCATGTAAACAAAACGCCAAATAGTTACTACTTCAGCCCACCGGTGTGTTGGAGAGTAAATCCACAACATTTATCATTTGAGTACGACGTTTTTACATCCAGCATCATGGGGCGATTTGCCAAAATATTGGTCTCGAAAACCTACGTGTTCAGAAGCAATCCAGACGCTTGCCGGCCCTATTCCTTCCTTCGGCACGGCAGTTGAAGCAACGGTGCAAGTGTTTTTTTTTAAATCGCCCCTGCCCTTGCCACCGATCCTTCTGCCCAGCACCCCCATCGCCTGCCCACCCAACAGCGTGTGAACGAAGGAAAGCCTCTGCTGAGACATGGAGAGAAGTAGAGAGTGCATAATTTTAAGTCCAGCCAAGATTTGTTTTTTCTTTGCTGACCCTGTGCCCTGTTTTTTTAATTTTTGGTTTATTTTCGCGTTGCCGTGACATGTACAAGATTCCATGATCACTGTAACTGATTGATCGTCTCTCCACCTGGCAGAAGGGCCTCCACTATATACGTATGTATGTTGACCTTGTGATGGTGTTTATAGTGTAGTGTGTAGTGTATAGTAGTGTAGTGTATAGCAGTGTAGTGCATAGCAATGTAGTGTGTATGTATGTATGTTGAACTTCTTTCGCACCGTACGCAGCCAACTGTTCTAATCGGAGGTGCGGGGATGTACAGACTAAATACAAAAAGCAGTTCTAAAGAAATTCGTTTTCAATTTAGTATAGTGGTGTAGTGTAAAGTATGGTGTATAGTGTAGTGTATAGTAGTGTAGTGTATGGTAGTGTAGTGTATAGTATGTATGTCTGTTGAACTTCTTTAGCACCGTATGTAGTAAAACGTGCTAATCGGATGTGCAGGGAAGGATAACAAAACACAACAAGAAGCAGTTCTAAAGAAATTAGTTTTTAGTCTCGCCATAGGGAGCTCTGAAGAGCCCCTCTAAAAGCAGTGGTTCCCAACTTTTCAGGGACCCACAGACGTTCACCATAGACCCCAAACACATTTCCGTGGACCTCCCGTTCGCCAATGATAGTTTTTCTAACTTAAAACTGCTCTAAAAGTGCCGTAAAACGTTAATTAAAAAAGCCGCAGACGCGATTAACTCGCATCTTTATTGACGAATCTAAGTAGTCGGGAAATGGGTCGAAAACAAACTAAATTTGGTGATTTGTGAAAGAAAAAAAATTAGCATCCGCCACAGTTCCACTGATTACTTTCCTAGGACTCGGGGACCATCGATGGCCCACGGACAATGATGTTGGGAGAGTTTAACACCTGGTAGGCCTTCGCGACCAATATTATCCGTAAAAAAGTTTTTTTTGTTTGGGTTCGATCGCGTACATATAAATGCGTCGTTAATCCCGCCATTATCCGACACAGTTGGGTTTATATTTATGCGATCTGACCCAAAATGTGTAATTTTTCTGTGTCGAGTAGTGGCAGGTTGAGCAACACGTATTAATGCGATCTAATTGAATAAACCCCCTCTATTACACTGGTCTACAGCCAAAATGCTTCCGAAATAAATGTAGTCCAACTTTACTTATTTTGGGCCACTGAGAATGAAAATGCTTCCATTTTTTGTATTGGCTCTAGTTTTAAAGCTATGCTACTGGGTCAGTATATACGACCCTTGAGTTGGGAATGGCGGAGGATAAGTGAGTTATAAAGGGAATGGATCTGAGTTTAAACCAGAATTGACTAAATACATCTTTGACTGGATCTATGAATAAATGTATGACTGGGTTTGCACTGGACTCGCTTTTTGAGTAAAACATGGAATCATGCAATCTGAACCTGGTATTGCATCATACATTATATGAATTGCATCATGTTATTCCTAGAAGTCATGGATGATGCAAGCATAACTAGACTTACATCCCTCTGCTGAACAAATTGCCCTTTATCAGCTCTAGAAATTATACAGTATTGTGCTTTCTTATCTGTCAGTGTTTGTTTTTGCAAAGGCACACATTTCTGTTTAGCCAAAGTGAGCAGAGATGCCTCGTAATTGTGTGAAAAAAGCAGATAAGTTCCGCTATTTTTGTGGTTAAGTGACTTTTGCATAACAAAAGCTCAGTATACAGTCAGGGAAAAAAGTATTTGATCCCCTGCTGATTTTGTACGTTTGCCCACTGACAAAGAAATGATCAGTCTATAATTTTAATGGTATGTTTATTTGAACAGTGAGAGACAGAATAACAACAACAAAATCCAGAAAAACGCATGTCAAAAATGTTATAAATTGATTTGCATTTTAATGAGAAAAATAAGTATTTGACCCCCCTCAATCAGAAAGAATTCTGGCTCCCAGGTGTCTTTTATACAGGTAACGAGCTGAGATTAGGAGCACACTCTAAAGGGAGTGCTCCTAAAGGGAGTGCTCCTAATCTCAGCTTGTTACCTGTATAAAAGACACCTGTCCACAGAAGCAATCAATCAGATTCCAAACTCTCCACTATGGCCAAAACCAAAGAGCTCTCCAAGGATGTCAGGGATAAGATTGTAGACCTACCCAAGGCTGGAATGGGCTACAAGACCATTGCAAAGCAGCTTGGTGAGAAGGTGACAACAGTTGGTGCGATTATTCGCAAATGGAAGAAACACAAAAGAACTGTCACTCCCTCGGCCTGGGGCTCCATGCAAGATCTCACCTCGTGGAGTTGCAATGGTCATGAGAACGGTGAGGAATCAGCACAGAACTACACGGGAGGATCTTGTCAATGATCTCAAGGTAGCTGGGACCATAGTCACCAATTGATACCAGACTACGCCGTGAAGGACTGAAATCCTGCAGCGCCCGCAAGGTCCCCCTGCTCATGAAAGCACATATACATGCCCGTCTGAAGTTTGCCAATGAACATCTGAATGATTCAGAGGACAACTGGGTGAAAGTGTTGTGGTCAGATTAGACCAAAATTGAGCTCTTTGGCATCAACTCAACTCGCCGTGTTTGGAGGAGGAGGAATGCTGCCTATGACCCCAAGAACACCATCTCCACCGTCAAACATGGAGGTGGAAACATTATGCTTTGGGAGTGTTTTTCTGCTAAGGGGACAGGACAACTTCACCGCATCAAAGGGACGATGGACGGGGCCATGTACCGTCAAATCTTGGGTGAGAACCTTCTTCCCTCAGCCAGGGCATTGAAAATGGGTCGTGGATGGGTATTCCAGCATGACAATGACCCAAAACACACGGCCAAGGCAACAAAGGAGTGGCTCAAGAAGAATCACATTAAGGTCCTGGAGTGGCCTAGCCAGTCTCCAGACCTTAGTCCCATAGAAAATCTGTGGAGGGAGCTGAAGGTTCGAGTTGCCAAACGTCAGCCTCGAAACCTTAATGACTTGGAGAAGATCTGCAAAGAGGAGTTGGACAAAATCCCTCCTGGGATGTGTGCAAACCTGGTGGCCAACTACAAGAAACGTCTGACCTCTGTGATTGCCAACAAGGGTTTTGCCACCAAGTACTAAGTCATGTTTTTCAGAGGGGTCAAATACTTATTTCCCTCATTAAAATGCACATCAATTTATAACATTTTTGACATGCGTTTTTCTGGATTTTTGTTGTTGTTATTCTGTCCCTCACTGTTCAAATAAACCTACCATTAAAATTATACACTAATCATTTCTTTGTCAGTGGGCAAACGTCCAAAATCACCAGGGGATCAAAAACTTTTTTCATTCACTGTAAGCACTGGTTAAGAAAGCCTATCACCTTTATGTTGGCTGTGAAATTGGAGATCAGGACAAGATGTGGGTCTCACACATATGCTGCAACACTTGTGCAACACATCTTCGCCAGTGGTTGAACAGGAAAAGGAAATCTATGCCTTTTGCAGTGCTAATGATTTGGAGAGAGCCAACAGATCATATCAGCAATTGTTACTTCTGTATGGCGCCTCCAGTTGGAAAACGTGTCAAAGAAGAAAAAGTGGACTGTGCATCATCCAAACATTCCATCAGCTATACGCTCAGTACCCCACGGAGAAGGACTGCCGGTTCCTGATGCACCAGAATCATCCTCACTTGAGTCAGACGAGGAAGAGGATGAAACGTCCGGTCCTGAACCATCAAGGTCACATGACCCAGAGATTTTCCTATCCTCCTCCTCTGAACCACACCTGAACTGAAAGACCTTGTCAGGGATTTGGAACTACCCAAAAGTAAGGCAGAGCTGTTGGGCTCCAGACTGCAGCAGTGGAATCTTGTGGCAGGTGATGTTTGGGTTTCCATGTTCCGTGAGCGTCAAAAGGATCGTGTCCCATTCTTCTTCTTGGAAGGTGATCTTGTAGCCTGCAAAAAACATCGATGGTGTGAATTCAGCCCTCAACATCGTTCGTGATCCAGATGAGTGGAAACTGTTCATTTATGAATGGAAAATGAATCATAAAGTTGCTTTGGTGCATAATGGCAATGTTTTGCCCACAATTCCAGTTGATCATGCAGTCTATATGAAGGAAACCTATGACAACATGAACCAACTTTTGAGGTGTATAGACTATGACCAACATCAGTGGCAGCTTTGTGGCGATTTGAAGGTTGTTGCTCTCTTGCTGGGTCTGCAGACTGGATACACAAAGTACTGCTGCTGTTTTCTCTGTGAATGGGATAGTTGTGCGAGAGATTCCCACTCCATCAAGACAGATTGGCCACTCCGGCAGTCATTGGAGCCTGGGAGGAAAAGTGTTCAGCATCCACCACTTATTGAATCAAGGAATATGTTGTTACCACCCTTACACATCAAGCTGGGTCTGATGAACAACTTTGTCAAAGCCATGGACAAATCACAAGCAGCTTTCAAGTACCTCCGTGGAAAATTTCCAAGGTAAAGTGAAGCTAAGATAAAGGAAGGTGTTCTTTGTTGGTCCTCAGATTCGTGCAATTTTTCGAGATGATGCGTTTGACAGTGCACTGCGTGGCAAGGAAAATACGGAATGGAAAGCCTTCCATCTTCAAGGCAACAAATGTTCTCGGAAACAACAAGGCAGAAAACTTCAAGGAGTTGCTGGAAAACCTCATCAAGGCACAGAAAAGCCTTTTTTTTTTGCAACATGTCACTACAGTTACATTTTTTCCACTCTCATCTAGATTTTTTTTCCTCCCACCGAACTGCGGAGCAGTGAGCGACGAGCATGGCGAGCGATTTCACCAGCACCTTGCAACAATGGAAAAACGCTACCAGGGTAAATGGTGCTCATCAATACTTGCAGACTATTGCTGGACAGTGACAAGAGATTATCTATTTAATGAATACAAGAGGCAAGCCCAGCAGCGCCAAGTAGACACTGAATAAGGACTAGACTATGCACTTATATATATACGTAATAGTTTGTTGCCCTTTGTTTCATAATACATTTTATTTATGTAAACCTTTTGCTGATTTTTGTTAGTTTTACATGAACAGGACAGGTGACATGTCAAAATTGTAGAGTCCTTCCGCTTCCTGGGCACTATTCTCTCCCGGGACCTCAAGTGGGAACTGAACATCAGCTCCCTCACCAAAAGAGCACAACAGAGGATGTACTTCCTACGGCAGCTGAAGAAATTCAACCTGCCAAAGACAATGATGGTGCAATTCTATACGGCAATCATTGAATCCATCATCACCTCCTCCATAACCGTCTGGTATGCTGCTGCCACTGCCAAGGACAAGAGCAGACTGCAGCGTATCATCCACACTGCTGAGAAGGTGATTGCCTGCAATCTACCAACCCTCGAGGACCTGCACACCACGAGGACCATGAGGCGAGCGAGGAAGATTGTGGCCGATTCCTCACACCCTGGACACTCTCTGTTCCAGCTGCTCCCCTCCGGCAGAAGGCTGCGGTCCATCAGGACCAAACCTCACGCCACAAAAACAGTTTCTTCCCATCCACTGCTGGCCTCGTAAACAAGGCCAAGGGCTTACACTGACTTTAACATTTTATCTACAAAATTACACTTTGCCAATATTAACTATGTTACCCTATTTTTTTTTAGATTGTATCTTATAGCTATTTTATATTCGATATTTATTCAATTTATATAGTTTAGCCCCTTGGTGTTAGGTAGACTTTGAACCCTTATTACAGTAAGACTTGTTTACCACTTACTTAAGATTTCAGATTCCTATATGTTGAATGTATGCACCATCCTGCCAAAGTAAATTCCGTGTCTGTGTGAACTTTCATGGCGAATAAAACCCTTTCTGATTATGATTCTGATCATGTAAAGCGACCATAAACACATTAAAAGACCTAGGTTGACAATTTTTGAGTAAAACACCACAATCTACAGAATATACATAGATGGGACCTCCTTTGCCAGTATCAAAATGAGAATAGGTTTTCCCCTTTTTTTCCTGGCAACAAAACAGGTGTTAAGATGTTAAAACACCAAACTGCATTAACCACAATACTTGTGGTCAGAATGCAAACAAAAGAATACTCTGATAATATATGCATTGTGTTTTAAACTGATTGGTCCACACCAGAGACGGTTTTCTTTAGAGCCTAGTCTCAAACGGTGTTAGACCAGAGGATGCCAAAATGCGTACACAGCACAAAGACAATGCCACTATCAGAGTAGTGAGAGCTCGGGGTGAGCAGCTACATCATTTGCCAGTACCAAAATATGAGAATAAGTTTGCCCCTTTTTTTTGCAACAAAAAAGGTGTTAAGATGTTAAAACACCAAATTGAAACCTTTTACAAGGAATCATGTCTGCATTAATCACAATACTTATGGTCAGAATACAAGCAGCAGCCAATCAGTTGTTTTAATTGCCATATTTGAACTCAGAACATCAAGATCCATAATAAACAGCACATTTAATCTCTGAAGCAGACGACGTCTAAAAAGTTATAGACGTTGAGAACCACTGCTACCCGTAGGTATTTTTTTTGCCTGCTCTTTCACACTGGACAGACTTCTTGGAAGAGGTTGGCGTTACCTACGCCTTAACCTCGACACACGCGTCCGGCTGATCGATTGCCACTGCAGTGTCTGTCTGATATACTGCTGGGTGGACAGAGGCGATGGGGGGGGGGGGTATTTAATAAACTTGCACCGTTGTTTTAACAGCCGTGCCAATTTGAAGGAATAGAACAGGCAACTCCTGTTGCTAACCATCACACCGTGGCAGCATCCCATGTTCCGTGTTCATAATGCAAGGCCTTGAATCCCCACGTCGACACAGCACCAGGGAATGTACACGTGCAGCGAGGCGCACGTGAAATTGTTTTCATGCAGTGTGTGCAATCCCTTGGGGTTTTGGCTTGAGCTCAGCTCTTTAACCCCCATATCCACCGCCAAAATACTGAACTGGTGTCTGCTACTGTACTCCAATCTCCTCTTCTGCCGGAAGAACGGATACTCCTGCTGCATGTAGGATAAGACCACGCAAATCTGAACACCCCTCGGCGACAGAATGAAATAAAATTTCTCCTTTTACAGCACACAAAGTGACTCGTAGTTTCACATTGAAAATATTGTTTCATGTTACGAAAAAAGGGAGCCAGCGTGTTACACGCCAAGTCAGTGTCAAAGCATGTGACTAAAAACTATTTTATTTAATCATTTTATTTTATTTTACCAGGTAAGGCGCACTGAGCGATGTAGCTCCTTTTTTCGGAAGCGATCTGGCAACAAATGATAGCTCAAACGAAGTGGCTTATTACGCGATTCAATTTAGACAGGCAAATGCTCAAGATGCACGTTTCTAAATGTGGAGATAAAAACTGGAGGACCCGGGGAAAAAAAATCAACGCGACCACAAGGAGAGGGACACGCGACCTCTAAATATACAGGCATCAGGGTTGAGATCGAACCCACGGCCTCCTGTATACATCTCGCCACCGTGCCCACATCATCATCACCACCACCACGTAATAGGTATACCTTGCCTCCAATGCAATACATCTCGAGGGAAACCCGCAGGAGGGGGACCCTTGGTGGCAGATGGCCCTACGTGGCACAAGGTGAATGCAGCACTGGCAAGCGAGTGAACGGCATTGCTCCGTGGCTTCCCAATGAGGTGATTTGCGAGCAATGAATCTAAATTCGCCTCGTTTGAACGATGACCCCAAAACACTTTTGACTTTCTCCCTGTTGAATAACGTCGCAGCATCTTTCACATCCGCTGCGGTGAATACACGCGCAGCATTAACCAGGGCGCCCCCTGGGCTCGAACCGTGGCGCCCCTACAACTAGTGGCAAACGCTCTACCGCTGGGCCCGTCACCACCTGTGTGTATGGATAGCGCCGGCCTTCTGAAAGTCATTTCCCCTTAACATGTTTCCCCACTTGGTCTTAGCCTCTTAGCCAGTTTAACCTGGTATCTTTTAAATGAGCAGATTTAACCTGGTATCTTTTAAATGAGCAGATTTCATTTGTGAGTCATCATCATCAGCCTTTTTTCCTCCACCATCCTTAACACGTCCCACCCGTTGACACTACCGATGGTGTCGCAGCCTTCCATTGTCTTTCTCATGCCACTGCTGGTAGGAAGACTTCCACTCCAGAGGATGTTTTTGGCCTGCTCTTCCACTTTGGCTGGACATCTTCGAAGAGAACATTATTACGAGGGGGACCAATATTTAGGGGAACCCACTCCTTCACTGAACATTATACCAATTTTATCAACCCCAGACAGATGATTGGCTGATGTGACCCTAAGCCAGGAATTGAATATGCTTTCTTCACATTGTGAATCAAGTTCGTTTCTACGGTGCCTTGGGAAAATCGCTAGATGAAGTCAGAGAATGATGTGAATAACAATCTCTGTGCAGACTTCATCCTCCGTGACAGGAATGACCACGTACCTATTTAGTGTCAACACTGAAACCTCCAATCTCTGTCACTCACGCTCATTCTGGAGATGGCCAGGTGGCTCCAGAGGTTAACGGCTGCGATCCTGGGTTTGAATCTGGGTACTACTCACTTTTGAGTAACGCAGTTGATAGTTTCACCAAGCAAACCAATCAATGCCTGCAACAAAAGCGTTACTGTATCTTAAAATTTTGCGTGCGTTTTTTTGTCGTTAACTTAATCTAGATAAATTCCTGCTCTGCTGTGAGTTAAAAAGTCATTCTGGTTTCCGTGTTGTGAGGATGGATACCGTGGCAGAGTGTGTTGAAAAGTTCATCCTGTATTGTGTAAAGGTACAAAGGCCTTGAATGGGGGGGGGGGGGGGCATTACACGATCAGCTCATAGAGTCGCAGAGCTTGGTGAGATTACCAACCAGATTATGTGACTCCAATTGGCAATCTTGATCCTTTCATTTCTGGTTGTTGGTAGCTTGCTTGGATTCTTTGCTCAGTCCTCAATTAAGTGACGCACACATCACTGCGATCCACAAGCTGTACCGGTACCGCCAAAGCAGAACGAAAGATAAATACCCATGGCCTTTTTAACACAATTTATTGGATTTAACCTGTACACCCAAAGATAACCACCTACACAAATTGAACCTTTCTTTTAAAATGTAATTGGTGTGCGTGTGTGTGGTTATTGTTCCCATTTGCAAACTGCACAATTTGTCTTCTCCCACTCCTCCTGTCTTTTTTTTCTTTTCAATTATCTTTCCAGCGACTCCTCCTGCCCATCCCTCCTCGGACGTTGCGGAACGCTGATGCGAACCCCTCGCAATCAAATTCACGGTTACGTCGCGCACCTCTGGTTCTGCCGCAATCCTCTCCGCTTGGGCCACAAAGACAATCCCCCCCCTCCCGTATAGCCTTCATAGACTGTTGGGGCGAATGCTGTTAGTGAGTAGCACCTATTAAGGCCGGAACAATACACGAGGGGGTGGGTGGCCAGCACCACCCCCGACCGCCGATATCTCAAAAGTGGCGATGTTTCATAAACCGCTCCAGGTACCTAGGGGAGGCCCAGGACCGGTTCAGATTATCATCGCTGATGTTGGTGGCCATGGGCAGGAATCGAACTCGGGTCGCCAGGTTCGTAGCACAGCGCGCTAACCACTACACACTACCGTTCCCCACTCCGTTTGGGTCACACAGGTAACACAAAGATCCCCCGTATAGCCTTGACAGACTGTTGGGGCAAGTGCTGTTAGCGAGCACCTATGAAAGCCGGAACGGTACACGAGGGGGTGGGTGGCCAGCACCACGCCCGACCGCCTTTGTCTCCCTAGTGGCAATGTTTACACACCGCACCAGGTACTCATTTGAGGCTGAGTCGACCTAGGGGAGGCCCGGGACCGGTTCAGACACACACACGCACACACATGCACGTCATGACCCTTTGCCCCGCCCCCCCCCGGTACACGGTAAAAACAGCGCTCATTGTGCACCCTCCCACCGCTGCACATGCGAGGAGTCGATGCCTTTCAAGGAGGGACTTCGAAGCGACGCACTTTGTTGGTGAACGTGGAACTAAAAAGCGAGGTCGCGTGGTCAAAACTGCGAATTAAAACACACAAATTATCCATCGGCGTATGTTGCAGCGGGATGACGGGGGGGGGTGGGGGGGTGGGGGGGTAACGTTCAGCGCACGAGACATTGCGATCCAGAGGTGTCGCCGTTTCAACTTTCCCGGCGCGGCAGCTGTGGATTGCGTCGGAGTTCAATGCTCGGCTGGTTACGCGTGGTGGGGCACAATGTGAGTGCTGCCACTTGTTCCACTAAGTCGCGGCCACGCCTTTACCTTTTCATCGAGTGGGCTGCAATATTGCACACCGGACAGATATTGCACGTGCTGTTCACTGAAAATTCGCGCGGTGTAAAAAAATCTGTCACTGAATGTTGTTTTATTTAAAAAACCAAAAAAAAAACCTCAATGCTACAGGCCTGCACTTTGCATTAAGGCAGTGGAACAATAGAACGTGGGTAATCGAAATAGCATCGGTGTCACGCACGCATTTGTTGCATGGTCCAAATTGAGGAGCCGTTTCACGTGAACGGATGCGTGCGTACATTTGCTTTCAATGTTTGCTTTGTTGTTTTTGGTGCATCGTTGTCCGCAAGCGGTATTTGTGCTGTTATGCATCGTTATCTGCGATGCACTGTTGGTATCATTGCGCATGAATAATGCGCGGACGCCAGTTTATATTATAGTATGCTTCGCTAAAAATGCCTTTCGTTAAGAAAAAAAAAATGAATCTTGTCTTATGCCCCACCGAATACGAGCTCGTGTTCCACTTATTGTGGAGCGTTGTGATCTGAACTCCCCGGCCACCCTGATTAATACTGCCGTGAAAATTAACCGTGAATTCCAACGTGCCGTCTGTTTTGCGGTGAACGTGAACAATCCTGTGATGGTATTTGTAAACAAGTAGTAGGAAGTGTGTCGACGTTATCCTCGCAGCAGCAGCAGCAGCTGCGGCTTCTGGCTATAGCCATCGAAACAAAGGCAGCGGTCACCGCATCGCACACTTTCTGACGCGCTTCTGCGGCCATCTGGAACGCTCTTCCTTCCGATTTTAGGAAGCTACTGGAGCGCTGGACTTTTAAATCGTCTAGATTGAAAATTAATTTATTTTATAAATGCTTTTTGTGTGTTAGTTTGCTGTCCTTCCCCCGCACCTCTGATGAGCATGGTTGGCTATGTACGGTGCGAAAGATGTTCAACACACATACATAGAAAATCCACATTTTGCCACGTTTGAAACATTACTAACAAGTCACTTGGAAAAAAACACCTGGTGCCACACAGGGACAACTTCCAACGTTGCGGGGGAGAGGAGGGGGGGGGGGGGTCCCATAGGATAAACTACAGCACCGCATTAGAATGATTGAGATGAGATGTGATGCGAGGCGCTTAGAGTATCCGATGCATGTAAACCCTCCATTCCCTTTGCTCACCCTCAATGTGTTTGGGCTTCGCGCAAACACCATCTCCCCTCGTGGCAATATAGCAAGACAAGTTCACACCACCTGGACACAACCTGCACACCTGGATGACCAATTATTTCGTTACCCGGGTTTGTGACATGGCCAAGTGGGTGGCGTGTCCGTAGGAGCAATCCAGCAGCCGCTCCGGTTGCAATAACCGAAGTTAAATCCCCACGCCGTGTCTGCTTCACAATGGACATTCAAGATCCCGTGACATCGTAGGCCATTGTGTGTGGGCATCGCGGTCCAAATTTTCCAAATTTTGAAAGATTACCCGCAAATTAATTGCATGGGGATTATACATAGTGTAGTGTACTAATTCACATACACTAGTAGGAGACACTCTCTCTCTCTCTCAGCCATAGGCGAGAACCACACACCGGGTCAGGACAGCCAACATTCTTCCAGACCCACAGCTCGAAGAGGTGAAGATGCCGACGATGGCAGCGTGACGAGTTCCATCCCGGATGACGGCAGCCCAGACTGTGAGTCGGAGCTCGCCTTTTATCCTCCCCAGCACGGCCAGGCTCCGCCCTCGGCCACGCACCGTTCTGGATCCCCCAGAAGGCTCCGGGCTTCGCTCACGGATCCAACTTGTAGAACGGGCTGCTACCCCCAATCCCATTCTCTACCAGTCCCCAGCACTACGTGCTCCATTGACTCATTCTACGTCACTACAATAGCACCAATTATTGCCACCCCATACTGGCAGACTAATGCCCCAAGTCACTCCTGCGAATGAAACCCTATCCTGGTCTCTTGGGATCTCACCTGCCTTGCGCATCAAAACAACCTTGAAACTTGTAACCTCTGGAAGGGTGCGCAGCAAGAGGGTTAATTAAACGAGCGTCGTGTTTTCTGGATCCGTGCGTCTCGGTTTGGGGCCGAGGGCAAGAGGAATGCCAGCTGGGCTGGGAATTGAACCTGGCACTCGGATGGCTTGTCGGTGCCAAGGGGTTTTTGTGCTCATATATTACCCTTCGGCACGGCGAAGTTCGGTCGGTCATTACACCGCTAATTAGGAGAAAGCCATGTAATAATGAGCGGCTGATATAATTGTTGACTCCCTGGTATATTTTAATGTAGATATTAAAGCCCAGTAGAACAAACAAGTGTGAGGCTCAGACTCCTATGTTTCCGTCGCAGATCGTGCGGCGTACGAGTCATGGGCTTTGCCTGCTTTGCATTGGCCTCAGTGTCACACCCATTGAAGAAGTGCCAGATACAGTGCATTATTGGAAATTTTGTGTCGTGTTTAGGTTGAGCACCCATATGAAGCTTTAAATGCACACTTTTATAGACATCGGTTTAAAGATGGGAAAAAAAAGATCACGACATGGGTGGGCAGGGTCCCCCAAAATTGTAACATTTTGGTTTAAAAAAAATAATAATCATATTTCTTCTTTGGATTCAGCACCATTGACATCCTACCCATGTCTCAGATTTTTTTTAAAAAGCTACAAAGAAAACAACACAAATGTTGGACACAACTGGAGCACACGGCAGGCTACAATCTGATTCCTAATAGATTTTCCTGCGGTGGCTTCGCGCGAGTGAAATGTGTGTTGTGCAGCCCTCCCCCACCTGACACAGCCAATTAATAAAGCTTTGACGCGAAACAAACGTGGCCAATTCATTACTGCTTCGGCACTCCGGTGTGCTGTTGGAGAGCGATCCGCAACATTTAACAACACACCGGTGGTGCCGCTGAAGCAGATATAAACTGCCCACGTTCGTCCATCACGTGGCAACTTCAATAATTGGCCGTGTCGGCACGAGGAGGGGTGTACAAAGATCCAAGATAAAGGTCCCTCGTATAGCCTGCAACAGACTATTGGTGCAAGTGCTGTTAGCGAGCACCTTGGAAGGCATGGGTGGTCAGTATCATGCCTGGCCGCATTTGTCTCCCGAGTGGCGATATTGACACACCACACCAGGTCATTATTTGAGGCCGACTGGACATGGGGAGGCCCAAGACCAGTTCGGAAAATCTCCACGGGTGTTGGATGTGAGCGGGAATCGAACTAGGGTCGCCGGGTTCGTAGCGCAGCGCGCTAACTGCGAAACTACCACTCCCAATAGGAGGGATGTACAACACACACCTCACTCACACAATCTGACCCAACAATCTCTTACGAATTCTAATGTGTCACATTAAGAACGCGACATATACATAGGGGTAAAGGTGCTCACACCTCCAGAGGGTGTTTTGGCTTGCTTGGAATAGGTTGAAGTACCCGCACTGTATCCCAACTCACACGACCTATCTATTGATCGACTAACAGTGGTGCACTTTTTTATACTTTTGGGTGGACAGAGTTTGAGTTTTAAGACACTTGCCCATTGCATCAACTGCCATGGCAAGAGGTCAAACCCCCGGCTGCTTCGGGGTGGATTACCACGCAACTATCTCTAAAAAAATTACCAGACTTGCTGGGTCTTTCTCTCCCCCTGCCGCCGCGGGTGGATTTCCACTTAGCTCTCTCATTGACATGCTAATTTCTCTGCTCCAGCAGACCCACCTCTCTCTCTGCACCCCCCCCCCCCCCCCCAATCTCTCTATTTAAGGCCACGACACAAAGGCATTGGCTCTCTGTGTGTCTATGTTGTATGTCTCTCTCTGTGTCTCTGTGTTGTCGCTCTCTACTTGTGTGTCTATCTGTGTGTCTATGTTGTGTGTCTCTCTGTGTGTCTCTGTGTTGTCTCTCTCTGCTTGTGTGTCTGTCTGTGTGTCTGTGTTGTGTGTCTCTCTGTGTGTCTCTGTGTTGTCTCTCTCTGCTTGTGCGTCTGTCTGTGTGTCTCCGTGTCTGTGTTTTGTCTCTCTCTCTCAAATTTAGTTCTACCTGATGACGACTGCTTGTGTTGCAATCGAAACGTCGTATTCCATTATTTAATTTATTTTCTTTCTACGTGACTTCACCGAAAGAACCAAATAGGTCACACCAGTGACGTCTACGAAGCAAGTCCAGCGTGCTACTTATTCCATGACACCGCGGCAGGAATGCTTTCCCTGGTACAACTGAATGTTGTCTGTATACCAAGGGATGATTATTTGAAATGCATTTAGCTGGGCAGCGTTGGCTCTCCCGGCTAAATGCAACTCAGCACTGGAGACGAGGGTTGGTGGACCAGACGAACGTCGTGAAGCTCCCTTCCCACGGGACGTCGAGGAGGCGCTGTGACCCGGCTAGCCAGAGAGAATGTGGGTGGTTACGGTGGCAATGTGGACTCCACCTGCTCCATCTGTGTTGGCCCCTGGCACGTGTGACTTTTCTCTGAGTGCTCCTGTTGCCTCTCACATGTAAACACTCATTCATTGGCCATGAAACACCTTAACGTACAGTATTGAGGACCGAAGAGCTTGGACGGGAGGATTTGGCGCTGGATCACTGCGAGGATGCCTTCCCCACTTTGGTGGCTCGTGACTCTGAGGTGTGGGGGAAGGACAACAAACTAAACACCCAAAAGCAGCTCTAAAGAAATGACTTTTCAAGTGAGATTTAAAAGTGCATATCATGCATAGACTAATAATCTCATAAAATACGTCCAGAATATTTCTGCGCATATTTCCACGTGTAATATACATCAATGCAAAATGAGACGCAACTTCAGGCCCGTGAGATGTCACCTCGTTTCTTATTTTTACAGCTCTCTGTGAATCAACTGCTGGATGAATGAAGCACTCTGCCTGTCGTGTTGGCCGTCGGGGTTGTTTGCCCATACTTTACCACTCTGGCCATGCCCGGTTCACCGATGTGATCCTTGCTCGGGAATCAAATTCAGCCCCATGAAGTCCGCAGCTCAGTGCACGAATCACCTGTGGCAACCGCACTACTCCTCTGTGCCTTGTCACCAACTCTCCAATTGGCTACCGTGATTATTGCTTACACCGTTATCATTTGCGCTGCGCTATAATGCTGCCACGGTGCGCCGTCATGGCTAGCAACACCGAGGTCGTGGGTTCCATACCCCGGCACAGCAATTACTCTCGGGGGGAGGGGGTAAGGGGTGATCTCCTATGGAGGGGGCTTTTCGCCACCAATGGCATGAACAAGCCACGAAAATGCTGCGACTTCACTTTTTTACATTGTGAATATCAAAGAAAAAACACAATTCCGTGTGGCCGTAAGCATTGCAAATTACGCGGTACTTGGTATTTACCAGCCCGGGCCGCCGCACGTGTTCCAGCCGGTTTGTTTTGCTCTCCCAGCACTCCGGAGGATTCCTCGTCCACTGCGAATGGCTCCCCCCAATTTTCCCCCGAAGGTCGCGTTTTTGTTTTTGTGTTTTAACATTCACCAGAACGAGACTCTGGTTCCTCCGACGGAAAACAACAAAAACAAACCATTACTTTTTTCTGGTGTGTTACGTGAACAAGCCTCACCTTACGGCACGCCATTAATTTTCTGCCGCACAAGTCGTGGTTTGTGCGAACAACGAGAGGTGGCCGGGAAATGTTAAACGCCGCCCGTTTTATGCAGCGACGCATTTTTGTAATGCCAAAGGCGTTGGGAGAAGAAAAGTGCCGCTCGCGAAGGGGTAAGGTGGAGGTGGGGTGGGCGTCTTGAGCGGTGTTGTGTCAAAAAACAGAAATTCCAAAAGCTCAGCTCTGCAAATTGCTTTCTCACGTCGCTGCTGGCGGAGGAGTCTCCGTCACGAAAGGGAACTTTTTGCGAACTCTCACGGGAGGGGGTTCGGGCCTACTCTCTCGCCGCGCTGGCCAGATGTCTTGGAAAAAAGGTGGGAGAGTCCCACAGTTTACCGCCGTCATATGCGACCTATGCCGATCGACTGACTGTGACAAACCCATCTATGCTGCTGGGTGGACAGAGGAGGAGGTGGGGAGGGGGGCGGGGGGTGAAAATAACTCGGCCCCGTCATTTAAACTGCCGCGGCGTGGATAAAGAGGAGAACAAATAAGGTGATGCTAAAATTAGCAATTCTAATCTGAATCAAAATGCCGTGCGTTTTTCTGCAGAGGCGAGAAGTGTTGGCTCAGGTCAATAAAAAAAAAACTGCAAGTTAATTGGATGTGCTGCGCTGGCTTATCAGTGTTCTTGGCTTGTGTAATGAAAACCCACTGAATATTACTGTTTTGGGACTGAGTTTAGAGGGGGGAAAAAAACCCCGTAAACAATAATGCTGACTTTAAAATGCATGCAGGTTATTTTGTTTTACCTTATGGTCAAAAACTGTGAAGAAAGCACATATGTGCACGTGTATATATGTGTACACACACTTTTTAAAACCCCCATGAGAGGGCTTTATGCATTGGTGGCTTGACAATTGGCTGGAATGTATTTTATTGTGTATTTTTATGTCTATAATTTATTATATTTTTGTTTGTTTTATGAAAAAAAAGAGGAAGGGAAAACCATTTGAGATATATCGCTCGCCACCAAAGTTAACAATAGCCTGAAATCGAACACAGATCAACAGTTTAATAGTTGCAATAGACTAATCGCTATGGCTGATACGCCCCTCTGAACACATAGAGTGTACATTTATATTTCCGGGAATATTACAGTTGAGAAGGAAAACAAAATTCATCACTGATTTACATAAACCTATGTGGAGCGTTGTTTATGTATGACTTTTAACAAGATATAAATATTTAAATGTTTTTATAATTCCACAAAGCACAGGCATTGCATATTACGATTGGTTGGAATATGTTGATTGTATGATAATGACTAAATAAAAACATACAATGGAACGAGAAAAAAATTCACATTGTGCAAAGTTGTCCATTAAATAATGTACACATTTGTATATATAAATATATGGCAATGTTCACTGTGATAAAAAATATTATTGCTTGACTTAAAAAAAACATTGTCACCTAAAACCCTGTGCCTCACGGTATTATATAACGCTCACATTCGCGATCAAGAAGGATTTTCTTTGTGTTCATTGGTTACACGCATTTATTTTACAATGTCTTCCAACTTTATTCATGATACTTATATGGTTTTAGAGTTTTATTTTATATACATTTTTTAAATTGCGCCAACAGACTACTTATTTCTACTCGCGGGAATTATTAACTCTGTCCATCTGTCCATGCGTGCATCTGAGTACACTTTGAATGCTTCTATACGAGAACAGCAACACCCCTAAACCGACCGTGATGAGGTCTTTAAGAGACTGGCTGAGCAGCTTGTTATTTCGTAGGATTGCAGCGATATATAATTGCTCACAATTCTGCATCAAACTGAACGTTCCTGAAATCGAGCGTGATATCAGTCTCCCCATAACTTTGTAATTGTACTTCCAATGAGTTTTTTTCAAATAGTTATTGCTTTGTCATGCTTTGCCGTATTTCTAGTGTGCCTTACATATTACCTCAACATTATTCAGCTGCAGTTCACTGAACGCAAGGCTACCACGAATCGCATTATTACCCTCGCTAATGCTGATGTCGCACGTGATGTCGGTTGCACGTAAATAATGAAATAATTGAGCAGATATGCAAATTATGAGGCCATAGAGGATACCATCAATTACTGACAAAAGCATTCATTTACATGGGCAATTGCCATTTATCTATAACTGTAATTTTTTTGTTTATTATTCCATAAATATCTTGGCAGGACGTAAAGTATTTAAGCGAAATCGATCATATTTCACGAATCTTATGATGCCATAACTATGGATATTACAGCACATTGTGCTGCATGACTCATATTTCTCGAACCCTTTAATTAATAAAGTACTGCAATTACTCATTATTACTTAATGGTTAACTGAAGGTGCAAACAAATTAAAAACATTCCACACAACTTGTCCAACGTAAAAAGCAGCAGTGTGTGCTTAAAACATCCGTCAGAAAAAAAAATGATACGGTCCACAAAGATAAAGTGACTATTTATAAGCCTAAACATCAGGCGTGACGCTAATTGTTTGATAGCCGCTTTTTAACGGTACGCTTTATTATTTTATATCCTCATCACGTTATATTAATGCAGTGTGGTGCAGCAGCTATTGCTTGACGTGTACATAGCTCAGCATTTGTCTTAAACATCGCATCATAATGAGATTATCAGTATCATAATTCTAGCACATTTCTGATTTCATTCATGAAAAAAAAACATCGATTCTGTTTATGCTCATGATTAGCTATTAACGTAGTCGTAGTGCTACGCTTGCCATATCAATGTGGCTCTCATTCATAAGTGCCACATACCCATTTATTTGTGGCAGTGTTTGGGCATTTAAAATCCATTTCTTGGTCTCTGTAGCTTATACGAGTTGCTCAGGCATTTCTCTCACCAATAACCTCACTCCACCCCCCCCCCCCATAACTCTCCTCCACGATGTGGCTTCGGGTCGTATTGAGTGTTGCTCTACACGATGTCTGACATTTCGCTCGACGTGCTGGGAGCTTCTTCAGGAAAAAAAAAACCGCCTGAGCAGCTCTATGTCCCCCACTCAGTGCGTGGACCGCTCGAGGGCTATGCGGCGCAGCGCAACCGCGAAAAAAAAATCTACATGGTGGTGTAGCTTCACTCTCACGTTCATGTTTTTTTGTTGGACTCCCATGCTCATTTTCCCAGATCACGTTGCCGTTGTTTGAATTCCCACACGCTCGGTCCAACCGCACCAGAAACAAGGAATAAAGGGTGGGGTAAAGTAATTATAATAATTACAGCTTATATATCGCTTTTCATACCATCTGAAGGCGCTTTAAGCGTGGGTCATCCCACCTATTCCAATATTTCCAGATTGAAAACGAATTTCTTTAGAACTGCTTTTTGTGTTCAGTTTGTTGTCCTTCCCCCGCACCTCCGATTAGCACGGTTGGCTACGTACGGTGCGACAAAATGCCAACTTACATACAAACAAACCCCACCTCCGATTAGCACGGTTGGCTTCACACGGTGTCAACGAACTTCAAAGTACACACATATATACCGCACCTCCGATTAGCACGGTTGGGTACGCACCGTGCAAAATAAGTTCAACGTACATACATAGCATGTCTGGCTAACTTGGAAGAGAAGGGCAAATATTCCCTAGAGAGGTTTTACAGAACTCCCTCTCGTGGATACACTTCCATCAGCAGTGGCATGAAAGAGACATTGTAATCGTTTCCTGCTATCCTTCAGGGATCTTTCATACAACAACCTCGAGAATGTGCTCTTTCAGTGTGCAGTCAGATGAATGATTCAGTCTGTGCCTATCCACTGGCCAGAATGTAATACGAACCATAGTGGGATTTTTATTATTATTATTCTTATAATACGATGGGGTTTTCTTGTGTAGCCATTACAGCCGACTGGGATGAGGCCATCAATTTTCCCCAATTGAGAGAGAACCTCTCGAATCATGGATGGCTGCTCACATTCGAACTCAGAAATTTCCAGGAGGCGTTGGGTCGGTGATCTTGACACGGTCATAATGAGAGCCCGAGCCACCTAGTCACCTCTGACCGGCAGGATTCTTTAAGGTCTCCTTGTAAAGGCGTGCTCGGGCAATCCCAAGTTTTTGCTGTCCGATCGGTGCGGTTCCTAATTACCCGATGAATTGTGCAGTGGAGCAGGCGGCTAAGAAGATGTGGCAGGTAATTATGCATTGTTGGTGACATTAGCAGGCCCAAATTGCCGGTGACATTATTCAAGGTATAATAAGGTCTTAAAGGACAAATGCAACATCACAGCAGCAATCAATGCCCCCCTTGAAATGAGAAGACAGGTTCTGCAATGCATTCACCTCACAACGTGGGCTACAATGCATAAATTTACCATCACGCTGTGTGTGCGCTGCAATCCAATACGTAGGGAAAGGTTAAACATAAAAAAATAGCCCACTGTGTCATGTTGTCTATAATTTTAATTGTGGCAGAATACGGGTGGACTTCGTCCGATTAAACCTTTTCCATTCCTATGGTAATTTGAAAAAAAAAATCATTTGAGCACATGCATTGTGAGTGAAATGCCATCTTTTTCATTTGTAGATTAAAGAAAAGGTTTTAAATAAAAAATGTGTTCCAGCCATTCAGACGAATACAGCACGAAGCCAAGCCAAAAGACAAAAATAATCTTATGTTGGGTGACTCGCATGATTTTATGCTGAAAAGAGATTACTTATTCCTTCTGATATTTAATTTGACAGAGACACGGTAAATAACCCAATCACTTTCCATATATTCACATACAAAAATACAACTTATGTTTTAGTTGATCATAATATGTGGCTTTTTAGACTTAAATTAACCGGCAGTATTTGTTTAAACACCCAAGCCCTGGGTTGGTTTCAACATTCAGGGGCTCTGCTGTTGCTTCCCCAGATGCTATTTTTCGAAAAAATGCTACTTTCATTTTATACTGCGTCATTCATGCCAACAGAATCCCACAACACTGTACATTAAATATATATAAGGACCACATCTCACATACACGGTTGGCTACATAGGGCGCGAAAAAAGCCCAACATACACACATATACGTACCAAGAAAATGAAAACCTTACTACTTTTGAAAAATAACAATAGGTTTTACTTTTTCTGGCAATAAAACAGGTGTTGATATTTTCAAATACCGAATAGATACCATTCGCAAGGAATCAAGTCTGCATGAACCATACGTACTTGTGGTGAACATACAAACAAACATGCTCTGATAATTATATATGCATTGTCTTTAAAATTGATTGGCCTACACCTGAGACGGTCTTCTTGCAAGCCTAGTTTCACAACTGTTCGCCTTTTGGCGTTATCTGGTCTGCCACTGGTGGTAAGAATAGGCCATTAATAAAGCTGTCTCTGATGTAGGCCAATCAGTTTCAAAGACAATGCTGAGATAATATAATCAGAGCATGTTTGTTTGCATGGTCAGCACAAGTACGTGTGGCGAACGCAGACTTTATTCCTTGCGAAATGTATCTAAAATAAAATAAATATTAAATTTTATACCTACGTGACTTTACCGAAAGAACCAAAGAGTATGGATTGCTGGTGTTTGAACACCTTAACCCCAGTTTCATTGCCAGAAAGGGTAAAATCTATTCAAATTTTCATACTTTGATACTGGCAAAAAGGTCCCATGACATGCCCCCCACCCACCCCCCACATTTGGCTGCTTGAATTTCCCACTTGATAAGCCACTACGTTGAGCTATTATTTGTGACCAGGTTGCCTCTGAAAAAAGAGAAACAAAACATAACAAAGTGACCTTAACCTGGTAAAATAAAATAAAATGTGTAAAACTTGTTCATGATGCCTGTTCATTGTCTCGGCGACTGATTGGTGGATTTGGAAGATTGCGGACTCAATGAACGGTATTTGAGAGCATTGTGGCTGCTGTGTGAGCGTCATGCGTGCACGTGTTGTGGCTGGAAAGAGCATGCTTGAAGGGTAGTAAAGCCCGGGATTAGAGGAACGATTGCCGTGCTGAATATTTACGTTGCATCTTGCGTTTTTTTTTTGTGTGCGCACTCATTGAAATATGTGTTTTATTTGATCCTGTCTGGTCAGTTCATTATTAGCTCGTGAAGTGACTGTAGTGTGTTTTAATAAACATTGATTTTGGGCTCGTTCGTACGTGCGGTACACACAGGAACTCTGTGAATGGGCCCCCAAAGCCAGGGTAAATGGGCCAATTCAGCTTTTAATTTTGTCGTAACCACGCCCGCTGGAAACATTTGTCGGCGAGAAAAAAAAAGCGTAGAGAAGGGACGAGCTGGGAAATACGCCGAGAGACAGCAGGAGGGGCACAATGATTTGAGAAACCTAAGCGGGAACAAGGCGTAATTCTAAACTGTCAATAAAAGTAAGAAAACTAATGAGCAAGCAATGTGTCTCCTTCCAATATCTGTATCTATGTGAAAAAAAATATATACATAATTTTTGCAGCAGGATTGTTTAGAGACAGGAAAAGTCTGGACCGTTTTAGACGCACAGTATCTCATCAGCAGAGTCAGGGCTTCCTTGAAGCAATGCCTGGTGAGCTGCCAACCTCGTGGACAAGAACCCTCTCTTTACGACAAGGGAGTCTTAGTTCGACGCAAAACGCCACGGTAATCCATAACTCAAAATAACCATCAGTGTCATTGTGGAGAATATACAAATACAACTAATTAAATAAGTAGACAATGGGTCTCCTATATATATCCGTCTCCACGTGAAAAGGACAAATATTTTTAACTAGTTTTTAAAAGAAAAGTATAGTGGATTTGGGTAGGACATGGCAATTAAAGAAAAGACGGCTGGTGGTCAAGACTGAACAATAGAAACTATGACTAAAACAATTTTTTATTTTACCAGTTTATGGCCCACTGAGCTTTAAAACTCCTTTTCAGAAGTGACCTGGCCACAAATGATAGCTCAACGAAGTGGCTTATCACGTGGATTTTTATAGCAGCCAAAAACTCAAAACGCGTGTTTATAAATGTGGAGGGATATACCGGAGGACCCAGGGGAAAAATCCAAGCGTCCGTGGTGAGAAATTGAAACTCCAAATATACAGGTGTGAGGGTTGGGACCGAAACCACAACCTCCTGTATACCAGGTGAAGGAGTTAACATCTCGCCATCGTGGCACCTAACGGAGGGAATGCCCAAGAGAACGTCCAACGTGGAGCTCGTGAACAAATCTGCTCGAGCGAAGGAGCTAAATTTGTTGCTTTGCCGGACCATGAGATGTGACAATTGCTTTGAGAGGCCTTAATTTAGTTGTGGAGAGATCATGGCTGCTGCTGCCGCTGCTGCTGATGATGATGACTGTCGCTTTAGCAGAGCGTATCTAAAAGTGTACGAAATTATGTTTAAGCTCAATGAACGATCAATAGATTCACATTCAATTGATTTACATTGTGCAATAGGTTTGATGGTCGTAGGTTAACAGGAGATACATTGAGAAATGTGCAACAAAACTGACTCGGTGGCCTGCCATTCCGCAGGGCGGTGGGCTGAGTCGAGTTTGACGCATGTGACCCGCAGCAGCTTAGCTCAGTGCTCAAGAATTAATTACGATCATCATCAGCAGCAGCAGCAGCCATGATCGATTCGCTAGCTGCTGGATGAAACACATTTGCGTGATTGCGCATAGGAGATGTATTCTAGAGAACGGAGGGAGATCAGAAGTTCGGTACAGAATATTTGCCGTCAATTCAAATGATCCAGCAAACCCCTACGCTGAACTTTCTCGCGCACAAAAAAAAGTAGCCTGTTCCGTGTTATTTATTTGTAACAGACAGAAATGCTACCCTGTCAAACGTAAACTAAAATGATACCAATTTAGTTTGAGATGGGGGGGGGGGGAATCTAAAGAAGAGAGAGAGAGAGAACTCAAAAATATATTTCCAGAGTTATGATTTATAGATATTCCCTGCCATTTGTCTTCTAGACAGGTTGCTGGCCTGCCGTTACCACGCTCTGTCAGACAGTAACTGTCCTTTGACATATCGAAAAATACCGGGTCCTAACAATTGGCATTGACTAGGCTGCTCCCCTTTGGCAAAGAAACACATCGTAATAAGCTTTGCCATAAATGCTCAATTTCTTTCATATATTTGATGTACCTGTTATTTATAATTACACAATCGGTCATGTGATGGGTCAGATCATCTTATTTATGCAACTATGCCAGGCACAGATGAGCACATTGCATCGTAAGGTAAAATACAAAAAAGCTCCTTCAGGAGTACAGTATATGCTTGCGGCTTCTCTTAGCCGTCACGATATGCATACATAAACATCAATCCGGTCTGTATCTCCACACGTGTGTAAAAAAATAATACGTGCTGCTCCATTGGCCTATTCGCATTCCAAGGCCAAAATTATTCAGCAGCATTTGTTTCAAAGCGAGCAAACTCTGGACTGGGGTTTTGACCTCGTGGGTGAGTGTCATCAGCAGTCAGGCTTGTTACGAAAATGCTGATGGTTACCACATGGTATTGCCAAGAGTACTCCGTGGCGAGGAGATGTTATCTCCATCCCCTGGAACGCGGGAGGACGTGGGTTCGATCCCAGACACTGACGATGCCTGTTGTATATTTGGAGTTCACGTGGTCTCTCTCCCCGTGGAGATGGCGAGGATTTTTTTCCTGGTTTTTCCATTTTTGCCCTCCACATTTAGAATCAACACGCGTTTAGAGTACTTGGCTGCGACTATTAATTTCCACATATGATGATTACGCGGCGATGGATATGTGAAGGAAACGTATGTTTTTGCTTATTTATTTTATAAATATGCTTTAGGTCGTTTTAATCAACTGTGCCGTACCCGTTTTCTTCTGGTGGGTGAACAGAGGCGGAGGGGGGGGGGGGATCAAGAAACTTGGACTATCGTTTAAACTACCGCGCCAGGAGACAAAACTGAACCAGCCACCTCTGGATTACAGCTCCAGTGTGCTAAGCATTACACGACCACAAATTAAAAAAAAAAATGTCATTGATAACTGGAAACTGAAGCCGATTCTGTTCTGATGACGTAGACGTACGTCTTCGGGTCGGAAGACGTACCGAGGCTCCCAAAGGGCCATGCGGGGAGGGCGTGTGACACACTTTGGCACCAGCTTTCAGCGAGTGCGGTAGTGTCGCTACAGTTCGCTGTGGTGAGTGCGATGTATTTACAAACAGCGGCCTTACGCCTCCCCTAATAGAATTAACGCTGAAACCGCTTGCGTGTTCCGAGAATCAGCGGCGAATCGGACACCCACCAGCAACATTGCAGACGCCTCGGAATGGGACAACGGTTAACAATCATAGGTGGTAAAAACCTGGATTTGCACCCAGGATATCAGTATTGCCAGCTCAGAGCTCTGACCTCTGAGCCACCCAGTCACACCGTATCTCATGCTTTTGACTGCAATTTGTGGCCCAAAATGTGCTGCGCATTACCGGGCTCCCAAGGGTCACTGGATTTGGTCGAGGTCCTCTACGGCGGTGTGGCAAGGTGTCACGGCTGCGGTTAGATTCGGATTGGAATTTTTACAGACGTTTAGCATTTTATCAGCTCTATGCAGCTTGTTCAGATTAAACTTAATTGGACGTCACCTCATGCCATACATGATCGTTGCACTGGTCAGTTCTTTCACCCTGTCAAATGTTAAGCCTGTGAATTAAGTAGAAAGCAATTCATTATTAACAGCCAGAAATTGCGGGCAAGCCTGCGTCTCTTGCCTCGACCCTTGTAGTACAAGCGTTCACAGACCTTTTTACCATTCGTCTAGTTCTTTACTTGAACGTTTTTTGGAGGGAATTTTCTCCACAGTTTCTATTTCCAGCTCGCGCTATCGGCATCACGTGGTGAGGCGGAGAATCTGTTCGAAGCTCGACCCTTCCTGTTATAGCACGACCCGTGGAAGCGGATGTCACAGAATTACATCTAAGTAGCATACAAAGTGACCGCGGCTCCACACAGCAGAGGCTCCACTTTCGCACTCCAGACCACATTGAAACTGATTAACATCCATTTCCACAACGAACGTTAAAGCCATATGCTATTCATTCATACCACATCTGTATGCTCGTGTGTATAATAAACGACCACATAATAAACAAGACAACTATTTAAATCTAAACAAATTTGTATGTTTCCAAGTAAGGCTCACTGAACCATATCGCTCTTTTTCAGAAGCGACCTGGCCACACATGATAGCTCAACGAAGTGGCTTATGATCACGTGGACACTCTGAACGCGTGACGTTGATTCTAAATGTGGAGGGGAAACCCCAAGGACCCGGAGAGAAATCCACGCGACCACGGGGAGAGAGACACGCACACTCCAAATAGACAGGCGTCAGGGTTGGGATCGAACCCACGATCTCCTGTATACCAGGCGAGGGAATTGACATCTCGCCTCCGCGGTGCTCAAATAGTGCACATACGTGTCCACTTCTAACTTCAAAGGAGATGAAGGCATCCCTGTAAATCGTCCACATAAACTAAGAGCTTTAAAATGGAATAGGCAAATGATGCCTTGTGGTCATCACAGTCTCATTCTGTTTGTGCAGGTCGCGCTCTATTTGAATGCTACATCAGATTACCTGTCAACGAAGATCTCTTATCTTTTAATGAGCTCTTATCTTCTCGAACTGCAATCTTGCCGCGTTGACAATGATGAAGTCCCATTAACCCTGATGTCAAATTGGTGTTCTCCTCAAGCATAATTTTCTTGTAAAATGAAACCCGTGGTGGAATTTTATTTTTGTTAATGGTTTGTAAAAAAAAAATGAGAAAAAATGTATGTTGCAGGTACCCACACGAAATGGCGGCGTACACGAATGCGCGAAGTGGTTTGATATTTTAGCCGAGGTAGCAAAGACAAAGATTCTCCGTGTAGCCTTAACATACTGTTGGGGCAAGTGATGTTCGCCAGTAGCACCTATGAAGGCCGGCATAGCACGGCACGGCACACGAGGGGGTGGGTGGCCAGCACCACGCTCGCATTTGTCTCTCTCGTTGCGATGTTTGTACTCAACGCACCAGGTACTCACTTGAGGTTGAGTCAAACTAGGGGAGGCCCAGGACCGGTTCACATAATCCTCACTGGTGTTGGCCGTGAGCGGGAATCGAACTCGAGATGCCGGGTTCATAGCGCAGCGCGCTAGCCGCTACAGCACCGCTCCCCACTTGAACACATACGAGCGCGCACACACACACGCTGAGAAAAAAAATCAGCTCGAAAGCAATGTCACAAACGAGCATTATCTATTCAGCAACGCGTCATGCGTTGTAAACGTACATTTCTGATGATTATAAAATCCGTCCCCCCCCCCCACACCAGAGCAACAGAGCTCTAATAGAGATAGTTTGCAATACGCTTCA
This sequence comes from Petromyzon marinus, assembly GCF_048934315.1. Classification (NCBI taxonomy): domain Eukaryota; kingdom Metazoa; phylum Chordata; class Hyperoartia; order Petromyzontiformes; family Petromyzontidae; genus Petromyzon; species Petromyzon marinus. The sequence goes on along the minus strand of NC_133710.1, from coordinate 8,142,391 downwards.
ATAACAAAAAAAAAAATCCACTAATGTGAAGCACTTATAAGTAACGGCATTCTTGTGCCTAATTTGGTGTGCCAATTATAATTCTTCGCACAGTTGCGTGTTTTTACGCTTTTGACAACTCTTACACATTTTATGCGCGGTATAAATTGCACTTTGCTCCTTCGCGTGCACCTGAATCGTCTTGCTCATAGAGTAATTGTTTGAAGTAGAATTAAAAAAAGCACTTTGTAGAATATGATATTCCGATTCACTTGCATAATTCCTCCAATAATAATTCTTGCACTGAGTTAATTTGGGCTTAGAGTTTGTGTGTTTTGCGATTGACTAGTGAGATATGAACTGCAGGATGGGGAAAAAAATGACGTTTCACTTTCACGATGACATGCGTGTGTTGTGGTAATATTATATTTTCATCGGCTGCATAACACTGTTCATAAAGCGGTCTGGCCTGCCACTCTATGCAAAGTTATGGGCTGTATTGGCCATAATTATGGATTTGTTTTCGCTATGCTTGCAAAACACTGATTCCTTAAAGTAACACCTTCATCACCTCGAATCACCCACGCCGGCTTGCCTATTATCCATCCTGGGTGTAACGAGAATGCATTTTTGTTGAGGAGCTCACATACCGCTGAAAGATCTGGACCCATCATTGAGCTCCTCCGGCAGCTGAGGATGTCGTTGGCTTACAGGGACGGAGTCAACATGTCCGGACGGAATTTCCCAGCCAACTTCTGTTTTTGGCCGTATTTATTTGTGGGGCTAAACGGTTGCGGCGGGGATTGGAGAAGAGATGGACGGACTCGGGAGCTGGATTCGAGTGAACTCGCTGACGATTTGTAGGAGACTCGTTGAAGGATGCTGCTGGGCAATTGGAGGCAGTCGCCCTCCGGCGACAACGATACGCTGAGAGCAGTACGGATTATCCTCGTAGCACAAGTAGCTACATATGCTACGGGCCCCGCACTTTCAAGGGCCCCGCGCTAAATGCTTTCAATCCATCAATTCCGGTTCAGTGATTCTGCACTTGCTCTAATACTATAGTACTATACTACCTTCAACTTTTATGAACGAATGGGTGTTTAAGGTTAGCGATTTGTCGTATATAAAAAAAAAATATATACAATAACTTCACTATGCACGTAATAAATTTGCGTTTTAATATTCAGGTTTATTTATTTATTTAGGGCCCCTTTATAACATCATGCTACAGGCCCCACACAAGCTTCATCCGTCACTGGCTGAGAGACAACGCTCGTGACGAGCAGAGCACCGGGACAGCGGCGTGGAGCTCAGGTGGTGGGTGCATCATCAGCAGACTTCCCGTATTAATCCACACACTTGGTTCCATCGCTAACATTCAAGCCACAACTGAAAACACGTCTCTTTTGCATTTGCATACAACTAACTCGCAACCACAACTTGCTTTCAAAAAAGAAAATCAACTGTCGATGGTTTGCAAGTAAATTTGTATTGTTTACTCATTGTTTAGAATCTGTATAATTGCATGTAGAGTTTGAGTTTTAATGTGATGGCGCTTTGTACGTATGTATCTTGTATGTATGTTGAACCTATTTCTCTCTGTGCAAGAACAACTGCGCTAATCGGAGGTGCGGAGGAAGGACAACAAACTATACACAAAAAACAGTTCCAAAGAAAATAGTTTTCAATCTAGACGATTTAAGAGTGCATCGCTCCAGTGGCTTACTAATGTCGGAAGGAAGAGGGCTCCAGACGGCCACAGAACCGATTGTCCATTCTGGTGAGGCAATCCTAACTATCTGCTGGTGACTTCAAGCGCGTAAATACATTCAATTCGATGGACGCTCTGCATTGCGTGACGTGATTTGCTCGAGCTCGCTGTGTACTCTTGGAAACCCGAATTGTTCACGATCGATGGGCTTCGAAAGGTCTTTCACGTCGCTCTAGGTTAGCACGTGCATTCAAAATGTATCGCAGTGATATTTTTGCGTTATCGGCGGATCCATACATGATCATTCACCAACGAGTCTCATGCGTGATATAATATCACGCATTTATAAACCACCTCACGTACCCCCTGGACATTGCCACTCACCCCCTGGGGTCCGCGTTACCCCCCAGTTGAGAACGACTGAACGAGATTGTGCGCTCGAGCTGATTCTACAATCAAATACAATTATTATTATTTGGAGAGGCAAGTAGACCACAACTTTGTTTCGCTTTCCAACTTAAAGCTATTGCACGGTGGTGAAGACATTAATATGTACATGCTAATTCGAACACATATATATGTTAATGTTGCAACTTCATTTCCCGTGAATTTAGTATGGCATCACAGCACGTGAACAAACGTGAAGCTGTCCTTTCGAATCGAGCCAATTGCGCCAATGATGAATTTCCATTGCGATTCAATGCGGCTAATTTTGTAAATGAGACGGTTACCATTGTATATCAATACTGCCAATAATGTAAATTAAAAACAGCCATTGTATTTCAATTACGTTTCTACGGAGTGCACGCGTATTTTTGTTCAAGCCCGTGTGTTACGACGGAGGGCACAGACGTCATGGAATGACGGTGTTACAGGGATGAACAGGTTGATTGGAATTACGTTTATGGATTGTTTTTTTATCCTCATGTCAACATGTACGTGTGTTGAACCTATGTCGCACCGTACGTAGCCAACTGTGCTAAACAGAGGTTTGAGCGGAATGCGAGTGGGCTAATAAACAAAACACAAAACGCAGTTCTAAAGAAATTCGTATTCATGAGAATAGGTTTTACCCTCTTTTCTGGCAACAAAACAGGTGTTAAGATGTTAAAACACCAAACTAAAACCTTTACAAGGAATCATGTCTGCTTAACCACAATACTTGTGGTCAGAATGCAAACAAAAACATACTCTGATAATATCTGCATTATCAGAGTCTGTTTTTTTTTGAAAACTAACAATAATAAATATATTATCAGAGTATTTGTTTTGTTTACATTCTGACCACAAGTATTGTGGTTTATACAGATATGATTCCTTGTAAAAGGTTTTAGTTTGGTGTTTTAACATCTTAACATCTACATCATTAGACCTCCTTTGTCAGTACCAAAATATAATAATAGGGTTTTTCCACTTTTTTCTGGCTACAAAACTGAAACCTTTTTACAAGCAATCATGTGTGCATTAACTACAATGCGCCTTTTGGCATCCTCTGGTCTAGCACCAATTGAGACGAGGCTCAAACGAAAGCTGTCTCTGGTGTGGACCAATCAGTTTCAAGGACAATGCATATATTATCAGTGTGTTTTTTTTTCTTTGCATTTTGACCACAAGTATTGTGGTTAATGCAGACATTATTCCTCGAAAAAAGGTTTCAGTTTTGTTCCCAGAAAAAAGGGGAAAACCTATTCTCATATTTTGGTACTGGCAACGGAGGTCCCATGAAATTAGTTTTCAATCTAGATATCAAAGTGCATCTCTCCAGTGGCGTCCTAATATCGGAAGGAAGAGCGTTCCAGACGGCAGTGGACGTCTTCGTCCACTGCACCGCGCACTTTCAGATGCGCGATGCAGTGAACAGAAGGACACAGATAGTGTCTGTCGAACTGGCCCAGAGTTGACTTCTCTTGTGACAATGCTCCTGAAATTGTACACTCTCAGAAGGCCGTATGGGTAGTCTCATAAATATATATTACGTGGAAACTTATATGCCCGCTTTTTTTATTTGCGAATTCATGTTAAGGTAATTTGACCAACTGTGTTGTACCCATTTATACTGCTGGGTGGCCAGAGGCGGTGGGGGAGGGATTTAAGATTGAATTGAGCTCGAGAAAGGCCTCTCCTGAAGGTTGGCCACGCGTTTTTGGTAGAGGTGGGAGTTGCCCACGCTTTACCCCACCGCCCACCAACTCCCAGTCGACTGACTGCGGTGTAACCCATTCATACTGCTTGAGGTGGGACAGAGGCGGTTGGGGGTTGGGTGGATTCAAGAAACTTGCAGGCGGTGATTCAACTGCCGCGCCTGTGGATTGCAAGTCCGTTGTGCCAACCATGATGACATGTCAGAGGCAGCGGCCCCTCAAGTCGCTTTGTGCAGGGTGGTGGTCCGGATGTCTGGTGACACCCCCCCCCACCCCAAACCCCCCCACCCCCCAATGAATTGACCGCTAACAGTTTTTTTTTTTCCCTTTGCGTATTCACTTCAGTTTTGATTAAACCTTACTTAACAAAAAAAGATTCCGTTTAAGATAATTAATGCTATTATTTACTTTTTTTTTGTTACCAAGTAAGGCTAACTGAGCTATAGAGCTCTTTTTCAGAAGCGACATGGTCACAGATGAAAGTTCAACGAAGTGGCTCATCATCACGTGGACATTATTTTATAGCAGGAACCGAATAACTCTAAATGCGTGATGTTGTTTCTAAACGTGGAGGGAAACCCCGGAGGACCCGGAGAAAAATCCACGTGAGAACATTCAAACTCCAAACATACAGCAGGCGTCAGGGTCGGGATCGAAGCCTATGCCAGGCGAGTCAGTTAACATCTCACCACCGTGGTACCCAGGGTCGTGAGATGTTAAATGAAATGGGGGGTGAACAAGACATCTGCATCACCCTGTGATTTTTTTTTAATTTGGAGAATACTTTTTTTTACATATACTCTGTAGATATCTATACAACAACAAAACAACCGCCATTCGCCACTAAGTGGCGGTGACGTCACCACGACGTTTGTGCCAGGCCATGTGTACCTTGAGGCCACGTGAAGTGTCGAACGCCCGCTGGCAGGAGGTCACGGGGCAGACCCAAGTGCCACGGGTCGACTGACTGAGATGACTGAGATGACTGGCTGATGCACCACCTTTTCCCCCTACTGTGCCAACCTGCTGTGCTTTAGCTCCGCTCGTTGTTGTCAGCGTCGCTCCTCCGCCCTCCGTTGTTGTTGGAGGGCGACTGCCTTCAACTGCCCAGTAGCGTCCTTCACGAGCCTCCTCCACAGAGGCCGATCTTGATACCGCTGGTACAAGTCATCGGCAAGTCCACTCAGCTCCACGTCCTCCTGTACCACATCACTCCATATCTTCTCTAGCCCGTGCTGCGCCCGTTTAGCCCAATCGATCCGGCCGAACAAAAGCTGTTTCGGCATGCGGTGGCTGGGCATGCGGGCTACATGGCCCGGCCACACGAACGCATACATACATTTACAGTGAAGAAAAGGGGGGGGGGGGAAACCTTAATGGCAATTTTTCATGTTGACGGCAGTGTTTAAACGTGACTTTAAAGCAGTGATAAAATCTCATAGCAGGCTGGCCTTTTCACGGGACATTAAACATTCAGTCCTGTCTGTACAGACATTTAGAATCTCTCAATGCTTCTCATGGGATCGCGCCTTTGTGCACAATGCACACCATGGCAAAATTAACCACCTGTAATAAATAATACATTCAGGAATACTTACAGAGGTGTTTTTTTTTTGTGGTAGTATAATGAATGCTAGCATTGCCATGCAAATTATCAAATAACAATGTCATGTGTGAGTGCTGCAAAGTGCGACCCAAGGCACTGGAAACGGTAATCGTGAGCGTGCTACATTGGAGGAATGCTTGGCCAATTCCAGTGCATTGTTTTGTGTTATTCTAAAATTATAGATGTCGGTGTAGCTTTGCGATGTGTTCCCAGGTTCTAGTTGCACCTTGCGTCGCTCTGAATGAGGTCCGACGTTTCACTACACATTGCGGTGGCTTCTTCGGGAACTAAAAACGCACAGATGTACCAAAAATGCAAATGCCTTCTCAGTCCCCTGAAGAAGCTCCCCAGCACATGGAGCGAAACGTCGGACGTCGTGCCGAACGACACGCGGCACGATCAGAAGGCACATCGGGTGGAGAGCTGTACATGAGCCCAATCGCGACAAATGTCAACGTTTATTGGTGCTGCTGATGTACTGACAGTGTGTGTGCAAGCACAATTAACAGAATACAAACGTAGCACACTCGTCAATAACGCCGTGGCATTTACATAACAAAAACATATACACAATCGGCGACGTTTCAGGAAATGGGCCTTTTGTGTAGCACACGTGTATGTACTTTGCAGAAGGGCCTTTGCCTGAACCGTCACCTATTGATTTAAAGCTTTTGTGACTGCAGGATTTAATATTCTTTGGGTCTTTCGGTAAAGTAACGTAGATAGGTTATTTTTAGTTCAACACAATAAATAACAAAATAAAATATTTTTTTGTTATTTTATTTGAACCTATCTACGTGAATTTACCGAAAGACCCAAAGAATACGTTACCTATTGTATATATTTGTTTTAATTTAATGCCGCAGCGTTATTGACGAACGTGTGTTGAATGTCAAAAAGAAAACAAAGCAGCGCCTATATCAGTATTTTAACTTTTAACATCAAGAAAAATCGGTCAAATTAAACAACGTTAAAGCAAACTATTCCTAAACACATTTCTGTAAACGTTTTCTCACTTCGTAACCGGAACGACATTCTGATAAAAAAAAAATAATCACCCAGCAAAGCCATACGTATCGCAAGAGAAATATGGATGGATGGTGATGATGTGGCGAGGTCCTGATGCAGCAGTGGATACATCCTGACCGTTGACGATCACGATGATTTTAAAAGAAACGAGCGTCATGCCATGGACATGCATCCTCTCCCAACTAAAGCAGAGTTTAACCGCGAAGCTCTCAAATGCATATGTATTTGACATGAATGCATACTGAATATGTTTGTTTACATGTTCGTACTCCAGTCACCCAGTATCTGTTCATGTTTCATGCTTCTGTCGTTTCGTTTTTGCAATTTGTGCTACGATCAATCTGCAAGCAATCTGCCAATTTGCACCGCGGGGAAATTAATATTTAGCTTTTTCTTTAACATTTGATTTATGTTTGCAATACATTCCGTTCCCGCACGTGATACAGTTTTCGTTTTTTGCTCTGATATCTATTTGTCTGTACTTTGTTTATGAGTTTTTTTTGCTTGTGTTACTTTGACCCAGATCACTCTTGGAAATGAGTCCCTGCCCTGGCCTATGGAGTTCTCAACTGGTTCAGAAGATATCAACTCGAACTCGAAACTAGATCTCAAACATGAAGAATAACCACGAAGATGGAACTACTATCATGGCTGTCGATGATATTGATGAAGATCTCACCGGGGCGAGTAAACATCTCGCTAAAGGTGGCGTGATGTTAACTACCTCGCCTAGTATACGGGAGATCGTGGGTTCAATCGCGACCTTGACATACGCATTTTTGCAGTATGCACGGTCACCCCATGGTCACGTGGATTTTTCTCTGGTCCTCCAGGTTCATACCTTCACAATTAAAAACCTGCATTAAATTTAGTTGTTTTATCTTTTCTCTTCAATTTATTTTATTTTATCTATTGCCTACGTGACTTTACCGAAAAAAACAAACAGAATGGATCCTTGGAGTCACGAAAACTTCAAATCTAGAATTAGTATGTGGATGCTATACATTTCCACCATGATAAGCCACTCCGTTGAGCTATAATTTGTGGCCAGGTCGCTTATGAAAAAACAAATAGCTCAAGTAGGCCTTACCTGGTGAAATATATATTTTTATTATCTATCCACTGGTAGATGAAGGCCGGTTCACACTATAGTCCTAAAATATAATAATTTATCGCCTCAACACGAGCAAATCTAATCACTCCATCTCCGCCTTTTCGCTCCTTTGACTGCCAATCCGTCACCAGTCTTGTACATTGACAATCGTTCCGTCTAGCCACGTGTCCTATCCAAGCCAGCCAACGTTTTAACAGTCAACAATATGGCACTAATGTATTTGTTGTCTGATCCGCGGTTGCCTCTGTCTGCCTCTCCGTGTAGTACTAGTATTGTAGGGTGACTTTCAGGTTGCATAAAGCGTCACAATATTAATAGAAAAAACATAAATGTGACACTTGGGCAACTTCACAGCAGTTTACTTGCAGTGCATGAAGACAAAATATGTTGGGAGAAAAAATAAAGCATACTAGGTATTTGTACGTCACTGCTACAAAAAAATACTTTTCTATCAATAAAATATGAACTGTGTGTCTAGGTATAGGCACTTTTCATGCACATTGTTTTGGTATTTCTGCACGCATACAAATTACAGGAGACGAAGCTTTTAAAATAGTGTGTGTGTGCCAACACATTAAAAGTTAACCGATTAATAATTTTTATAATGAACGTGGGCACATTCTGAAATCACAAACCGCCTCGAAGGAGAACTTCTCTTCATGAAGAGCACCAAAGGGAGTTTAGTTTACCATCACATTATGGAAAGCGAGGATCTGCAGTGCTTTGAATATGCACATTTGACAAAGCTCCCACCACCCGTATTTAGCCCTGAGAAGACAAAGGTGCAGCCCCGCAGGTACTCGCTCACGCCACACTGCCGGTGGTGGGGCCTCGGTCTCGTGGGTGTCTGGAAGGCCACATCCTGTGCTTGCCGGGAGAATGCGGTGCAGCAAAAATGTGAACTCCGCTCATTCTATCCGTATGGATAGAGCGTTGCCCCCCCCCTTCCCCTTTCACACGCGTGTGTGGGTTTTCCCCGGGTACTCCGGTTATCTCCCACATGTCAACACTCCTTCATTGCCTTTAAACCATCTGAGCATATAGAGGACGGCAGATCTTGGGAAAGTCTTAGGCACCAGTTGACCGCCCAGTCGCTTTCTTCCAGCCTGTGTATAGTTATTCCTCGTGCCTCCGAGTCATTCTCTCAGATCCACATGCAGGCTATAAATTACGCTTCATAATACATTTGTAGTGACGTAAATGGAGTCACTGTGGCGTTCAGCGCCAGCTGCTGTCACAAGAGTGGGACTGTGCGTCTTGAGCCCCTCTCTCTGGCACCAGAGTAGGAATGGCATTCAAGCGGGCCCTCGGGGGCATGGTTCTGGTGACGGTCAGAGAGGGCAAGTGAGGACGTGACAGTCTGGGTGAACCCGGGAGGGCACGTTACGGGGACAGGGTAGCGAAGGGGCCCAAAGTGTGGCTTGAAGGACACGTGGTGCTCGGTCGAGAACCTTCTGGTAAGATCCAGAAGGGGGCGTGGCCAAAGGCGGAGTGAGGCCACGCTTAGGAGCATAAAAGGGAGGTCCCGAGAGCAATCGCGGCTGTCTTCTGGAATCAACCCATGGTGCTACGCCTATTTGCTCTTCGGTCTCTCGTCGTCACGTTCAGCATCGTGTGGCAGTCAGTATGTTACTCACCTGACCCGGTTATGTAGTTACCCCGTTGTGATCTCGTTAATAGTGGTAGTTACCACCTATGTCGTTATCCTGTGTACGTTATGTAGTACCCTGTTGGGGTCGCAGAATAAATGTGTTGCCTCCAAGTTCAAGTGTGTGCTCCGTAAAACCCGCTACACATTGCTTCAACTTGTAACGTGCCTCACGGTATTGATTCACTCGCGCTCGACAAGAGAGGACGACTGAGTCGCACGAGGAACCACACACGTGCCCGGGCCACGCTCTGCTGCTGGGATGAAGGACTCCCTGGCCATGATCGCATTCTCTCGCGATCTCATTCGCAGTCCGTTTGGCTCCTGGGTCATTCCGTCTCCCCAGGGAGCGTACTTTTGGGCGCATTCCCTCCTTTGTTTTTTTGTCAATCTGTCGCTCGCCTTGATCGTCGGCTATCATCGTCCCTTCTGGCGATGTGCTCTGCCCAAGCCCCGAAGAGGAACGCATTTAAATACACGTCACATACCATGGCACGGTGCAATTATTGAAGGGATGCATAATTTATATCAGCACAATCTGATATGAAGAAATGTATATTCAACTTCAGTTGTAAAATATCAAGGTAACTTGTTTTCATGCGGGTATAAAAAAAAAAAAAACATAATTCAAGTTTTCCCTGAATGTAATATATATAGTTAGGGCTGGATTAAAAATGAACAGTACCATCCACTACACATATTCCAATTCACAGCAAAACCATTTGATGATGCATTCACTTAGAAATAAAGTTCTTCCATTGGGTTATCAAGAGAAAAAAATGCAAAACGTGCAACTTCTAACAGATGTCAATAATTAATGCCCTCCGGTTCCTATCCCAGTATCCAGCTGTGACATCGCTGCACACGTGAACGCCGCTACTTCGTTATTGACCAAAAGGTAAACTTTTAATTTATTTCAGACAGTGGTGCAATAATGCATACGGCACCAGTTCAATATAAAGCCTCGTGGGGGGGAGTGGGGTCGTCCTTATAAACGCCCTAATTCTGCGATGTCGCGTTGCTGCTTGCCACTTTGTTTTAACTGCATCGAAATGAGCGTGGGTGAAGTTAAAACTATAAACTATATAAAAAATATAATATATTATTTTTATTTTACCAGGTAAGGCCCACTGGGCTATGTAGCTATTTTTCAGAAGCGACCTGGCCACAAATGATAGCTCAACGAAGCGGCTCATCACGTGGAAATGTCTATCAGACAAATGCTCGAAATGCATGTTGCTAAATGTGGAGGAAACCCCCGGAGGACCCGGAGAAAAATCCACGCGACCACGGGAGAGAAACTCCAAATATACAGCAGCAGCAGGCGTCAGGGTCGGGATCAAACCCACGACATCTTGCATATCTGGCGAGGTAGTTAACATCTCCTAGCCACCGTGATGATGGTGAGAGAGAGAGACACGCAAACTCCAAATATACAGCAGGCGTCAGGGTTGGGATCAAACCCACGACATCTTGCATATCAGGCGAGGTAGTTAACATCTCGCCACCGTAGCAGGACCCGGGTCTATCAATAATAATAAATAAACACACCAAAGCCGTTCTTCCTTTATTGTCATGGTAATACGATAACATAGCTCTTCTAAGAGCTGTAAAAAAATATTCATATCTGGGATGTTTGATAGGCAGTCACTGCTCACAGTGTGTACTATCTCTGATGACATATGATTCAAAAACATGGCCATTTATTAGTCGAAGAAGAATGGAATAACGCCAAAATGTGTAAATAAGCATGGAGAGACGCAAGCTTGGAACTGCATTTAGAGACAGCAAGAAGAACACGTGGATTAGAGAACGCACGCAGGCTAATGACATCAATCAAACTGTCGGGAAAAGTGAAGTGAGAGCTTGGGTATGAAGCGGCCTGGCTGAAAGTAGTGACGACAAAACGGTAAAAAAACTAACAATGAAGTGGCAGCCAAGAAGTGGAACAGGTCCAAGAAGCACTTCAATCCCATGGAGCGATAAAATCAGCTCGTCGGATCGGCACGTGTCAAGGTGCTAGGTGCATTGCTGCATCGCAGAATCGTGAAAGATGAAGGCAACTTTGGGGGGTGGGGGGGGGGGTGGGGGAACTCATCCAACAGTGGAACGACCGTGGCTCATGACGATAATTGATTGATGATGATGACTTTTCGTAGAACGTGTCACAGAGCTAAGAGGAATTCTGGGCTGGTTCTTCCATGGATTGTTCGTGGTCGGGTTAGGAATTATCCGCTCACCGGGGGTGGATCTTCTGTGGCGTGACGGACAGCAGCGTCGCTATCAAAAGGGTGCATCTCGCACACAAATGCGATATCAATCTTCATTTTTCTCGCCTTCCTTCCTCTCCGTCCAATCTGCACAAATTGTCTTGGAGGCATGCAAATGCGTGCGCTGTGCAGCTGCTGGTAGCAAAATGTGAATCGTCAGCGTTGTGCTTAATGCTAATGTTGTACCGAGGCGGGGGGGGGGGGGTGGTGGCAACAAAAATAAACTTTGTAAAAACTATTGTTTGCAATATAACGTGCGCATCCGCATCGACGACGCGCAACTGGAATTACACTAAAATGTTTATAATTCGCCGGAGCGCGACATCACTCTCTCGCTCTCTTTTCTCATTGCAGCAACATTAATATTCCACGAAGAATACGCGCTTAAGGCCTCCTTAAAAACAACAGACGTATTCATCTGCCGGAGAATATTGCGGCACAATAGAGAACACCATATAAGCGTGTGGGGGGGGGGGGGGAGAACAAGATAAATAAGTATTTCTCCCCAAAAAAATTACGAAAGGAAACGTTCCTTTAACATTTCGGACCCATCGCCCGGGCAATCGCAGACGCATTCCCCCGTCTTGCGGAGGGAACAACGTTGGCCCCTTTCTCCGTTTCGCTTGCTGATTAAGCTCCTTCGAGACCGATGAACGTGTGAAATTGGAAAGGGTTGCGAGAAAAGTAACGCTTCGTTTTTTTTTGTTTTAACAAGATGCTCCTCCCCCAAAAAACTAAAATTCTCACGTCAAGACGCCTCTTAATTGCCCGAGTCAGCGCTTTCGTCTAATTGCGTTCGGGCTCCAAAGTGCAACAACGAACCGCGGCAAAAAGTTGAGCCAGTCGCAAGCTGCGTCCGCATCAATTTCTTTCTCTGTCTGACGTCGGTTGGATTAAAAAAAAAATTGGACGATTAAAACGAGCCGCGTTAAATTTCGCCAGACAGGTGATTTCGTCCCCGGGCGTAAATATTTCGGCGAGAGAAAAAATATACAAACTTGCGCCAAGCCTCTAAACACTAAATGGGTTACATTAAGATCCCCGCTGTTTAACGCTTGTGTTGTTTCACTTTTAATTGAGAGGTTTTCCTCTGATAGGAGGGAGATGCCGTTACAGACCGGTTTATTGCTCTATTCCCATCGCAATATAAAGCGTCCATAAACGTGCCGCTGATGCAGCGCGCACACTCACGCACACCGCGTAGCCCTCTGCCGATCCACTGTTGGATGAGGGCCTTCCCCAGGCTGTGTGGGCCACGTCAGAGCAATTTGACCAAACTTCATCTTCGCTGGTTCAAGGCAGACTTGGTGGAAAAGGACACGGGACCGGTTGAGATATCACTCGCCAATGACGTTAACCGTGGCCAGGACTTGAACTCAGGTTGCCAATGTCGTAGTTCGCCCTGCCAACCACCGTGCCACCGCTCCCTAGCATGGACGGTAGTGTTTGATCCTCGTATAATTTTCCATGCCAAAATTGCGCATTTTATAAAAAAAACTTGATTTAAGAGCAATACAACGGTAAATTCGAACTTGCCAAATCAATGCGGTCCTTTCAGTGAATATTCACAGGAGTTTAGGATGCGTCTGCATGAACAAAATTCACTCAGTAAGGAATATCATTAACGACATAGTCTTACTGCAGCAGCTAAATATATCAGTTACACCACATTTGTTCTATGTGGCAATAAACATTGTAAAATGTAGTGCAAACAATGGAGTTGCAAATATTTACTTCAGATATTTTTTGATGTTCATAGTAAGAGCTGTTCATCATCATCATCATCCTTGCTCCTTCCACTGCCGGATGAAGACATCTCCAAGTCATCCTTTTCCGTCACGATACTGTGATGCAAGCATTCCGTTCCTTGGCTGCCACACCATCATTATTCGTGACAATTTTCCATCATAACGACGTGCTCGTCCAAAATACACTTTCTCGCACGTGTTTTTGTGATAGTGCATTGGCGATTATCAGTCTAATTATGGTGTTGAGAATTTGTTAGTTTGTGATGTGCGAGGCTTTGCCCGCATTACCACCCGTTATATATATATTTCGTTTTCAGGCAGCATTAATTTACAAAAATGTGTTGAGTTTGTGTGACTTTTATTAAGAGTTTGAATGATGAAGTGCTGCTAGAGAGCACACAATAATGCCTGGCTTGGCACACATTAGAGCGAACAGCAGCCACAATTGCCCAACCTGCTATTGTCTTACCAGTGCTGACACCGCACAAGTTATTCATTTAAGGCCTGCTGACCTACAAGAGACCCAGAACAATCTCTGATATCACGAGCCACTTATTTCAGCGGTTGCTCGTGATATTTAATTCAGGCCGCAGGATTTGTACCAGTGTGGTTTAACCACCGCGCCACCGTTCCTCCCAAGCAGACACAAAATTCCAAATAGCTCACATGGCCGGAGCCTAAACAGACTTGCGAGTGGGTTTCGTGAAATAATTGGGGCTTCTACGCAACCGAACAATGGTGCTTGTCAGGAGAAGCAAACCACGTGGATCATCTCCGGAGATGCCGTGCAGCACCACAATGCCCTCCTCAAGATTTGGCAATGCCGCCACCAGAAGCGTTGGCCTGTGCAGAATATTGGGAAAAGACCGTAGAGGTTGGACAGGAGACACGACGGAGAAGACTAATACACAAACGACGACAACAACAACAACAACAGCCGCCAATTGTTAGAAGGTAACGGTGAATTCACTTCAGTGCCTGTTCCAGGCTCGGTGCACTTCGAGGCCACGCAAAGTATCGAAGGCTCCTTGACTGGAGGTCAAGGTAGGGCCGACCCAAATGTTATCGGTTACCTGACCTAGATGACTGGCAGATGCACCACCTGTCCCTTGCCCTTGGGCCACCTTGCTGCGTATTAGCCGATACTTTTCTTTGCCAGCAGACACGTATGTTGTATATATGTTGTACGTATGTTCAACCATGCGTATGTTGAACGTCTTTCGCGCCGTACGTAGCCAACCGCGCTTATCAGAGGTGGCGGGGCGGGGGGCACAACAATATAAACACAAAAAAACAACAAACACACAACAAAGACGCTGCGCGCGGAAAATGACAGGACAATACCACATATCACTGCAACATTGCCCGCATCGAGAAACAGGAAAGCTAGGAAACTAATGCAAGCATAGAACTCCATTGCAGGACTGAGATAAAAACAATATTGGGGAAAAACTTCAAAAATATTAACTTTCGTTTTTATTTGTCTGAGACCAATGTTTATTGCTTGCGGCATGGGAGAAACTACAATAATCCACATGGAGGAAAGGGTTAAACTTTAGCGATCGATTGCAGGCCCACAAATCCAGCTTGTTAACTTGGCCATGTTTGGGGCCATTCGATCAATACTTCCTATTTTAACCCCGTCTGTGCCCTAGAATGCAATTTGAATTTATATAGCATCTGGATACAACCGCATCTCGAGATGCCGTTTTTAAATATAATAAAAGAACAATCAGGACCGGTGCATAACATTGATGAAAAGGGAGGTATAATTATCCTTAAAGTACGGTGCCAGGCAATGGAACGTGTCTTGAGAGTACATCCTCCGTGGAGATGGAGCGATGGCAATTGGCTCGTGTGCAGACACAAGGGTGGATTGCTACGTCGCAGAAATGGGACACACGGTGACGGCTTGGGGAGGATTATTACCCACAAGTCGGTTAACCATAAGCTGAAGGCGACGGTCGTGAAAGTATGTTGCAATTTAATGCAATAAATAAATGGGTGGCAGTCAGTCATAGGCCGAGGGCTGGAGGAAATAAGATCTTGGGGCCTGGACTTGAACAGGGGCTTTGAAGTCGACAGCACAGAGAACTTGGGGTGGAGGAGAAAATTCTAGCCCACGGAGGTAGCAGCAGCAGAAAGGGAGCGGAGAATGAGCGAACTCCAAATGAGTGGGATGTTGATAGTTCAGGTGTTTGACGAAAGGCCTTGGTTGCTGGAGCGGAGAGTGGAGAGGAGTGGAGTGAGATGTGAGAGGAGAGAGGTGAGCGGGGGTGAGTCCATGGAGGATTAGATTGGAAATAAAACTCTCTGTTTCATCGCCGATCTCGACTAAAATAACACCCGGCACGCGCGCACATATATATCATTTTCTTAAACAGCCATTATAGAATATTAATCAGACGCGGTTATTTCGTATGATACATTTCCTGCGGAGGTGAAAGGGCAAAGTTATTTCATTATGTTGGAGCTGCACATCGCGGAATGAGGTGAGGATAATAGCAGCGAACCGCACTTTTTAATGCCGGGGCAACCGCAGCTGTGAATAGCTCGGGACGGCCAAGGTTACGATGCACCTTCTGTTTCGGGAGTTGTGGTGGGGGAGGAGAGAGGGGGGGGGGTATCTGCGGGAGTTGATTTAACGCGTGGGTTTTGGTGCACAAAATGAATCCCATTCTTATCGTTAATGAAGCACTTATTGTGATACCGTGGCACGCCTGTGGTGCGTTAGCACCGATCGCAGACACAAACCACGGGTTTTTAATGACGCTCTCTTTAAAGGATGCCGAGCGCCAGTTTAAGATGAGGGGACCGTGTGTCGCTCAAAACGTGGGTTTAAAATTTAACAGAAATACAATTTGGAGAGACTTGCGTTTCTAAACTATTTTCTGTTTTGTTTTCGGAGGGTGCGGCGGTGCGGTGGTTTGTGCACCCTGTCTTGGAACCTGTCGGCCTGAGTTCAAATCCTGACGATGATTAACATCAGTTTGCAAGCAGACCTAGAGGGGGTTAATTATAATTGGATTTACAGCGGCAGTGATGGGATGGAATTACAATTACAATCGCACACTGACTGTAATTCATTACGACCGACGCAATTAACAATTGTAATTGACACGGTAGGGGTAGGTGGTTGTTCATCCTGAAGTGGATTGGCACGAAGACGTAAATATTACGTTAATGTTTTGTCAAAATTTGACAGGTGTCGGTTTCAAAACAGCAGGAGATATTTACATTTGTTTGCAGCGGCATTATGCGTCATTAGGATTAATTAAAAGGGCATCTTATGGAAATGTGATATTGTCACATACCTCTAACGGATGTGATTTTGGAAGTTTTTAAGATGATCTCCTGGTTCCCCCCTCCCCCCCGCTAGCCCCCCTCTTTCCCGTCCCCCTTCTCCCATTCATGTTCGTTGTCTTCCCCCTTACCTTCCCTCCCCCCCCTTCCCCCATGTAAATTGTCTCCTCTCCACTCGTGGTCCCCACCTGGGTGGGTCAGTGAGCCCAACACCCCCCCTCCTCCTCCCCCCTTCACTAAAGCCGATCTCCGGCTGTTGTTCGTGGAATGTCTGACCCCCCCCCACCCCCCTCCTGCCCGCCCCCCCCCCGCCCCCACCTTTGTTCTGTGATCTGTGCTCTGTACCGGGCTCGCGTTGAGTTGAAATGCAAACGAAAAAAGAGATGATCTCTTTGGTCTGTATTTTGATCTTACAGGCGACCGCCTCTCATTCCCCGGTGCTGTGGATGGGACCAGTACTGTGGTTCCTATTATCCGCGGGAGTTGTGTGATATTTGTTTGCTCTTCTTATCCGCTGGGTTAAAAAAAAATAAAGTAGATAACGAATGCAGATATTAGTTTGAATTTCCCACATGATTCCTCTTATCCACGACGACATTGCGGACAAAATGGATTTTCGCCGTGCTCACTACCAGTTGCCGCAAGTTAGCGGAGTCACGAGTCATCGGGCCACGGAGCCCGAGGCGTTTTGAATACAGAGGTTGTTCACACCACATTCCCTGTGTCGTGGTTCCATGGATACCGAACGAACAAGTCATTTGCATTCGAGTGTCTTTACGTGATGGGAAAATTTATTCTAGAAGGGCTAATACAGGGTGTTTGAAAAGGACGCACCCAATTTCAAAGCAGTATATTTCACGATGGCAACACGTTACAATTACACGAAAAGTTACAAAGGGTTTAATGAGTTATCAAGTTTTACTAACCATTTTATAAATGCTCTATGTGCCCTCCACCTGCTGTACGGACAGCATCGAGACGATAGTTTAATTCGTCCCAAACGCCTCTCTTCTCACGTTTCCCTCTGAGGTGCGTGGTCGCCCTGTGCTCTGCCCCTTACATAAACAGCAGCCCGTTTCCTCAAATTGTCGGTACCAACGACGAATGCTCTTTGACATTGGCGGATCGATGCCAAAACGCCGTTGAAACGCACGTTGCATCGCAATTACGGATTCAGTCTTGCTGAACTGTAGAACGCAAAACGCCCCTTGTGTTGCGGGGTCACCATCTTGTGAATGACTGACGCTAGGGGCTGTTTGTGCGCTGGGAGAGGCATCTAGCGGTTATCATTTGAAACTCTATGCCCCGCCCTCTCTATGCCCCGCCCTCTCTATGCCCCGCCCTCTCTATGCACCACCCTTTCAAGTGGTGAGAGTTCCATTCATGAGCGGTTCGTGGTTGCAGAGATATAGCGATTTCAAATCGGGTCCATGTATTTAAAAACCCTGTACATTACGAAAAATATCAAATCCATAATAGAGGTTTTTTGAGTTATATTGCGTAAATAAAACTGTGTTCTTAAAGCCGCCACTACCCGACATAGCCAATTAGTAAGGTTTGTTATGTAAACAAAACATGCCAATTAGTTGCTTGTTCAGCACATCGGTGTGTTGGAGAGTAAACCCACAACATTTACAATTCGAGCACAAGGTTTCGCCAGTAATTCTAACCAGCATCATCAGGCAACAGCCAGAATTGTGGAGAAAATCCTCCTGCTTCGGTCTTTTTCGCTGTCGTGCGATATGGCGGTCCGATATGTTTTCGGATTCTGCAGCATGCTGGGAGATTCTTCGTGAATTCACTTCTCGCGTCGAGCGAAGCGGTTCGAAAACCACGCCGAACAACCCACGGCACAACCCTCTGAGTGTTGTAACCTCCGAAACCGGGCGGTTTTTTCCACGCACCCCAGTTTTCTCTCTCATGAAGCCAAACACGCAAGAATGGATTGAACAAACACTATGAGCAGGCTCTAAATGGAAACGAACAAAAAATAACCTTCAAATTTATCCGAGACTTGTTTTGGGATAAAGCACCTTGACCTTTCCTTGCTGATATATTTGCTTTTCAGAGTCAATGCTGTGATACGCTGCAAAGGTTACGGGTCATGCTGGCGGCTTCATTACGCCTATGGTCAGTGTTTACACTTGAAATGTATGGGATAAGATAGGCGGAATCTGGGTCCATATGATGAAAAGACCAAAAGCAGAATCGAGTGCTTTACAAACAAAAACATGTCGGCGAAAAAAAGTCCGACCCTTCTGCCTCGTATCCGAGCGGTGCGGGCTACTTCACTGACACTGAAGTGGCGTCAGTCATTCGGCGTGATGTGACACACGCGTGCAACCCCCATGTGATCGGCAAACCTATTTTTTTTTGCCTGCCCAACAATTGGATCTGGGAACACGTGGCCGGCTGTCGAGAAACGTCGACCGGCTCGGAATTGGATTTGCGCCATGACGGGAGACGCGACGAGATCATCGGATCCCATCGGACGCGAGGGCCGATCCTCCCACCGCACGCGGAGCCGTCTGCAATGCTCGGCCAATACACGGCACGACTATGGGCACCGTATGGACACCATTTTTTTATGTTTACAAAGCTGTTTTTAGCTTTGATTCACGTGTGATTGTTGGGGGTCGTATCGTGTGAGTGATGTATGTACGTCGCACACCCCGACACACGGCTGATGAATAAAGTTGTCGCGTGATGAGCAAAAGTGGACAAATGTTCTACCACTCCGGCGGCACCGCCGACGCGTTGTTGGGGAGCGATCCGCAACACTTCACAATTGCTTTACTTCACCAAAATTATAGAAGGGAACAAAAACGTTGCCAACATTAGCCACATGTTGGCGAATGTATCTTGCAATACCGTAGTGATCGTGAAAAATGTACAGTGCTTTGTCAATGTTTTGCTGGATGAAGACCTCCCCATCCCAGGCCAGTCATGGGGGTTGATTGATCACACTTCACTACGTGGTTGATGGGAGCAGGGGCTTGGACCAGTTCGGTTACGACTTGCCATCAAAATCAAACACGGCCTCCTTGAGCTCAGAGTGCAGTGCACCAACTACTGCGGCACCGCTCCCCCCCCCCACTCCACAGACAAACGTCTAAAAGAGAAGTAAAAACCAGTTCAGATCTGACTTGGCACTGATGTTAGCCGTGTAACGGAAATCGACCTCATGTCGTTGGATTCAGAGCGCGGTGCGCTAACCGTTGCGCCGCCGCTCCCTTCGAGAATGCATGCTCGGGTGAAAATTCACCGTGGGAGAATCTAACTGGGCATCGGGTGCGACTCACTTCATTGTATAAACCCCCAGGCAATGACGTAAAATCGATTTTAACCCCACCCAAAAAAAATATATACCTCTAATGGACGATACTTTAGTTTTAAATGGATTTAGCGCAGGCACCGTGTGGTTAAATGTGGCGTCTGTCAATCTTCGGAGTGTAAAATCGGAAATCGATGAATAAAATCAAAGAGGAGCCTCTGTTTAAAATGCACCCCCTCCCCCAAAGATCGAGAGGTAAGGGGAGTGGCGGGGCTTGGATTTGTATTGATCGTTTCCGTTCGACGTTCTTTGGCACGCACCTCAATCACAGCTGTAATAATCCTCATGGTCAACGTGTCGCATCGGGCATCCGAACGCCAGCCAGCTGAAGAATTTCATTCAAAATTCCTGACATTGCAAGGACGGGATATTTTTTGTTGTCGATTTTGTAAAAACGAAAGACATTCATAACAAGTTTGTTTTGGTTTGGTTTACATCACGTGAATATAAATGTGTCCTTAACCCACCTACCACCACCGGACACGGCTAATTAGCAAGGTGTGTCACGTAAACAAAACGTTCCAGTTACTGCTTAAGCACACCGGTGTGTTGCGGAGTAAGGTCACACTATTCACAATGCGAGGACGACGTTTCGCTGGTTAGTACAACCAGCTTCATCAGGCGATTATCCAGAATTGTGAAGAAGTAATCATGTTTTTCTTGCGGTTTTAAATGGAGTAAGGTGATATCAGCACTGTGAGCCTATCAGGTGCGAATATCAGAGGGAGGAGGGGGTTAATGTAATGATATCAATTACCGTGGATTAATGCTCATGTGAGAATATGCAGCAACTAATACCGGTTCGTTTAGTCACAGTTAACCAACATATTGCTACGTGAATAGGCTAACCATTTCTCGACAGCTCTCACCCTATGGGTGCAAGCAAATTAGCCGTGGAGGCCTTTTGCGGTTGCTGCTGCACACCTCTTTGATGCGTCCCCCACATCGTGTCACGTGTTGCTTCGTTGCGTGTGGCTGGCACGCGGTTCGGCACGACGTCCGACGTTTCGTTCTAGTGTGCTGGGAGCTTCGCTTTCACCCAAGCGGCTAATAGTAATATATTCGCACTTGTAGATCCCACCCGATGCACCACCGTGTACGAAAAACCAGGAAATGTTCGGCAGTGGTGGCGCTGTGGTTAGCACATTGCCCTGTAAACCCAGCTACCTAGGTTCGAATCCAGGCCATGACTAAAATTAGTGGTGAGTGACATCTGCACTGGGTCCTGGGTTACCCCCCTTCCACAAGTCTGCATTGCCCAGCAAGGTGAAGTATGGTCAAGCAACCTCCACATCTAACAAGGCGTTGGGAGGACTCTATCCAGAAGTGTCTGTGAATTGTTTTATTTATATAATAAGGGCTGTGAATTGTTTAACTATTATTATTTGAATAAGTTAACGGACGCGGTTTTTTTTATTTTGGGGGGGGGGGAGGGGGGTATTCAGCATGATAATAAATTAATCGATTAGCTTACCTGAGCTTTTTGCGTGGGTGTGCAACTATTTTCCGAGTCTCATCAGCACAGTCCTGGGGGCTCGTTATGTCGCCTCCTCTGTTGTTTTGATTTAAAGCTTCCGTGACTGCAGGTATTCGTATTCTTGGTTCTTTCGGTAAAGTCACCACGTAGAAGGGAAACAATAAAATAATAAAAAACATAAAACAATAAAATTCTCACGACGTTTCGACTGCAACACAAGCAATCTTCATCAGGTGTGAAAACCACAACAAGAACATTTGAAAAAAGTGGCGGTTATAATAAGTCGAAACGTCGTGAGAATGTTATTGTTTTATATTTTTATTATTTTATTGTTTCCCTTCTACGTGACTTTACCGAAAGAACCAAGAATATGAATCCTCTGTTGTTGTTTTTTTTGTTTACGACTACAGGCAACGGAGCTTTTGTGCGTGAGATACAACAACAACAGCAATAAAAGAAACACAACAGCTGCATCCGCTTCGCGCTGGCCTAACCCCCCCCCCACCCCCCCACTAAAACAGAACAGAAATTCGGCTCGTGTACTCGTGTGTGTCCGCACATGCGGGGGGAAGTGGCTGGAGCGAACGTGGGGGAGTTGTCAATTTCACCTTGGCCACTGGGCCATAGAGAGAAATCCCGGGAGCAACGCTCGCTCTTTCCGCTACGAGTGCGGCGCTTTCACCACCTTCTGACAATGGCAATTTGAGCTGGCGGGTGGAGAGGGGGGGGGGCACCTTGGGGGGGGGGGCGGGGGAGGCTGGGGGGGGGGCACAAAGGACGAAACAATTCCGCGCGATTTTGGTCGTCACGCGCCAACAGGCTGACACAGCAGGGCGGCGCCGTTATTGGCGTCACACCTTTACATAAGAATTATTGCTTAATAACAATAATTCTAATTTCTCATCCAGGAAGGTCGCTTGCGTAAGTTCTCGACTCCAATGGGGCTGGTTTGCATCTTTGTGGTTGTTTAAATAATTGTCTTTTAAAAAGTAAAGCTGGCAAAACCAACAATTTGTTGCTGTTCACTGCTTCGAAAAAAAAATATACAAACGATGATTTCCCTGGACCCATAGGAAAAGTTGGGAAAGGCGCAGCCCTGTAAATTACCCGCTCATGCCACTGCTGCCACAAGGGGACATACCTGTCAACCCATACGGTTTACCACGTATTCTTGTACAGGGAAATTGAGTTTTCAGGTCCATACGGCGTACAACTGTTTCAAAACGGGCAAAAAATGTTTTCTATTTGTTTGTGTTTCTCCCTTGTGATGGGGACTTTCTAGGATGAACTTTGAGATTTATAAGGGCACGAGGTGACCAATAAGGTCTGGTTAGTGTGTAATAAGGAAGGAACCGATAAGGGGTTGACAGGTACACAAGGGTGCTCGAGAGAGGCCCTCTAATAAGATATATTGGCCCACTAGTCCATGTTGGCCAGACATCTTGGAAGAGGTGAGAGTACCCACATTCCCCCCCCACTAAATGGCCCTTCTTGATAGCAGTGATCCAAGGACACCGATCGCTAAGAAGTGGGACCGACGCATAAATTGGCGCCTATTAAATATAGTTTTACTCTTCAGTGTAGTGTTATTGACGCGTGTTGAGTTTTGTCTGATCTGTGCTGTTAAGAGGATGTGTAAGTGCTTGTATGTCGAGTCTCCCCGTCCGCCTGCTTGTCTCGGCTGCGTATCCCGCATTCTGTGTGCGTCTCTGCGCTTTTCCGTTTACGAACGCAGATACGGACGTGCCTTTGTTTTTTTTTCGTCGAACAGCACACAGGCGACCCTCCGAACGAAAGCACGCCCCAGCGTCCAAATACGCGTCGCGTCCTCGCGGCCCTCCAGGAAGAAGGTGCGAGCAAAAGGATTGCCCTCCTGCAGGAAGACAGCAAGCAGCTCCTGGATGTCGGCGACGAGGCATCCGTGCGTGTGCAGAGGGAACACGGAGGTCGCGTCGAGCGGGACGCGTCGCGCAGGGTGGAGGAGGCCGAGAGCGGGTTTGCCCAGGCAGGTTTTGTTGGACCGACACCTCGCGTAGGTCAAGCGAGTCAAGTTGGGAGGCGACCTCGTGCCAGACGGCAGGCGATGATGAGACTGTGAGAGCAGATCGTGAAGGTCAGGTGCCAACTCTTCAGAAACTTGTGGAGCAAGGGGTAGGAGTGAGTGGGTGGGTGGGTGGGGGGACGGATTTGTTCGAATGATAGAATCAATGTTTTCAGATGCGGTGGAATCAACAGTATTGGTACGGCTCTGGTCTCTCGATCCCGACCTTGATTCCGAATGATGGCGGGGTTTTGTTGTTGTTGTTGTTCTCTTTGTATTCACGCGAGGGCGTTACGCAACCGCACTTTGTAAGGTGAACAACCGCCCCCCAACGGGAGCATTGTGTGGTCCCGGCAATCCGCGTCGCAGCATTCGGGGATCCTTTGGCACGGCGCGCGATCGATGAAACAGTCTTTTGGCCCTGGCAAGCCCGCGGCGTTCGGTGCTGGTGGGGGGAATGCGTTCTTCATTGGATCTTGCCGGCAATTTCCGCTCGCATCCTGGTGGGATTGCGCACGCACGCACATACAAACAAAGACAAAGATCCCGCCCCCATGTAGCCTTTAGCAGACTGTTGGGGCAAGTGCTGTTAGCGAGCACTTAAATAAGGCCGGAACAGCACACGAGGGCGTGGGTGGCCAGCACCATTCCCGGCCACCTTCATCTCCTCAGTGCTGATGTTTATACACCGAATTTGTCGACCTAGTGGAGGCCCAGGACCGGCTCAAAGATTCCGCCACTGATGTTGGCCGTGAGCAGGAATTGAACTGGTGTCGCCTGCTTCGTGGGGACAAAACGACAACCGGCCTTAACAGACTATTGGCACAAGCGCTGTTAACGAGCAACTATGAAACCCGGCACGGCACACGAGGGGGTGGTTGTCCAGCACCATGCCCAGCCGGCCTTTGCCTTTCCCAGTAGCGATATTTACACATCGCAGCAGACACTCACTGGAGGCTGAGTCGACCTAGTGGAGGCCCAGGACCGGTTCACATATTCGCCGTCGGTGTTTGGCCGTGAGCGGCAATCGAGGCCCTCCCTGGCGTGCCGGGTTCGTTGCGCGGCGCACTGAGCCGCCCTTCAGGCCGCCGCTCGCCGACGTGAACATACGGGGTGGTTTGACCGGCGTGGAAACAACAAACTTTTCGAGAGGTCAATACCGCAGTGTGCGTTTTTTTGTGCGCGTGTGTGTAGTGCGGCAGGCTAATGTGTATGGGCAACTGGACTCTGAGGCCATCAAACTCGTGACACGCGACGCTCTCCCCCCCCTCCCCACCGGCAGATAACGGAGACGGAATGCAATTCCCGCGCGTTCATTCAAGGGCACTGAATTGAAACCCGCGGACTCGCAATTTGCCGCTTGAAGCGGTGTCGCCGATGTTTCAGAGAGTCTCCGCGTAAGTCTCTGAGTTTTACAAGCGGCTGCTAACGCTAGGGGTTCCTCTTCTCTTATTCAGAAGTGAATGACGGGGATACTATACTATTCAATTAAACTATTTTTCATTTTTATTTTACCAGGTAAGGCCCGCATACTAATGAGGGTGTGAATTCAACGTTGTGTGTGTGTGTGTGTGCGCTCTGTGGGACTATTTAGTTCCACACCAAAATAAATGTGGGATGTCCACTCATCTGCACAGGACTACCACTGAGATGTGAGCACCGTCCTATGCTAGTTTGAGCATGAAACACATTGACTCTCCGTTGTCTGATTGACCTTGACCATTCGCAGCCGTGCGTCTACGACCATCGCCTTGATGCGTCCCTGGGCTCCTCTGTACGGAACATTACAACTGGAACAACATTCGCATTTCTGTTATTACGGGACATCACTTTTTCTTTTTTTTTACATGAAGTTATTTGCCGAGACAAAGTGTCCCCCGTTTGTGAGGTTATATCACGGACACTTCCAAGCGCTTCCGAAAAGTCTGGCCAGGGCGGAAGTGGAGGCCAAATTACCATCTGGACGTGAGGGCTCTCTGAATCTCCCTCCAGTTACAGGCCCCTTCCGCCAGCAACGGCGCAAGCAACACTTTCAGAGCCGTTCATTTTTGTTGCACCACATTAGCGAAATTCACGCCGTATTATAATAATACCGCTTATATAATACCTTTTATAACATCTCAAGGCGCTTTACATCAATGACAATGGTATGGAGTTGGGTAAGGAGTGGCTCTGAGTAAAAATAGAAAACGCCTTCTGAAAGATTTTAAAAAAAAGTATGAAATATTTTTTTAATTTTTAAAACTTGGCGATCCCAACCGAACCGTACTTCCTATCAGCCTTCGACAGAAATTTCCACAGTCCAGGTGTCATGGAAGGGAAGGCCCAGATATCCCCATCGCTTCGTTCTGGAGATGCAAAAAGATGAAATCCGGGTCCAACGACCTCTGGGTTAATGTTGGAACAGAGAGGGCTGCATCAACAGCAGCAGCAGCAACTCCCCAATGTACGGGGATGGGAGCCCATTCAGGGCATTGAATATAAGGAGGGTCTTGAATTCTAAACAGAAAAAAAACACACACACGCGTATAAAGTATCGCGTCTACGTGAAGCAATAAATGTTATTTTTATTCCATCTTCATCCTCACTTTGTAGTTTGCATAATGGAAAAGCGATGCACACGTGTGAACAGCGCATTGCCTTCCCATGTCTCGGTGTTTATTTCCGTCTGTCTTTTTGCGAATTGTCCACGTTCACTGTTGTTTTTACCGTTTGTTTTGGTAAAACAAAACGAAGCTAAAGGTCGACCACCCTTGGGTGTTTGCATGAGGGGAAGAGAGTCTTCGAAGGAACGTACAACATATTGTAAATTAAAGCAGCGATGTAAAAATTTAAGTTAAATAAACCATACCGGCCGCTGTAACTATATCATCTCGAGCAAAAAAAACAACCGATCAGATGTTATAAGGGTTTTCCCATTTTTTTCTGGCAACAAAACTGAAACCTTTTTACGAGGATTCATGTTACTGCATTAACCACAATACCTGCAGTCAAAATGCAAACAAAAAACACACTATGATAATATATGCGTTGTCCTTGAAACTGATTGGTCCACACCAAGGGATGGATTTCTTTTGAGCCTAGACCCAATTGGTGCTCGACCAGATGACGCCAAAAAGGCGTTACACAGCTCAGAGACAATGCACTATCAAAGTAATGAGGGCTCGGGGTGAGCATGAATGCAGACATGAATCCTTGTAAAAAGGTTTCCGTTTTGTTGCCAGAAAAAAGGGGAAAACCCCTATTATTACATTTTGGTACTGGCAAAGGGGGTCTCACGATGACGATCAGATGTTGTGTCACGTTCTCCGTTACCTTCACACTCATAATGGAATTTGGACGGGCGCACGAGGGCGGGCAGTATCGATTTCAATCCCGGCGCGAGATGCTTTTCGCCAAAGAAACGTGCAGACTCGGAAAGTTACACCCGAAGCAGTCAGCGATGCCCCCGGGTGCTTAATCTTGCTGCCGTGAGGCTCCGCAAAAATGCGAGCAATCAATTAAAACACCCCCCCCCACTCACCCTCCCCAATATAAACCATCTCAGCTTTACCACACGACTTAAAGCCATTGAATTGCATCATCATAATTACGAGACGGGTAAAGATAATTCCATTTGGTCATAATCATCATCATCAGCAACAGCAGCAGTAGCCGTCATAAATCCACCGCTGGAATGAGGCCTCCCCAAGTCGCCACCGCCGCCACCCTCCCACGACCCTTGCGACGCAACAATTCGCCAGGCGCCTGCGCAGCGAATTAATTTCATCGCTCCATCTCCTCGGTGGGCGGTATGTGCTATGGGAAGCGTTCCGTTCCCTGACCTAACGCTCAGTTGTTATCATCCTTGACCCGTCATCAGTCGTCCCTTCGAGTCACCAGTGTCCTGTCCCAAGCCCATTTAAGTTTCTGCATCGTCCACGGTGCGGTGATGCTAACAACACATGGGAGAGTTTTATATTACACAGCCCTTTGTCAAATCCGCCACTGGATGAAGCTCTCCCCTTGCCACGTCGGTCAAGGGGGTTGTTTGCCCGTAAAGTCAGTTCTCCTATAACGCGGTACTGCAGTTGCGTTCCTGAAGGACACCGCGTTATGGAAAGATCGCGTTATAATACATGATATATATAATACAGGGTAAAGCACAGTCCGCGATAACACGTGAGATGCGTACGCAGGCTGAACAACGACTGAGACGCGTGGGTCGCGTCTAGAAGCATCCGGCATCATCCCACCCTTCGGGATGCTACGTCGAGGGCAGCCGTGCATACCGCTTAGCCCATACTCGCGCGACGTAGTTCTGTTCACTCGATCGCGTTATATCCAATTCGTGTTATGAAGACACGCGTGAGAGGAGACCAGGCTGTGTAGTTGACGCCGCTCAATGCTGCTTGAGTACAAGGATGGGATTGCACCAGCTCAGAGCATCATTCACTTCTTCTTTTTGTCGTCGGTCGGCTGCCGATGTAGATTGCAGTGCAACGACTCCGATTTCGCATTCAGGTGTTCAAGCTGGACAACCGCGTCAGGAGGAAGCAGAGTAATGTATCGCTGCGATGTCTCCTTTGTAGTTGTGGATCGGGGCATTGCGACGTTACATGTTGGATGGTCCCTTCTGGATGATTCACCACTGACGGTGAGCGACACGTCCAGGATTCTAACTACAGGTTTGCCGCGCGCATAACGCAGTGGGCTGACCGCTGCGCGAATTGATTGCACTGAATGGATTGCATGCGGACACGTCATTGAATCCAGATCCTGTCCAAGCGTGATGGTGAGAGACTGGACACCCCATCCAGTGTCTCACCCCCCTCCGTCACCACTGGCCAGACGGTAGCAGAAGTGGGTAGAAGACCACAGATCGTGGGTCGGCAGGTCACGTGTGGTGGGCAGAAAGTGCGGGTAACTCCCCCGCCCCTACACAGGATGTCTGGCCAGCAAGGAAGAGTAGGCCAAACCCCGTTTAGAGGGGGCTCTCACGAGTCCCCTCTAGTAGAAGTCTCTTCCGCGAGAGTCGGCAATTGCAGGGCTTTACCTTGGGGGGGGGGGGGGGGCGGTGGGGGGGAGCTTGTGCATATATCCAAAGCACTGTGGGCCCTCGATTATCAGAATATAAAAATGAACTGAACTCCACGTGGTGCTCTTTATCAAGAGACGTTCTGCTCTAAGCGTTGCAGTGATTATAACATCCGCACCTCTGATTAGCGCGGTTGGCTACGTACAGTGCAAAATAAGTTCAACATACAGACTATACACTACTATATACTACACTATACACCATTATACTATACACTACACTACAATAAACTACACTTTACACCACGCCACTATACTAAATTGAACACTAATTTCTTTAGAAATGCGTTTTTGTACGAAGATTAGGCCCAATAGTAGCCTCGAACGGGGCTGTCCAGATGTCTCGCTCGTGGAGGTCTATCTTCCAGCAACGGGATGAGCAACGCATTTGCAGGTCTGCATCTTTAACACAGTTTACCTATAGGAATCCGGGTCATGGAAAGTATTATGTTCACGTTGAGCAACACGGCATGTTTATCAATCCTTATTAATACGCCTTTCGCAGTTTGCATATGAATGGGTCGCTCGATTTAAATGTGAATGGAAATAGCTGGCCTTCACAGAGCTGCAGCAAATTATATGGCCCCTAAGGACATTGAGTTGAAAAGCCCAAGCAGACGATGACGGAGGTGCTTAATGCCAAAATAAAATAAAATACCGAGGATGAAATGAAATATTGGCAAACTGGCCCTGGGGTATGGCCAGGGAGTGCATTAGTGGACCGTATACGTCTATGATGAAATCGACCGTATCCATGTCTCGGAAGCTAAGCAACGTTGAACCTGGATAGTGCTTGGATGGGTGACCACCACCATGCGCAAGAGAGAGGTGCTATAGGTGTCGTGGGCAGCAGAGAGTTGTGCAGCAGAATCAATCGTTGTTCTCCTCTCGCCCGCCTTCATCAATACTCACTGACCAGTTTGGTGAAGTATGGTCAAACGCCCCTTATGACCCACAAGGCGTGGGGAGGTCCTCATCCAGCAGTGGATTGGCAAAGAGCTCGCTGTACATCAATCTAACATCGCTATATAATTTTTTTAATTATAATAAACATTTGTCAATCAGCAGGTCGAGTGTGGTGAATTAAAATGTGGGTATTCCCACCTCTTCAAATACATCTTGGAAGAGGTGACATGGCCCAGTGGTAGCGCTTTCGCCGCTTGTTTCAGAGCTTCACGGTCCGACTCCCAGCGGCCGCCCTGGTTAATGCTTCGGTGTGCTTATTAGCCCTGACAGTACGCGCCGTCCACTTTCACAGTGGAGGTTAAAGATCCCGCGACGTCATTCGGACAGCGGAGGCCATGGTGGCATCGAAGATTACTCAACTGGGATTACGCGCTACAAAAACCTCCCCTGGATAAATCTTTCAAGGATCCTCCTGTGAAAGTGTAGTGGACACCCGAAACAGCAGTCTTCAATAGTATGAGTCTTTCTTTCTTCCAGCACGAGGCACGGCCTTCACCGATTCCATTTACTCCAAGCGTCCCGAACTCCCTCGCTTCTCCTTTATATATCCATCAAGCCCCCTTTCCCGAAGTTTCCTTGACCCACTTTCTCTCCAGCCAATCACCTTCTACTTTCCCCTACCGATCCCAACCGACCTTCCTGTCAATCATCCCTCCCGTTTCGTGCTCCTTGCATGTTTAGTTTTTCCTCCTCCAATCCCTTCTTTAATTTCCCTGTCTCGAAACCAATCCCCTATCAGGCTCACGTTAAGTTACCTTATTATGCGTGTCGCGCGGTGCCCGCCACGTCACGTGAGTTATTGTTGGTAGTGACATCAACTGGAGAACCGTACCCACGAGAATTCGCTGAAGCTTTCCGGGGTAACACAAAGCGCAATAAACGTAAAACGCCCAGCCAGCCAGCATGGGAGAGGAAATTTAAATGCCCTCAATATCGGGCGGGGGGAGGGGTGGGTGGGGGGTGTGTGCTGGAGGCTCTGCCGAGCTCCCTCTAGTGGAATGCCCGTCCAAGCATCAGCAGCTTGAGCGATCGATCGAAGGAAGATGCGGGACGCGGCGCGTGCCGCAACACCGCACGAGACAAGGGGCGGTTATTGATTGCATTGAAATCACACCCTGATCCCGGGGCTTTGACCACGCTAAGCCATCATCAGGACCTTGTAATAGCAGCTTGAGCGCCGCCGACTTGTCTTGCGTAGGAACGGAGAAGAACAGGGCGGGCGGGGGAAAGAAAACACCGGCTCAACTCTAACCTCCAACCCACGCGGCGATCACTCACGACGCCGCGACCGCGGCCATCGATCGCAGGCTGCCGTCCGCTGTGGAATCGCCAAGTCGCATTATTGTTATTAGAATTATTATGAGGATTTTTTTTTTAACTTTCATTCTTTTTTTTCAAATTCGTATTGCGCTTGTTTATCCGTAGAAGCCTCACTGAGCCTCAGCGACTCTTTGGCAAGAGGTTCCTGCCAAGATTTTCGCAGCAACCGAAGCGATGTTGCTGCTGTATGATCCCAAATCGAGTAATTTGTAAGTACATTTCCAGCATTGGGATGGGATGTTTTGGCCAACCCTATTTACATATGGCACCGCGGTGACGAGATGCTTGTGTACGAGCTTTACTACCCGGCTTCGCCCGGGACTTGGATTCACGACGCCCGGCCGCCTTTGTCTCCCCAGTGGCGATGTTCACACACCACACCAATTAGTCGTTTGAGGCTGAGTCGACCTAGGGGAGGCCCAGGACCGGTTCAAATAATCGTCACCGGTGGTGGCCGTGAGCGGGAATTGAACTCGGTCCGCCGGGTTTGTAGCGTAGCGTAGCGCTAACCACTACACTACCGCTCCCCCCACACAAAGACAAAGATCCCCCGTATAGCCTTAACAGACTGTAGGGGCAAGTGCTGTTAGCGAGCAGCACCTATGAAGGCCGGAACGGTACACTAGGGGGTGGGTGGCCAGCACCACTCCCGACCGCCTTTGTCTCCCCAGTGGCAATGTTCACACACCACACCAGTTAGTCGTTTGAGGCTGAGTCGACCTAGGGGAGGCCCAGGACCGGTTCAAATAATCGTCACCGGTGTTGGCCGTGGCGTAGCGTAGCGCGAACCACTACACTACCGCTCCCCCCACACACACACGCGCGCGCGTCCATAGCTACACACACACGCGCTTGCTGCAGACACACCACACAACTTCCAGGGTGCGTACGGCAGTAAACGACTGAAATAATAAAGCAATGCTGCGCGAAGAACGCCTTAGACGTGCAACACATTTGTATTTCACTTTACCCGCCATCAGCAGGCACACTCCGTTACGCTTCCACACACGGGTCACATGACAGATGTGACGTCACAGCTCACTTGCCGTGCTAAATATATGCATTATTGAGCCCCCCACCCCCCAAAAAAATACAAAAAGTCTATTTTTATAATTTTTGCATGGTGTACAGTCTGGAAAGTACCCACATGGCAAATTTCAAGTTTGTTGCATGTCGGGAAGTACGCTAAACATTTTGAACAGAACGACACATAATCACAAATTTCCCTTTTATACATATATAGAGATTAGTTTGTTGTCCTTCCCCCGCATTTACGATTAGCGCGGTTAGCTACGTACGGTGGAAAAGAAGTTCAACATACGTACATACAAAAGCGGGCTTCCAGGGCTGGTTCAGATTTCGCTTCCCATGATACGCTGGCCGTGCACGGGAAGAGAACTCGGGTCGCTGGGTTCATAGCGCAATGCGGGAAACCAATTTGCCAGTGTGCCACCCCCCCCCACCCCTCTCCTACCGTCACCCTCCCTCCCCCCGTTCCCCGTAATGGGTATAATACATTACACACACAAATATATATCAGCAGGAGCCACATAACTTGTTTTCACCCCCTTGTTAAGGATTATCAGCGTGACTGACCTGTCACTCGTGGCGATGGCTTGCCTTCGGAAACAAATCATTTCCCTGGATGTTTTTGTGCTCTTGTCCAGGCACACGGAGCATGGGGGTTGTTGGTTTTTTTTTCGGCACAGCGAACAAACAAATGGCTTCGACGGAAGGGGCACTGAACGTTTTAGCATTTGTGCCGCCTCTCAGCCCTTAGCCTCCCCCCCCACTCCCTCATGCTCTTAAGTTTTATTTGGATTTGTTTAACACGGATGGTCCCGCTCGGGCGCGTCGCCCTGCTATTTTATTTGCGAGAGGTCCTTGGTGCTACGTGAGCGACGCAACAATGCACGCGGAATAAAAGACGCCAACACTACAGAGAACGAGCGCAGCAGAGGCATTCATGAATATTGCGCCACTGGCAAACGCGGTGGGCGTGAGCAGGCATTTGCTGGGCTGCGCTTTAACATTTGGCGCCGCGGTGTTGAGATGTTAACTACCTCGCCTGCTCTGCAGGGAGTCTCGTGGGCTCCATCCCGAGCCTGACGCCTGTATATTTGGAGTTTGCGTGTCTCTCTCTACCGTTGTGCGTGGATTTTTCTTCGGGTCCTCAAGCTTTTCCCTCCACATTTTCAAACGTGCATTTAGAGTATTTGGCTGCTATGCATTTCTACACGATAAGCCAATTCATATTCTTAGTTTTTTCGGTAAAGTCACGTTGAAGAGAAACAACAAAATAATAAAATATATATAAAACATATATATTGTTTCTCTTCAACGTGACTTTACCGAAAACACTAAGAATATGAATTACTGCAGTCACGAAAGCTTTAAATCAAAAGATAAGCCAATTGTTTGAGCTATCATTTGTGGTCAGGTCGCTTCTGGAAAAAGAGCCATATAGCTCAGTGGGCCTTATTTGGTAAAATAAAAAAAACGTTAATTTTTTTTGTACTGACATGATGCCGCGTGGAACAAATTGGATTCTAGGGTTGATGAACGTCAATATCTTTCATGCCGAATTATTTATGCGGTGCCGAAAGTCGAGAGTTAAACTCTAATGGCCGCTGTGCTGTGCGGCACAACTTCGCTGGTGGTCCTGGGAAATGCAGTGGAAATTCCACATTGCTATGGTCAGGACCAGTATATTACCATATAGCCTGCGCTGCTTTTTGTTGGCCACATGAGTTTGTGAGGCAGAGCACTGCATTTACTTTTTCCAATTGTGCCACTCAGCCATAGGCTTGTGAATGCTGTTACGTAATGTGTATACTGTACATGTTTAACTTCTTTCACACCGTACGTAGCCAACCGTGCTAATGGGAGGTGCTGGGGAAGGACAAAAATCTAAATGACACAAACAATGGGTGTGATAGTTTCAGACTTCCGTCTCCTCTATCGTCTTCTCGTCCTCTCCATCTCTGTGGCTGTGCGGCTGTAAAATTTGAAACCTCGATACCTCACTACGAAATGTAATACAGCAGTGTTAAGATAACTTATCCAACGATATTATCATACGTATGGCCGTGGGAGTTTTTTACACGTGAATATAATTGTGCCATTTATATTATTGGTTCTTTCGGTAAAGTCACGTAGAAGGGAAACAATACAATAATAATTTTTTTAAAACAATATAATTCTCACGACGTTTCGATTGCAACACAAGCAATCATCATCAGGTGTGAAAACCACAGCAAGATATTTTGAAAAAAGTGGCGTTTTTTAACGTTAAATATATTTGAAAAAAGTGGCGTTTTTTTACGTAAAAAAACCGCCACTTTTTTTTCAAATTTTCTTGCTGTGGTTTTCACACCTGATGATGATTGCTTGTGTTGCAATCGAAACGTTGTGAGAATTTTATTGTTTTATATATATTATTTTATTGTTTCCCTTCTACGTGACTTTACCGAAAGAACCAAGAATATGAATCCCTGCAGTCACGAAAGCTTTAAATACAAATGTTGTGCCGTTGATGTTGAATGCTGGGGTTTTTCTTTCAAGGTGGCTGTAAAATGAATTGCGGATCTGCGGATGTACTACTCAAAACCTATTTCTAGCGGTTCCCTAATTATTTCAAATCTTTCAATCTCTGCGCATAACGTATCCAACACCATTTGCATGTGGATAAAGTGTTGGGCCGGCTGAAAGCTGTTAACTTTTTTTTTGCAGCTCCGAAGAAGCAAATATATGTTGCTGCGGTGTCATGGTCCGCATACTGGACTTGAAATCTAGAGGTGGTGTTGTATATATAGGTGTTATGAAAATTGATGAAAATAATGAAAATTAAATGAAATTTGAGATTTGCATAATTTATCCGAAATTATGTTAATCGGTGTAATTATGCGCATAAATTATGCTGATTCGAGAGATAATTGTATTAATTTATGCGAGTGGGCGTGGTTATGATAATGCAGGTCGTTATGGATTATCAGGTCGAGCCTCGGTGACTAGGATTGTGTTATGAATTGGAATGACGCAATTAATCGTATGCAGTGACGCAGACGTTGTGAGCGTGAATGAGAGAGAGTCGATTCGACTCTGCTCTTTAATTCCGTATTATCGATAAGGATACGATTACTCTCGATTTAACATTACGAATTATGTGTGTTATGGATTATGTGTGGTGATAGTGTGCTTATGATAGGTCCCCAGGATTCAGATCTCATACGCAGAACAATATTATGCAGGATTTCAGGAAGAATCACACACAAACCTTCTGCTTTGATCAATTTTATTTTCTAGCTAACTTTAATTTTTGGATAATATGAAAACTCTCGACCTTGGAATTTCAACACAGCGTTAACATGATACCATCACGATTGCGTTGTTTCACCTCGATAGCGGCACCTGTGGTTAATTCCCGACGCGTAACGCAATCAATCGGTTGTTGAGAGAGATTAAAACATGCAACTATTCTATCAAAACCTTAACCTTATAATATGTAAATTCGTGTTTAAACATTGCCCACACAGTACCACATCCATTCATAGACCTTCAAGTCAATTCGTATCACGTTGTTAACAGGACGATTGGTTATTATGCAACTCAATGACAGCAGTATTTTCCTTTATGAATTTATTATTAATGCACCACCTTGGAGTGGCACCCTTCTTGATTATCCCGATATGCGTATCGTGTGTCTTCTTTATCACTGGTTCAATTCTTTGCGTAAAGCAGACGCCGAGGTTAGCATCTCTTGTGTCCAAAATGTGTTTCCTGTGTGTTGCGGCGCGGTGGGGGAGTGAGGGGGAGAGTGTGGAGGAGGGGTTGCATACGACCGGCTGCCAGTTTCTGTCCACCGCTGGCTGGATGAGTCAGCACGACGCTCGCCGTCGTCGCGCCGATGGGTGTTGAGTGCGGGGCCGCTGCCCTCTCAGCGCTGGTGACGCGAAGTTGCGCACTGTGGCACGCTGGTGGCACGCTGCTGGCACGCGCTGGTGCCGATGGCACGCTGGTGGCGCGCTGTTGGCACGCGCTGGTGATGGTGCTGATGGCACGCTGGTGGCGCGCTCCCTCTCCTTGAAGATGCGCGAACGCGCCCGTGCTGATTCGCTGATAGCAGTTTCTCTCCACTGCTGGCTGAGCTGCTGCACGCTCTTGCTTGGCGTTGCTGGCCGCGCTCTTTCTCCTTGAAGATGCGCGAACGCGCCCGTGCTGATTCGCTGACAGCAGTTTCCTCCACTGCTGGATGAGCTACGCCGGCGCGCGCTCTTTCCGCTGCTGTATTATCTGACGCTGCGCTCGCGAGCGACAGGTCAAGTTTTTCTTCTGCTGAGTGAGCCGAGTCGCACGCGCTCTCTTTGTTGAGGTTGTTGGCGGCTCTCTGACAGCAGGTTTCCTCCACTGCTGTATGACTCAAGTCGCACGCGCTTGGTCACTGGTTTGCTGAAGTTGTTGGCGGCTGCCCAAGCTTTTCCTTCAGTTGAGTGAGTTGAGTCGCACGTGCTCTCTCTGTTGAAGTGCGCGAACGCGCCCGTGCTGGTTCGCTGACAGCAGGTTTCCTCCACTGCTGTATGACTCACTTTTGTTGATACATCGCGACTCAGCGATCCTCGCTACTCAGCGAGGCTAGGAGCCAGCCGCTCCATGCGACTGCTCGTCCTGTGGACGTCTTGACTCTTGACTTAACTTCACTGGCCTTTTGAAAAATGCGGCTGACCGTTATATTCAAAGACAATTCTCTCTGCGCAGTGGACAAGGGGGGGGGGCGGGGTCTGTGTGTGTGAGTTCGTGTGTGTGTGTGTACAGATGGCTCCTGCGATAACGATCTGTTTGCCCTGGCGTGAAATTCCTCTCTCGCGCTCTTCGGGAGAGACAAAGGTGGTCGGGAGCACCTATCTCTTTATACTTTCGACTTATATTTCTCAAATACCATTTGGTCCCATGTTCGCCACGACTCGTGTTTGTAACTACGTCCTCCCGACACCTCTCGGTTTACCGAGGTTCGAAATGTTATGATGGAATTATTAAAAAGAAAAATAATTTTCATCCTGAGTTTAAGAGGTCCGTTTCCAGATTGTTGGAATCCATATCCCTTGGTTCTGTAAGGTTCTATAATGGAATATCGTTTAAGGTTAACACATTATTGTTAATGTTATTTTGCAATTTCTTTAAAACTTGTTTGTCTGGTTGCCGTGTGTGGGGTGGGGTGTGTCTCCTTATCAAACACGGCTGGCTTTTCCAGATGGCCCCTTGTGATAAGGTGTAATTCCTGCTTCTCCGCGCTGTGAGAGAGACAAAGATGGTCGGGGTTGCTTGGGATATTGTTTAACTCTTTCGTAAGTTTGCCCGTTCGCCTCATTC
This sequence comes from Petromyzon marinus, assembly GCF_048934315.1. Taxonomy (NCBI): domain Eukaryota; kingdom Metazoa; phylum Chordata; class Hyperoartia; order Petromyzontiformes; family Petromyzontidae; genus Petromyzon; species Petromyzon marinus. The sequence goes on along the minus strand of NC_133710.1, from coordinate 8,105,259 downwards.
CTTCTCGATAACCTTTGATGTGACTCGGTATTTTGTCTCCAAGCTTTGTTTTAACAGTAAGAGTATTAAAGGTGAAAATCATTTGATAGCGAATTAATTATTGGATAATAATTCACTGATGTATCTGGTGGCCTGGTCTTGATTGGAGTGAGCGCGAGGACCGCTAACTTTAGCTCATTCTTGTTATTGCATTTTAAATTTGAACCGTTGTTTTAAAAAAAAAATAGTTTAACCCGTGGGCGTCCTCATTTCTGGCTTGCGGGAGGGCTTCCCTCTGCTTGACCGCCCTTAGGGCACATCAAACTCTTGTTCATCTGGAGATCTTCGCAGATAGCTGCTAACATCCTCGCCTCGAGAGTTTTATTATTTCTTTATTTATTAATAGCCTGTTTATGGCCGACACCTGGTTTTTTGTGTGCCTGGCTTACGGGTTTTATTAATTATTTTGTTTCGTTTGTTAAAAAAAATATGATATATATAACGGCAAATATTATTGTTAATATCAATTTTGGAAAAGGCTCATATACAACACACCGCCCTTTTAAAAATGATCGGTGGTCTGCCACGGATTATTTTTAAAAATAAAAGAAAAATGCCTTTTCCATCTAGAACCATCGACATTCCTCGAGTTGACTGATTTTTCCTTACAACGCGCGCGTACGTGTCACAGCATGATTACATTTGAAATAAGAAAATAAAAGAACAGAAAAAAGAAAAAATAAAGGCAACATGTTACATCGGTTGTTATCAATTATTGATACTTTGATTTTTGTTTCAGTTCCTGGGAAACACTGGATAGCGGTTTCGAGCCCGGTGGTACACCGTTTCCTTCCATTCACCTCTTTGTTTTCTGTTTACCAAGTTATTGGCAACCTTACTGCCACGTTTGGTCAAAAGTACAGAATAATTTTTCTCATGACCAGGTATTTTAGAGTAACCTGTGACCTTTCCATGCAACATCATCACATCGTCGTTTTGGTCCATCGTCGGTATGGCTTTAGCCAAATGAGCACGGTTCCTTGGTTCGTATCGGTAATTTTTTTTATCCCTCGCCTTCCCTGTGGGTTTATGTGGCGTGAAGCCATGTCGTCCGCCACCAGGATTAGTACACAACACGAGTTTCCGTGCTCGACTGTTGGGTTCATTTGCCTTCTCCGCAGCCATGTGCAGATTTGCTGACTCCGTACCACGATTCGATTCCGTGCCTCGATTCGATTCCATGTTTTTGTGTGTGCTGGATTTCCACACATTCCCCGATCCATCATGGATTTTTGTCTCCGTAACGCGTTTCCCTGGCACTTTTACAGTACTCTCACGCAATTTTGCGACACAATTGATCGCGTTTCCACTTACCAAACAAGCATGTTCCTCCCCCCGATCCTGTTGGTTATCATTTCCTGTTAGATCACGCTTCATGGTTAATTTTCCTTGTTGAATAGGTGGGTTCACCACGGAAGCGACTCTCGCGTTCCCCACCACATCAAAGCGTGTGCATGGCGCATTTAGTTTTCCACAATCATGGTTCCCCTCCTGGTTCTGTTTGTAACCTCCAACCTGCTTGATCTTTTCAAAGGGCTGTGATTTTTTTTTCAGATCAGCGGACACCTCTTTCCCTGTCATTTTCCTCTCAACCAGTGTGAGCGATTTATCACGTGCCCATGTCACCCTCTTTGTTACAGCCAAGCCATGTGTGCCCCTTGTGTATCGTGGAATGGGGAATCGGCGTGATTCTGCTCTTGGCCTATACACGCCGTGATTCTCGCGATTATGTGTCTTTGTGTGTCGTGGCCGCCCATTCTCTATGTGCCACTGTCGACCGTAATTGTTATCTCGCCATCTGTGTGGGTAATTTTGGCCGGCTGTGTGCCGTTGCATTGGGTGAAGATGTGGTCCTGCTCTTTGCTTCCACCCGTGGCGATTGTCGCAAATACGCGTCTCTGCACGCTGCGAACGCTCCTGGCCTGTGTGCCGTGGAATTTGGAACTGGTCTGACTTTGCTCGTGGTCTCCACGCATTGCGATTCTCGCAAATACGCGTCCGTGCATGCTGCGATCGCTCCTGGTCTGTGTGCCATTGTCTCGTGTAATTGTTATTTGACCACCCGTGTATGTAATTATGTTGGTAATCCGTGGGTGCTTTTTGTTTTCTGCACTGTGGGCCTGCGTGCATCAAATGCCTCACATGTTTTTTATTTTCCTCTAATAGGCTGGTTGCCTTGTCCCGTTCACTGTGTGCTGTGAAATCATTGTTTTTAGCCCGGTACAGCCAAGCCATGTGTGCCCGATCCACTATGTGGTCTAAGGAGGCTGTATCTGGATTCAAGACCATTCCCACAATTTCTGTAATCTCTGGACTTAAAGATCCAAAAAACATAATTTTGAACCTTTTGTCACCTTCGTGATACTGATCCACATCGCCCGCATAGTACGCTCTTTTAAATCGCATGAGGTAATCCCGAGGATCCTCGTCTGCACACTGGGTCATAGATTTTGCAGCGTTAAATCCCTCAGACAGTGTTGAATATTCTCCAAACTTCCGAATCACTGCCAGGCTCAGCTTTTTAAAATCGTTCCGAACCTCGTATGGTAGCGATTTTACCCATGATATGGACTGTCCATGCAAGCTGCGTTTCAGCAAACTCGCTTTTTCATCCGTTTTCCTCAGACCCCTGATCATTGCTTCTGCTTCTACCGTTGCGATGTGAGTGTGAATGTCCCTGTTCTTATTGTGTGGATCAAAATAGGGAATTCTGACGAGAGCTTTGTCCATCAATTTCAGAGTGTTACTACTGAACGAGTATTCGGAAAGTTGATCATTGTCATCCGAGTCAGATTCGGATGAGTCATTAACATCACGGTGGCGTTGCTTAACATGATTTTTGTAGTGTATTTTGCGCCTGTAACGTGGGTCAACTTTGCTCGGTGACTCATGTTTGTCCCATGGCTCATACTTATGTGGTTTTTGTGGGGAGTTTGATTTATATTTGTCTGGTGCGTCGTGCCTGTCGCGATGTTTGTGTCGGCCGTCTGTGCGTGGGGTGCGTTTTCCTGGAGAGTTGCCTCGGAGCTTCGGCTCCGCCCTTTCTCGCGTTATTAGTACATAATCTCCTGGTGATTTAGTTTTAATATTCTGTCTCACTCTGACTTCGGGGTTATCAGTCCCACCTGTTTCTTTTCCGAAATTTTCTTCATCCCATAATCTCTGTTTGTCTGTCTGTGCGAGAGGGTCTGAGTTCAGCGTAGCTATTCCTGATGTTTTTACATCGTGTTCGCTTTTCTCCCATTTTATCCAGTTCTTAAGCAGTGTCCCAATGTCATCAATACAGCTCCCCTTCCATGTGTCTCCCTGATTTGTTTGCTCTGTAGCAGATCGGCCTGACCTTTTTGGTACAAGTTCCCAATATCCCGCAATCCACTCAAAAATTACTCTTAATACGAGCATCTCTGGAATTTCACTTCAGAGTGCATATCAAAACAGTTGTATCCAGAATGCATCAGTTCGACTCGTGTGACTCTGGTATTCCCTTCAGAGCACGTATAAAAACACTTGTATCACAGGATGTGGTCAGTTTGACTCGAGCAAATAATCTTACTTCAACTGTCTTTGTTATACCCTGCTACTCTGGAATTTCCCTTCAGAGTGCGTTTTTTTTTGTTTTACACCCGTTACAGTCACAGGGTAACGTTAGATCATAAAACCTTGGTTAATACAACAGTGATTTGTTCCTTAATTCAAGCATAAACTGTCTGCGAGAGATCCCGGACGACGCGCCCAATATGTTGTATATATAGGTGTTATGAAAATTGATGAAAATAATGAAAATTAAATGAAATTTGAGATTTGCATAATTTATCCGAAATTATGTTAATCGGTGTAATTATGCGCATAAATTATGCTGATTCGAGAGATAATTGTATTAATTTATGCGAGTGGGCGTGGTTATGATAATGCAGGTCGTTATGGATTATCAGGTCGAGCCTCGGTGACTAGGATTGTGTTATGAATTGGAATGACGCAATTAATCGTATGCAGTGACGCAGACGTTGTGAGCGTGAATGAGAGAGAGTCGATTCGACTCTGCTCTTTAATTCCGTATTATCGATAAGGATACGATTACTCTCGATTTAACATTACGAATTATGTGTGTTATGGATTATGTGTGGTGATAGTGTGCTTATGATAGGTCCCCAGGATTCAGATCTCATACGCAGAACAATATTATGCAGGATTTCAGGAAGAATCACACACAAACCTTCTGCTTTGATCAATTTTATTTTCTAGCTAACTTTAATTTTTGGATAATATGAAAACTCTCGACCTTGGAATTTCAACACAGCGTTAACATGATACCATCACGATTGCGTTGTTTCACCTCGATAGCGGCACCTGTGGTTAATTCCCGACGCGTAACGCAATCAATCGGTTGTTGAGAGAGATTAAAACATGCAACTATTCTATCAAAACCTTAACCTTATAATATGTAAATTCGTGTTTAAACATTGCCCACACAGTACCACATCCATTCATAGACCTTCAAGTCAATTCGTATCACGTTGTTAACAGGACGATTGGTTATTATGCAACTCAATGACAGCAGTATTTTCCTTTATGAATTTATTATTAATGCACCACCTTGGAGTGGCACCCTTCTTGATTATCCCGATATGCGTATCGTGTGTCTTCTTTATCACTGGTTCAATTCTTTGCGTAAAGCAGACGCCGAGGTTAGCATCTCTTGTGTCCAAAATGTGTTTCCTGTGTGTTGCGGCGCGGTGGGGGAGTGAGGGGGAGAGTGTGGAGGAGGGGTTGCATACGACCGGCTGCCAGTTTCTGTCCACCGCTGGCTGGATGAGTCAGCACGACGCTCGCCGTCGTCGCGCCGATGGGTGTTGAGTGCGGGGCCGCTGCCCTCTCAGCGCTGGTGACGCGAAGTTGCGCACTGTGGCACGCTGGTGGCACGCTGCTGGCACGCGCTGGTGCCGATGGCACGCTGGTGGCGCGCTGTTGGCACGCGCTGGTGATGGTGCTGATGGCACGCTGGTGGCGCGCTCCCTCTCCTTGAAGATGCGCGAACGCGCCCGTGCTGATTCGCTGATAGCAGTTTCTCTCCACTGCTGGCTGAGCTGCTGCACGCTCTTGCTTGGCGTTGCTGGCCGCGCTCTTTCTCCTTGAAGATGCGCGAACGCGCCCGTGCTGATTCGCTGACAGCAGTTTCCTCCACTGCTGGATGAGCTACGCCGGCGCGCGCTCTTTCCGCTGCTGTATTATCTGACGCTGCGCTCGCGAGCGACAGGTCAAGTTTTTCTTCTGCTGAGTGAGCCGAGTCGCACGCGCTCTCTTTGTTGAGGTTGTTGGCGGCTCTCTGACAGCAGGTTTCCTCCACTGCTGTATGACTCAAGTCGCACGCGCTTGGTCACTGGTTTGCTGAAGTTGTTGGCGGCTGCCCAAGCTTTTCCTTCAGTTGAGTGAGTTGAGTCGCACGTGCTCTCTCTGTTGAAGTGCGCGAACGCGCCCGTGCTGGTTCGCTGACAGCAGGTTTCCTCCACTGCTGTATGACTCACTTTTGTTGATACATCGCGACTCAGCGATCCTCGCTACTCAGCGAGGCTAGGAGCCAGCCGCTCCATGCGACTGCTCGTCCTGTGGACGTCTTGACTCTTGACTTAACTTCACTGGCCTTTTGAAAAATGCGGCTGACCGTTATATTCAAAGACAATTCTCTCTGCGCAGTGGACAAGGGGGGGGGGCGGGGTCTGTGTGTGTGAGTTCGTGTGTGTGTGTGTACAGATGGCTCCTGCGATAACGATCTGTTTGCCCTGGCGTGAAATTCCTCTCTCGCGCTCTTCGGGAGAGACAAAGGTGGTCGGGAGCACCTATCTCTTTATACTTTCGACTTATATTTCTCAAATACCATTTGGTCCCATGTTCGCCACGACTCGTGTTTGTAACTACGTCCTCCCGACACCTCTCGGTTTACCGAGGTTCGAAATGTTATGATGGAATTATTAAAAAGAAAAATAATTTTCATCCTGAGTTTAAGAGGTCCGTTTCCAGATTGTTGGAATCCATATCCCTTGGTTCTGTAAGGTTCTATAATGGAATATCGTTTAAGGTTAACACATTATTGTTAATGTTATTTTGCAATTTCTTTAAAACTTGTTTGTCTGGTTGCCGTGTGTGGGGTGGGGTGTGTCTCCTTATCAAACACGGCTGGCTTTTCCAGATGGCCCCTTGTGATAAGGTGTAATTCCTGCTTCTCCGCGCTGTGAGAGAGACAAAGATGGTCGGGGTTGCTTGGGATATTGTTTAACTCTTTCGTAAGTTTGCCCGTTCGCCTCATTCCTTCTCGATAACCTTTGATGTGACTCGGTATTTTGTCTCCAAGCTTTGTTTTAACAGTAAGAGTATTAAAGGTGAAAATCATTTGATAGCGAATTAATTATTGGATAATAATTCACTGATGTATCTGGTGGCCTGGTCTTGATTGGAGTGAGCGCGAGGACCGCTAACTTTAGCTCATTCTTGTTATTGCATTTTAAATTTGAACCGTTGTTTTAAAAAAAAAATAGTTTAACCCGTGGGCGTCCTCATTTCTGGCTTGCGGGAGGGCTTCCCTCTGCTTGACCGCCCTTAGGGCACATCAAACTCTTGTTCATCTGGAGATCTTCGCAGATAGCTGCTAACATCCTCGCCTCGAGAGTTTTATTATTTCTTTATTTATTAATAGCCTGTTTATGGCCGACACCTGGTTTTTTGTGTGCCTGGCTTACGGGTTTTATTAATTATTTTGTTTCGTTTGTTAAAAAAAATATGATATATATAACGGCAAATATTATTGTTAATATCAATTTTGGAAAAGGCTCATATACAACAGTGGCCGGTTCAACCGCCCTCCCTCCGCTCTCAATCCAGGGGAATACACGCGTGCACCAGTTAGGGCGCTCGGCAGGTCGCGTGGTGGGGTCAAGTGTGAGTACTTCCATCACTTCCAGGGCATCTGTCCGCTAACGGGGACTCTCTCTCCCCCCCTAGTGGAGGTCCTTCCGCCAGCGGTGGCGTGAGCGAGAAATTGCAGGGGTCGCGCCGTGACCCATCACGAGCACGGGTTGCATCGGTGGCGATCTGACTTTTGATTCCCGACCGCGGCTAACGTGATTGGTGGAGCGGGTACCTGCATCCCTTCATTGGTGCAGCCACCCTACCCTCCTCCCCCCCCCTTTCATCACCCGACACTGGCGAGAACGGTGAAGTATGGCTAAATAATCCCAATCACTGACACGGAATCCCACAACTGATCGATGACGTGCTATACATTATTAGTCATCACGGTGCTTTGTATGTGGAATGATATTTAATTGACTAAAATTGTCAATCGAGAGTAATGTTTGGTATTGGCTGCACAGCAGATTAATTCTTTCTTGCGAGAAATGAGCTTAGGGCAGCAGCAGCAGCAGCACTCATCACGTGAGAATTCCCGGGAGTAAATATTAATTAATTATATTTTCCTGAAACGTAACTGACATGAAAGGAGCATTGCATGTTATATATTTATTATTATTTCACATCACGGATAAACTAAAATAACGCTCCCTTTGCTGACTTCAAATGTAATAAAGAATGTTCTAAGCATTGCTGATATTCAGTATGGGTTTCCAATATTATCATGCATAGGGTCAAGCCCATAACACCAGGGAAACTCCCCAAGTGGCATCGGTTTGCAAGTGTCTTCACCAAAGCTGCTCCAGGCTATACGATGGACACGTGGTGTGTGCTGGTACACCCACCCACGAACTCACCCACCCACACGTGGAGTGTGCCAGGACACGCACCCACGAACCGAACCACCACCCACACGTGGTGTGTCAGAGTACAATCCATTGTCAAACATTGCCATCCTCGGTCGGCAGCTCGTGGCGACCCACCTACTCACCCACTTTCTCACCTACTCAGCAGTCCATCAGCTTGGAACTCACATACCCACTCGCTCACCTACTCACCCACCCACTCACATACTTACCCACCTACCCACCCACCCACTCACTCACCCACTCATCTACAGAGTGGTCCATTTCTCCGGAATGCACTGCCACTGCACGATGTTCGAGACTCTTCACAGACATTTAATCAGTTTAGCAGAAAGTGCAAGACAGAACTAGTTTAAGTTTAATTGATTAAGTATAGCCATGTGAGCCATGCGGCTCTTGAGTCGGGTGCAACCGCAACAAACAAAATATGAACAGAGAACATCTTCAAGCCACGACGCGCAACAGAAACATCCTGGATAAACCAGCAAATCTTCCAGAAAAATCGAGCTTACAACGTATGAACATTGCGCACGCATGATAACCTAGGTTGTAAGAGTTGCACATGCATAAATGCACCCACTGACTTAAAGTTACAAAATTTATAGCGTGCACGGATTTTTGTAGACTCAGAGATTTTGTAAGTAACCACAGGCGATTGGGAAAGCGTCCCAGAAACGGCGCCAACAAATTGTCCAAAGCTCTGCGGGCCTTCAATTGAGACATTTTGGCCAACTTGATGAATTAGTGTATATAGACGCGGCATTAAACCAGAGCACCCGGAGGAAACGCCCATGTGTGTCTGTGAGGCGGAGGCGGTGGTCAACATTCTATCCCCGTACAGATGGAAACAGACGGAGTTAATCCGCTTGTCTCTCACGCCTTCTCATGGCGAGCAAGGAAATGGCACCGCCATGATGCCTATGTGAAGGGAGATTCAGGACAATTTGTGTGATCTACTAATTCTCGCCACCAAAGTGATCCACCAATTCGCCCCTCCACAATGATCCACGATTCCACCCCTCCACAATGATCCACCAATCCACCCCTCCACAATGATCCACCAATATTCAACTCCACAGTGGTCCACCAACTATCGCCTCCACAGTGCAGGATTACAGGAGCGGACCACAACTGCCCGATCAATGATGTCACGCCCTGCTTACAGTGAAGGAAAAAAGTATTTGATCCCCTGCTGATTTTGTACGTTTGCCCACTGACAAAGAAATGATCAGTCTATAATTTTAATGGTAGGTATATTTGAACAGTGAGAGACAGAATAACAAAAAAATCCAGAAAAACGCATGTCAAAAATTTATAAATTGATTTGCATTTTAATGATGGAAATAAGTATTTGACCCCTCTGCAAAACATGACTTAGTACTTGGTGGCAAAACCCTTGTTGGAAATCACAGAGGTCAGACGTTTCTTGTAGTTGGCCACCAGGTTTGCACACATCTAAGGAGGGATTTTGTCCCACTCCTCTTTTCAGATCTTCTCCAAGACATTAAGGTTTCGAGGCTGATGTTTGGCAACTCGAACCTTCAGCTCCCTCCACAGATTTTCTATGGGATTAAGGTCTGGAGACTGGCTAGGCCACTCCAGGACCTTAATGTGCTTCTTCTTGAGCCACTCCTTTGTTGCCTTGGCCGTGTGTTTTGGGTCATTGTCATGCTGGAATACCCATCCACGACCCATTCTCAATGCCCTGGCTGAGGGAAGGAGGTTCTCACCCAAGATTTGACGGTACATGGCCCCGTCCATCGTCCCTTTGATGCGGTGAATTTGTCATGTCCCCTTAGCAGGAAAACACCCCCAAAGCATAATGTTTCCACCTCCATGTTTGACGGCAGGGATGGTGTTCTTGGGGTCATAGGCAGCATTCCTCCTCCTCCAAACACGGCGAGTTGAGTTGATGCCAAAGAGCTCCATTTTGGTCTCATCTGACCACAACACTTTCACCCCGTTGTCCTCTGAATCATTCAGATGTTCATTGGCAAACTTCAGACTGGCATGTATATGTGCTTTCTTGAGCAGGGGGACCTTGCGGGCGCTGCAGGATTTCAGTCCTTCACGGCGTAGTGTGTTCCCAATTGTTTTCTTGGTGACTATGGTCCCAGCTGCCTTGAGATCATTGACAAGATCCTCCCGTGTAGTTCTGGGCTGATTCCTCAACGTTCTTATGATCATTGCAACTCCACGAGGTGAGATCTTGCATGGAGCCCCAGGCCGAGGGAGATTGACAGTTCTTTTGTGTTTCTTCCATTTGCGAATAATCGCACCAACTGTTGTCACCTTCTCACCAAGCTGCTTGGCAATGGTCTTGTAGCCCATTCCAGCCTTGTGTAGGTCTACCATCTTGTCCCTGATATCCTTGGAGAGCTCTTTGGTCTTGGCCATGGTGGAGAGCTTGGAATCTGATTGATTGATTGCTTCTGTGGACAGGTGCCTTTTATATAGGTAACAAGCTGAGATTAGGAGCACTCCCTTTAAGAGTGTGCTCCTAATCTCAGCTCGTTACCTGTATAAAAGACGCCTGGGAGCGAGAAATCTTTCTGATTGAGAGGGGGTCAAATATTTATTTCCCTCATTAAAATGCAAATCAATTTTTGACATTTTTGACATGCGTTTTTCTGGATTTTTTTGTTGTTATTCTGTCTCTCACTGCTCAAAGAAACCTACCATTAAAATTATAGACTGATCATTTATTTGTCAGTGGGCAAACGTACAAAATCAGCAGGGGATCAAATACTTTTTTCCCTCACTGTATGACACTCAACGCAGTCGATAACCTGTGATCAAAGCCTACTGGCACACATTTAAGTGATGGATTATATTTTAACTCTCGTCAGCCTGTCTGTTATGTCGCACGCTACTTTCAATAATAATAAAAATAAGAATTTTGTATAATAATTGAAATTCATGTAGTGCCCTGAAACAATCGTTTCACATTTACCTTTCTCATTTAAATATACTATTCATGTGGATCCTCGGAATACACTGAGACAGAAAGAGCAACACAGATCAGAGAACATTCGCAGGTGAATGAAATCAGTCAAAATGCCAAGAAATTTTGAATGGGCTTGGGCAGGACATGTCTCTAGAAGCGATAATAGAAGCTAATGAGCAGAACGCATCTTAGAGCTTGTCCACCGGGGAGATGGAGCGATCAGGTCAATCACTGTGCGGAGGAACGATGGATTATGGCATTGCCAGACTGTGCCGGATGGTGTTAACATGGGGAGGACTCTCATCCAGCGGTGCGGTTGGTCTCAGCTGCGTTGAAGGTGACGTTGATGAACGTCGATGCGACGTGACGTCGTGCCACATCGTGTGCGTGGCACTCGGAACGTTTGAGTGCCTTAACGATTGATGTATAATCTCGCGGTGACATCGGCTTCGTGTGCACGCGTTCCTTCTGCCGCGGCATCGCGAGAGATAACGAGACAACACGGGGAGGCCTAAGGATGGCAACGATGACGATGACGACGTTGTTTAAATAATGTATTTCCTATTTCCGAACGCAACACAAAGGGGAATTAAACGCCTCTCAACAGCCGCCCGAAACAATATGAAAACAGCAATACGTCAAGTAAACGAGTTCAAATGTTCCTCGTGTGCCGGTAAGAGCAGCAGGACGCTCACGTGCGTTGTGCATTGAATGACGGGGCGGGTTGGACCCCCCCCCCCACGCACCCCCCCCCCTCCCCCGGGCCTCGTGACAATAAACCGAGGTGTGGCGGCGTTAAAAGTCAGGGAAATTGACGGAGCGATGAGATATACCGCCGTAATGTTCGTCGATAGGGACCGGCGGGAGAAAGCAAATAAAATCCGTCCACCCTCAAGCTTCCGTCAGTCTCGCATAGAGAGGATTACACTAGTATTGTGTTCTTTTCTGTGTCGAGTAAAGGAGGGCCTCGGGAAATCTTTGACGGGAACATAACAATGCGTTATAGTCGGGTTGTACTACTTCACTGCGGGGCTGTTGCGGCTTTGCGTATGCATCACGCTGCGATTAAACGTGACCTACGCTTCGAGTTTCCTGGCTGGCTGCTGGCAGGCCTCCTCTGCACCCACAACCCTTTAAGGAGAGGACTTTTGGCCTAATCTTCCACGGTGGCCAAGGTGTCAGGATGGAAGAGGCAGCGATACGCACACTTTACCCCATCACTCGCGACCCACCGATCGACTGTTGCATATGCATTAGAAACACGCGCTTAAAGTATGTTGTGACCTACCATTTGTGGCCAGGTCGCTTCTGATAAAGCGCTAAATAGATCAGTGGGCCGTACATGGTAAAATAAAAAAAAACATGTTTACAGATTACTTCCTGCGATGTAATTTTTTCGCATTAATCAGATGTTCAGATTTTCTGGGAGTATTTTCGAAAATAGGCACCACATCCCTATTGTCGATTTACCCGCTCACCATTCACGTCCGTGATGGGGAAACGCCAGCCCTGTAAGAGTTGCAGCCTGAGAAGTGAATGGGGGCAGTGTCACAATGCGACAGGTATAAAACAACTCCATGTTATCCCATCTTTTAATCTTGATTGCATTTTTTTTGAGCATGCATCATGACTATTGGACGAAGGTTTATTTCGTGCCAACAATAATTTGGTTGATTTAAACAATATTCGCGGTGTCTGCATGCAACACTGTAATGGTAATTACATTAAATAATAATGATATTACTTAATTAGTTGTTTTATAATCAAAATTGCAATTTTATTAAATGCCCCAGCCCAATGTCCGTCCAACAAAATCAATGGGTTCCACAGCAGTTAGCCAATCGTCAGGCGTCGTGTGCTGGGATCAAGTGTGGGTAACTCCCACCTCTTCCGAGACATCTGGCCAGTGTGTGACAGAAGGCCAAAAACTTTCTCGCGAGATCCTCTAAAGCTCAATAGCTTTTCCACCAGCAGAGGTGTGAGCAATTGGAGTGCTGCACCTCGTAATAATGTTTTAATGTTTTCATTAAATATATCATTATTTTTTCATATTAGTAATAAAAAATCTAAAAGTATTTAAGAACAACAGAATTTGCCAATAATTAAAATCACCAATACCAACAATAAGCATGATAATTACGTATATATTTAAAAGAAATCAACATAAAAGAATTGGCAAAATTATTACCTCTGTTCATCCTCCGATAGAGTCCGTGTGGTTTTATTACCTTTATTTATTAGCCTTTGAAAATAACTGCCTGGGGTGGTTTTCTCATAGAACTTTGGCATTTATATCTGTGCGAGGTTATGGCTTGGCCAAATGTTAGCGTTTGTGATATATCCGAGCTCGTAGGATCGCCAGAGGTGTTGGTATATGGCACGTCATGTTTAATTCAAAGCATTCGCTCTACGCTACAGTGTGTTCCCTACTGCTGGCGCGAGACTACAAAGCTCCTCGCAGACGCACGCAAAAACAAAGAAAAAGATCCCCCGTGTAGCCTTAGCATGCTGCTGGGGCAAGTGCTGTTAGCGGGTATCGCCTATGACGACCGGCACGGCACACGATGCTGTGGGTGACCAGCACCACGCCCCGACGGCCTTTGTCTCCCTAAGTGGCGATGCTTACACATCGCACCAGGTACTCATTTGAGGCTGAGCCGACCTAGGGGACGCCCAGGACCAGTTCAGAAAAGTGTCACTGCTGTTGGCCGTGAACGGGAATCGAACTCTGGTCGCTGGGCTCTTAGCGCAGTGCACTAACCGCTCCACGACCGCTTCCCAAAAACAAAGATCCCCCGGATAGCCTTTACAGTTGTTTGGTGCGAGTGGTGTTAGTGAGCGGCACCTATGAAGGCCAGAACGGCACACGAGGAGTGGGCGGCCAGCACCACGCCCGGCCGCCTTTGTCTCCCCAGTGGCGAAGTATGCACATCGCACCAGGTACTCATTTGAGGCTGAGTCGACCTAGGTGGCCCAGAACCGGATCAGATAATCGTCACCGGTGTTTTGCCGTGAGCGGGAATCGAACTCGAGTCCCCAAACAAACACAAACACACAACAACAACCGCCATTCGTCACTAAGTGGCGGTGACGTCACCACGACGCTTGTGCCAGGCCATGTGTACCTTGAGGCCACGTGAAGTGTCGAACGCCCGCTGGCCGGAGGTCACGGGGCAGACCCAAGTGCCACGGGTCGACTAACTGAGATGACTGAGATGACTGGCTGATGCACCACCTGTGCCCCCTACTGTGCCAACCTGCTGTGCCCTATTCACCCGGCGCTCCGCTCGTTGTTGTGAGCTCCAACGCCTTCCGTTGTTGTTGGAGGGCGACTGCCTCCAACTGCCCAGTAGCGTCCTTCACGAGCCTCCTCCACAGAGGCCGACCTTGACACCGCTGGTACCAGTCATCGGCAAGTCCACTCAGCTCCACGTCCTCCTGTACCACATCACTCCATATCTTCTCTAGCCCGTGCTGCGCCCGTTTAGCCCCCTCAATCCGGCTGAACAAAAGCTGTTTCGGCATGCGGTGGCTGGGCATGCGGGCTACATGACCCAGCCATCGCAGCCTTGCCCGCCGGAGGAGCTCACCGATGGGACCTTGCCCAGATCTTTCAAGGATTTGTGAGCTCCTCACACAATCCAGTCTGGTTAAACCCAGGATGGATCGTAGGCAGGCCAGCCTAAATGTTTCTAACCGGCGAAGATGTTCCATTAGGGGGGTCTACGTTTCGCCAGCGTAGAGAAGGGAGGGAATGACCGTGGCCGAGAAGACCTGAAGCTTAGTGCGGAGCGACAGACCAGGTAGCTTCCACACAGCGTTACGCAACAAACACACACACACACAAGCACACACACACAAACACACACACAAACACACACAAACACACACACACACAAACACACACACAAACACATACAAACACGGACGCGAAAAGCACGAACTGATTAAGTGAACTTGGCTGAACATAACGGAGAGAGAAGACTCCTTTTGAAAGCAGTTTTTGAGAACGGAAAATAGTACCAAAAAAACATCGGTTGCGGTAGTTTTGAAATATTTGAAAAACTTTATGCGGAACACAAACAATGCAGTTATTTTTTTATATGGTTGTACAGGGTACAGCTACATTATGTTGCTGTGGTTAACATTTCATTTATATACAAATGTTGCGTGTGCATGCGTATGGCTTTTAATGTGTGTGTGTTTGAACGAATGTGTGTGTCAGTGAGTGCGTGTGTGTGCTCTCACTCACAGCACTTACCCCAACAGTCTGTCCCAGGCTATATGGGGAATCTTTGTATTGTTGTGTGTGCCTCAGCAGTCTGATTTGTCTTGCGGTTTGTGCGTGTGCGTCTGTGTTTCTAATGTGAATGGATGCGGTACAGGAGGATGTGGATCCGAGTGGACTTGCCGAAGACCGGCACCCAGGTCGGCCACTGTGGTGGAGGCTCGTGAAGGACGCTGCTGCTGCTGGGCAGATGGAGGCAGTCGCCCTCCACCAACAACGGAGGGCAGAGGAGCTACGCTCACAACAACTAGTGGAGCGCCGAGAGTCTAAAATACCCCAAGTTCGCACAGTAGGGGAACAGCTGGTGGTGCATCTACCAATCATCTCAGTCAGCCATTCCATGGCACTTGGATCTGCCCCGTGACCTCCTGTTTGCGAACCTTCGACACTTCACATTGCTTCAAAGTGCACCTGGCCTGGCACAGGCGCCGTGGTGACGTCACCCTCACTTAGTGGCGAATGGATTATAGATTGTGTAAGGGTGGATTGTGTGAGGAGCTCACAGATCCTGGAAAGTCCTGGATACAGTCGCATCGGTGAGCTCCTTCGGCAGGCGAGGCTGCGTCGGGTGAGTCATATAGCCCGCATTTCCAGCCACCGCATGTCCAAGCAGCGTCTGTTTGGCCGGATAGAGGGGGCTCCAACGGTGCAGCAAGGGCTGAAGAAGAGGTGGGCTGACATGGGACAGAAGGATTTGGAGCGAATTGGACTCGCAAATAACTGGTGCACGTGGAGTGAAAATAGCCCTCTGTGAAGGTGGATCATGAAGGATGCTGCAAGGTGGTTTGAGGAAGTCACCCTCCAATAACAACGGAGGGCAGGGCTCTCAGAGAGACACAGAACAAAGAGCGGAGCACCGGGCGGCTAAAACACAGCACGCTGCACAGTGTGGAGCCCATGTATTGCATCTGGCAGTCATTTTAGTCAATCACCCCCCCCCCCCCCTCAATCAACTCCTCGGTCTGTCCTGTAACCTCCTGCCAGCGAGCCTGCCACACTTCAACACAGCCCGAAGTGGCACTTAGCCTGGCACAACATTCCATAGAGACATCACTATCACTTCATGGTGAAAGGCGGCAAGGAACGTACTGGGTGGTCCAGATGTCTTGTAACCCCCAAATGATCTTAACAAATGTGTTTTTTTAAGTAAGCTTTATTTCAAACAGAAATGAATATTCAAACGAAAAAAAGTTAGGGGTCAATTAATTGGGGGGATGGGGGGTCAGAAGATATCTGGACCACTCTGTAGTGTATGAATGTGTGCGAGTTTTAACGGATGACTCCGTATGGCCAACTTCTCGCGCTATTTTAGAAGGGAGATCCGCGGTGGTGCTAGAGCCGAGTCCTTAAGGAATATTGCACAGCAAACGAGGTGTTTAATGGTCATAAATGAAACGCGCGCAAACTAAAAAAACTGCAAGTGGTAATCTGAAAAGTTAGGCAGAGGTTTAACTAAGCTCTGTATTTTACTCTTAGCGGTTGCTTTAACCCGCTTATCTGCCCATGTCAGTCAGTCTCAAATCCGCCAAGTCCTCAAGTCGAGAAGAAGGTGGGGGGGGGGGTGGAGCGGGTGGGTGAGAACGAAGAGTGGGAGTCTCACGACTCTGCCTGGACACTGATTGGTTTTGCGCGTGCGTACGTGGATAGGGGGGGGGGTTGCGGGAATTGTTGGCTCGGTCTGCACGTGCATCAGTCAAGAGACGCGAGGTGTCGACGTTCAACACGACGATACTATACATGCTCTGTCCTTTCCTCCTGTACTAAGGTCTCCCCACGCCGCGTTGGTCGTGGGAGAGGGGGGGGGGGGGGGCGGAGTTCATTGAATGTACTTTACCGCTCAGCGCGGGTTCGTGAGAGGGGGGCCACCAACGATTTGGAGATATCGCTTGCAGCCGACGTTCAGTCGTGACCGCCTGATTCGACTAGACGATGGGCCGCTCGGCCACCCCATTAACTATATACTACATTACTATACACTATGCACTACACCACTATATACTACATTACTATACACTATGCACTACACCACTATATACTACATTACTATACACTATGAATTACACCACTATTTATTTATTATTTTTTTCTATCTACGTGGCTTTACCGAAAGACCCAAAGAATATGAATTCCTGCAAGTCACGAAAGCTTTAAGTCAATATTTCACGACACCACCATACTACATTGAGAACTCATTTCTGTAGAACTGCTTCTTTTTTTAGTTTGTTGTCCTTGCCCAGCACCTCCGATCAGCACGGTTGGCGAATTATTTTTTGTCGTGCTACGCGCTGTGGAGGGTTGCTTCGAACGAGGCTCGATTTTATATCTCACAGAGAGGGCCCTGCCTTGGTAAACGTGTTCATCCAGTGCTCGCCGAGCTGCATTGGTGTTCAGTTGGACAGCCAGTACGTTATAAGGTCGCACTCATTGCACGCAAAGTGCTTTCCGCAAATGAACCACGCAACATCTCGCTGATCTCGTCAAGGGGCACAAGCCATCACGTGAACTTGGGTCATCCTTGCAGCAGCGGCTTTTGACTAACCATTGAACAAAGACGGCCACCTCATCGCGCACTTTCAGATGCGCTTCTGCGGCCATCTGGAACGCTCTTCCTTCCGATATTTGGCAACCACTGGAAGCTATGCACTTTTACATCTGGAACGGAAACTCATTTCTTTAGTACTGCTTTGTGTTTAGTCTGTTGTCCTTCCCCCGCACCTACGGTTATCACGGTTGGCTACGTACGGTGCGAAAAAAGTTCAACATACGGGTTCTATAAGATAGAGCTGCAGACCTGCAATTTCTTGAATACTCTACGACTGGTAGTAGAAGCCTCAACTAGCCGGAGCCCCACAGAGAACCCCTATCTACGGACGATATTTGATCTACACTGGCCATACATCTAGGAAGAGGTGTGAGAACCCACACTTTACCCCATTACACGCGACCCACCGATCAACGCTTGTGCCCATGTCTGCTGCTGGGTGGACAGAGGCTGCAGCATTTAATACACTCGCACCGTCGTTTCGGCCGCCGTGCCAGAAGATCGAACCGACGACCTCTTGTGCTAACCCTTACACTACGACAACATTCCACTCAATAGGGTTTTTCCCCTTTTTTCTGGCAACAAAACTGAAACCTTATTGCAAGGATTCATGTCTGCATTAACCACAATACCTGCAGTCAAAATGCAACCAAAAAACATACTATGATAATATATGCATTGTCCTTGAAACTGATTGGTCCACACCAAGGGACGGCTTTCTTTTGAGCCTCGACCCAATTGGTGCTCGACCAAAAGGCGTACAGCTCAGAGACAATGCACTATCAAAGTAATGAGGGCTCGGGGTGAGCATCTACATCATTAGACCTCCTTTGCCAGTAATTTTGGTACTGGCAAAGGTTAAAAAGAAAGCCGTCCCTTGGTGTGGACCAATCAGTTTCAAGGACAATGCATATATTATCATGGTATGTTTTTTGTTTGCATTTTGACTGCAGGCATTGTGGTTAATGCAGCAACATGAATCCTTGTTAAAAGGTTTCAGTTTTGTTGCCAAAAAAAGGGTAAAAACCCTATTATTATATTTTGGTACTGGCAAAGGAGGTCTAATGATGAAACATTCCACTCATTAGCATAATAATATTCAGTCATGTGTCGATCCACTGCTGGATGAAGGCCTCCCCCCACGCCGTCTTGATCATGGGGGTCGTTTGTCCATACTTCACCACGATGGTCGGAAGAGGTGGGCTGACCAAGGTGACTTGAAATGACTCGCAGAAGCACCGCCGGTGCCCGCTCGCTGTGTTTGAGCCGCCCCCGGGGCTCCGCTCGTTGTTGAGCGTCTCTCTTCCCTTAGCCCTCTGTTATGTTTTAGCATTGGAGGGTGACTTCCTTAAATTCGCCTTGCAACATCGCTCATTAACCATGTCCTGAGACTCAACATACGCGGCTCACCGCTGGGTTCAAAGAGCGCAATGCCCCAGCAAGTCACCCCCCCCCACCACCTCCCCCCATCCCACCAACCCCACCTCTCCTTTCACGTTCGACACGCGTTTTTCAATAAGGATGATGTAGAGCGGACACACAACAGATCGCGCGGACCACATAGTTCACAGGAGGCCGACGGCGTTAACGCGCGGCGGAGGACCAGGGGCGCTGTCAATGTATCCTGGGGAGCGGAGCGAACAGTTGAGGATGCTCAGAACGCGCGAGACTGCCTCCTCCCACCTCTACCCGGGGGGGCGGGCCGGGGGGGGGTCATTGTAATTTCTCCGCCTTAAGTCGCCTCTCATTTCCCGTGCTCCTCGTTGCTCCCGGCGAAATTGGGACAAAGCAAATGTTACGGACCGGATTTTGGATCCATCGCTTAGCCGGGCCCGTGGGTGTGTGTGTCGTCTGGAGGGCATGGTGTGTGTGTCGTCTGGAGGGCATGGTGTGTGTGTGTGTGTGTCGTCTGGAGGGCATGGTGTCGGTGTGTGTGTGTCGTCTGGAGGGCATGGTGTCGGTGTGTGTGTGTCGTCTGGAGGGCATGGTGTGTGTGTGTGTGTCGTCTGGAGGGCATGGTGTGGGTGTGTGTGTGTCGTCTGGAGGGCATGGTGTGTGTGTGTGTGTCGTCTGGAGGGTATGGTGTGTGTGTGTGTCGTCTGGAGGGCATGGTGTGTGTGTGTGTGTGTCGTCTGGAGGGCATGGTGTGTGTGTGTCGTCTGGAGGGCATGGTGTGTGTGTGTGTGTGTCGTCTGGAGGGCATGGTGTGGGTGTGTGTGTCGTCTGGAGGGCATGGTGTGTGTGTGTGTGTCGTCTGGAGGGCATGGTGTGGGTGTGTGTGTCGTCTGGAGGGTATGGTGTCGGTGTGTGTGTGTGTCGTCTGGAGGGCATGGTGTGTGTGTGTGTGTCGTCTGGAGGGCATGGTGTGTGTGTGTGTCGTTTGGAGGGCATGGTGTGTGTGTGTCGTCTGGAGGGCATGGTTTTGGGTGTGTCGTCTGGAGGGCATGGCGTCGTTGTGTGTGTGTCGTCTGGAGGGCATGGTGTGGGTGTGTGTGTCGTCTGGAGGGCATGGTGTCGGTGTGTGTGTGTCGTCTGGAGGGCATGGTGTGGGTGTGTGTGTGTCGTCTGGAGGGCATGGTGTGTGTGTGTCGTCTGGAGGGCATGGTGTGGGTGTGTGTGTCGTCTGGAGGGCATGGTGTGGGTGTGTGTGTGTGTGGGGAGTGGCGGGGCAAGTGGTTAGCGGTGCCGCGCTACGAACCTGGCGACCCGAATTCGATTCCCGCTCGCGGCTACGCCAGTGGCGATTTTGTGAACCAGTCATGGGCCTCCCCTAGGTCGACTCAGCCTCAAATGAGTACCTGGTATTGCGTGTAAACATCACCACTGGGGAGACAAAGGCGGCCGGGCGTGGTGTTGGCCACCCACTTCCTCGTGTGCCATGCCAGCCTTAATAGGTGCTCGCTTCCAGAACTTGCCCCAACAGTCTCTTAGAGGCTTTTCGGGGGATATTTGTGTAGATACTGTATATGTACATATGTGAGTGAGTGTGTGTATGCATGTGTTTCAACAGAGATCATTCAGAAAACAAATTACATTATTGGACCAGCGTCACATTCATTCAAAATGTTTGTGTAGCATAATTTAAACAAGCTATATTCGAGATGTATTTGAAAAAAAAATGTACAACATAATTTACGTATTCATGCACTCTGTTTTGAGGTTTATTGAGATAAATATACAAATCCAATCCAATCTAATTTGAAAGCCAGGCAGACTGTAAAAAAATACGAATGATCTGTTATCCACATTAACTTCTCAAAGTTATTATTTAAATGCTAAACCGGGGAGCAGCTCTGCAATTGCTTTGCCCACAGCAGTGCGGGAGGATGGGTCTCCAGCTCAGGAGAAAATATGGAAGGTATGTTGGCCTACTCCTCCATGCGGGTCATCACGTTTTTTTAGTAAAAAAAATATACGTATAGTTCAATGGGAGAAATGAACTCGGACAATAAACTTCTAAACTTTACTTTTTTGGAAGAAGTGGGCGCTGCCCACGTTTTACCCCACACAGTCGACCAGCCGATAACACTGTTCGCGTTCGTAATGCCGGGTGCAGAGAAGTGGTGGGATTTATGAACTGACCTCTTGAATTAAAAATTGTGTTTTCTGAACATTACACTATCCCTTTCATACGCAAATACCAAAAATTACAAATCTTACAAAAAAGCAATTTTTATTTTACCAGGTAAAGCCCACTGAGCTGTTGCTCTTTTTCAGAGGCGACCTGGCTTTTACAAATGACAGCTCAACGAAGTGGCGTATCACACGGAAATGTGCAGAAGCCAAATACATCACAACGCATGTTTATTCTAAATGTGGAGAGAAAAACCGAACTACCTGGAGAAAAATCCACGCCACCACGGGAAGAGAGACGTATGAACTCCAAACATACAGCAGGCCTCATGGTTGGGATCAAACCCACTACCTCCCGAATCCAACATGGGACTACGCTCACCTCTGTTGGTTGGTTGTCCTAGAAATTCCACGTTCCTATGGCAGTGGCTCAACCTCTTCACCAGGTGATCACTGTGAGCTGCCCAGAGGGTGATACCTATTTTGTCGACCCCAGGGAGATCATGGAGTTTGTGAAACCCCGACCGAGATGAGAACTCATGTCCTTCTCACAGAGAGTTATCCTCTGTGTTGTTATAGACTCAGTTAAAGCCGCTGCCTAATTATAATACTTCATTAGTAGTCGATGATCTCTTCATGGACACCCCGTGTTTTCAGGTAAGGTTAAACAGGGTTTTTTTTAACACGTAGGCTTTCACGACCAATATTATCCGTAATACACTGTTGTTTTGGGTTAGGTCACATAAATATAAATGTGTCGTTAACCCACCAGCACCCGACACAGTGATGACATCACCTTTACACTATTTAAGACTGTAAACAGGAAGACTTCTTCACAATTCTGGCAAATCGCCTGATGAAGCTGGTTGCAATCACCAGCGAAACGTCGTACCCTAATTGTAAATGACGTGGTAACCAA
This sequence comes from Petromyzon marinus, assembly GCF_048934315.1. Lineage (NCBI taxonomy): Eukaryota > Metazoa > Chordata > Hyperoartia > Petromyzontiformes > Petromyzontidae > Petromyzon > Petromyzon marinus. The sequence goes on along the minus strand of NC_133710.1, from coordinate 8,083,185 downwards.
TTGGTACGTTTTGTTTACGTTAACAAACCTTACTCATTGGCTGTGTCGATTGGTGGTGGCGGGGTTCACGACACATTTATGTTTGTGCGATATAATCCCCAACAAACTATTATGGATTGTGATGCCATTGCAGTTCAATTGTAATGAGGAATGGTTTGTAATGAGGAATGGACACTCAATGTTCATGTTATCAACTGTTTTATCTTTTTATCTCTTCTGTAAAATTCAATGAATATCAACCAATAACAAATTTACAACTATCTATATACAGTACGGTTGATCGTACCTCCCTGACCGCTGTGTGTGGTGCGAAGAAGGGCCATTGCCCGAAACGTTACCCAATGTATATTTGTCCTTTAAAAAACATGTATTATGGATAACACAGGTTTGTTTCAAGCTGTCATTTTGCCGGAAGCTGTGCATCGTGCGTTTTCTCCACGAGTGAACCAAGTGGGATGAACTTACTCTCTCCTCTGTTGCATGTCTAAGGGGATTTATAAGCCCAGTTCATTGTACAAACACATTGGGTCAGATTCAATTAATTGCGGAAATCTCATTAAAGGTTGGTGCAGGTAAACCAAAGTAAAAAAAAACAATTCCCCAGTTGATCATTTAAGCACGGAGCTTGAATACAGAAAGCCGTTTCACCGAGAACACTTCCTGGGGTTGTAACGTTCATCTTCTGTTGCCTTGATGTTAAAGTACACCGACCATTGCGTTGTGCGTTCATCTTCTGTTGCCTTGATCTTCAAGCACACCGACCATTGCGTTGTGCGTTCATCTTCTGTTGCCTTGATCTTCAAGCACACCGACCATTGCGTTGTGCGTTCATCGTCTGTTGCCTTGATCTTCAAGCACACCGACCATTCCGTTGTGCGTTCATCGTCTGTTGCCTTGATCTTCAAGCACACCGTGCATTGGGCTTCTTATTTAGCCCTTCATCAATCAAATAGCATGGTAAAAGGTTGCAGCTCTGCAATCGACTGCTCGTTCCACTGCCAGAGGAAGGATCACGTCACTGGAGGTTAAGTGTAGACAGTCCTTCTACGGGGCGTTTTGGCCTACTTTTCCACACGAGCAAGACGCCTTCGAAGACTTGGGGAGTACCCACACTTTACCTCGCCGGGTGGCCATGTTGTCCCCACAGTGAGGCACGTGCCGATCGCGAGGCTGGCTGACAGGGGCGTGGTGGGTGCAGTACCGGCCCTAGAGGGGCTCGGTGAGCGCTGATCGATAGCGCTGGGTGGCACCACGCTTGGCTTGCAGTGCCGACCCCTACAGGATAGGGTGGGAGAGTGCCGGCCACGGGAATGGGGTTACTACAGGCCGTGGCACTCTGGTTGAGCCCAGAAGACACGTAACCGGTTAAGTCTACACAGGGGCCCCAAGTGGCGGCTAGGGGTGGTCACGTGTCAGGGTCGAGATCCTGCTCGAGGATTCTCGAAGGTGGTCGTGGCCAAGGGCGGAGCCGGCCACGCCGCAGAGGATAAAAGCCGGGTCCCTCCAGAGGGTCCGGCGTTGTTGTTCATCCTGAATAAATCTACGTTCCACGTTCTACGTCCGACAGGGTCTCCAACATGTGGACAGGGACCCAAGCTGTGGTCCGGCCCGTTGTAGCTAGTTAGGGGCCGTCCATAAATGACGTCACGCGATTTTGGACGATTTTTTACCCCCCCCCCTCGTCACTCGGCGTCACAAAAAGTCAGACCCCCCTCAAATGTGACGTCACAAAGCTCTGCCCCCCCAAAAAATATATAAAACATGCTTCAAATCGCTTTAAACTATTGTCATTGTAGTGCGTATTTAATGTCCCGCTGCACTCTGATGTTGTAGGAGTAAACATGTATTAAAAAGTCTATTTAATTATGTATAACGTGTTGTCTATATTTATTTAAAGTTGCGCATTTTGATGTGACGTCACATTTCTCATCCCCCCCACCCCCTCTCGTCACACATCGTCACAAATGTCTGATACCCCCCTAGGTGCGTGACGTCATTTATGGACGCCCCCCTACGGTGTAATTAGCGTAGTTAACCTGGTGGTCACCACCATAGGTTGTTCTTCTGTGAAGGGGCAGTTACCCCGTATGTTGGTGTTAATAAATGTATTGCCTCCAAAGAGTACGTCTGTGACTAAGATGAACCCACTACACGTTGATTTAGCTGGCATTGATGAATCTACTCGTGGAATGATGGCACAGCAATAGTTCTGCCGAGACGGAGCAGTGGCACAGTGGTTAGTGCGCTGGTGCCATGAACCCGATTTTGATTTCAGGCTATTGTTATTGCGCAACAGTGATGTGTGCCCCCCCCCCCCCCCGTTACCAGTCCGGGGAAGTACGGTCAGACAACTGCCATGACTGACATGGGACCAGGAGGTCCTCATCCAGCAATATTTTGACACAGGGCCTGTAAATTATATTTCTTATCATGTTATATTATTTTATAATTATGATAGATCTGCAGTAATAATAAGCTGCCTTCCAATAGAATCTCATTACACAACCCCTCATCCTTACGTCCAACATGTATTCATTGATATAGTGAGTTAGCGAATTTGCATATATATTTGCCGCATCAGAACACAATTGATATAATTTATGTCGAGCTAACGCCTTATTCCCATTTCGTCTCATCGTAATGAGGTTTGACGGTGTGCCAGCAGAGATCTCAGAGGGTGGTCAGCGTGTTTTGAGACACGCCGATGGTGCCATTTGAGACCCGAGTTGAATCATCGGCTGCTGAAATTGCTGTTTCATTCCACTGACAGTGATGCATTGCAAGAACAGCATGCAATAATTGCACTGTTAAAGCCTCCTCAAGTTGTATACTTGCATGAGTTTTTCTCTTCTAGTGACAGTGCTGGTGTTTTTCGTGTTGCAGTCAATATGTAATGTACTAGACTGAAATAATCATGAACTCATTGTGGAGAATACAAGTAACGTGATGAATATATTTGACAGAGCGACGCTAATTCTTCTTCTTGTGTTATGCGCTGTGGAATGTTTTCGTCGAACCAGGCTCGATATCTCACAGAGAGGGTCATGTCTTGTAAACGTGTCCGTCCAGTGCTCGCTGAGCTGCATTGTCTTCCAGTTGGCCAACGGATACGTTATGAGGTCGCACTCGTTACACACAAAGTGCTTGCCACAAACGAACCACGCAATACCTCGCTGATCTCGTCAAGGAGCATAAACCATCACGCCAACTCCGGTCATCCTTGCAGAAACAGCTTTTTAAGTTCGCCATCGAACAATGACGGTCACTGCATCACGCGCTATCATATACGCTTCTGTGGGTATCTGGAGCGCTCTTCCTTCCGATATAAGAAACCGCTGGATCTAAGCACTTTTTAATCATCTAGATTGAAAACTAATTTCTTTAGTACTGATTTATGTGTTTAATTTTTTGCCCTACCCCTGCTCCTCCGATTATCACAGTTGGCTACATATGGTGCGAAAGAAGTTCAACATACATATGTATGAGCGACTTCCTTGACACGTCGTGTAGAGGGTACTTCTATATTCTGACACGGGCATAACATAGGCCAACCTTATCCTTCCCATTCTGAGTACAACACTTAGATATTAACGTCTCTACTGGCTACACACATGGCCGATCACTCGGAGTGGTCCCACCGCTCTCACTCAACTACGCCGCTGGCTGGCGGTGTGATGAGCATGGCGATGGAAACCCCGCAGGAGATTTTCCACGTGGCCGGATGACAGAGAGAGATGACGGCGAGCAGCGACGCAGTCCAGACCCAATAATCCACCCACGAACCCCGAGCCTTGGTCCGCCCCCGCTTATATCTCTCCAGATGCAGCTAAGCTCCGCCTCTGGCTACGCGCTATCGTGAAACCTTCGAGCAGGTTCCTGGAGCATCTCGGCCAACCCAATCTATTACCTTCGCCAGAGATACCTCTCCCTTTCAGATTGGATGTTGTCTAAGCGGTGCCCGTACACGTGCTTCCCTTTCCCAGCCAGCAGGTGTCATCATGTCATTGCACATATATAATGGGTTCACTGAGAGACACATACTAACTCATGAGGCAACACGTGTATTCTTTAGACCACAACGGAATATCTACATAAATCGGGTCAGGACAGTCTGCATACTGCCTGACCCATTATGCCGAGCACGAAGACCGAAGACCCAAGGGAAGACGTAGCACGTAGGACTCCATTCCAGCAGACAGCCCCGACCCAGCCTCGGGACCTCCCTTTTATGCCCCCCAGCGTGGTCTGGCTCCGCCCTCGGCCACACCCCCTTCTGGAACCTACCAGAAGGTTCTGGGCCATACCCCACGTGTCCCTTCTGTCACCTTTGGCCCACATCCTTACCCTGGCCTATCACGTGTCCTTGCCAGCCAACCGGACTGCTACGTCCTAAGATGCCCCCTCTCTGCAGGCCACCAGCACTACGCCCCATATGGACCCAATCCATGACATTGCATGCCCTACTGGCAGAGAGGGCTACTACACTCCCAGTTTCCCTCTCTATCAGTAACTGGCGCTAGGCGCCATAGTGACCCATTCTATGTCACTACACATACATAACATCTGGCAGTTCACCAGCATTGGTGTAAGCGAGCTTGACTCAGCTGCGGAGACACTAAAACGTTGAAACCGGTTCAGAGTTTGCATGTACTGAATCATTGCTGCTGGGAAAAAAGTGACTCCCATTAGGCTGACGAGATGACTAAAAACAAATATATATTTTTTTCATATCTCCTATGTGGAGGTACAGATATGGGACAGAGGGCTTAATGTATTCCAATTTACATTGTTGCACACATGCTCGGGATGAGGTTCTGAATTAAAATGTCACGTTTAATATATTGGGGTTTGAAATGAAAATCTTGAATTTTTATTCAATTTAACGCATCTTCGTGCTAGCAATAGTGCTTTTGATAGGGAAAGTGTATATAGTTAACTCTCAATTGCCTGTGATATATGCGGGGGGCAGCCGTCACCTGGATAAAATAACCACAGACAATGCCAAGGATATGTAAATTAGGCCATGAAGCACATTACAGTATTCCCTCGTTATTCACGAACTCGCCGCCCGCGATGTTGGCTATCCGTGAATCACATCTGGAACTCGACACGACTACGGCAACGAGAGAGAGAGAGCGATGAGATAAAGCGATGAGAGAGCTCGAGATAGAGGGAGAACTTGTCGAAGTTTCGGAAGCATCTGCAGACGTTGTGCGTTGTACGATATTCGTAGGCAAAAAATCCTAATCCGCGAAATTCGCCGTTCCACGAGAATCTCCGGAACGTGTCCCTCGCGAATAACGATGGAATTTCTGTACTGTTTATCTGAACAGGACAGGGGTCATTACTTGGAACAAAGTCGTCCGTTTCGGTGGACTATGCTTTGAAGCTGCCTACCAGCAATGCCAAAAGCTTCCGGATGCTGAGACCACTTTGCCCAGTCCGGCCTCTCCTCGGTTTTCCAGCCGGCTGATGGTGCTGATAAATACAGCACTTGAGTGATAAAAGCAGGGATTGTAGACGGCACAGTTTTTCCACAGATGTGCTCCAAAAAAAAGTCAAAACTATAAATCTGAGGACTTCCCCCCGACTTTCACCGTTGCACTTCTCATGAACGGGGATTAATCAAGTCGTCAAAGGGGGCCCCACAAAACGGAGCCCCGTTGGGAACTAACCGATCAATTTGTCTCACGGCGGGGGTATTTGTGTGGAGGGTTCATTGAGGAGGTCAAAAAGAACGTAAAGCAGTCTTTGTAAATTCTCCCTGGTGTGCGTGCGTGCGGTGCGCGCGCGTTCATAATGTACCCGGTGTTCATTGCGAAAAATCACAACAAACGCATTCCAGCCCCTGCTCTCCTTTACGAAAGTAAAAAAAAAACACCGCTTGCTTTAGGAAGTTCTCACTTGGACATTAGTATTCCCATACGCGAGACCGTTCAGCGGTTTAAAAAAAATAGTCCAGCGACGTAGTTTCGATTCCCGGCAACGGCTAACATTGGAGGCGAGTGTTATATAACAATAACAATTTTACAAATAAGCTTTCGCGACCAATATCATCAATAAGAGGTTTTTTGGGTTAGATCGCGTAAATATATAAATGTGATGTTAAACCCACCACCTCCCTACACAGACAACTAGTAAGGGTTGTCACGTAAACAGAACGTGGCCAATTCGTCACTAGTACAGCACACCGGTGTGTTGGAGAGCCAAGCCACAACATTCATCAGGCGACAGACAATCTGGCTGTCGCCTGATGAAGCTAGTTGTCATTACTGACGAACCATCGTACTTAGATTTTAAGTGTTGTGGCTTGGCAATCCAACACACCGGTGTGCTGTATTAGTGACGAATTGGCATGTTCTGTTTACGTTACAACCCTTACTAGTTGGCTGTGTCGGGTGGTGGCGGGTTTAACGATACATGAACACATTTACGCGATCTAACCCCAAAAAAGCTTCTATTAGGAACAATAACAATATTTTAAACTTGTAAACCACTGCACAGTATTCGGTCACTCTGAGAGAGAGAGAGAGACTCGAGGGCCCATGGGAAGAGAGTTGTGCAACATTTGTGTGAGCCACCGACCTTCGCCTCCAAAGTACTGGATCACAGACATATGCCAGCATCATTCAGTGATAACTGAACCAGCCCCCTGGCATTCACCAATTTGCACAGATCCATTGCTTGACATGCCGTCGATACAAGAAAATACATTTGAAATGAATATTTTCATGGGTGGAGTGGAGGTGCAGTGATTCGCGCTCTCGCCTTTAATGTCGGTGACCCATGTCGATTCCCGGCCACGGCTAACATCGGTTATGAGTGATGTGTCTGAAATGATCCTGGAGGCTCCCTTCACCAACCCGCGATGACCAGCATGGTGAAGTATGGCTCAACGATTTCCATGACCAACATGGCAAAGGGAGGGCCTTAATCCAGCAGCGGATTGACCAAGGACTTGTCATTTATATTTCATCAAGGCAGCTTTAACGGTGGAATACGTTCGAGAAAATGTCCCACGTGGAGCTGGAGCGATGAAATCAGCTAATGCACAGGTGCTGGGTGGATTTCCACAGAATAGGATTGCGAGAGGAGGCGGTGGCTTGGGGAGTCTTTCATCCAGCAGTGGATTAACCATGGCTCAAGATGAAGTTGATGAGGCGTTGTTGATTTTTTTGTGTTTATACCCAAATAGGAATGTAAAAAAAAAACTAATTATAGTTACATTTTGATTTAAAGCTTTCGTGACAACAGGGATTCATATTCTTGGTTCTTTCGGTAAAGTCACGTAGAAGGGAAACAATACAATAATAATGTTTTATATTTTTATTATTTTATTGTTTCCCTTCTACGTGACTTTACCGAAAGAACCAAGAACATAATTATAAACAACTTTGTTTGTAATCCATAATGCCCTGATTAAATCGGCCTTGATGAACAACAAACTAATGAGCGTTGTCGAATTGGTTGTAGAATCGTTGACACAAGGAACTGTGAACAGCAGATAAGATTGGCCCGGGGATTAAAATGTGGGATGAGACGAAAGCGAACAAAGGTTTGGCAAGCCTGAATATAAATGACGAAGTTGTTATTAACTAAATGTAGATGTCAGGGTGAATTTTAGCTTCACGCATAGCTATAGGGGTTTAATTAACGACGCCTGAGATGTGGCCTCAAAAGTTTGCGGAGAGAGAAAATAATTATTATTGAAGGTTAGATAATTAATTGGGCGTGATTGCACATTTTTGGAGTTGTGTAATATACATTAAAACATTTTAATGAGCTTATTACAACACGGGAAGTAATACCACAGTTTGGTGCATTCGAAGTTGCAACAACACCAATTCTTCAACATAATTGAGGACAATTCTTTATTTGGCTCTACCTGTCTTCATGAAGAGCATTGCCCCCACAACTTGTAATTCCACATTATACTGTATATCAGGCAGTGTTTGTGCATATTCCGATAGCGGAAAACTAATTTTGCATCCTGCGTTTATCAACAACTATCCATGTGCGTATATATCTGCATGTTGTCAGTCTGCCTTCCTGTTTACTGGACATCTCTGAAACTACTGAACAGCGTTTAAACTACTGGGCATCTGTGAAACAGAACCGTATGGCTCATCGGATTCCTCCAGTGTAAATACATATTCTGATTCTGCGTCTCTATTTGTCGCGCATATGGTCCAGGCAGTGCGTTCGATTTCAAAGGAGAGAGTGCACGTGTGGAAGCAGATTGCCACACTCCAGTGATGCTGTTAGGGTCACACAGCACACAAGCTGTATACATTTAGAATCGGAGTGTGGTGCGCGGCACGTTGGACTTGATTTCGTTTGGACAGTTGACACGGCACCTTAAATTGTCTTCGATGATGAAAAATGTGAGTCGACGGCTGAAATGATGACATCTTCAAGGCCTAGTTGACAACGTAAGTAGCTTTCCTGGCTGTGTGTCGGTTTTTTGTTTCAAATGAAGGAAAAGTCTTTCGTTTTTGTATTTTCTTGACATACAGTTGATACAAGAAGGCAATTCATTTTAAACTAAACTAGCAGCCTGTACGCCCATCAGAAGTGTCCGTCCCTCCCGACCAGTCAGCATGCAGGGTCCTATCTCTAGCCACATTTATATTGCATTCTCTGTACTGCACAGCCCAATTCATCTCGATTTCTCGCTTGGTCTCTGTTTCTCTTGGTCTCTGTCCCCTCTTCTGTATCTGTATCCCCCTCCTCCCTCCACTCTATCTCACCCACTTCCCTCCTCCCTACCTCTCTCCCTGTTTATCTCTCTCACCTCTCACCATCACTCACTCTCTCTCTCTCACCCACCTTCTCCCGTTCCCATCTCAATCTTGCTTGCCTCTCCCTAATCCTTTACTGACACTGCTTCTCGCTTTGCCTGGCTCTCCTCTTTCCATTTTGCTCTCTCCCCGTTTTAAAGCCCTTTCACTCTCTCCCTCCCCTCCATCCTCTCCGTCTCTTCCTACATCCTCTATCTCCCTTGGAGGGTGGGGGGCTAGGGGGGGGGGGGGGCTGGGGGGTGGGGGAGGGAGGCGTGACGCCAACGCGACGAACGGATACACACGTCACCACCGCCCCACTTCCACTTGGGTAGGCGCCAAAAGAGTCCAGCCAATCAGGCAGGAAGCGAGGCAGACAAACGTTGTTCTTCTTCTTCTCCTCCTCCTAATATACTGTGGTATGATATATTTTTAAGGGAATAGTGGAAGGGCAGCAATTAGCGCACCACTCTATGAACCCGCCAAAGCGAATTAGACTCCCGGCCACGGCTAACATCAGTACCGAGTGACCACCAGGTACGGTCCTGGTGCTCCCTTCACCAGCCCGCACTGACCAGATTGGTGAAGTGTGGTTCAACAACCCTCATGGCCAAACATGGCATTGGGAGACAATCCATCAGTGGGTTAAAAATGATCTGTACATTATTAGAATATAAAACTCAATGAAAGAAGGTGTCTATGAACCAAAAACTATCTTTATTTTACCAGGTAAAGCCCGCAGAGCTCTACAGCTCTTTTTTTCAGAAACCACAAATTATATCTCAACAAAGTGGGTTATCAACGTGGAGATTTATATCAGCCAAATACTCTAAATGCATGTGGATTCTAACTGTGGAGGGGAAAACCGGAGGACCCAGAGAAAAATCCGCGCGACCCCGTGGCAAACATTCCAACTCCAAATATACAGCAGGCGTCAGGGTCGGGATTGAATCCACGACCTCCTGCATCTCGCCACCGTGGCATCCACTCAGTTCACCAAGTTCGGTGCACTGAGGAAACCACTCAACCACTGCTCCACCCCACACTTTTCTAGCATTATGTATCCATCCACAATGGTAATTTCTTTGACATCTTCAGCCGTTCGCTTTTCTCCTTGATATTTTCTCCACGTCTCTGATTGCCGTCCCAAAGTAAAGTTCAACACCGCTCACAAATATGTTGGGAGAATGATGACATCGTTCTTGTTTTTTTTACTCCGTCAAAACTACTTACTACTGCGGTTATTTTCCGAAACAAAATTTGACATACTCTTTGGTTCTATTCGGTAAAGTCACGTAGGTAAAAAAAAAAAAATCACGACGTTTCGGCCACAACACAAGCGGCCTTCATCAGGTGAAGGGATCAGGCTGTCTCGAGGACAGCGCTGGAGTGAAACACAGCCACGCTCAGACCGCGACCTTTAAGCTGTGTGCGAGGAAACAAGGTGCCTTGACAAAGGAATTAGCATAAAAAATTCGCATTTGATTGCCCGACTTAGCATAGAGGTGGTGTAGATGCGGGTGCACATGCCGGTTGGCGCGGGGGGGGGGGGGGGGGAGGGGGAGTTTACCTATTGATGGTGTGAAAAGGGAATTTAAGAGCTGCGAAAGTTTGGGGTACCACTACTTGAAAAATATACTGTACCATTGAAATTAGTTTAATGCTTGATTCGATTTAGAACATCTTTCCAATGGTTGCTTAATTTGAAACCATCTTCTCGGTTGAAATTGTGTCTGTGTTTGTAGATCTGAATTGCCTCGTGAACAAATCTCTGATAAAAAAAACCCGTGGGTTTGCAAAGAACCTTGGTAGCGGAGAAAATTATATCGTGATCACCCACAGCGTTGTAACAATGATCAGCTACGGCAGAAGAATTCGTTTTGCCGTGTTTCAAATCTGATTTGTGCTCGAGAATTCGGTCAGAGACATGTCGCTTTGTCTCCCCGATATAGCAATCACCGCAGTTACGACTCAATTTGTAAACCCCGGGGTACTGTAAGTCAGGAATGACATCCTTCACGGATGGGATCAGATCACGAATTTTGTGTACTGTATTGAACCGGACCTGGATCTTGTGTTTGTTTAGAATTTTGGAAATCTTTTTAGTAACGCCTGCTATATATGGTAGTGTGATGGTTTTGACCGGAGTATCAAGTGGTTGTTTCTGTATGGAGGGAGAAACAGCTTGGCAGATGTGTCAGAGTATCCATTCCATTTATTTTATGCTAATTCCTTTGTCAAGGCACCTTGTTTCCTCGCACACAGCTTAAAGGTCGAGGTCTGAGCGTGGCTGTGTTTCACTCCAGCGCTGTCCTCGAGACAGCCTGATCCCTTCACCTGATGAAGGCCGCTTGTGTTGTGGCTGAAACGTCGTGATTTTTTTTTTACCTACGTGACTTTACCGAATAGAACCAAAGAGTATGGATCCTTGCAGTCACGAAAGCTTTAAATCTAGAATTGATAACCTCTACGGGGAGGGCTTTCACCTATCTGTTAGAGCTTTAAACAGACAACGGGACAAGAAGTCACAGCTCATCGAGACGCTGACCTTCCTCAAAAGATGCCGCGATCACAAGGTAATACCCATCGCTTTCACACTCACTTCTGCTGCTGTATCTTCTCCGAATTCTAAACAGATTCTGTTTAAGGCCAGCCTATCTTTAATCTCAGAGAGGATAAGGCTGCTTCGATTTGAACTCGATACTTTAGACAGGCATCTCCTACAAGCTCATTTAATTTTAACACAAAAAATGTCACCTTCTGATTGGGATCACGTAGACAACATGACTGCTTCTTCTGCTGAGTCACTGTCAGGCAAATATAAAGCTAACCTGATTTCTAAATTCAACCACCTATCAAAGAAGAACCCAGTTCCACATATAACAAACTAGACGTTAACAAAATCGTCATTAATCAGAGTAGCACCCCGATTTCGGACAATCTGAAAACAGTACTGGCTAGGGGACTAAATTTTGCTGTCACCCCAAAACACATACCAGTAGATGATATCATCTCTCAGGTCGATGTAGCCCTCAAAGGCGTAGAACACATCCAAGCAGACGTTGCGAGAGCTGAAATAGCCACTATTCTTAAGAATGCTAAAAAACCCATTAGTAACATCAGCAAAAATGAACGCTCTGAACTTGCGAATTAAAAAAAAACAGAAGTGATATAGTCATCCTCTCAGCCGATAAAGGCAACGCTACTGTTATTATGGATAAAGATTAATACAACAACAAAATCCAGAATCTGCTCAACGATGGAAGTTACTCAAAAAAAAAAAATGACCCTACCAATAGCATAGCGATAAAAACCAACAAGATCATCACAAGTTCGACCTCCCTAATCGACCCAACTAAACGTCCCTCCCTAAAACCTTCTGCTGCAAGACCCCCTAGATTCTATGGTCTTCCCAAGATTCATAAAGAAGGCACCCCACTACGACCCATTGTATCCACGATCAACTCCCCTACCTATAGACTAGCCCGTTTTCTGTCAGATACCTTGCTGCCTTTCACTGGCAAGACCGCCTCAGCAGTACTTAACTCAGCCCAATGGGTCTCTATGGTCAAAGACGTTGTACTGTCCCCTGACGATATCCTTGTCAGCTTCGATGTAGTCTCTTTGTTCACCAGGTCCCAGTACCTGATACCATTGAAATAATTGAAAATTTGGTCCAACATGGACTAGACCCCGATACACCTGCACTGGTTAGGCACTGCCTCAACAATACCTACTTTACTTGGAATGGCTCCTTCTACAAACAACATGAGGGTACCCCCATGGGATCCCCCTTGTCACCAGTGATAGCCAATATTTTCATGGAGAAATTTGAATCAGACGCCATCCAGACTTCCACCCTCAGACCTTCCCTGTGGAAGAGATATGTGGATGACACTTTCGTCATTTGGCCACATGGCCTCCCAGCTCTGATCCTTTTCCTACACCACATCATTCCAGACATCCCGCCATCAAATTCACCATGGAAGTTGAGAAAGATGGCAAGCTACCATTCTTAGATGTTCTGTTTGAGAGGAGACCTGATGGCTCATTGGGGCATTCTGTCTACAGGAAACCCACCCACACAGATTCCTACTTGAAACCTGATTCCCACCACCACCCAGCCCAAAATAATTATCTCATCAAAACTTTATACCATAGAGCTCATTGCATTTTGGACCAACACCACCTGACCAGTGAATTAAAACACGTACACCTGGCCCTGAAAAAGGAATTGATACTCTGACCGTACCATCCGCCAAGCTGTTTCTCCCTCCATATAGAAACAAGCACTTGATACTCCGGTCAAAACCATCACACTACCATATATAGCAGGCGTTACTAATACGATTTCCAAAATTCTAAACAAACACAAGATCCAGGTCCGGTTCAGTACAGTACACAAAATTCGTGATCTAATCCCATCCGTGAAGGATGTCATTCCTGACTTACAGTACCCTGGGGTTTACAAATTGAGTTGTACCTGTGTTGATTGCTATATCGGGGAGACAAAGCGACATGTCTCTGACCGAATTCGCTAGCACAAATCAGATTTGAAACACGGCAAAACGAATTCTTCTGCCGTAGCTGATCATTGTTACAACGCTGTGGGTGATCACGATATAATTTTCTCCGATACCAAGGTTCTTTGCAAACCCACGGGGTTTTTTTCATCAGAGATTTGTTCACGAGGCAATTCAGATCTACAAACACAGACACAATTTCGACCGAGAAGATGGTTTCAAATTAAGCAACCATTGGAAAGATGTTCTAAATCGAAACAAACATTAAACTAATTTTCAATGGTACAGTATATTTTTAAAGTAGTGGTACCCCAAACTTTCACAGCTCTTAAATTCCCTTTTCACACCATCAATAGGTAAACTCCCCCCCCCCCCCCCCCGCGCCAACCGGCATGTGCACCCGCATGTACACCACCTCTATGCTAAGTCGGCCAATAATATGCTAATTTTTATGCTAATTCCTTTGTCAAGGCACCTTGTTTCCTCGCACACAGCTTAAAGGTCGCGGTCTGAGCGTGGCTGTGTTTCACTCCAGCGCTGTCCTCGAGACAGCCTGATCCCTTCACCTGATGAAGGCCGCTTGTGTTGTGGCCGAAACGTCGTGATTTTTTTTTTTTTTACCTACGTGACTTTACCGAATAGAACCAAAGAGTATGGATCCTTGCAGTCACGAAAGCTTTAAATCTAGAATTAAAATTTGACATGACATGAGACGATTGATGACACACGTTCAAACACTGAACGACGAAGCACAAATTAGTGTGGGTGGAGCAGTAGAACAGTGGTTTGCAACACGAACTTCTGAGCCTGGCAACGTGAGTTCAGTTCCTTGCTATGACCGGTTAGTCAAGGAGGACCTAGACAAAGTTGAGATGTTACTCGCCACTGATGTTAGCCGTTGCTTTCAATCAATATCAGGTTGCCGGTTTCTTAGCGCAGTGCACTAACCAGTGTGCCACCACTACATCCTATCTCATCGCCACAGATGTCTTTTTTATGGTACGTCTCTCTGGTTTTGTGTCTATGAAATGGTATGTCCAGCAAGTTCCTAATATTGCTCATCGAATTGTGTTGTTAACATATTGTGCAATTGTTTTAATTGCTGTTTTATTTTACTTCTTTCAAATATCAATAACAATTTAAAGTTTTGTAGGAAGGGAAAAAAAACTTTTTGTGAATCTATATGGGTAATTGAGGAGAGCCGAGTTTCTGAAAATCAGTATTGTGCAAACTGTCGATAATGCAAATGAGTGAACCTGTATTATTCCGCACATTTGAGAGAGAGAGTGGTAACAATTTCATGGTTCAGTAAATTTGACTTAAACTTGAATTGAGTGAGCGATTAGTTTGTTCTGGACACTCTCTGCCTTCGACAAAATTACCCTAAATGTGCCCAATTTAATAATATCTCAGAGGCTCACCAGATTTGATCACGGCTTGCATTAGTATGAAAGACCTCCTGTGAATGGCAGTGCTGTCATGCTCTGGTGATGCATCTGAGAGTCAGTCGTCTCAGCCAGCCAAACCATGGCACCTGTGCCTGTCCCATGACCTGCCAGCGAGCCTTCCGACACTTCACTTGGCCTCAAAGCGCTGCGTAGCCTGGCACAAGCACCGTGGTGATGTCACCGCCACTTAGTGGCGAATGGCAGGCTATTGTTGTTGCGTGCTTTGGCGGCGAGTTAGCCAGGAGACAACAGTGCAGCGATTAATAAACGACTTAATTGGCCATAAACATCTTAACTATAGAAGACTGCAGTGATTTGGCATTTTTTTTGGGCACTGGCTTACCTCCTGGCTACTGCCTTGCAGCGTGTCTGTGGTTCCTCAGCGACGGTGAGGTGCAAATTTCAGGAAAAAAAGCAATGTTAGAACCATAGCAAACCAGATTTGTGAATCTATAAACTATTGTTTTACGTTAGCAGGTAAGGTCCACTGAGCTATATAGCTCCTTTTCGGAAGTCACATGGCCAGAATTGATTGATTCTAGATTTGAAGCTTTCGTGACTGCAAGGATTCACACTCTTTGGTTCTATTCGGTAAAGTCGCGTGGGTGAAACAAATTAAAATAAATTGAAATAAAATGAAAGAAACAATTGAAACACGACGTTTTGGAGGCAAAGCAAGCTTCTGTCTTCAGATGGGACCAGTCACAGCAAAATCGCTGCACCAAGTGGTGAGGTTCTGGGAACCTCGAGCTTAAATACAGGTTGAGGGGGGGGGTGTGGGAGGAGCCATGTAGGGGACTTTAGTGGCCCCTCCCACACACCCCCCCCCCCTCGACCTGTATATAAGCTCGAGGTTCCCAGAACCTCACCACTTGGTGCAGCGATTTTGCTGTGACTGGTCCCACCTGAAGACGGAAGCTTGCTTTGCCTCCGAAACGTCGTGTTTTAATTGTTTCTTTCATTTTATTTCAATTTATTTTAATTTGTTTTACCTACGCGACTTTACCGAATAGAACCAGAAATTATTGCCCAAAGAAGTGGCTCATCATCGTGTGGAAATGTATAGCAGCCAAATACCCTAAATGCATGTTTCTAAAATGTGGAGGGAGAAACCGAAGCACCCTGGCGATAAAAGTTTGCGCCAACAAAAAGTATTATGTGGACAAATCGTTGCCATAAATAACCGCGAACAAAATAATGGCAATGCAATTTCTGTGGTCTCTTCGGCCCGGAGAACACAACGTTCCCAATGAATGGCACCGAAATAAAATCCCATGTATTCCTTCAATCATAGTGCAAGTTGAATATATATGCAGTGGTTGATTTCACTCGGACAACTTTTGTCTTTCTCCCAACACCACTTTATTGACAGTTCTCCACATGACCTCGATGCTCCACAGTTCCCTTGTTGCCACAGCTCGCTCGCCGTGCCTCACTCGACTCGCTCGCCGCCTTTGTCTCTCCAATCTCCACTTCTCCGTCAGCTCCGATGTCTCTGTGCTCTCTCCACTGCTGGCTGCTTCGTCTCTGCTCTCCGCTATCACTGTGCTCTCTCCACTGCTAACTGCTTCGTCTCTGCTCTCCACTATCACTGTGCTCTCTCCACTGCTAACTGCTTCGTCTCTGTTCTCCGCCATCACTGTGCTCTCTCCACTGCTAACTGCTTCGTCTCTGCTCTCCGCTATCACTGTGCTCTCTCCACTGCTAACTGCTTCGTCTCTGCTCTCCGCTATCACTGTGCTCTCTCCACTGCTAACTGCTTCATCTCCGCTCTCCGCTATCACTGTGCTCTCTCCACTGCTAACTGCTTCTATCTTCAGCTGCTCCACGTCCAGCCCCCGACTCCAACTTCCCGTTTCTCCTCACGTCTCCCCAAATTAATCCCCACTCTCACTACACCCCAATTAATTAACCCGCGTCCCAACGACGCTCCGCGTGCCCGTGCACCCATTACCTCGCCAGACTTCAAGACGCCACCTCAGCCCTGACAACAACACCAGCCAATCACACTCCAGCCCTGACAACAACACCAGCCAATCACACTCCAGTCCTGACAACAACACCAGCCAATCACAGCCGTCCTTTGCTCCCCAGCTTAATTGGCCCAATCGTTACCTCATCGTCCCAACCATCACACCTGTTTGTCCCAATATGACCCATACTGTCCTGCCCCCGCGAAATCTCACCAATTACCCCCATGCACCTATTTATTCCACTACATCTATACACAGAGCACGCGGAAAAAACTTGAATTCGGGAGCTCGTCTTGGCTGCAAGTGCGGAATGTGAAAAACCGCCGCTAAACGTAATGCCACATCAAAGCAACTTTAATAATGCATGCGTGCCTCTGCTTGTGAACAATCTGCACCATGAGAGCAAAAGAATTCCATCACTAAAGTTTACAGACGCCCTTTGTGCCAGGTAGTAAGTTCTGGTTTGTTGTTTAGAAAGCACTAGACCTGTATCGCCATCCTAGTGCATACATTATTTATAAGCAGCTGCAAGGCTGTTTGATGATATATAGTGAGTGTATGTTGGCATGAGCGGTGTGCCCTATCCCATCATAGCAGATGATAATGTTGCGTCTCTCCGTTTCTCTCGGTGGGTGTCTTTCTCTCTCTCTCTCTGACTGTGTCTATCTGACTAAATCACACACACGGATCCACCACTTCTTCCCTCGTACGGCCGATGTAGATGCAGAGCAACAACTACAAAATTCACATTCAGGTGGTCAAGCCAATATCACTGCGTCAGGAGCAGCGGAGTGGTAGCATCATCGCTGCGGTGTCTCCTTCATGTTTGCGGATCGGGGCATTGCATCGTTATACGTTGGACGGTTTGTTCTGGATGACATCAGTCGCGCACTGCTGGGGAGTTTAAAATGTTCCATTTGTGCATCAGGCTTACAGAGATAATATAACGACAATGATCCCCCCTCCTCGCGTAGCCTTTAACAGACTGTAGGGGCAAGTGCTGTTCGCGAGGCGCCTAATGAAGGCCGATACGGCGCATGACGGGATGGATGGGCAACACCACGCACGGCCGCCCCCATTGTTCTGGATGCATGACGTGAGGGTCAGACATTTGTGACGATGTGTTGAGAGGGGGGGGGGGGGGTTAGAAATGTGACGTCACATCAAAATGCGCAACTTTAAATAAATATAGACAACACGTTCTACTTAAATAAATTGACTTTTTAATAAATGTTTTCTCCTACAACATCAGAGTGCAGCGCCACATTAAATATGCACTACAATGACAATAGTTTAAAGCGATTTGAAGCATGTTTTTTTTTTTGGGGGGGGGGCAGAGCTTTGTGACGTCATATTTGAGGGGGGTCTGACTTTTTGTGGCGTCGTGTGACAAAGGGGGGGGGGGTCAAAAATCGTCCAAAATCGCGTGACGTCATTTATGGACGGCCCCTTGACACCATGGGATAATAACGTGAAGTTAGCAGAAGGACGTAATGTGACTCTTTTAACATCTTCCTTGTTCAAATAAACAACAATTAAAATCTTCTTGGTTCTTTCGGTAAAGTCACGTGGAATGGAAATAAAATAATAAAAATAAACCATGACATAAAATTCTAACGACGTTTCGGCCACAACACAAGTAGCCTTCTTCAGGTGAAGGAACAGAACTGTCGGGACGACAGCGCTTCAATGAACGCTGCTAAGCGTAGCAGCGTCTTTTAAGCTAGGTGGGAGGAGCAGAGCGCCTTGGCAAAGGAGTTTGCATGTCAACAGGGGAATTTAGCATGGAAATAGCTGTGTTCAAGTGTTGGATCAGTAGGGTGTTAAAGTCGGAAATTAGCATGTAACTGGGAGATTAGCATGATGTTAATGTGAGGGATTAGCATGTAACTGATCACGGAAATAGCTATGTTAAAGTCAGAGTTTACATATCAACAGAGGCATTTAGTATATTGACGCTAAAGGACTGCAACTACCCAACAATCATACAATAAACCGATGTGAAAAAACTAAGTATAAACTACATCAATATAATAAATATACTCAATATATTCTTCAATAAGTTGAGCTATTAACATAAAGTAACTGGGTATACACTACACTATATAATGAATACCATAGAGTAAACTGATAAAAAAAAACTAAAATATAAACTACGTCAATGTTATCAATAAACTCAATATACTCTCCAATTAGGTGAGCTACTAAGAATAAGTCGTTATACATTACAATTCTACGTCGAAAAAAAGGGTGGCGGTTTTTTCTTTTCAACGTTAGCACCACGGAAAGCGACGAGCTTTGTTCAGACGGACGAGTCCATCTATGCTCGGAACGGAGGAAGGGGGGAGAACAGCCACGATGCGCTGCTCTGTCCTGTGTTGCGTTACAACTATGCTATAAACTAGACTACTATACATTGCAATGTTATACCTTCCAATCTAAACTACATTGTATAATATCATATACACAGCCCAATGTAAGCTCTAACATTATGCATTATATTGATATGTCTCCAACTAAACTTTTTTTCTTCATTACACGACTATACACCGTAATATACACTGCCATAGACAAACCCACCCTTGAATTATACAATGCGTTACTATACACTACCCTATACTTAGACTGAAAAATATTAGACTTGTAATGTTACACTATGTATTATTCTACCAACCCTACTGTATACCACACTGCTGTATATTCACTATACAATAACGATACTATATATTGCCTTATGAATTATGTTAAACATTACAATGTTATACTATTTATTATTATACAACATGCTATAAACCATACCATTGACCGTCGTGTGAAAGGTATTAAGAGGCAGTGCCAGCGAATGGACTGCGGTCTGAAAGTCACCGTAAAATACAATCAATAAAGAACCGAAATGGTTTTTAACGTCTTTCCAATGGTTACTAAGCCAGAATCCATCTTCTCGGTTGAAATTGTCTCTGTGTTTGTATATGTAAATGGCCTCATGAACGAATCTCTCATCGTAGCCGGATGGCTTGCAGAGAACCTCCTCAATGTCATGTGAGCCCACTGAATTATAACAGTGATCTGCCACGGCTGAGGTGTTCATCCTACCGTGTTTCAAGTCTGCTTTATGTTCATGGATGCGGTCCGAGATATGTCGTTTGGTTTCTACAATGTAGCTGCTACCACAGAGGCAACTTAGTTTGTAGACGCCCAGGTACTGTTTGTCTGGAACCACATCTTTTACAGACGCAACCAGATCACGTATTTTATGTACTGTGTTGAATCGGACCTGGATCTTGTGTTTATTCAGAATTTCGGAGATATTTTTTGTGACCCCCGCAATGTAGGGTAAGGTGTTGGTTTTGAATGGCTCGGCTGCAGTGATGGCTTTGCGGATTTTGTAGTCGGAGTAACCATTAGCCTGAGAGCTTGGTGTACGTGCTTGAGTTCACTGGCAATGTGTTCCTGGTAGGAAATGCATTGGGCTCTATGGTATAGAGTCTTGATGAGGGAGTTCTTCTGGGATGGATGGTGGTGGGAATCCGGATTTAAGTAAGCATCCGTATGGGTAGCTTTTCTGTAGACAGAGTGGCTCATTGAACCATCAGGTCTCCTTTTAATTAGGACATCCAAAAATGTAGCTTGCCATCTTTTTCGACTTGCATGGTAAATCTGATGGCTGGTTGTATGGAAATGATGTGGTCGAGGAATTGGTCTAGAGCAGGCCGGACATGTAGCCAGATGACAAACGTGTCATCCACTTACCTCTTCCATAAGGTCGGGCGTAGAGTGGCAGTCTGGATGGCGTCAGTTTCAAATTTCTCCATGAAAACGTTGGCTACAACCGGAGATAGAGGGGAGCCCATTGGGGTGCCCTCAGTTTGTTTCTAGAAAGTTTGATTCCAGGTGAAGTATGTGTTGGTTAAGCAATGTCTCACCAGGAGGGGTATATCAGTATGCAGTCCTTGATGAACCAAGTATTCAATGATTGCGTTTGTATCAGGTACAGGAACTTTGGTGAATAAGGCAACCACATTGAAACTGACAAGCAGGTCGTCTGGGGACAGGGAAATACCCTTGATTGTCGATACCAGGTGAGCAGAGTTTAGTACAGGAGAGGTGTTTTTTCCAGCAAAAGGTCGCAAGACTACAGACAGAAAACGAGCCAGTTTGTAGGTGGGGGAGTTGATAGTGGAGACAATGGGACGAAGGGGTGTATCTTCTTTATGTATCTTTGGAAGGCCATATAATCTTGGTGTCCTGGTCGCAGAAGGTTTCAACTAAAACTGTTTGGTTTGATCAATTTATGCTGTTGAATCAGAAATTATTTTGTTGGTTTTAGTAATGAGGCTGTTGGTGGGGTCTTTTCTTATTTTTGTATAGCTGCCATCGTTGAGTAGTTCCTGAATTTTGTTGTTATATTCATCAAGACTCTATACCATAGAGCTCAATGCATTTCCGACCAGGAACACATTTCCAGTGAACTCAAGCACGTACACCAAGCGCTCAAGGCTAATGGTTACTCCGACTATACAATCCACAAAGCCATCACTTCAGTCAGGATTGAAGGACCCTCTTGAGGAGCCATTCAAAACCATCACCTTACCCTACATTGCGGGGGTTACAAAGAAGATCTCCAACATCCTGAATAAACACAAGATCCAGGTCCGATTCAACACAGTACATAAAATCCATGATCTGGTTCCGTCTGTAAAAGATGTGGTTCCAGACAAACAGTACCCGAGCGTCTACAGACTAAGTTGCCTCTGTGGTAGCAGCTACATTGGATAAACCAAACGACATATCTCAGACCGCATCCGTGAACATAAAGCAGACTTGAAACACGATAGGACGAACACCTCAGCCGTGGCAGATCACTGTTATAATTCAGTGGGCTTAGATGACATTGACTTCCCCAAGACAGAGGTTCTCTTCAAGCCATCCGGCTACCATGAGAGATTCGTTCATGAGGCCATCTACATATACAAACACAGAGACAATTTCAACCGAGAAGATGAATTATGGCTTAGTAACCATTGGAAAGACGTTATAAACCATTTAGGTTCTTAATTGATTGTATTTTACGGTGACTTTCAGACGGCAGTCCATTCGCTGGCACTGCCTCTTAATACCTTTCACACGACGGTCAATGGTATGGTTTATAGCATGTTGTATAATAATAAATAGCATAACATTGTAATGTTTAACATAATTCATAAGGCAATATATAGTATCGTAATTGTATAGTGAATATACAGCAGTGTGGTATACAGTAGGGTTGGTAGAATAATACAATATAATGCATAATGTTAGAGCTTACATTGGGCTGTGTATACGATATTATACAATGTAGTTTAGATTGGAAGGTATAACATTGCAATGTATAGTAGTCTAGTTTATAGCATAGTTGTAACGCAACACAGGACAGAGCAGCGCATCGTGGCTGTTCTCCCCCCTTCCTCCGTTCCGAGCATAGATGGACTCGTCCGTCTGAACAAAGCTCGCCGCTTTCTGTGGTGCTAACGCTGAAAATAAAAAAAAACGCCACCCTTTTTTTCGACGTAGAATTGTAATGTATAACGACTTATTATTAGTAGCTCAGCTAATTGGAGAGTATATTGAGTTTATTGATAACATTGATGTAGTTTATATTTTAGTTTTTTTATCAGTTTACTATATGGTATTCATTATATTGTGTAGTGTATATCCAGTTACTTTATGTTAATAGCTCAACTTATTGAAGAACATATTGAGTACATTATTATATCGGTGTAGTTTATGCTTCGTTTTTTCACGTAAGTTTATTGTATGATAGTTGGGTAGTTGCAGTCCTTTAGCATCAATATACTAAATGCCTCTGTTGATATGTAAACTCTGACTTTAACATAGCTATTTCCGTGACCAGTTACATGCTAATCCCTCACATTAACATCATGCTAATCTCCCAGTTACATGCTAATTTCTGACTTTAACACCCTGCTGATCCAGCACTTTAACACAGCTATTTCAATGCTAAATTCTCCTGTTGATATGCAAACTCCTTTGTCAAGGCGCTCTGCTCCTCCCACCTAGCTTAAAAGACGCTGCTACGCTTAGCAGCGTTCATTGAAGTGCTGTCGTCCCGACAGTTCTGTTCCTTCACCTCAAGAAGGCTACTTGTGTTATGGCCGAAACGTCGTGAGAATTTTATTTTATTATGTTTTATTTGTATTATTTTATTTCCATTCTACGTGACTTTACCGAAAGAACCAAGAAGATGAATCCCTGCAGTCACGAAAGCTTTAAATCTAAACAATTAAAATGTAAACAGCTGTGCACAGAGTCACTAAACAGACGATTCAAACTACGGGCAGCCCTCGGGTTAGGAACCTCATTGGTTCCTGAGATCCGTTCGTAAGTCTAACGGTTCGTAAGTCGGAACACGACAATGTGCCGTATGCAAGTGCCCATGCGGTCAATGTTATGAAATGTGTTACCGTTCGTCAAAAAGGGCAGCATTGTTGGACTCATAATTAATAAGAAATATTGTACATTGGCATGTAGCACTGTAAAAACAATAGGGTAGACTAAATAAAACATTCAATGAAGTAACAAATATAAAAGCAACCGTTTAATTAATCTTTGTTTTTTTTTTCGGTGAAGTCACGTAGAAATAAGAAAAAATAAAATTTCTTATTTCTACGTGACTTTTTCCGAAAAAAAAACAAAGATTAATTCCCGCAGTCACGAAAGCACCAAATCGAGTTTCAACCGTTTAATGTTAACTCACCCTGAGTCCTGATGCGAGCTCGGAGTCGGAAGGGAGCAATGAGTCGCCACATTTGCACACGCCCGTAGCACGCGTGCAAACAATGACACACTCCCCAACGACAACGATGCCCCGTGTAGCCTTAACGGGCTGTTGGGGCAAGTGCTGTTTAGCGAGCAGCGCTTATGAAGGCTGGAATGGCACACGAGGGGGTGAGTGACCAGCGCCACGCCCGGCTGCCTTCGTCTCCCCAGCGGTGATGTTCACATACCACACCGGGCACTGGTGTTGGCCGTGAGCGGGAATCGAAGTCAGGTCGCCCAGTGGCCCGAACCTCTGCGCCACCGCTCCGCACCAACTGCAGATATACAATGTGCGTAGATCATGGGACCTCATTTGCCAGTACCAAAATATGAGAATAGGTTTTCCCCTTTTTTCTGGCAACAAAACAGCTTTGTTAAAATGTTAATACACCAAACGGAAACCTTTTACACGGAATCATGTCTGCATTAACCACAATGCTTGTGGTCAGAATGCAACAAAAAAACATACTCTGATAATATATGCATTTTTCGATTTAAAGCTTTCGTGACTGCAGGGATTAATCTTCTTTGGTTCTTTCGGCAAATTGTTATTTTTATCATTTTATTATTTCCCTTCTACGTGACTTTAACGAAAGAACCAAGAAGATAAATATATGCATTGTCTTTTAAACTGATTGGTCCACACCAGAGACGGCTTTCTTTTGAGCCTAGTCTCAAAACGGTGTTAGACCAGAGGACGCCAAAAGGCGTACAGCACAAAGACAATGCCACTATCAGAGTACTGAGAGCTCGGGGTGAGCAGCTACATCACGGGACCTCCTTTGCCGGTACCAAAATATGAGAATAGGTTTGCCCAAACAGGTTTCAGTTTGGTGTTTTAACATCTTAACACGTGTTTTTTTGCCAGAAAAAAGGGGAAAACCTTTTCTCCCAATGTGCGTAGATTCACATGCACGCGTACACAGGAGCAGATAATGGACATGTTGATTGATGATCCAGAACTCAATGATTCCCTCAAATCACTCGCTCACCAGCGGTCAGTCAGCTATTCTTTGGTTCTTTCGGTAAAGCCACGTAGCTAGAAGAAAAAAAGAGAATAGTAAAGTGATTAAAAATAATAAAAAATACAATTTAAAACCACGACTTTTCGATCGCAACACAAGCGGGCATCATCGCAACACAAGCGGTCGTCATCACTTGTCTTGCAAATCGAAACGTCGTGGTTTTTATTTTTTTATATTTTTTATTCACTTAATTATTATTATTTTTCTATCTACGTGACTTTGCCGAAAGAACCAAAGAATATTAACTCCTGCAGTCACGAAAGTTTTTTGGTCAGTCACCTCCTTATTGACGACCATGGTTTACGGCGTCCTTAAACTTCACTCACTCATTCCTGCATCCACATTGAGGTCTCGATCTACAACACATGACTGGCTTCTCATCTATCATCATCTATAATCATCTACCGTCTCATCCATACTGCGTTCAACCATCACACTGCAGTTAAACACGTCGGCTATCGGGACCAATATCATCCATAATCGAGGTTTTTTTTTGGGTTAGATCGCGTAAATATATGTGTCGTTAAAACCCGCCACCACCCGGCAAAGCCAATTAGTAAGGGTTGTCACGTAAACAGAACGTGCCAATTCGTCACTAGTACGGCACACGGTGGTGTTGGAGAGCCAAGTCACAACATTTACAATCTGAAGTTCGACGTTTCGCCAGTAATTACAACTAGCTTCATCAGGCGACAGCCAGATTTGTGGAGAAGTCTAACTGTTTCATTCCTTATATAGAGGCGAAGATTTGGTGACCACGTATCTGCACTCTTGCGCCACGTGGGGGGAGGGGGTTACTGTGGCAACGTACACACTGCTGGTCACAACAGCACACTCACCTATTCACTCACCAACTCAACCAACCGCCCACTCGCCCAATCCTTCAGATACCCATCCACTCACTCTCTCACTCAACCACCCACCCACTCACTCACCCAATCCTTCAGCTACTCATCCACTCACTCTCGCACTCACCCACTCAACCACCCACCCACTCACTCACCCAATCCTTCAGCTACCCATCCACTCACTCTCTCACTCACCCACTCAACCACACACCCACTCACTCACCCAATCCTTCAGCTACTCATCCACTCACTCTCTCACTCACCCACTCAACCAACCACCCACTCACCCAATCCTTCAGCTACCCATCCACTCACTCTCTCACTCACCCACTCAACCACCCACTCACTCACCCAATCCTTCAGCTACCCATCCACTCACTCTCTCACTCACCCACTCAACCAACCACCCACTCACTCACCCAATCCTTCAGCTACCCATCCACTCACTCTCTCACTCACCCACTCAACCACCCACCCACTCACTCACCCAATCCTTCAGCTTCCCATCCACTCACTCACCACACTGCACGTCCAAACACTTCTAGCTTAGAATTTGAATCTCTTTTTATCCGGGAGGAATCCGATGATAGATGTTTACTGGAATTCCTTCACATAGTCACGTTTACCCAAGTTTTTCTAACCTCCGATTAGCACGGTTGGTTACGTATAATGCGAAAGAAGTTCAACGTACACACACACACCCTTGCTCAATTCAAGAAAAGCATGAACTCGTGTATCTATTACGACTTTAATAGAGCTGCCTGTTCCTGCCCCGCCCGGCATTTTGGGCCTCAGAGCCCGTGCTCAACAACTGTGCTGAGAACAGAAAACAACAGCATCAAAAACACGCAAGCATGCTCTCCGCTACCGACGCCAAACTTATTGCCGTAATTAATTCCATCGATTAGGAGACACCGTACTAAACGAACAGAAAAAAATAATTGGCAATGCATTCACCCAAACTCTCAATGTGAAATCACACTCGGGTCAGTGTGGGGTTCACAACACGAGCGTCCATCCGTGGGAAGTGTCAACAGCCTGTCCCCCTGATGTCTGTTTTTTTTAAATTCTGTCCCTGACGTTTCGCTCTCCGCGCGTGCTGGGAAGCTTTTTTCCACGGAATCGCGATCGAGCCGCTCGCTGTCTCCTCTCGAATGGCTCGCTCCAGTTCCCAAAGAGGTTGCCGGCACGCATGGCAAAGCAAAGATCTCCCGTATAGCCTTAGCAGACTGTTGGGGCAAGTGCTTTTAGCGAGCAGCACCTATAAAGGCCGGCACGGCAAACGAGAGGGCGGGTGCCCAGAACCACGCCCCCGGCCGCCTTTGTCTCCCTAGTGGCGATGTCGACACATCGCACCAGGTGCTCATTTGAGGCTGAGTCGACCTAGGTGAGACCTAGGACCCTTGAAATAATCCCCACTGGTGGTGGCCGCGAGCGGGAATCGAACTCGGGTCACCGGGGTTCTTAGCACGACGCGCTAACCGTTGCGCCACCGCTCCCCTCAAACGCGCAGGAGGTCTCGCGCGGCAACGGCAAGCGATGCCGCATGCGGTCGTGAACAAAGCTTCTGCCACGGTTCATGGTGGTTTTTGTCAAAGGGGCATTGAGGGAGTTGGGCACAGCCTCAGGACCGTGCTCATTTATGACATGGGGGGCGGGCGGTGTTGGGGGGGGGGGGGGGACGGGACACTTTTGCCTTTGAAGTCCATCTCATTAAGTGTCCGGATCAAGCGAGTGACATGGTAAAAAAAAACAACCCCAAAAAGACACGAGGCCACAACGAGTGTGTGGAGAAGGCGAGTTTGATGTGCGTCGTGCGCAGGCGATCAAGCGCCCGCAGCCCGCTGAGCGCGCGGACCCCACTCCCCCCCCACCCCTTGCTGCTCCCTGCTCTCGGCATCTGTGCAGGGGGAAGGGGGTTCGGACTCCGTGCCAGCAAAACGTGCGAACGTCCGTGGAGGAAACAAAGCACGCAGCTCGGCTTGCCCCCCAGCTCGGCTTGCCTCACCCCCCCCCTCCCCCCACACCCCCACATCACTCCGCGTTCTCGACAGGTCGCCTTAATTTGCCTATTTGCATTTTTGAAACATTCCTTCCGAATTTTAACGAAGCGCGCGCTGCATCGCGAACTTCGTAACGCCTGAGTTTGACTTGCCAAACGCGACTAACTTCGGCGGAGAGTGAATTCTGAACCCGGTTGTAAACTCGCCAATGTCCCCCCCCCCCCCCGCCGCCTGAACTCCCTACCCCCCCCCCCCCCAATATGGTGAAGTATGGTAACAGAAAACATTACCGACACGGTGTAGGGAGGCTTTTTGTGTCCTTGGTTTGTTGTTCTACCCTCGCACCTTCGATTGGTACGGCTGGCTACGTACGGTGTTGAAAGAAATGAAACACACATGGCCAGGAATCAAACTCAGGTGGGCCAGTTGATCATGCAGTGCGTCAACCACCTTACCACCGCTCCACCCTGCTCATATATGTGTGTGTGTATATACGCATAGTGGAATGCACTAGCCACTGCATCACTGCTGCACATTACTTGAAATACCAATCCAAAATCCTGTTATCAATGAAGAGTGCATTTACGCGTGGTCATTTCTCAGCTCGCATTGATTCGCATGCCTGCAAATGAGAGCTGTAATCGCGAGATGCACGCACACGCACAGTCTCACATATTTTTTTCGTCTTCCTGATAGCGTCCTGCAATCAAAAGTGACGGCTACGGCGCGTTCTGGCGTTTCACGATTTTAAAATTACCCTCGATTCCTCTCGAGCACGCGCACAGAGCCCTCGGTACCAGCTGCTCCTCCCCTCTGTGCATCTCTCTTGCTGCAAGGGAAGGCAACTCGCCCAAAAAACACATCACAGTTGAGCGCGCGCGCGCGACTCTCTTTTCACGCATCGCCATCACCCCTCCCCACCCCCACACGATCCCAGTTGCTCACGGGTAAAGGCGCAGCCGTGCAACGTCCTGCTCGCGTGACTTCGTGCGAAGCGTTGGCACTCCACCGCTTCCGTTCCCGTGAAGTTTCCTTGGCTTGGATGGGACGTTGGGATTGCGCTCTGGAATATGCGGTCGTCCTAATGGACGAATGACTTCGTTGTGATGTACGTACGCTGAACCTCTTTGGCACCGCGCATAGCCAACTGTGCAAAATCGATGATAACTTATTTGTTGTTCGTGCTTTTTGTTTTGGTTCCATTTTGTTACATTTTTTCATTCAATTATTGATTTTGCTTGGTAGTAGTAGGAGTTTTCATTTGCTCGGTATGTATTTGTGTGTCTGTGCAGTTACTTTCGTGCCGTACGTAGCCAACCGCCTATATCCCATGTTGTCCTTATATATAATGAATGTACAGCATTGTGGGATGCTGTTTGCATGAATGATGCTATATAAAATTAAAGTGTTATTATTGTTGCTCGTTCCAGAAAACGTTGTTGGCTTTCTCTTCCATGCCGGCCAAATACATTGGAAGAAAGTGGTAGGTAACCACACCCTTATCCCACCAATGTTATGTGAGCGCGTGTTGTTTATATCAGACGTATGCTAAAAATAGGTGTGTTTATATCCAGGTTCTGCATTCAAAAACTCAGGGACATTAAAAACAGACGGAGGGTTGAACGTGCCGTGCCATTGTCGTGGCACGGAAACAGTGAGCGTATAAATAGGAGAACATCAATGTCTACTTGATTTGAAACTGTCGTCTGCCTCATCAGCAGACTATGCTTTCCCACCTGATGCTTTCCCACCTGATGATGGACGCTTGTGTTGTTTTATACCCACGTGACTTTACCGAAATAACCAAAGAGTATAAATGTCTACTTTTAAACAATGCATAATTGGCAAATACACCAGGGAACCAGCTTCTAGATGTCAATTTGCTTTTCAGTAGATTAACGTAATGTTTTCACTTTGTGTGCCCAATTACACTACTGGGTGGACAGTTGTTCGGGGGGGGGGGGGGGGGTTAAAAAAACTTGCACCATTTTTCCAACTTTCCGCTGTGTTGAAAAGTGGCGACCCGGGTTCGATTCCGGCTCATGGCCACCACCATTGGCGATTATCTGAACCGGTGTGGGACCTCCCCTAGGTCGACCCAGCCTCAAATGAGTACCTGGTGCAGTGTGTAAACATCGCCACTGGGGGAGACAAAGGCGGCCGTGCGTGATGCTGGCCACCCACCCCCTCGTCTGCTGTGCCGGTCTTCATAGGTGCTCGCGAATAGCACTTGCCCCAACAGTTTGTTAAGGCTTTGGGGTGATGGTGGTGGTGGTAGTGGGTAGTCGTCTCTGTTTATAAATAATTTGCTGCTGATGTTAGCCATGGCCAGGAATTGAAGTCAGGTCTCTGGGTTAATGGTGAAACGCGTCAACCACTCTGCCACCGCTCTGACTCTTGGATTACTTTACCTCGCTTGTTTTTTTTATTTTTGAATCGTGCTCCTACGCACGACTTTCGGATTACATTGTGACGCCGCTCAAACCTGTGCGTATTTAGTGTTGTTGTGATTGTTGTTTATCCTCAACGGATTTTGTTTGCCTCTCTCCCATTCGGAGTGCACAGCTGCTGTGTCTTAGTGCCATGTCAGAGGAATAGGGGGATACAATCTCCCGTGAACTGGAGCCCTCCGCAGCCGAACACCTGCAAGGCTCCATAAATAACGCTGTGAAATACATCACGGTGACAATTATAGAGGAGGGGGAAATAAAACATAACAACGACCAAAAAAAACCTGGGAGAAATGAACACTTCATTTTTGGGCATGACGGCACTGCAGTACGTACCGATCCACTTACATGTTTAACAAACAATTCAATAATCATTCATCATCATCATCATCGTCATGGTCGTTATTACCATCGCCATCTGTCAGCTCATCTATCACCACGAGCCATGTGCTATCCACTGCTGTGATAACCCCCCCCACCACCACGCCCCCGTGCCATCACCATCGCCAGCCATCCTGCAGATGCGGCAATCCGCCTTGCTTCTACAAGCAAACGGATCTCGTCCCTCCGTCTCCGCCGTGGCCGTCCTCTCGGTTCATTTTTGTTTTGTGTTCTTCTTTGGCACCCGTTCCGTTATTCCTCGCATCCATCGCACGTCGTCGTCATCATCGTCATCATCGTAATCATCATCGTCATCATCGTCATCATCATCATCGTCATCATCGTCATCATTGTCATCATCATCATCGTCGTCATCATCGTCAACCCTTTATTTGCTATTTTAAATATTTCTTACTGACATGCCTGCGCGAACTGCCATCAGCTGTGCGAATGTGTTTCACGTATAATCCCCAATCTTAGTTCTGCCAACATCATATTTCAAGGACTGCATCTGCCGAGCTGTGAAATCAAACTGAAAATCACTTGCCAAGCATCGTCATTAACAGTAACTGCAAGTCAAAATGTTATGCATTCAAAAGTTTGCTAATGATATACACGTATGCGTATGTACATACATTGATTTCATATATCAAACTTGACCTACAAATATACATGTTTGTAAATATTAATAAAAAAACCAACCCAGTTATCATTACGCATATACACGCTCCGAAACGCGCCAGGTGGTTGAGCAGTCGAGCCAGTGGCTCAGAATCAGAAGGTTTTGAGTTCATATTCTGGTTGGGGGGGGGGGTCAGACCATCATCCATCCAGGATAAATAAAATGAGTACCACTTTGTGGGGGAGTCAACGGTGGTTATCCTACGGACAGACTCGCCCCCCCCCCCGCCCCCCCCCCCGTCATCGCAATGCAGAACTTTCACCACTGGCTCAGAGCTGTCGAGTGGTGGAGATGAACCACCGCCTCGGTGCTCAAATTTTGCCGGGGAAGTCAACGGAGGGCAACAAACGATGGACGCAGCATTCACGATTATTTACGTTTACGTGGACAACACCTGAGATGCTGCCATGGAACAGCCAGTGGTTGTCGCACTGGACGCGTGGTCTAGAGGTCGCCGGTTTAAATCGAACCCCCGAGCCTCGGCAGTTGAAGCAACGGGGGCGGATTTCTTCAACCACTCCCGCCTCTGTCCACCCGGCAATTATAAATTGGTTCACCACAGCGATGGGAGCCTTTTGCCAGTGTCAAGATATTGATAAATCTATGTATGTATATAAACAGGATGTAACCTTCCAGGTGTAAATACAGGTGTTAAGATGTTCAAAGACCAAACAGACACCAATTATAAGGCATCGAACCTGCATTAACCACGCAAGAAGTTCAACGTACATACAAATTTTGGGTAAACAATTTAAACATGCCACTTGGTCGATCAGAGGTCACGTGTGGCGGGGCAAAGTGTGGGTACGTCCACCTTTTCCAAGACGTATACGCTGCATGGGAGAGGAGGCAAATAACCCCTATAAGGTCTCTGAAGCTGCTTCTAGTGGGGACCTTTTCCTGTGGTGGTGAGATGTGAAAGCCCTCGCCTGGTATGTAGGAGGACGTGGGTTCGATCCCGACCCTGACGCCTATACAGTTGGAGTTTGCGCGTTCTCCCTGTGGTCGCGTGAATTTTTCTCCGGGTCCTCCAGGTTTTCCCTTCACATTTGAGAATCGACGTGCGTTTAGAGTATTTTGGTTGCTGTAAATTTCCACGTGATAAGCCACTTCATGGAGCTATAATTTGTGATAGCCAGGTCGCTTCTGAAAAATATATTTACATCTCAGTGGGCCTTATCTGGTAAAATAAAAAGTTTTATAGTTTCAATAGCAGTGGTATGAGAAAGACATTTCAGGGCTGCTCCATTATGTTTCATGCAAAACTGATGCAGTCACGCCTGCAAATGTACGTGTTCAAATCAAGCTGGGCCCAAGGCTCCTAGCTAGGGACCAGGCCCAACACAAGGGTGGTGAAATAAAACATTCTGAAATCCAAGGCCGTAGCCATGGAGTCAACATTGGGGGGGAACAAATCTTCCAGGGGGTCGGTGGGTCCCCCCCCCCCCCATAAAAATCTAAATTTGAAGACTCATTTCCTGCCCTTTACTGCCTAAAATATCAAAAAATTCACTAACACATAGGATGGACTTTTTATTTATTTTTTACAATAATGTCTAATAGTGTTATTGTATTACATTGCTCTGCTTTTTCTGTTTTACCTTTTCTGTTTCATTGTATGTGATGTCAGAGATTAGGGATTTATAAAGTACAACCATAACCACAATCATCTGAACAGAAATACATTTTATAGCAATGTATTGGGGGGTACGTGTCCCCACCAATATATATTATAATTACCACCTTGCTGTAATCAATTGAAAAGTTATTGATATCTAGGAGAGGTCCCCAGGTGCATTTGCTAATGAAGTATTTTTCAAACATACATATTTATATTGTCCCCATTTATAAGCCAGTGTGTTTTTTTTTCATTCTTAGCCGCAACAATGGCACGGTACATCCAAGCCTGCATCTGTCTGTCCGTCTGTCATGAGTTTAGCACGCAGAGACTGGACATAAGCACACCGAACATGATCACAGTTCTGTTATAAGTGACACATTCTTACAGTACACTGGTTGAGCGGGGAAGGCACGTGAAGGGCGCCGTCTGACATGAGCACGCTACTTCTGATATAAGCACAGGTGACCTCGCTCGCAAGGGGTGTGCTTATGCAGCCGCTAGTGTGATTGTACATTCGAGGCGGCATAAGCAGGAGACCTGCTCGTGTTTGCTTAAAGTTCCAAAACAGATCGAGCCAGCACACGTCCTTCGTAATTCATCACGCACGTTGCACGACACACGCGAGGAGGCAATGCTCCCCACGGTAAAAAGATCGATACGTCGTCGTGGCCTGAGCCATTGATGTCACCGTCCCTCATTGCCAAAGCTCCGTTATCCTCCGCCAGATCCACAGCTGTTGGCACAGTGGAGGCAACGCAGCGACCTCCACGATCTGCCCCGACAGTCTCATCTCACCATCTGCTCTTAGACAGGCACAGAGGTACATAGACTCACGCAGAGACCCATAGACTCACGCAGAGACCCATAGACTCACGCAGAGATCCCTACACTCACATAGAGACCCATAGACTCACAAAAAGACCCATAGACTCACACAGAGACCCATCGATTCACACAGAGGCCCAAAGAATCACACAGAGACCCATAAAATTGCACAGAGACCCATATACTCACACAGAGACCCATAGACTCACACAGAGACCCGTAGACTCACACAGAGGCCCATAGACTCACACAGAGACCCGCAAACTCACAGAGAGACGGGTAGACTAACTCAGAGAGCCGTAGATTCATGCAGAGACCCGTAGATACACACAGCGATCCATAGACTCACACAGATACCCGTAGACTCACACAGAGACCCGTAGACTTACACAGAGACCTGTAGACTCACACAGAGACCCAAAGACTCATACAAAGGCTCATAGACTCATACAGAGACCCCTATGTTGTTGCTGTTCCCCCCACACCCCTCTAAGATTAGCCATGGTTGGCTACATGGTGCTGTTAGACTCACACAGGGGCCAACATACTTACACAGAGACCCATAAACTCACACAGCGACCCATAGACTGACAGAGGCCCATAGATTCACGTAGACACCCATAGGGTCCGTTAGAGATCTAAAGACTCACAGAGAGACACAGACTCCCAAAGACACCGATAGACTCAAGGAGGCACGTAGACTCGCTTAGATACCTATAGCCTTACTTAGACACCTATAGACTCACAGAGACCTATAGACTCATAGCTCCATAGAGATCCAAATATCTGTCCTCACAGTTATAGCACCATCTGCTCTTACGTCTTGCCCTTGATCGTTAAACTCGTAGCAACCACTCCAATGTCCGCCTCGGTGATTGCCCCTCTCAGTCAGAACTTGTAAGTTAAAATCCTGGTTTCGGGGGATGTTGCCGTCGCCCATGATCTCTCTGGGGTAGATAACAGAAATATACCGCACCTCTTTGTGGGGAAGCCATCGGTGGTTCTCCTACGGAATGGACTTGCTCCTCCCATAGGAACGGTGAAATTGAAAACACCAGCTCAGGGCTGTTGGAAAGAGACGAGCCACGCATCAATGCTCATTTGAGAGATGGCTTGAAGAGAGAGAAAAACAAATTCAATGCGTCAAACCGTGGCGGCATGTGTGCATGTTGAACTTCTTTCGCACCGTACGTAGCCAACCATACTCATCGGAGGGGCGGTTATGGTTGGTGTTGTGTGCAAGCGGGCGGACATGTAGAGCATATACCCCACTTTTTTACGCACTGCATTATAGATTAACTTATCCAATTCCGGGTGGCCTTTAAATTGATCATTCCCACAAGGACGGCCGACCATATCTATTGCTTTTAAATGGACGTCATGCTCAATGGAGCCACTAAATAAAAAATGGATCCGTTTTTTTAATTAATCATACCGCTAAATGTAAATTGACTGCCGAGCACAATTTTTACAGAATCGTGTAGCAATTAAAGTGAACATTTGTTCATTAAAAATAAACAAACCCCACGCACGTACATACACTGAAAAAAAAATTGCAAGCACTGTGCCTTATGTTCACATCATATGAACAAAATTAGTATGCACCTTATTTGTGTGTGTGAGAGTGTGTATAAAAGTGTGGGGAGCGGTGGAACAACGGTTAGCACGCTGCGCTACGAACCCGGCGACCCGAGTTCAATTCCCGCTCACGGCCACCAACACCCGTGACAATAATCTGAGCCGGTCCCGGGCCTCCCCTAGGGCGACTCAGCCTCAAATGAGTACTTGGTGCGGTGTGCAAAAACATCGCCACTGGGGAGACAAAGGCGGTCTGGCGTTGTGCTGGCCACCCAGCCCCCTTCTGTGCAGTACTCGCCTTCATAGGTGCTCGCTAACAGCACTTGCCCCAACAGTCTGTTAAGGTTACACTGGGGGGGGGGGGGGCGGACGCTGTCTAAAGTGTGGCGAGCGGTGGCATAGTGGTTAGCGCCCTGCGCTATGAACCCGTCGACCCGAGTTCCCTTCCCGCTAGCACCAGTACCTCGTGCTTCCACAAAGGCGGTCGGGCGTGGTGCTGGCCACCCACCCACTCGTGTGCCGATACCCTACTTCATAGGTGCTCGCTAACACCAGTTTGCCCCAACAGTCTGTCAAGGCAATAAGGGGGGATAAGTGTGTTTATGTACACATTAGTCGGTGTAATCTGGATATGTGCCAACCCGTCTCACAGAGACTGCATTGTTGCACCAAACTCATTTACCTTACTCGCTCCTAAAAATATATTTTTTTGAGGAGTGCCTTTCGAAAGGGCTCAGCATTAACTTGTAATTCGCTAGCAGCGGATGTGATCCATCTACATCCGTGCTTGCATTGTTAGTTTTTCGTGTACACAGTACTCTCGCAGGTCCGTGAGATCACACACAGGTAAAGCTGTACATTTTGCGTGTGGACAGTCATCTGCTTTCTTCGTTAATTGCACGTTCTGTGCGAAGGACGCAGCTGAAATACGATGACAGACGTTTCGCAGGCCGCCCAGCCGGAATGAGAACGGTCAAATAGAGAGGCGCACGGTGAGCGGGTTAGAGTTGATCACGAAGAGTAACGCAGCAATGTGCCGATAAAAAGGAGTTTTTTTTTTAAATCGGTGCGTACAATTGCCTGCTTTCAGACACGATCATCAAAAACGGAGTGTTCCTTCGTCATTTGGTGGCGCTGCGTTTGTGCAGTGGTGACGAATGTGATCGAGTTCAAAATATCTGTCGCTGACGCAAAGTATGGAACACAAACTGAACAGTGCGTGATCAAACGTGAAACGTTGATGAATGCTTCGGAATTACACTGAGAGGCAAGACAGAGCAGCACGTGGATTGGAGGACGTTTGCCGAATAATTAATTCATTTAAAATGTGAAGAATTATAAGTGGGCATGGGCAGGACAATAATAAGAATAATTTACAATTTGCAAGGCGCACTTCATCCGTAGATCCCAATGCGCGTCGTGTATGGAAAGTAGGCAATAAGCAGAACCGAGTTAAAATGGGCAGAACACGCCTCTGAATGCCAATTTAAAGAGGTGAGATTTCAAGGCGGACTTAAATACTGCACGTCTAACGACGCTCGTCTTATTAGCAAAGGGCACAACGTGTTCCGCAGTCTGGGGGGTTGACTGGACAAAGCCCGATCACCACAGGAAATGGGCTTCGACCACGCAGTTCTGAGCAGAAGGCGATTCGAAGATCTTAAGGGAACTCGTCGGAGAGTCAGACACGGAATCGGCAGCTGTAAATAGGTTGGTGCTCAGCCATTGAGAGCCTTGCAGGTCGCCAGCAGGATCTTATTGTCGTCCACTCGATACTTGACTGGTAGCCAGCAGTAAGGACAGCAGAGGAGGCGCGTGATGTGTTCGCAAAAGTCACTGCAAGGGACGATGGTCCATTGTCAAGGACAATAACGGAGTGGCGGCCAGGGATTGTGACGTGCTCCAGAGGACGTCCACGAAGGAGAGATGGAGCGATTCATTCAGCTCATCATAGAGGTTTTTGAGCTACATCGCGTAAAAATGAATGTGTCGTCAAATGCGACACTGTCAATTAGTAAGGCTTGTCACGTGAACAAAACGTGCCCATTAGTTGCTAGTTCAGCACACCAGTGTGTTGTTGGAGAGTAAACCCCAAATATTTACAATTCGAATACGACGTTTCGCCAGTAATGACCCAAACACCTTTATTATTGGATAATTATGGATAATGTTATCGGTCTCGAAAGCCGACGTGTTGAAATAAAATCAGCTCGCCTACAGGATGCTCGCTGGGTTATTACGTCGCACAATCATCCGAGTTTGGCGACGCCTTGCGGAGGAAATCATCCAGCGGTGGATTGATCGTGGATGATGGTGATGATTGATCATGGATGATGGTGATGATTGATCATGGATGATGATTGATTATGGATGATGGTGATGATTGATCGTGGATGATGGTGATGATTGATCGTGGATGATGGTGATGATTGATCATGGATGATGGTGATGATTGATCGTGGATGATGGTGATGGTTGATCGTGGATGATGGTGATGATTGATCGTGGATGATGGTGATGATTGATTATGGATGATGGTGATGATTGATCGTGGATTATGGTGATGATTGATCGTGGATGATGGTGATGATTGATCGTGGATGATGGTGATGATTGATCATGGATGATGGTGATGATTGATCGTGGATGATGGTGATGATTGATCGTGGATGATGGTGATAATTGATCGTGGATGATGGTGATGATTGATCGTGGATGATGGTGATGATTGATCGTAGATGATGGTGATGATTGATCATGGATGATGGTGATGATTGATCTTGGATGATGGTGATGATTTACCGTGGATGATGGTGATGATTGATCGTGGATGATGGTGATGATTGATCATAGATGATGGTGATGATTGATCATGGATGATGGTGATGATTGATCGTGGATGATGGTGATGATTGATCATAGATGATGGTGATGATTGATCATGGATGATGGTGATGATTGATCATCACACTTTACGGTCGTGGCACGGTCTCACCACTTCCGGCTTTGCTCATCCGCAGTCCTGAGCAAATGACAGAAACTCCACATTCCCGTGGTGCAGTGCAGTCTGTTAGTAGGGGGACCGTTAACTTTGTGAAGAGTGATATTCATTTTATTGACCCCGGAATACATGACGAATTAACTTTGATGATGTGGCACAGTAGCTGGCGCACAGACACTGCACTAAGAACCCGGTAACTTAAGTTCGATTCCCGGCACGGGCTAACATCAGTGGTGAGTGATATCTGAAGCCGTCCTGGATCACACTGCCTTCACTAACTCGCAATGACCAGTGCGGTGAAGTATAGTCAGTTAATCCCCCCCCCCCCCCCCCGATGACCGACACGGTACGGGAAGGCCTCAATCCAGCAAACAAATGCTGTCCATTTTTTCTTTTGAAGGCAGAAAAAGACATCCACACGTGGTGATCTATTGTAAACGATCATGTTTTGCAAGGTCTTTAAAGGTCACTTTACAACAGAGGGCAGGCTTTGGTAACCTAATGTCAAAAAAAATGCTTTGGTCATAGACTCTCTCGTCTCTCTTATATGTTGTGGAGAAGGGTCACTGCCCGAAATGTTGCCTATTATATTTTTATATATTTTTTTAAGACTGCAGTGTTATTGATAAATGCGTTGAGTTGTTTTACGCATAAATATCTTGCTCGTCGCAGAAAACTAACCCTCCACTCTGACGCAAATTGGCTCAGTGAGGAGCTGTCAGGCCGTATTCAACCACGCACACACACATCGCATAAGCTCGTGGTGACATTACACGTTCATTCTAATCTGCGGGCAGTGTTTGATATTTGAGCGGCAGCCGTACAACTGAGGAGTCGGATTTTATGGCAGAATCCATTCACCGCCGCGGCGGCGGCAAGCGGGCGGCTAAAAACCAGGGAAGATTTAACACAAATACCCAACGTGTAAGCCCAGCGATCCCGAAATAGTCGACCCCCCTTATGCCCCATCAGCGGCTTAGTGGGGCCTTTCCCATGCACACGCATGGCCAAGCTCTGACGAATGCCCATTTGTTTACCTTGCCACGGACTCGTGCCAGCAACCCCCCCCCCCCCTCCGTACTGCTGCGGCGTGAATGTCCGTTGTGTTTGGTTCACGTTGGCGCCTCTGGATCGGCGTACAAGTTAAAAAATGTTTTTTTTTTTTTAGAAATTGCCCTGAAATTTCATGGAGGTTTGCGAGGAAATGCATCTTACCGGCCAGCAGTCGAGTTTCATGACGCACGTGATTATTAAATTCGATAATAAAAATGCTGCTATATTCAAACGTAGTTTGTTGCAATGTTATTACAATGGGGCTTTTTTATTTTGTCACACATATCGACAATTAGAACGGAATAAAAAAAAACCTCATTAAGTGGCCGATAACATATTGATACACAGAGGACCACAGAGCTTTGGGGAAGAATTTGGCGCCGGCTTACCACGGTGGCTGCCTTCGCCATCCGCCTTGTTCCTGGCGCCTCTCGGTCGTTCACATTCGTCACGGGCAAGCGAATGCTGTGCGACGCATCACAAAACCACAACAACAACACAACAATCGCCATTCACAACTAAGTGGCTGTGACGTCACCACGACGCCTGTGCCAGGCTATGTGCACCTTGAGGCCACGTGAAGTGTCGAACGCCCGCTGGCAGGAGGTCATGGGGCAGACCCAAGTGCCACGGGTCGACTGACTGAGATGACTGGCTGATGCGCCACCTGTGCCCCCTACTGTGCCAACTTGCTATGCTTTAGCCAGCTGGCGCTCCACTCGTTGTTGTGAGCGTCGCTCCTCCACCCTCCATTGTTGTTGGAGGGTGACTGCCTCCAACTGCCCAGCAGCGTCTTTCACGAGCCTCCTCCACAGAGGCCGATCTTGACACCGCTGGTACCAGTCATTGGCAAGTCCACTCAGCTCCACATCCTCCTGTACCACATCCCTCCATTTCTTCTCTAGCCCGTGCCACGCCCATTTAGCCCCCTCTATCCACCCGAATAAAACCTGTTTAGGCATGCGGTGACTGGGCATGCGGGCTACATGACACAGCCAACACAGCCTTGCCTGCCGGAGGAGCTCACTGATGGGACGTTGCCCAGATCTTTAAAGGATTTGTGAGGTCCTCACACAATCCGGCCTGGTTTAACTCAGGATGGATTGTAGACAGGCCAGCCTAAATGTTTCCAATTGGAGAAGATGCTCCATTAGTGGGGGTCCACGTTTCGTAAGCATAGAGAAAGGAGGGAATGACCGTGGCCGAGAAGACTTGAAGCTTAGTGTGGAGTGACAGACCAGGTAGCTTCCACACATCGTTATGCAATCGATGAAAAGATAATGCTGCCCGACTGATTCTGAGTGAGACCTCTGCTGTCAAACTGGAGCCGGTCATGAGCACACTGGCCAGGTATGGGAAACTCTCCACTCTCTCCACAACTGCCCCATCATCGATTCGGAGTTGTGGGGGTGGAGTACCCGATGGGACAAAATACCCAGGCAGGTGCTTAGTTTTGGTGGGGCTGATGGTAAGGCCCCACCTCTTAGTGGCATGCTCCAGTTTCAGCAGCAGCACCTCCAACTCCTCCTCAGAGTGAGCGGAAATTACCAGATCATCGGCATACATAACGTGGTTGACCAATATGGAGCCATAACTTGACCGCCCCCGGGCATCGATCAGCCTCCCATTGTATCTGTACTATATGGAAATTCCCTCATACAGCCATCAAAGGCTTCACGAACTACGTGGTCGAAAAATATGTTAAATAATGTGGGAGCCAGAGGACATCCCTGTTGCACCCCAAGGTGAACAGGGAATGGCTCCGACTCCCGGCCACGTAGTTTTACCCGGGTCCGCTCACCATCATGAAGGTCCTTAATGATTGTGAGCAGAGGGTCAGGGACTCTGAAAACACGAAGAACAACCCAAAGCCTAGGCCTACTGATGGTATAATAGGCCTTGACCAGGTCAATAAAGCAAAGACGTAGGTCTTGTTGGAATTCTATACACCTCTGCTGTAGCAAACGGACAGAAAATATGGCATCTGTGCAGGACTGCCTTTTCCTGAAACCAAATTGAGGCTCTGCAAGCCTCTCCTCAGCATGGCTGGCAAGGCGATGTTGAATAATCGTTGCCAGGACCTTTCCCGGCACACTAAGGAGTGAGATGCCCCTGTAGTTGTTACAGTCTGTGCGGTCCCCCTTCTTAAAGAGGGGGACCATAAGGTCATCCTTCCAATCCTGCGGAACCCATCCAGTGGTCCAGACTGTTATTATGATGTCATGTAGGGCAGTTTGTGCACAAACGCCACCCTCCCTCAGCATTTCGCTTAGGAGATCATCTCTGCCCGGTGCCTTTCCAGGTCTCAGACTCAGGATCGCCTTTAGTACTTCCTCAACAGATGGCACCTCAGCCAGCCACTCACAGGGGGTGACTTCTTCCAATATTTGAGGCACCTCAGCCTCAGCAGTGTCATCCCCACTTTGTCTCACGATGTTTTCCATGTCGAGGGATTTCCCCTCCCCCAGGACTTCACAGAAATGCTCAGCAAATCTGCAAACCTGTTCCTGGTGGTCGGAGATTGGATTACCAATTTTTCCCCTAATGATGGTAATAGGTGTGGCGCTGCAGGATTTGTGATCGCGGGCCATTGAGGCAGACTCCATCTCTTCAGCAACCCGCGACCACCACCCATCCTAGCAGCGCCTCACGGCTCTCCGAACCTCCGAGTGAAGGCTGCGGGATGCTGTAGACGATTACAGTGGGCCTGTCGGTTTTTTATCAGCCAACTGGAACACCTCCTCTGTCAGCCAGGGTCTCTGGGGAGGTCTGGACTGCATACCCAAAGCAGCCATTGCAGCTGCCTGAGTCACAGTCCTAAACCTCGCACATTTACCCTCGACATCAGGAGAAGGGTGGGACGATGCCAATCACAGCCGCAAGCGTTGATGAAATTCTCACTTGCAACTTTCATAAGCTAGCTGAGAACAGACCACCTTAGTTTTGAATCGGGTCCTGGGTGTACACCCACCACCGGAGTGGAAGAATGGTAGGCGCATCTTACAGATGACAAGTCGATGGTCAGAGGGCAGATCAGCTCCACGGTAGGTCCTGGTGTCAAGGACATGGGCCCGCATCCGCTGTTCCGTCACTATGTAGTCCAGCAGATGTTCTTGCTTGGACCCGGCATGCATCCATGATGTTGTGTGGATGCGCTGATGCCGGAACAGCGTGTTGGTAATTACAAGCCCATGGGCTGCACAAAAATCTAGCAGC
This sequence comes from Petromyzon marinus, assembly GCF_048934315.1. Taxonomy (NCBI): domain Eukaryota; kingdom Metazoa; phylum Chordata; class Hyperoartia; order Petromyzontiformes; family Petromyzontidae; genus Petromyzon; species Petromyzon marinus. Next base: position 8,040,962 of record NC_133710.1, on the reverse strand, counting down.
CTCCTACCGTTGTTTTTGAGCTGAACTGGCCCATGCCTTCCAATCACTCCAGGCCAGGTGTCAGCATCATGACCAACTCGGCCATTGAAGTCACCCAACAAGATGACTCTTTCCCGAGGGGCCACTTGAGCCAGCACCTGTGACAGGAGGTCATAGAAGGCATCTGACTCATCGGCCTTGCCTGCATCCCTCCACGGATGTTCGTCTTCGGTAGGGGCATAAGTAACCACGACCACCACTCCTCGCCTCAGGTTGATGTGAAGGCGAGTCCAAAGTAGCCTAGGGCTTACAGCTTCCCACACCTCACCGCCAAGCTCCCACGCACCCTTTATTCTTTTGTTCAGAAGAAGAGCCACTCCCTGTTGTTTCGTAGTCTCCTGCCCCGAGTAGAGGACTGTCCACTCCTCATGGTGGCAGGAACCAGAGCTGGTCCACCGGACCTCCTGAATGCCACAGAGATCCAGGCGGTACCGGTCCAGCTCCCGACAGAGGAGTGGTAGCCTCTCCTTCGCAGTGAGTGTTCGAACATTCCACATGGCCATCCGTACTGGCTTTTTCTTGTTTCTGGAGGAGCCCCGGAGGGTAAAGATTAAATCTCCTGGCTCCACCAAATGGGGTTTGGCCAGGAGACGTCATAGACGCCTGTCACCCCGGGGCATCCGACACAAGCTTATTAATTAGATATTTTTACGTGGTTTTGTGGTAATTTATTGAAGGTGGAGGGGTTACCAGCCCCTCGCACCCGTCCAGAGCCCCCATTTGGCCGCTGTGGTGGTTACCAATGCCCTGAGGGGAAAGGCCAATCGGGATTGGCCCTCCCCCCCACAGCACTGTCCACGACAGCCTTGCCCGTTCGACACCACGAGGAGGTAGGGGGTTGTTTTTGCCAGACACAAACAACCCACAAACAGACAATTTTTGACTTTTATATATATAGAAGATATCCAGGTTGTTACTACTGGAAGAGACTTGCTGAACATCAAGCCGTTATTTCGCAGTTAATTAATTATTTCATGACATGCATCGCTCTTTCAACAGAATTATTTTTAAGGAGAGGAAATAGTCCGCCTCCGTACCCTGCTCGCAAACGTTTGTTTCATGTTGAAACGCGTGCACGATATGTGAGCTTTGTAGGCATGCTAATGCACAAACTTGACATAAACACTAAACAAATTACGTTGATGACGCTGACGCTGTCACTCCGTTGGCATTGGTGCACAAAGCACAATTAACAAAAGGAAAACTCAACACGTGCGTCGGTCACACAACACTGGCTTGCAAAGGAAAAAAATGTAGAAATAGGCAACGTTTCGGCAATGCCCCCTTCTTCATGATTCCTCATGTGCTATGTAGAAGTGCCATTATATATATTTTTCCTTTTAAGGACACAGTACTATTGATGGACGTGTTTTGTTTCACAATATCAAAATTGCAATGGAGCTAAAGAGTACGTTAGCGCCGGTGCCTTGCTACTCTGTGGTGAGTGGGTCCATTGAGATTAAAGCACCTGTGATGAGGTCTACATTAAACACAATATGGATGCATGTAGTGTCTTAATGGGGCCGTATGTCAAGAATCTGTAGAGAACCAGATTCGCGCGTGGTAGAAGAGTGTGCCAGACTCACCTCAACCTATACTCGTGGGGGGTCCAACGTCTCGAAAGTACTTTTATTCGTTCGGTAATGCTGCCGTAGTGTAATGATTGGCTCATTGGACTTGCAATCCAGAGGTGCGCCGGTTTCACTTAATCTCCCAGTGTGGCAGTTCAAACAATGGGGCCAAGTTTCTTAAATCCTCCCCACGTCTGTCCACGCGCCGAAATTTGAATGGCTGCAGCACAGGAAGTCTATCGGCCGGTCGCATGCGGTGGGGTGAAGCGTAGGAACGCCCACGTCTGCCGTTACATCTGGCCGGCGTGGAAAAGTAGGGTCCAAATAGCCCCTAGAGGGGCTCGCTGGTTCAGACCGCTTCCGTCACGGCGAGACAAGCAAGCGGTTGCAGGGCTGCACCTTTAACTTGTTTTACCATGCAAAATAAAGATTAGGTTGGACCCTTTCTGGCAATTAAACAGGAGGTGTTAAGATGTTCAAACACGAAAATAAATACCCTTTTGCCCCGCATCAATTCTGCATTTACCACACATACCTGTGGCAAAACATGCACAAAAAAAAACACACGCTCTCATGTAAATATGCACATTGTCATTGAAACCGATTGGCCTACACCAGGGACAGCCTAGTTTATGGCCGTGTCTCTGCACCTAGTGTCAGACCAGAGAACAAAGGGCAAAAGGCGAACAGCACAAAGACAATTGCAGCTACTGTATCAGAGCATGTATAGCTTGGATCGAACAGTTATATCTGACACATTTCTGCCAGCATCTTACCGTTGGGGGGGTGGGAGGGGTTGCTAGCGTCCCCCCCCCAACGGTCTCTAGCGACTTCAGGTGGTTGTGACGCCGTTGGTATGAGGAACAATTCAATGACGAGCGGAGCACAAATCGGCGGCCATCATTTATGGAGGAGACGCAACCCTGGTGGTCCATCCCTCATTTCAACCAAAAATAGACACGGTGGAGGGGTGGGGGTGGTGGGGGGGGCTTTACCCCCTATTACTGTCTCCTCTAAACAACTGTTCCCACGGCCTTTTTTTTTTAAATGATCCAATCAAGCGTGCGTATGTGTCACCCGTTGGCAGGCCATTCCAAGGATATACGCGTCGCCGCGTTATAAAAAAGCCCTTTTCTGATGAGACACTGAGGTGCCAGCCATTAAACATCAGGACACACGCCCCCCCCTCCCCCCCCTAATGCTCACACACGCGCCAGCATTACCCTTGGACACTGACCCTCAAAGTCGGTCGACTCGTGGTTGTTATTTTTATTCGAGACATATATTTCCCATCGCCGGACGAGCTCAATAAACAAATATTCGTTGCCTTTTACAGCCCCCCACAACCCGTACGGGGGGGGGGGGGAGGAAACATTAAACATTATTCCAAATTACCTTTCTGAAACAGAACAAGAAATAATATTTTGACTTTTTCTGAAAATGTGTGTGTGTTGAATCTGTAGGGTAACGTTACACACAGGGGATCGTGTTTTGCCACAGAAAATGTAACCTATCATATATCCTTGATCTTGATCAATGTCTACCCAGGAGTATGATTGGTGAAACCGCAGTTAAGTTGATCGGTAGGTCGCGCGTGCTGGGTTTAATTGTGGGTGCTCTCAATTCTTCAAATACGTCTGATCAGTGTGGAAGAGTAGGCGAAATACAATGTTCTGTCTTTACGGTGCGATAGTTCAATGTCATTGTGCCATTTTATTGAGGGATCTACTGTGTGGTGTTACCTTGGTGTAGTCTGGGACTGTTTTGGGCTTGTTTTTGCTAGATAAATCGGACTTAAAAAAACATTTTTTTTTATTTTTGGTGAATTTTTTCCGATATGTTGCACTCCTATCGTCTTTTGCATTGTGTTTACTCTTGTAACTTGCTGACCCGCCCATACATTTGCGACAAAAGCTTCACAGCTGATCGGATTCCTCCTGCAGTCTAAATAAAGATTCTGATTCTGAAATACCCTCCAGAGTCCTTTGTAGAGGAGACCCTTCTGCCAGCGGTGGTGTGAGCAGGCAATGGCAGGACTGCACCTTATTACCCTTTGTTATTGACAGCACCAACTATCGCTGAGACAGAGTGGACGTGCGTCGAGTGCCTTTGATGGCTATGTGACTTTTACCTTTGCGCTCTTAGATTCCAGTGGGACATGCTGTACGCACGGCCTTTGCATGAATGCATTTTATGTCCGTATACAGTATATATATTAAAAAAAAACATTTATTACACATTTGGCACGAAAAAAAATGGGACGTGACAATTTTAGATGTATTAAGATTTTTAAATGCTTTAACCTATGGAAGAAAATATCTAATGTGTATGTCCATAAAAAAAATGGTAGCCGTAATGAAGTGATATCATTAGTATTGATTTCTCCGTCATTATAATGACAATAATAATATACACAAATTATGTGTTTACCAGAATAGCACTTTCTGGCAACCTCGTGCGAGGGATTGAATTGCCTCGCGTGTGCGAGCTGAACGGAGCGTGACATCGCAGGGCCGTGGGAAGGTGATGGCGACGGCGTGGACGAAGGCCTTCATCCAGCGGTGGACAGATTATTAACAGCTCGGCAGCTCCTCCTCGTAAATTCTTCCGGCACCATTAAAAACGATGGGAGCCAAAGCCTTTTACTGGCATCGGCGGGCAGGCGGGAGGGTCAGAGGTGGAACACAACGCACGCCAGACAAATGCAGATCGCATCGTTGCCCAAGCTGTTGTGCGTTTAACATTTGATGTTTCTTTGGCACTGACTGACCGGGCCAGCGCCCCCCTCCCCAAACCTGGGGCTGTTCCCAAAGTTCACGATGCAGGCTCGCCGTTCCTGTGTAATAACACTGAAACTCCTAGATGTTAATGTTAACTACCTTGCCTGGTATACAGGGGATAACACTGAAACTCTGAGATGTTAACTACCTAGGCATGGTATACAGGGGATAACACTGAAACTCTGAGATGTTAACTACCTCGCCTGGTATACAGGGGATAACACTGAAACTCTGAGATGTTAACTACCTAGGCATGGTATAAAGGGGATAACACTGAAACTCTGAGATGTTAACTACCTCGCCTGGTATACAGGGGATAACACTGAAATTCTGAGATGTTAACTACCTAGGCATGGTATACAGGGGATAACACTGAAACTCCTAGATGCTAACTACCTTGCCTGGTATACAGGGACTAACACTGAAACTATGAGATGTTAACTACCTTGCCTGGTATACAGGGGATAACACTGAAACTCTGAGATATTAACTACCTCGCTTGGTATACAGGGGATAGCACTGAAACTCTGAGATGTTAACTACCTAGGCATGGTATACAGGGGGTAACACTGAAACTCTTAGATGTTCACTTCATTGCCTGGTATACAGGGAATAACACTAAAACTCCTAGATGTTAACTACCTAGGCATGGTATACAGGGGATAACACTGAAACTCTAAGATGTTAACTACATAGGCATGGTATACAGGGGATAACACTGAAACTCTGAGATGTTAACTACATAGGCATGGTATACAGGGGATAACACTGAAACTCCTAGATGTGAACTACCTTGCCTGGTATACAGGGAATAACACTGAAACTCCTAGATGTTAACTTCATCGCCTGGTATACAGGGAATAACACTGAAACTCCTAGATGTTAACTACCTAGGCATGGTATACAGGGGATAACACTGAAACTCTGAGATGTTAACTTCTTCGCCTGGTATACAGGAAATAACACTGAAACTCTGAGATGTTAACTACCTAGGCATGGTATACAGGGGATAACACTGAAACTCTGAGATGTTAACTACATAGGCATGGTATACAGGGGATAACACTGAAACTCTGAGATGTTAATTACCTCGCCTGGTATACAGGGGATAACACTGAAACTCTGAGATGTTAACTACATAGGCATGGTATACAGGGGGTAACACTGAAACTCCTAGATGTTAACTACCTTGCCTGGTATACAGGGAATAACACTGAAACTCCTAGATGTTAACTTCATCGCCTTGTATACAGGGAATAACACTGAAACTCCTAGATGTTAACTACCTAGGCATGGTATACAGGGGATAACACTGAAACTCTGAGATGTTAACTTCTTCGCCTGGTATACAGGAAATAACACTGAAACTCTGAGATGTTAACTACCTAGGCATGGTATACAGGGGATAACACTGAAACTCTGAGATATTAACTACCTCGCCTGGTATACAGGGGATAACACTGAAACTCTGAGATGTTAACTACATAGGCATGGTATACAGGGGATAACACTGAAACTCTGAGATGTTAACTACCTAGGCATGGTATACAGGGGGTAACACTGAAACTCTGAGATATTAACTACCTCGCCTGGTATACAGGGGATAACACTGAAACTCTGAGATGTTAACTACATAGGCATGGTATACAGGGAATAACACTGAAACTCTGAGATGTTAACTACATAGGCATGGTATACAGGGGATGACACTGAAACTCTGAGATGTTAACTACATAGGCATGGTATACAGGGGATGACACTGAAACTCTGAGATGTTAACTGCATAGGCATGGTATACAAGGGATAACACTGAAACTCCTAGATGTTAACTACCTTGCCTGGTATACAGGGAATAACACTGAAACTCCTAGATGTTAACTTCATCGCCTGGTATACAGGGAATAACACTGAAACTCCTAGATGTTAACTACCTAGGCATGGTATACAGGGGATAACACTGAAACTCTGAGATGTTAACTTCTTCGCCTGGTATACAGGAAATAACACTGAAACTCCTAGATGTTAACTACCTAGGCATGGTATACAGGGGATAACACTGAAACTCTAAGATGTTAACTACATAGGCATGGTATACAGGGGATAACACTGAAACTCTGAGATGTTAACTACATAGGCATGGTATACAGGGGATAGCACTGAAACTCTGAGATGTTAATTACCTCGCCTGGTATACAGGGGATAACACTGAAACTCTGAGATGTTAATTACCTCGCCTGGTATACAGGGGATAACATTGAAACTCTGCGCATATTGGCCCATTGATCCAATTAGTGCACCGCTTCCTACGGACAGCTCGTTACTAAAACGAAACTATTTTTGTAGCTCTTTTTCAGACGTGACCTGGCCACAAATAAAAGTTCATCGAAGTGGCTCATCACGTGGAAATGTATAGCAGCCAAATAATCTGAGCACGTGTTTCTGAATGTGGGGTGCAAAAAAACAGAGGATCTAGAGAAAAATCTACGCGACCACAGGGGAGAGAGAGAGAACACACAAACTTCCAATCTACAGCAGGCGTCCGGGTCGGAAACGAACTCACGACCTCGTGCGTACGAGGCAAGGGAGATGACATCTCGCTACAGGTAGCCGTCATGTAAAGTGACGTTGCCTGCTGTCCTCTGCGCGTTGAATACGGCCTCCCTTGTTTCCGCGTCTGCACACAAGGCAGGGGTTTACACTGCACACACAGAGATTCACACTGCACACAAAGTAGGGGTTCACACTGCACACAGAGATTCACACTGCACACAAAGTAGGGGTTCACACCACACACAAACAGAGATTCACACTGCACACAAGTAGAGGTTCACACTGCACACAGAGATACACTGCACACAAAGTAGGGGTTCACACCACACACAGAGATTTACACTGCACACAAACAGAGATTCACACCACACACAAACAGAAATTCACACTGCACACAAGTAGAGGTTCACACTGCACACAGAGATTTACACTGCACACAAACAGAGATTCACACCACACACAGAGATACACACTGCACACAACGTAGGGGTTCACACTGCACACAAACAGAGATTCACACTGCACACAAAGTAGAGGTTCACACCACACACAGATATTTACACTGCATACAAAGTAGGGGTTCACACTGCACACAGAGAATCACACTGCACACAAAGTAGAGGTTCACACTGCACACAGAGATTCACACTGCACGCAAAGTAGAGGTTCACACTGCACACAGAGATTCACACTGCACACAAAGTAGAGGTTCACACTGCACACAGAGATTCACACTGCACGCAAAGTAGGGGTTCACACCACACACACACAGAGATTCACACTGCACGCAAAGTAGGGGTTCACACTGCACACAGAGATTTACACTGCACACAAACAGAGATTTACACTGCACACACACAGAGATTCACACTGCACACAAAGTAGAGGTTCACACTGCACACAGAGATTCACACTGCACACAAAGTAGAGGTTCACACTGCACACAGAGATTCAGACTGCACACAAAGTAGGGGTTCACACCACACACACAGAGATTCACACTGCACACAAGTAGAGGTTCACACTGCACACAGAGATTCACACTGCACACAAGTAGAGATTCACACTGCACACAAACAGAGATTCACACTGCACACAAAGTAGGGGTTCACACTGCCCCCCCCCCCCCCCGGGCGGCTTTACCGGACACCTAAAGTCCCATAAATTCAACTCATCCTTTGTCCAATATATATTTTTTGCCGAGGTAATTTAATCAACACCCCTTTTTAAAAGGTTAGGACAGTATGAATAAGAGACAATTACTCTTAAAAGCTTGTGTAAATGCAATCTCCATAGGCAATTCCGCCGGGCTGATGATGGTGGAATTATACAATGAAAGCTTAAGGGGCCATCCCAGCCTGCTACGGAGGCGAGATTCTCATGAAATCTTTCGTACAGGATGATCCGGATGTATTGTGATCCCCCCACTTAATTGACCATTAACGTTTTTTTTTTCCTTCACACAATTAATTTCTGTTGAAGCAAAATATTACAGTAGACTCTCGATTATCCACTTGCGGTTTATTCGATTTGCGGATGAACCGTGCACCTGAAATTTCGACGTAAATTAAAAACTCGTGGAGTTTCCCCTTAAGCCCAAATGCATCATCAAGAAAGAGTTTGACATTATTATTCTTGGAAATGTTTATTATGAGTCCCGTGCTTCAACCGAACTAATATATGCTCCGGTTAATTAGAAATCCACGTGATCGCATCTACAGTACAGTAGTTGCATATCTTTACACCAGTGGGGTGGAGTTTGATGTTGGTGTGGCTCTGCCATCCGCTCAGTGGGTGGAGTCTTCTGCGCGGGAGCCGGAAAGTGTTATCACTGAGCAAGCGCATCGATCAGTCTACTGATCCTTTACTACAAATGTTGGTTTTATTCATTAACAAACTACATTTTCTTACTCTTTGGTTCTAATCGGTAAAGTCACGTAAAAGTATAAAACAACAAAAAATAAAAAAATAAATATTACTTAGTTATTTATTTGTATTTTTTGTTGTTTTATACTTTTACGTGACTTTACCGAATAGAACCAAAGAGTATGGGTAGAACCAAAGAGTATGGATCCTTGCAGTCACGGAAGCTTCAAATCTAGAATACATTTTCTTCACTGAAACATAATTTGTACCTATGTTCGTGGTGTTTGGCAGGGAGATCAGCGGAAAATTTATATTTTTGGATTATCCAGAATTTTGAATTATCCGCGGCCAACCTCCCCGTCATGAGCACGAATAATCGAGAGTCTGTGCTTAAAAAAACATCCGACTCTTTAGAGCATTAAACGGGGGTCACATGGCATCTGGATCACCCTGTACTGTAATGGGTCTCTGTCTGTCTGGCCGTACGTTGCGCAACGCTTCACCCCCCCCATCCCTCCCCCCCGAAAAAAAAGTTGCCGCGTGCCACAGAAAAGAAAGCACGCTGTTTAGTGGCACTGTCGATGATGGAAGGAGACGATTATCACCGGGTGTTAAAGAAAGCGTACAACAACGTCGCGAAAACATTTCCCGTTAAAATGACACAACGAGGTATAAAAAATATATATATTTTCGTTTTAAACAATGGACTCTGGCATCTCTGAAGTTGCGATCTTCGGTTTAGCACGTGGTAGAAGGCTTTCTTCACGACCAATATTATCCATCACAGAGGCTTTTGTTGGGTTAGATTGCGTGAATATAAGTGTGTCGTTAAACCCGACACGGCTCATTAGTAAGATTTTGTCACGTAAACAAAACATGCCAGTTCGTTATTAGTTCAGCACACCGGTGTGTTGGAGAGTAAACCCAGAGTAGTCGAATTGTAGATGTTGTGGGTTTACTATCCAACACACCAGTCTGCTGAACTAGTAACAAATTGCCACGTTTTGTTCACGTGACACACCCTACGAATTGGCTGCGTTGGGTGGTGGCGGGTTTAACAACACATTTGTATTTACGCGATCTAACCCAACAAAAACCCTCTATTATGGAGTCTTCACCTTGTTTAAAGTGGGCGGTGGTACAGGCGGCAGAGGCCGGGGAGGGGCTCATGCAAAAGGGGGTCCCAACTTTTTTGTTGTTTCAATGTTAAACATTTAAATCGTCTGTATTGAAAACTCTTTTCTTTAGAACTGATTTTCCTGTTAGGTTTGTTGTCCTCTCCCCCTCCCCGCGCACCTCCGGTGAGCACGGTTAGCTAACGTACGTGCGAAAGTAGTTCAACGTACACATATATATGTATGCTGTCCTTTACAAAATAAAACTGTTTGTTTTACGAAGATCCCACTTGGGATATCAGTATCTATAGAATGGAGACCGTTCAGCAGTTTAAAAGTGAGCTGGGTGACACAAGTTAGATTCCCGGCAACGGCAAACATCAGAGGCAGGTGACATATACAATAACAACAACAATAATAATATTCTTGCTTCTTTCGGTAAAGTCACGTAGAAGGGAAATAATAAAATAATAAAATTTAAACAAAAAAAATATGTTTTTTCTTCTTTGGTTCTTTCGGTAAAGTCACGTAGAATGAGAATAAAATAATAAAATAAAACAATAAAATTCTCACGACGTTTCGGCCACAACACAAGTGGCCTTCTTCAGGTGAAAGGGACAGACCTGTTGGGATGACAGAGCTTCAATAAACGCTGTTAAGATTCGTAGCGCCCTTTTAAGCTGGTTGAGCGAAAGTCAGGCACCCAAGCAGTAGAATTTAGCATTGAGAAAGGTTGAGGGATTAGCTTGTGACTGGTCACAGAAATGGCTATGTAAATTCAAAGCCTACACATCCACAGTGGAGGAACCTAGTACTGGATGTGTAGGCTTCAACTTTAACATAGCTATTTTTGTGACCAGTCACAAGCTAATCCCCTTAGCTATTTCAATGCTAAATTCTATTGTTTGATTTGTGCTGGGTGCCTCTGTGGATGTGTAGGCTTTGAATTTACATAGCCATTTCTGTGACCAGTCACAAGCTAATCCCTCAACCTTTTTCAATGCTAAATTCTACTGCTTGGGTGCCTGACTTTTGCTCAACAAACTTAAAAGGGCGCTACGAATCTTAACAGCGTTTATTGAAGCTCTGTCGTCCCAACAGGTCTCTCCATTTCACCTGAAGAAGGCCACTTGTGTTGTGGCCGAAACGTCGTGAGAATTTTATTGTTTTATTTTATTCTCATTCTACGTGACTTTACCGAAAGAACCAAAGAAGACGAATCCTTGCAGTCACGAAAGCTTTAAATCGAAAAAAATATATATTGCTGTGGTTTTCACACCTGATGATGATTGCTTGTGTTGCAATCGAAACGTCGTGAGAATTGTATAGTTTAATGTTTATTATTTTATTATTTCCATTCTACGTGACTTTACCGACATAACCAAGAATATGAATCCCTGCAGTCACGAAAGCTTTACATCGAAACAATAATAATAATACATTTCAACGTGTAACGCTGCGCTGCACAGCATTCACTCACTCCGTACGTGCATACAAACGCTAAACAGGATGAATAACGATTCTCTTGCTCTCGTCTGTCATGCACCCCCTGTGTGTAGGAGGCTGCGACACCTATCGCTTCATTCTACTACGTTTTGCATGTTGGTCCTGCCTCCTTTATACGGTAGGAGGGGGAGGTTCTGAGGCTTCAGAGAGGGCAGGGGGGTGGGAGTTCAGCCCCCTACGGCACCCCTCCCCTCACCAGAACCATCACACTAATGTTACAAGGCTGAATCAAAAGTACCAATCAGATGTGTTCACTTTTTCCCGAATTTCAAATAAACATTGTATTGCACGCATACGATCGCACAAGATACCAAACAAAAGACTGCAGTTTGAACGTTAAGTCTCGGCTAACATTTTTACCATGAGTATTAGCTGAAAGCACTTATAGAAATCAATTCGTATTTCATGTATCGTTTCCTCTGCCGATGATGAGCGCATTGGAGGCTCGTTGCTTAATGACTGCGTGGAACACAGAACCACCGAGGCATTTTGGAAAATGGGTTCTTTTTTATTTTTAAAGACATGTAATTATACCGTAGTTATTTTTTTGTTAAATATCCATTTACTAAAACCGCACTATCCATTTCATGCCACAGCTTAGTTGGAACAGGTGTCGTTCATTTGAGCTGCAACAATTATTTGTAAAATTTGATCGGGATGGAACAAAATGTGCTCCAGTCTGGTCCAGATGTCTTGTGACCACCGATTAATTGACCCCGAACATTTTTGTTGTCATCTTTGCCAAATTAATTTCCGTTTTAAATTAACCTTACTTTAAAAGAAACGTTAAGTTCTATCAAATTAAATGGGGGTCACATAACATTTGAACCTCGCTGCACATCCCAAAAAAAAACACTCGAAAATTCCTTCATGTTTCTGAATTGACGGCACAATTACGTCACTTCGCATGTCATAACGAAGCGTCTTATGCGCCTTCATGTCTAGCGATCTTAAGCCAAGCGGAAAGCGACTGTTATAAACCAATCAAAACATTTGAGTTCCCAGAAATGGAGTGTGCCAAATTATGCCAAAAAAAAATGAATTCGGCATGAGGGATTTTCTTTTCGCTTTGCAGCAGTCACTGGTGAACCTGGGTACCCGAGTTCGATTCCTGCTCACAACCAACAACAGTGATGATCATCTGGACCGGTCCTTGGCCCCCGATAGGTTGACTTAACCTCAAATGAGTTCCTGGTGCGGTGTGTAAAACATCGTCACTGGGGAGACAAAGGTGGCCGTGCGTGGTGCTGGTCACCCATCCCACTCGTGTGCCGTGCCGGCCTTCATAGGTGCTCGCTAACAGCGCTTGCCCCAACAATCTGCTAAGGTTATACAGGGAATTTTTCACTTATTTTTTTACACTGACACCACCAACTCACGAAACTTGTGAAGCTGCCTTCATTGTTAAGAATTTACCCTTGTGCATGTACTATGAAGAAGGGGCATTCCAGAAATAAGGGCCATTGTCACCTATTGTATACTTTTCCCTTGAAGACCGCGGTGTTATTGACAAATAGTATTGAGGTTTAGTTTGTTGTTATCGGTTGTTGTTTATTCCGGGTATGTAAATTTTGATGAAAAGAATGCAATTTAATAAAATTATGCTAATTAGAGGGACAATCTTATTAATTTATGCGAATGTATGCGAATAGGCTAGTGCAAGCCGTTATGAAAATTAGGCCCTGCCTCGCTGACGAGGGTAGTGTCATCAATCGGGGTAAGACAATTAATTGTATTAAGTTATGCAGGTGTGCTGTAAGTATGCCAGTTTAAGCTCGGCTTCATTGTCTAGGTTCGTATTATCGATCGTATAAATAAAATTATTCTCGCTTTAACATTTACTGATTATGTATTAGTGTGTTATGTTAGGTCTCCAAATTCAAATCTCACCGCAGGATACAGTTCTTATAATTAAGATTATTATGCATGAACTTAGGAAAGAAACACTCAAACACTTCTGTGTTAAGCAATTTTAATTTCTAAACAAAACCTTAACACTCTAATATGCGAATTCTTATGCTTAAAATTGTCAACACAGTACTCCAGGAAATGTTCTCCTCATTGATCCATACATTTAACCCTCAATGATCACGTTTGTTAACTGGGTAACAGAACAATCGATTACTTCTTCAGAGTACGCGAGCATACACGGCCAGAGGAAAAAGTCCTTAAAAATTCATGCAACAATATTCATACGAAAGGCAATGAAAGCAAATTATTATACCCCAAAGGAAAAAGTATACGTCAATAGATTCATCGGCAAGATTATATAATTAACGAAATGTCTTGGAATAAGGGTGTGCAACGGGGTGCGTGCCCTCCTAAGGGAGATTCTTATCTTTGGCTAAGTTTTAATTAATTCGTGGACAAGATTATATGATAAAGAAACAGGTTTAACACGATATTCTCTCTGTGAGTGTGTAGATTCGTGCCGAATGGAAGTAAATTTACATAAAACAAAATGAGAAGAAAAAAATTAATGTACTTATAAATGACGTATTCTTATCACTCGATGAGCCGCGATGCCTTCACGGCCAGCTGATGGTTCATGCACTTTATAATTAGTCTTCTTATTGTGTGGATGCTTGGATTGTCTCTTTGGTAAATTCTTGTGTGAGCAGACGCCGGGGGCGTTGTGGGTTTGTGAGGGTGGGGGAGGGTATACGAACGACGGCTGGTTCCTTCTCTCGCTCGGCGTGTCTGACGTTAGCTGACGGTTCTCTCCGCCGCTGGATGATGAGCTGCGTTGGCACGATGCCCGTCCTGGAGATGCTCGGTCGCTCGTGCGCTGGCAAGCTGGCACCCGTGCTAGATGGCGTTGGCAGCGCGACAGCGCGCCCTCTCCGGCTCCAGCTCTCTGGCGATGAACGATGCTTTCGTTCGTTGATGGCAGGCTAGGTCGACGTTTGGCACGTTCCGCCCTCTCTCGCGGATGATGCTGGAATTCTCATCAGCTTAGCTCGAACTGCAGTGGCTCTTGTGAGTCGATGCCCAGAGCGGAATGATTTTCGAGCGATACTTCTTCTGATGGCGCTGAATTCGCACGGCGTAGCATGTCGCTACTCAGCGAGCCTCGCCATCCTGGATGAGTTGCGGATTCTTCTTCTGCTGGCAAGCTTCTCCTGCGTCAGTGGCTGGCTGTTATCTTCGGTAGCTGGTCATCTTCGGTAGCTGATGGTCGCCGTCTTCTGCCACTGGTAGCTGCGATGCAATGTATGGCCCGTGTCCCTCTTTTTATGCCAAAATGTATTTCTCTGCTCGCCTTCTCACAAAGGACCAGAACTTCCTTTGATCTCGCTCTGTGTTGTGGGGGGCGGGGGGGTTGTACGTGTGTCCGTGTGTGTGTGTCATTTATTAAGCCATCTTTGTCTCTCCCTGGCTTGATTACTGTCGCCCTCCTCAAGCCATCTTTTCATCCATGGAACACAGATGCCCCACCTGCAATAAAAGCTCTGTAAGAGTAATTTCCCTCGCTCTGGGTGTTACATTCTTTGCTATCCCGTACTGCGGGAAGACAACGATGGTTGGGAGGCTCTTTTCCTATGGGATACAGTTTATCTTGGTTGTGTAAGTTTGACCTATTTCGCCTCATCTCTTATGGATAACCCTCGGTTTAATACTGCATAATTATAATTTGGTTTATGTTTCCCAAGATTTGTGATTTAACATTATCATCACCACGTATTTCTTAGGGTTTATAAATTTTTGCTCCACCACCTGTATCCTGGGTTTGTGCTGTTTGTTCTCAAGTTATTGTAATTATCTGATATCCCGAGGTTAGAGAATTCATATTGGCTTAGGAATAACCCTGACTGCCAGAATTATTCTTGATGCTTCGGTCAGGTCGTGTAGAAAATTATTAAAGGTGAAAATAACATTGGTATTGAATTAATAAATGAGTAATGATCCACTGATGTAGATTGTGGCCTGGTTTTTAATTGGAGTGAGTGTGAGGATCGATAATGTTAGCTTCATCTTTGGTCGCTAAGTTTTGGAATTTTTACCATTTGTTAGCAGAAGCATGAGTTAACCAAAACGAAACGCCTGTTTGTTATCCTTCGTCCGGGGGGGGGGGGGGGGGGGTGGACGTGTGTGTGTTTTATTTGACTTCATGACTGACCCTGTCCGTTGGTGGGAGGGGAGGGTGTCATTATCTTTGCGAGAGTGACAAGACAGCTGCTCGAAAAGGGGGGGGGGTCCGTTTGTTAGTGCTCCCAGCGACCCCGTGAGTGATTATAAAAAAAAATTGGCAAAATCATTATTAATACAAAAAAATGGAAAAGGCCTATATATCCAACAGGTGCTTGAGCACCACTCCCAAAGCTGCAGCAGAATCACCAAATAATGTTTTGATTTAATTTCAGCTGGCTGAAACCCTGATTTAAACTGAGAATATCTGTGGTGATGGCCCAATGATGATGATAATGATACATTATACGCGGTTCTTTGTCGATATACCGTTGGATAAGCCTCATATGCAGTGATAGTTGTGGGAAAGATTTGGGTGATGGCGGTGTGGGTCGTGGGAGTAGTTTGGGTGAAGGCGGTGTGGGTCCTGGGAGACGTTTGGATGAAGGTGGTGTGGATCGTGGGAGTCATTCGGGAGATCGCGGTGTGTGTCGTGGGGGACGTTTGGGTGATAGTGGTGTGGGTCGTGGGAGGAGTTTGGGTGAAGGCGGTGTGGGTTGTGGGAGACGTTTGTGTGATAGCGGTGTGGGTCCTGGAAGACGTTTGGCTCAAGGCGGTGTGGATCATGGGAGACGTTTGACTGAAGGCAGTGTGGGTCGTTGGAGTCATTTGGGTGATGGCGGTGTGAGTCATGGGAAACGTTTGGGTGAAGGCAGTGTGAGTCGTCGGGGAGGTTTGGCTGAAGGCGGTGTGGGTCGTGGGAGTCATTTTGGTGATAGTGGTGTGGGTCCTGGAAGACGTTTGGGTGAATGCAGTGTGTGTCGTGGGAGTCATTTGGGTGATAGCGGTGTGGGTCATGGGAAACGTTTGGGTGAATGCAGTGTGAGTCGTCGGGGAGGTTTGACTGAAGGCGGTGTGGGTCGTTGGAGTAGTTTGCGTGAAGGCGTTGTGGGTCCTGGAAGACGTTTGGCTGAAGGCGGTGTGGGTAGTGGGAGTCGTTTGGGTAAAGGCAGTGTGGGTCGTGAGAGATGTTTAGCTTAAGGTGGTGTCGGTCCTGGGATACGCTTGGCTGAAGGTGGTGTAGTCCTGAAAGACGTTTAGCTGAAGGCGGTGTGGGTTGCGGGAGACGTTTGTCTGAAAGCGGTGTGGGTCATGGGAGTCTTTAGGGTGAAGGGAGTGCGGGTCGTGAGAAATGTTTGGCTGAAGGTGGTGTGGGTCGTGGGAGTCTTTAGGGTGAAGGGAGTGCGGGTCGTGAGAGATGTTAGGCTGAAGGTGGTGTCGGTCATGGGAGACGTTTGGCCATACTTTACACTAGTCACTGCTGGTCTCGTGAAGGGGGTGGCCCCGTTCGGTCCGGGTATGACTCGCTACTTTTGTTCGCCATGATTGGGAACGGAACTCATATTTTTGCCAGGTAGACTCATAGTGCAGCGTGCTAATGGTTCCCCCGTGGTGTTGGTTTATTTAAACAATAATTGTCTGTCATTAATTCTTCAATGATTGCACTCGACGAGCAATAAACCATCCGCTCTTGCTGACGGCTCATTAGCGATGATGGCGCTGAGCGAATCTCCACAAACGCTTCCCTTCCTTTGGTCAGCGTCTTTGCTTTGTTCAATCTCATTAGACACAATGCATGGGCACATGCCAAAAGACCAAACGTCTTTACGGGGATGCGATTTCAATTTGAATTTAGAGTGCTTTGAAGGTGTGAAGATGCCCCTGGGCGCTGCCTCTTTTTCCCGAATCCCATGGTTAATCTTGTGAGCCCATTAACTCCAATCTAAATTAACACAGTGTGCAATGGGCACATGCCAAAATTCTGGGCAATTGTAATATTTTACTGTTTGGCCATCACGATGGCTTTGCATATTTAAGGCGCGTGCATGGTTTGTCACAGAGTAAACACCTTGCCAATATCTTGCCCTAAGATACAAAGCATGGGAGGCCGACTCAATTCTGGCACATGGCATTGATGTTCAGGAGCTAAATGCCAATGTCGATGTCTGATGACCACTAGAGGGCTTCATGTAGATGACCGTAGAACTGGGGGCAAGTGGAGGGTGGGGGGCGATTTTGCACTGGCTCACCCGCCTGGTTGCTGCCTTCTCTGCTCCTGTGGTTCCTCTTCACGCCTCTGAGTTGTCCTCTCTTGATGAACGAGTGATGACTGCACGCTGGCAGTGGTACATCACGAGTTGAAATCATCATCATAATTATTATGACGACGATGATGACGATATATGAGCAGTTCCACGAATGAGCTCACACTTTCAAAATCCTCGTCGTGCGTATAAAACAATCATCTTCACTACTTCGCACGCATGCCTCCGTTCCTCCCTTAAAATCCGTCTCATCTGCCTAGCCAATCCTGTTATTGCAACACCCTCACCACTCCCCCCCATCCCCATGTACGACCAGGCCTACCCGTACACCTGCACTAGCCCTAACCCTATAACTACACCCTATCAATACCCGCAACCCCTCCTTAACCACTCCCACATATTTCCGAACTGTCATCATAACGACACCACCGTTTTTAATAACCCCAAATTGAGACGCCGGTGCATACCAGCAAAAGTGGTCTGATGCAACCGCTGTCGCAAAGATTCCCTGCAGATTCGTCAATTCGGAATCACACGGCAGAGTTGATTTGCCCAACAAGGGTCTCATCAGTGATCCACCAGTCCAGCTGCCTGGCCTCGACCTCTCAAGGCTCTAGTGGGATTCAGTTGAACCGCTTTCAGTGTGACCAGGGCACAGTGTGTGTGCCGCTCTCGGTGTAACCAGGGCAGGCTGTGTGTGCCGCTCTCGGTGTGAACAGGGCAAGGTGTGTGCGCCGCTCATGGTGTGACCAGGGCACGGAGTGTGTGCCGCTCCTGGTGTGACCAGGGCACGGAGTGTGTGCCGCTTCTGGTGTGACTGGGGAAGGGTGTGTGTGCCGCTCCCTGTGTGACCAGGGCAGCGTGTGTGTGCTGCTCCCTGTGTGACCAGGTCAGGGTGTGTGTGCCGCTCCCTGTGTGACCAGGGAAAGGTGTGTGTGCCGCTCCCTGTGTGACCAGGTCAGGGTGTGTGTGCCGCTCCCAGTGTGAACAGGGCAGGATGTGAGTGCCGCTCATGGTGTGACCAGGGCAGGGTGTGTGTGCCGCTTCTGGTGTGACCGGGGAAGGGTGTGTGTGCCGCTCCCTGTGTGACCAGGGCACAGTGTGTCTGCCGCTCATGGTTTGACCAGGGCAGGGTGTGAGTGCCGCTCCTGGTGTGACCAGGGCACGGAGTGTGTGCCGCTTCTGGTGTGACCAGGGAAGGGTGTGTGTGCCGCTCATGGTTTGACCAGGGCAGGATGTGAATGCCGCTCCCAGTGTAACCACTCTCGGTGTGACCAGGGCAAGGTGTGTGTGCCGCTCCCTGTGTGACCAGGGCAGCGTGTGTGTGCTGCTCCTTGTGTGACCAGGGCATGGGTGTGTGTGCTGCTCCTTGTGTGACCAGGGCAGCATGTGTGTGCCGCTGCCGGTGTGACCAGGTCAGGGTGTGTGTGCCGCTCCCAGTGTGACCAGGGCACGGTGTGTGTGCCGCTCCTGGTATCACCAAGGCAGAGTGTGTGTGCCGCTCCCAGTGTGACCAGGTCAGGGTGTGTGCCGCTCCCGGTGTAACCAGGGCATGGGTGTGTGTGCCGCTCCTGGTGTGACCAGGGCACAGTGTGTGTGCCGCTCCTGGTGTGACCAGGCCAGGATGTATCTGCCGCTCCCTGTGTGACCAGGCCAGGGTGTGTGTGCCGCTCCTGGTGTTACCAGGGCACAGTGTGTGTGCCGCTCCTGGTGTTACCAGGGCACAGTGTGTGTGCCGCTCCCAGTGTGACCAGGTCAGGGTGTGTGCCGCTCCTGGTGTAACCAGGGCATGGGTGTGTGTGCCGCTCTTGGTGTGACCAGGGCACAGTGTGTGTGCCGCTCCTGGTGTTACCAGGGCAGGGTGTGAATGCCGCTCTTGGTGTGACCAGGGCAAGGTGTTTGTGCCGTTCACGGTGTGACCAGGACAGAGTGTGTGTGCCGCTCCTTGTGTCACCAGGAGACCAATGGGCGAACCATCGTCTCCGGTTGTGACGTCCAACATGGCGTCTCGGGCCGTGCTGGTTGTTGTTGCTGCCCTGCACGTACTGGAGGAGGAGGAGGTTGGCTGTCACGTTGCTCTGTGGCTACGTTGGGCTGAGGTCTACTCACACACAACGTATATAACAATGGCAAGGAAATTTGCCGTAACTGCATAACAGTCACGTGTAAAAGCATTCACTAAATAAATAAATGCGGCAGCAAGAATGTTTCCTTGCTACAATACCTTGGCAGGACCCTCTTGAAGAAGATTCGCGATAATCACCGAGTAAACCCGCCTAACAACAATAACAATTCCAAAATAAAAATGTATATTTTTTTCTTATCAAAAAGTGTCTTAGTGAGCTTTACAAATCGTTACGTAAAACGAACTTATAAATGTAACTGAAATAAAATGTGAACACGCAAGCGGTGGGTGTTAATGGACATGGCCAGTTGATGAACTGGACTTGTTTAGTTCAGTACAGCGCTCAATAAACTCCTTTGCCTTGATTTGTTTCTGTGACCTTATACAAATGCGGGCAGTGATCCAAAGAAACAACTTCTGCCGTTTCATTTTTACGCAGCGCTAATGATGCGATCGTGGGTAAGAAACGTCAAACATCTGCTGCGCGCTCTCATGCTCGAGCAGACAAACGTAAAATTAGTGTAAAAAATTGCACGTGAAAAGACACGCGCGCGCGCGCGCACTATTGCACGCGTGTGCCCGCGTACACTCGGACACCATGCACGTGCACTCGCACACAGATGAGCACCCTCGCAGATGTGCACGTGAAATTGCGAGCGCACTAATTGTTGCACGCGCACGTACAAACACACGCACGCACTTTTAAACACAAACGCACATACATGCACACTCGCTTGCACTCACACACGACAAAGATAAAAAAAAACTCGCGTAGCCTTAACAGACTGTTGAGGCAAGTGCTGTTCGTAAGTGCTGATGAAAGCCGGCACGGCATACGCGGATTTGGGTGGCCAGCACCACGCCCACCCGCCTTTGTCTCCCAAGTGGTAATGTTCACCCCATCACAACAGGTAAATATTTGAAACTAAGTCCAGAGGAGGCCCAGGTCTGGTTCAGATAATCGTCACTGGTGTTGGCCGTGAGCAGGAATTAAACTCGGGGGCTGGGTTCAAACTGTGGTGCGCTTACTGCTACAGTTATTCCCTCTTCTTGGTTCTTTCGGTAAAGTCACGTAGAATGGAAATAAAATAATTAAAATAAAACATAATGTGATAATTTCTTTTTTATTTTATTATGTTTTATTTTTATTATTTTATTTCAATTCTACGTGATTTTACCGAAAGAACCAAGAAGATGAATCCCTGCAGTCACGAAAGCTATAAATCGAAAAGTTATTCCCTCGTTATTCGCGAACTGACTGTCCGCGATTTTGGCTATCCTTGAATCGCATCTGGAACTCTACACGACTCCATCAAGAGAGAGAGAGAGAAAGTGATGAGATAAAGTGATGAGATAATTGTCGTGAATTTGATACCTTATTTCAGTATTTATTTCAGGTAATTCATTCAAAATATAGGTTTCCGTAGGCCCATATCATTACTCGAAAAATTTGCCATTCACGAGCATCCCAGGAACGTATCCCTCATGAATAACGTGGGAAAACTGTAGACTATCGCTCCCAACACATGAAACACTACACATACAAGATAATAGTAAACATTACCAAACACTATGTACATAATTAAATAGCAAACAATACTAAACACCTCATATGGAACAGCATAGTAAACAATACGAAACACCCCATAAAGAAGAGAATAGTAAACAATACTAAACACCCCATGTGCTGGCATGCAGAACACTGTAGCTCTGATTTATCTTATCCTTTACCATGAACTGGAAACACATAAAGACCCACCATTCTCACGGATAAATGATTGACCATGATTAGAGATTAAAAGAATAATTCAGGAATCGATTCTCATCTCATTTTTACTGTCTCATTTGTTCTGTCTTTAACTTTATTTTTTAGAGAATTGGATTTTCAATACGATCCGGGCCACTTGATGGGATAAAAAAACACACCCAAAAACCCCACTGAGATTCGTGTGTACAATCCGAGTCTGCGAAGAGATAACACTCAGCCTGGTCGATAATTATCAAGGGCTCCGGTTTTTTTACCGTCGACATTTTTGAGTAAAATTCATGACCAAGGGCGCGATAAATAAGACGATCATTCACGGAAAGGTCACGGAATAGGTTGTTGGCACCCCCGGCAAGAATAACTTCTATTAATGTTTTTTAAATACGTTTATTTAAAATAAAATAAAAAAATATATCTCTAAACAACCATTTAAAAGTTCAAAAAGTTATGCCAATAAAAGTAATTGTATTAGTTTTTTGTTGGCTTTTAGAATCGATCCGGAGGGTCGATTTAAACAGAAATTAAATAATGGGGCTCTAAAACTGGCACCATCCCAGAAAAACACATTTTGAATTTTCAGCGTGTAACCTCCTGCATTTTCCAAAGGAAATAAAGTATGGGGCAAATTCAATGTATTTGTAAAGCAATTTCCAAGATTTCAATTTGCGATTTGAACTCGTTATTTTCCTTCACCAGTGTACTCCGTTCCAAAATTATAAACGTGTCCGTAACAATAATAATGATTAATTATCCATAAAATAGTTTTTTGGGTGAGATCGCGTAAATATATAAATGTGTCGTTAATATCCGCCACCACCCGACACAGCCAACTAGTAAGGGTTGTCACGTAAACAGAACGTGGCCAATTCGTCACTAGTACAGCACACCGGTGCGTTGGAGAGCCAAGTCACAACATTTACAATCTGAGTACGACGTTTCGCCAGAAATTTCAACTAGCTTCATCAGGCAACAGCCAGATTTGTGAAGTCCACCTGTTTCGTTCCTTATGTAGAGGCGTAGATGTGGTGACCACATTTCTGCACTCTTGCACAATGTTGGGGTGGTGAAACGTCGTACTCA
This sequence comes from Petromyzon marinus, assembly GCF_048934315.1. NCBI lineage: Eukaryota > Metazoa > Chordata > Hyperoartia > Petromyzontiformes > Petromyzontidae > Petromyzon > Petromyzon marinus. The sequence goes on along the minus strand of NC_133710.1, from coordinate 8,018,332 downwards.
GATTGTAAATGTTGTGGCTTGGCTCTCCAACACACCGGTGTGCTGTACTAGTGACGAATTGGCCACGTTCTGTTTACGTGACAGCCCTTACTAGTTGGCTGTGTCGGGTGGTGGCGGGTTTTAACGACACATTTATATATTTACGTGATCTAACCCAACAACCTCTATTATGGATGATATTGGTCGCGAAAGCCTACGTGTTAAAATGATCAATTCAATATTAATAAAATATTATTGTGGCTCTATTTTCACGAGGGTCCTGCATTGGGGACGTTTGGCCAATACACACGTGAGGGGAAACCAGAGTGTCCGGAGAAAATCCATAAAAAGTAAGGGGGTCAACACTGCAATCTCCACACAGATGGATTCAATAATCCATTGCTGTACTGCCGTCTCCTGATAACTGCATCACAACCCAAGCCTACTCAACCGCTGGCATTCCCAAGCAGTCTCCCTTCCGAGGGCTAACCAAGCACAGCCCTGCTTCCGGAATCTCACCAAATTGGCCTCCTTGAGGATGATGTGGTCACGTGCTTTGTGTATCCTGTGACGTGCCATCAGGCCCTTTGCTGGTACACCTTGCCAGGCGCAGGCGATATCACTGGCCCTTGGTGGTGGTCGACAGCTGTTGTTGCTGTCTCATTGGTATGCAGGTTCCCTTTTTTTATTGCTCAGCATGAACGATGATGATGATGATGGCTTTGCATGCACAGATGTTATTATTCATTTATTGCCCCGAGATACTGAAGAACCGTATCACTTCGTCGAGGGACGAACAATAACCCCGCAATCAACTTCACAGACAACAAGTGCGGAATGACAAAACAGGCCACAGTATACACAATCCGCGCTGTGCATGGGCAAATAATAAATGAATGGCCTTTGTTTTTTGGCCGTGTGTTGGATTGTGAAAAAAAACATTTGCGCAGCTTTCATTGTTTCCATGCGCATTTGACGTCGCGCGTCAAATGCGGCATTTCGCGGCGCACTCCACGTCATTTCACAAACTCAGGCAACGCATTTCGCAAAAGATAGGACCTCTGTCCGTTCGCACGCGACGCCCCCAACCCCCAACACGGCAAAGTGTTGTGGCGGAGCCTCGGGAAGGGCTGGGCAAATCCATCTCTGCCTGCCGTTAATTTAATTGAATCTATGCGGCGAGTATTCTTGAAAAGGTGAAAATTTGTTAATCACCCTCAAGCTAAAGTTAATCGTTATAGCTGCTATGATCTTCTTTTTAGTTCCGTTAACGTATACATTACTCGGACGGGGCTACTGCCAGTCCCCACCACGTATGGCATTTTGCGAGCTGAAAATGTCAGGCAAATTCGCTGAGGGGGGTTGAAAGTCTGTCCTCTCTGCCACTCTGGCCCTCCAGCACCCCAAAGGCTGACTTCTTCTAATAGTCACCAATCTCCATCAATTAATCGTTTGCTGCATTCCACGCCATCGTGAAATGAGAGCCTATTTTGTCACGCTCAGATGTGCACGGGCGATCGTTCAGCGAAAAAAAATTATTCCCCCCCACCCACCCCCGGCACCATAGCCAACTTTTTTACTCGTGACTTTTGCGGCATCAGGGCCATTTCCGGAAGAAGAAATAAAATACAGGCAACTAATTTAGTTTAGTCCTGTCCATCAAATGAGACTTGCGTGTAATTTTCAATAGCTTCAGAAAAAAAAGTCACCGCGAATCAAGTCCTGTGAAGTGTGCCATTTTCATATAAGCTATTACTGGACAAGAACATGCGTGCCCAACGGCATTTGCACATTGTGTGCACGTATTTTATTTTTTTGGTGGGCATTTCATGGCTGATTTTATAAATGTCCTTTTGAATTATCTCTCAGTTAACGGAGGCTCACGTCAATCAGGCAATGGCTTTGGATTATGATGACGCACTGATTAATATTATTATCGAACCAATTAACAGGATATTTCAAAGAGATAAAAAAACAGAATGCCTCTTTACACTGTCATGAGTAGTTTGCAAGCCATTTGTCATCTGACTTAATTGTAAATAATATCCCTAAGAACCGGCACAGGCTGCTCAACCCAATAATCATAGACACATTATGCATTGTTGTAGAGCATTAATGGTAAAATAATATATAAACGGAACTCCATTCAGTGTCTCCACGTAAAAAAAAACAGTTTACACATTTTATGGTTCGTAGTCCTATTGACTTTTCAGGCCAATATTATCCAGTTTTTTTTTGGCAAGAAATCTCTGGACCAGTTTTCACATTCTGGCAGTGGCTTCTGGTGTGGTGGTGCCAGGCCATAGAAATGCAGAAAATGCAATTGGAAAATTATGGAGTGATAAGAGGGGGGGGGAAGGGGTAGCCTTGGACTCAGTTTCGATTCCCAGTCATGAACTGTGAAATTCCTGAACTGGTTCTGCCCCACCTTTTCAATGCACACTGACCAGCGCAATGAAGTATGGTCAAACAACCATGCCCCCTCCCCCCGCACGCCCAAGCAGTGGGTCGATAAACGGTTGTAATTAATATCTTTATAGGTTATGTACAACAAGTTCGTTTAACAACAGGAGATGTCTGTCGGGGGGATGTAACTAGAATACATAGGAGAATACGTGGACCTAGTGCAGCTATACTCTTTGATTCTTTCGGTAAAGTCACGTAGGTATTAAATAAAATAAAGTAAATCACGACGTTTTACTTTATTTTATTGTATACCTACGTGACTTTACCGAAATAACCACCTGATAATGGCCGCTTGTGTTGCGCCCGAAACGTCGTGATTTACTTCATTTTAATTTTTTACCGAAAGAACCAAAGAGTATGGATTCTGGCAGTCACGAAAGCTTCAAATAGCTAGTGCAGCTAATGAAGGTGGTCCTGGATCAATACGGTTAAATAAAAAAAGTGGATGACAGTAGGTTGGAAAACGCGAGCAGTCACGAACCGCAAACACCATCGCACATCACAGGATTCACGGATGCTTGGAATGCACGGTATTGTATTTCTGCTGTGTGATTTCTAACGAATGGAAATGTAGTTTCCCCCTTTCATTTCCTACCAATTTGATGGATATTTGAATGAGCACAACGACTCACCACTGGTTGAGTAATCCGTAACTGGCCTTGGGCCTTCACCAACCCGCACTGACTGGCGTGGTGAAGTATGGTAAAGCAACAACACAGTGTTGGGAAGCCTTAGCAACGTACTGTACATTCATGTTGTAAACTTTCTTTTTTACTTACGACTTAAGCGGCAAAGAAATCACACAAACTGATTGGACTAAAAATGGTCTATGAACTAGAGATTGCAGAATACTGTCATGGGAGGACAAAAACGTGCACTTTTATTTGCTCGTGGCAGCAGTTTCAAATGCAAAAAATACTCAGCCTATTGACGATTCAATAGCAGATTGCTGTAAAATTGTGCGGCAATTACCGTGCACGTTCTTGTGCTTGCGGTAAAAGAGCGTGGTGGAGTGCAAGCCCATTTCCTGTGAAAGGGCCCCCAAAATTGTGGATAAACGAAAATGCTCGCGTTTGGCTGCACGCTGCTTGGCAGGCGAGCAGGGATTGTGAATACGAGTGGCACTCCCCTCCACTGAAGCATTGTTTTTGTGGCCACCGGGGAAACTTACTGCCAGGATTTTTTTCTAACCTATCTGGGCCAGAGAGCCATCACGCAAACTCCGGGCATGCAGTAGCAGGAACAGCAGCGGCGGTTTTTGGCTGGCCATCGAGCAAAAACGGTCACGGCATCGTGCGCTTTCAGATGCGCTTCTGAGGCCGTCTGGGACGCTCTTCCTTCCAATATTAGGAAGCCACTGAAGGCCTGCACTTCTACATAATCTAGATTGAAAACTCATTTATTTAGAACCGCTTTTTGCGTTTAGTTTGTTGTCCTTCCCCTAAAACCTCCGATTAGCATGGTTGGCTACGTGCAATGCAAAATAAGTTCAACATACATGCATACCACTACCACAAGCGGGCCTCACCAGGGATTTACTAAGCCGGTCCGGTACGGCTCAGGAAGATCCACGTTGTGCTTCCACCGCAGGAGTGGTGCCATGTGTCTCACGCGACGGGCATTGACCCTGTTGCTAACCCCATCCCTTGCCCCGCTTGGCCCTGAACCAGATTCAGACATCATGAGTAGTCAGATAATTCACGGTTAGTTCTGGCTCGGCTCGGCAATCAACTAGAGGGCAACTGCGCATGCTGTGAAGGCCCCGTCGCTGACTCGGCTCAGATATGCCAGTGGAAAATGGTGGAGAAACACGAGGACAGAGAGGCGCAATTAGATAGGCGGGAGTGAGAGAGGTGAGGAATCGGGATGCAAAGAGGGACTCGAGGAGGGAGAGAGTGGAGGGATTCGAAGTCAGAGATACGAGAAGACAGAGATGGAAAGAGGTACAGGGTGTGAGAGAAACATGAGGGGAGGGACACGTGGAAAGAAAGACATGCATAGCAGAGGTTTATTGGTCAGATCACGAAAATATAAATGTGTCGTTAAACCTGCCACCACCCGACACAGCCGAGTAGAAAGGTTTGTCACGTGAACGAAAGGTGCCACTTTGTTCCTAGTTCAGCACACCGGTGTGTTGGAGAGTAAACCCACTTTTACAATGCGAGTATAACGTTGATGATGCTAGTTGTAATTGATGATGCTCGATTATGCTAGTTGTAATTACTGGCGAAACGTCGTACTCGATTGTAAACATTGTGGGTTTACTCTCCAACACACCGGTGTGCTGTACTAGTGTAGAGGAGAGAAATATGCGGTGCACACAGTTAAGCGGGTGCAAAGGAGGGCAAACAGGTGTGCGTGTTGCAACATTAGGTTTGCACAGACAAACCGCCAGTAATTAAGGGGAGAAGCGGGTGCAACCGAGGGCGAGGTTGGCGCCTAGGAGACGGGAGATGGGGAATAATAGCCATTTCCTACACTTTTGAGGCATAAGCAATTAAGAAATAACACTTATTACCAAGGAACAAAAAATAAATGTGTTACAGAGTGTTATTAATGAAGTGGATTATTAACTTTGCTGTTGTGTCCTGGTCACAAAAGCAAAATTTGTGGGGAATAATAGCCATTGTCTGTACTTTTAAGCAATTAGAAAATAACAGTACCCAGGAACAAAAATCGCGTTAATGGAGTGGCAGCACGTACACCGGGGAGATGGAGCGATGGCATCGGTGCATGTGCAAGGTGCTGGACGGATTGTTGTGTCGCAGGAAACTGAGAGGTGGCGGTGGTTTGGATGGTCTTCATCCAGCAGTGGATAGATGATGGCGACAGCCTGGCCTGCTTGACCGTTCACGACGGGCGTGGGAACTGTGAGCCACCGTTTGAGAGACATTTCGTTCATACTCTTAGGTTCTTTTGGTAAAGTCACGTAGTTAAGTTTGATATCGAAGCTTCCTTGTCACATTTATTTTCTCTCTCTCTCACCCAAGCCACACAACTCAGGCATAATTTCAAGCGATGGATGCAAAATTGAGCAATCTTTGGAAGGATGTTGATCAACCAGGTAAAGTGTTAACTGTTGTGTTAGCCGACTCTCTGAGTTGCATTACATTTCTACATTTTGTTAAGTTTGATATCGAAGCTTCCTTTTCACATTTCTTTTCTCTCTCTCACCCAAGCCCTCTTTGGATTTTATCCCCACCCTCTCTCACCTTTACGGCCTCCCAACCTCCCCCTCTATATAATGCCTCGTCACAGAGGCATGTTTCTCTCTTTCACCCGAGGACGATCGCTTGTTGCTGCGATCGAAACGTCGTGATTTTCTTTTTTGCTATCTACGTGATTTTGCCGAAAGAACCTAAGAGCATTTCGTTGATAGTTCGCTAAAAAATGTGCTCTGTTGGGACGAAAATAAATTTCCGTTATTTACGGTGTAGTCTGTGTTTTTTTTAAGCATGTGATTTAAGCCTGCAGAAGGGACTTCGTGTGCTGTGCGTAAAATAAAATGCGCGAGAAAATCGTAATTACAATCGTATAGCCCGAGGCTATTGCGCAGAAACAGCATGCACGCTGTGCCCTTTGTTACCGGCAAGTACACTGCGAGTGCGTACGGGCATGATCGTAATGACTCTACTCCTCCTATGTTATGTTGTGCACGTGGCAGTCAAACTGATATGGGGATGCCGCCGTGGTGAAGTGGTGAGCAGCACCATGGACTTTAAAGCACGAGAGGTCGCTAAAGTCGGTCTGCCCGGTGGGACGGTTTAGAACTGTACTGCAGCCTTGCACCCCTTTGGTTCTCATTCGTAAACCAAATGTTTCGTGTTCGTAAATAAGTTTGATGAAACAAAGTGATTGTGTTTACGGGCCCGTGCTTCATTTGCGTTTTCGATTATTTACCTTCTGCAGAAATCTGGCCATGTCTCGCACCCCCCAGAAAGGGAAACTCGCAACCCCAGGTTGAGAACCACTTGTTTAAACAATGGGCAGGTTTAAAAAAAAATAATATCCTCCCCCAATCTATCCAGCAGAATAAACTTGTACAAGACGCCCAACCAACAAAGGTTAAAGTAGGCCAGACCACTTTGTTGAGGGGCTCTCAGGAGGCTTCCTCTTGCTAGAGGCCCTTTCGCCTGCAGCGGCAACGTCAGAAAACTACTATTTAAACTGTGTATGTGTGTGCTGCGGAGAAGGGCCATTGCACTAAACGTTGCCCAATGTATACGTGTCGTTTTAAGGCCACAGTGTTCGTGACGAATGTGTTGATTGTTTTTGTTTGTTACGTGTGTGTGTGTGACAGCTGATATGTGAATACAAGTAAATGTTTAATGAAAAAAAATACTTCCAACTTTTTTCAAAATAATATTTTTGTTTTTAATTAGCTACTTTACAAATACATGACATCAAAAATAAAAAATAAAACTATCAAACTAAACTATGTTTTATTTTACCAGGTAAGGCCACTGTGTTATTTAGGGGTTTCTTTTTTTCAGAAGGGACCTGGCTATCACAAATGATAGCTCAACGAAGTGGCTAATGAATGTATGAACATTTACAGCAGCCAAATAGTCTAAACGCATGTTTCTAAATGTAGAGTGAAAAAAAGACCGGAGGACCCGCAAATAAAATCCACGTGACCAACAGACGTCAGGGTCGGGATATAACTCACCACCTCCTGTATACCGGGCGAGGTAGTTAATATCTAAGAGTTTCAGTGTTATTCCCAGTATACCACGCGAGGTAGTTAACATCTAGGAGTTTCAGTGTCATTCCCAGTATACCATACATAGGTAGTTAACATATCACCGTATTTGTAGGGCCACCAACTTTACTTACAGTATGTCCAGTCAAGCTGATATTTGTTAATTCTTAGAACTGGAATATAGCCAATTCAAAAGAAAATTGTAATGTAACCTCATGAGGTTTGTGTGTGTGCGGCCATTGGTGACCAATTGCGGATATATTCTAAATGAACATTGTAAATCCTGGGTAACAATGGCTCCAGCAGACAACACAAGAACCGCCGATTACACACGCGTTTCTCGTAATGTCTGTCTAATGAGATTGTCTAGACGATTGAAGGCCCTTACACACATCTTCAGGCAAGGCCTGGATCGGTAGAAATATGTAATAAATAAGACATGTGCTATAAAGTAAGAAAATTAAATAAAAAATGTTAACCGTGTTCACAATGTTAAAAACAGAGGGTAATTTATAACTGAATTGAATTCTAAACGACAACTATCCTCGCTATACAGCTAATTCTCGGAGCTCTCGAACCCATGAACTCTCTTCTCTCCAGTCCTAAACACGCAATTCTAAAGCTCATTAAGCACTGCGGAACACTTGTGTGTAAAATAAACTCAAGACTATACGCACGTGTTTATATTTTCCTGCTGTTTTTTTTGTTTGTTTTCACCGCACAGGATAACACGCGACGAAATGCCTGCGGATATTACAAACGTGGGAGTTCAACTGATCCTGGGAGTGCTCTGTCCTAACAGGATGGCACGTGGCACACGACGAACGACCATCGCTTGCGGGAACCGAACAAATCCCATCGCGTGAGCATCACTCTTTCACGCGCCGTTGGTCCTCATTAGGCACCATGTTAATGTCCCTCTGTGAAGACACTTTTGTAATTTGTGTATATATGTACATCGCCGCACTCGCCTGAAATGTATTCCGCTGGCAGACATCCGCTCGGGTAATGTAAATACAGACTCTCGCACACAGCTGGTTTTCGAGAGCTTCCAGACACCCATGGGGACAGGTTAAAACAGCAGTGAGGACCAACTAAATCAACAAGCATTTGTGTTAAAAAAAAAAACAGCGGCGGGCATTTTGAGTCCGTCCACTCTTCAGATCGAGCCAACCAACGGATGAGTGGTTGTATTTTATTATTGTACCGTGGCAAACAACTGCAACCATGATTTTCAAAGAGGCTTTGGTGTGTAAATTCCATTTGCGCATTTTGCGTTCGGTAACAAAAAAATGCGTTGCGCTAATGTGAACGACGGTTTGGTAATTGACTTCCTGTTGTCAGGCACCGAAGCCCTTGGGTTCGTGCACCTATAATGTTGCGTGTGAATCTTCGTGAGCCACAGTTCACTCAAAAGGCTTCTCGATGCCAATGAATACGCGTGCATTTATCCGATTGATTTTAAGATTCAGCTTTGATATTGACACACAATTCATTTAATGTGCAAAAAGTGTACGAGATGGAATACGATTTGATGTTCGCGATTTCATTATCTTCTTTTCTTGCATTGGTTATTGTTAACGGCGAATGGAACATTTACATTGCACTTAATTTAGTGTGGGTTGATACCAATGCACCGCTGAATGATGAAGGCCGAAGTCTTCTCCATACTATGTTAGTTGTTGTGGGGGTTGTTTGACCATGCTTCACCACCGCTTGTAATCGTGTGTTGGTGAAGGGGAGCAGGGCAGTAGGGGCGGACCGGTTCAGACATCAACCACTAATGTTTGTCGTGTTGGGCCATACATGGCAGGTAGTTGTATGCATAGTGCAGAGCACTCAGCATTACACTACTACTATCCCATTAAAATATATATTTTTATAAAAATTAATTAAACTCATTCAGTACTGTGGAGGGCCGTGGGTAAACTAAAATGTTATATATTTACTGTTAAGTGCTATGCAGAATTGCTGATATTACATAAATGATACACATGCTACTTTTATATTAAATCATAAGACGATGTCCGAATGTAACCATGTGTGCCGTAAAACGCAGTGATTCTCTTTGCGACTTGACAAGGAATGCACTTCAATTTAAAAAAAAAACAGCGTGGGTTTATATAGCGCCTCAATGCGGCCACATCTCGAGAGGCTGTACAGAGAGATGGAAAACATTTATTTATTTTCAAAGGGAGTCATGGGTCGGGGCAAGGGAGTTCCAGACATCGAGGGCAGCAGAGGAGACTGAGAGGCTTGAGTGAAGGTTAAATGAAGATTGATGCCACAACAAAAATAAATCTTCGTTGCTGGAACACAAACCCAGACCCCTGGGTTTTATCTTACACAAAAGCTCATAGTCTACCCTAAACCGAATCCGCACAAACCATAGCAGTAGATGCGGACACCTGATGCAAAAATGGAAAATTAAAAAATCTCCAATAATGTGCGATTGTGGCAATCCAGAACAGACCGTACAGCGTATAACGACGGAATGGCCCGATACACAAATACGAAGGAGCCATTAACGCCATACACTCTGCTGCTCCTGACGCGGTTGTCTGAGCTTAACCACCTGAATGACATTTTAGTCGTTGCTCTGCATCTGCATCAGCCATACGAAAGAAAGAAGTTGTGTGGATAGAGTCGAGTTAGATGATTGGGGAGAGGCAGGCAAGGGCGGGTCCCATGGAGGATGTTGAAGACGGTGAGAGCGATCTTGAAATCGATCCGGGGTTGGATTGGATGCCAGTGGAGGGATTGGAGCATTGGGGAGACGCTATGTCACTGGCAGGCGAGGAGTCTGGCAGTGGCGTTTTAGATCATGAGTCGTGTGGAAAATGAGGGATGTGGGGAGGTGAGGGATGCGGGGAGGTGGGGAGGTGAGGAATGCGGGGAGGTGAGGGATGTGGGGAGGTGAGGGATGTGGGGAGGTGGGGAGGTGAGGGATGTGGGGAGGTGAGGGATGCGGGGAGGTGGGGAGGTGAGGAATGTGGGGAGGTGAGGAATGCGGGGAGGTGAGGGATGTGGGGAGGTGAGGGGCACAAGGAGGTACGGGGTGCAGGTAGGGAGAGAGGTGGGGAGTTGAGGGGTACTGGTCGGTGAGGGGTCTGTGGAGGTAGCAGAGGAGAGCGTTGCGAGGCACGCACGAGGTTATCGGCGGCAGCCCGGGCGAGTTAATAGCTGCACGCAGAAGATGTTACGAAGAGGTGAGTAACGTGGGACGACAACTAGAGCTCACGATCAGTGACAACCCTGAGGTTCTGCAACACTCGTCGCCAGCGCAACGTCGCAGATTTGGTGCACACTCAAAGCCGGAGCTTTCAATGCGAGTCGATGTTTTGCCGTGCAGGAGTATTTCTCCTGTTCCCAGCATACAGCAGAGGGAAGTTAGACTCGATCCAGAATGAGACCACGTCAAGTCACCTCCGATTATCATGGTTGACTATGTACGGTGCGATAGAAGTTGAACATCATAAGTATGCACAATGCAGGATGCGAGAGTTATAAACCCTTCGGTTGGGCTCGTGGGGCCAATGGTGACATTAATAATGGTGACACCACATTAGTGACATCAATAGTCACATTGACATCAATGGTGACATTGTCATCAATGGTAACATCACATTGGTGGCACAGATGGTGAGATCACATTGACATCCATGGTCACCATCAATGACGGTGACATCGATGATGGGTGACAATGTCACATCAATGGTGACAGGATGCGGCTGGGCACTTGGAGTCAGCGGTGACACGGAGATGGGCGTCATCAGCGTAGAAATGATGGTCGACATTACGACTGGAGATTATTATTTTTTTTGCACAAAGGGGAGGAGATGCATTGTGGGTGATCAGGTGGCCAAGCATGGAAACTTGCGGGGCACGGCGGTAGTGCATTGAGTCCACGAGGTCCCAGACCAGATATCTCGCTTGTCAGTACCACGTGGTGTGGCAGCAACGTGTTCGCGGTTACGATGTCTTCATGCGTGTCAAGGCAAACAGCAGGTGAAGTAACCACTTGACTCGAGTGGGGTCTACAGCTGGTGCATTCGCGTTGGCCGTACAAATACATCGGTGCGCCTGAAGTTTTTTGCGACCTCGGGTGGTTGCAGGTTTCCGCCACCTGGCCCCCTGCAATTAAAAGGATCGCTGAGAGGAAGAAAAAAAACAACACTTTCTAGAAGGTGCGGGTTTGAGAGGTAAGGGGGTGAAACCTAGGATTAAATCTTGCACCAGATACGCTACATAATCATCAAAACTCAACACAGCCGTCAACAACATCCCCTTAAATATATAAATAGGCGACGTGTTTGGCAGTGGACCTTCGAATCTTAATTGGTATAGCAGCGCCTCATTCCAAACAGCCTTACGGCAATTATACAATTATGCCATACGACGAAAGTGGTTGAGATAAAGAGTGAGGCTGTTATTGTGGCGTAGTTAAGGTGACAGGAGGGCAGGTGGGAGTGGTTAAGGAGGGGTTGGGGTAGTGATAGGGGTCGTGATAGGGGTCGGAGCAGTGGTTGGGGTAGTGATAGGGGTAGGGAGCAGTGATAGGGTTAGGGGTAGTGCTAGTGGTTAGTTTAGAGGTAGGGATTAGGGTAGTGGTAGGGGTTGGAGTAGTGAGAGGGGTTGGGGTAGTGAGAGGTGTTGGGGTAGTGGTAGGGGTTGGGGTAGTGATAGGGGTTGGGGTAGTGATAGGGGTTGGGGTAGTGATAAGGGTTGGGGTAGTGAGAGGGGTTGGGGTAGTGAGAGGGGTTGGGGTAGTGATAGGGGTTGGGGTAGTGAGAGGTGTTGGGGTAGTAGTAGGGGTTGGGGTAGTGAGAGGGGTTGGGGTAGTGGTAGGGGTTGGGGTAGTAGTAGGGGTTGGGGTAGTAGTAGGGGTTGGGGTAGTGAGAGGTGTTGGGGTAGTAGTAGGGGTTGGGGTAGTGAGAGGTGTTGGGGTAGTGGTAGGTTGGGGTAGTGATAGGGGTTGGGGTAGTGAGAGGGATTGGGGTAGGGGTTGGGGTAGTGGTAGGTGTTGGGGTAGTGAGAGGTGTTGGGGTAGTGGTAGGTTGGGGTAGTGGTTGGGGTAGTGGTAGGGGTTGGGGTAGTAGTAGGGGTTGGGGTAGTAGTAGGGGTTGGGGTAGTGAGAGGTGTTGGGGTAGTGGTAGGTTGGGGTAGTGGTAGGGGTTGGGGTAGTGAGAGGGATTGGGGTAGGGGTTGGGGTAGTGGTAGGTGTTGGGGTAGTGAGAGGGGTTAAGGTAGTGTAGGGGCTGAGGTAGTGATGTTGGTGCTGCTGCCAAAGCAAGGCAGCAGCAAAGCCACCAATATCCTTGCTCCGTGGTCAGGGAAGCGCGCTCAAGAAGGATGGAGAGATCAAGGGTAGACCTGGACGGGAGGCTTTGCAGGGCATTAGATTCACAGGGGGGAAACATCGTTTGGTTGTATGTCGGGGTTTTTGATGCGCTGCAATTTCTGTTTTTTTTTTGCGTGTTGTACAGAACTCACCACGTGGTTGATGTGCATGCACGTAAGTTGAACTTCTTTCGCACACCGTGCACAGACAACCGTGCTCATCGGAGGTGAGGGGGAAGGACAACAAACTGAAGACACACACACACGGAAATAAGTTCTCGAGAAATGAGTTTTGAACGTGTGAAAAACCGCGAAGGAGACCCAACTGAATGTTTCAAGCGGAGCTGCATGATAGACAATCAAAGGAAACCGACTACTTTTGTTTGGTCAACATAAAAACACAGCGACACCCACCTTACACCAAGACGCTCCACTACATCGTCGTCAAACCTAACGCCTCCCTCCACCGCCATCTCATCCCATGCACCCCATGCCACCACAAACAGAGGTCGCCTTCCTCGTCAAACATGTCGAGCGTGCGTGTTGTGACAGCAACACTTGAGGGGACGCAACTACTGTGTCATCTTCACCGTGCGAGCGTTGATGTGGCATTACTTTTCTTGTTGTTGTTGTTGATGCTATTGTTGTTGTTCCTGAGCCTTGGGCATTTCTTCAGAATCTTATGAACGTTGATTTCTTCTTCTTCTTCTTCTTCCTCTTCTTCTTCTTCTTCATCTTCCTCTTCTTCCTCTTCTTCCTCTTCTTCCTCTTCTTCTTCTTCTTCATCTTCCTCTTCTTCCTCTTCTTCCTCTTCTTCCTCTTCTTCTTCTTCTCATGCTCCGCGTGCCCTTTTGGGTGAGCGGTCTAAGTTCGGGATTGTCCGCGGCATTTAAAGCAACGCTGGCGAGATGGTATCGCCCTGGCATGTCAAGCAGGTCCGGATTAAGGCACGGGGGGCTCTAGGGGCTGCAGCCCAGCTGCCCTCCGCCAGCTGGAGGGCCTCCAGAGATTAAGTGAAAAGTTATTTCAATTGTGAATGCTGAATTTTATTTGTAGTTCGCCTTGTAAAAATACATTATTTTTTCTTTAACTTTTGCAAATATCACTGGGGGCCTCACAGTACATGTAGCCCAGGGGCCTACAAAATCTTAATCCGGCACTGCTAGCATGCAGGAGGGCGTGGGTTCGATCCCGGCACTGACGCCTGCTGTATATTTGGAGTTTTCGTGTCTCTCTCCCCGTGGTCGCGTGAATTTTATTTTCCTCCGGGTCCTCCGGTTTTTCCACCTCCACATTTTGAAACAACATCACGCGTTTCGAGCAATTCGGCTGCTATACATTCGACGCGACGGTAAGGTACTTCGCTGAGCGAATTATTTGTGACCAGGTCGCTTCTGGAAAGCAAAAAAATAGAGCGAACAGCTCCAATGGGCTTTACCTGGTAAGATACAAAAAACAGTTTTTAGTTGTTTTTAGTCAAGCCCTGCCCGTCGTTGGCAAGTCGGCCCGTGCCCATCCTCCTTGGAGGAGTGGCTTTGAACTCGGGAGTTGCTGCTGGAATGACCTCGCCGGCAGACATAGCCTTTCGTGTGTTAATAGTCTGGGAAGATCCCCGGTTTCGCCACGTTTTTTTTATTTAGCCCCCTAGCAACCAACACAAGCGGATATTTTATTTATATCTCTGTTTGCCCGCAGGCACCCTTTCAACACTTCCACACGGAAAAAGAAATGGCACTTATCCATCATTTATTCGCACGGGGCAATCAAAGGGGATGCTACCTTTGTTACCTTTTAATGTGCTGCGTGCGTGTGTGCTACTGCCTGCACTTGTGTTTGTGACGGGATGTGTGTGTGTGTGTCATCTCAGTCAGTCGACCCGTGGCACCTGGGTCTGCCCCGTGACCTCCTGCCAGCGGGCGTTCGACACTTCACGTGGCCTCAGGGTGCACATAGCCTGGCACAAGCGTCGTGGTGACGTCACCGCCACTTAGTGGCGAATGGCGGTTGTTGTTGTTGTTGTGTGTGTTAACTCAGCCTAAAATGAGTACCTGGTGCGGCGCGTAAACATCGCCACTAGGGAGACAAAGGCGGCCGGGTGTGGTGCTGGTCACCCACCCACTCGTGTGCCGTTCCGGCCTTCATAGGTGCTCGCTAACAGCACTTGCCCCTACAGTCTGTTGAGGCTATACGGGGGGTCTTTATCTTTGTTGGCACAGGGGGCACAGGAGGTGCATCGGCCATTCATCTCAATCAGTCGACCCATGGCACCTGCTGGGTCTGTCCCGTGACCTCCTGCCAGTGGGCGTTCGACACTTCACGTGGCCTTAACGTGCACATAGCCTGGCACAATCGCCGTGGTGGCGTCACCGCCACTTAGTGGCGAGTGGCTGTTGTTGTTGTTGTGTGTGTCGCGTGTGCTGCGAGGGTGGCACAATGGTTAGCGCACTGCGTTACGAACCCAGGTGTGCGAGTTGGATTCCTGTGCCATGGCAAACGTCAGTGGTGAGTGACAACGGGACTTTGTTCTGGGCCCCTCTCAGTGGAGTGTGTAAACATCAGTGCTGGAGAGACAAAGGTGGCTGGGCATGGAACTAGCCACACCCACCCCCATGTGCGCTGTGGCGTCTGTATAGGTGCTGACGAACAGCACTCGTCTCAACAGTTCGTGTAGGCTATAGAGCAGTGTTTCTTCTTAACCTGGGGTACACGCACCCGCTGGGAGTGTGAGATGCCCTTTCTGGGGGTGCGAGGCATGGCCAGATAATTTTAGAAGGTAAAATAATCGAAAACACAAATTAAGCACTGGGCACGTATAAGTACAACTACTTTGTTTCATCAAACCCGTATGCATGTATTAACATTATACATTTTTAACGACTGAGAACCAAAGGGGTGCAGGGCTGCAACAAAGGTTAGGAACCGCTGCTAGAGATGGATCTTCGTCTCTGTGTCGGGAGAGATAGTGCAGTGGGTGGCGCACTGCGCGATGAACTCGTCGGCCAGAGTTCATTCCCTGCCCACGGATAACATCGGTGGTGAATAATAATATCAGAAACAGAACCGGTCCTGAGCCTCCCTTAGGTGAACTCAACCTTAAATGAGTACCGGATGCGGTGTGTTAACATCAGCACATGGCGCTGACAACACTCTTGCACCATACAACACCTTAAACAATAGGTGCTCACTAACGGCACTTGACCGAAACACGATGAAGCTACACAGGGGATCTTTGAGGTTTTCAAACCTCTGCCAGCTCTTATTTCAAATCTCTGGATCTATCTAAAATAAAATAAAAGCACATTCCTAAATTGGGATTATGCATCCAATGCATCGTCCCCAAATGTAATGCAGCTCTGAGACCCCCCCCCCGCCCCCCCCCCCCCCCCCCCAGTGTACAGGGTGCGATTTCAAACACAAATCATTGTCATTGTTACTGAGCGGGATGCATGAACATTGTGCCTTTTTTTCTTGTTCCGTGTGGCTAGTGTAGACGCAGAGGCGACAGCTACAATTTCACATTCGGGTGGTCAGGCCCAGCCAACCGCGTCAGGAGCAGTGGAGTGTTACCGCTGTGACGTCTCCTTCGTCATTGGTCGATCGTTAAATTGTCGTACGGTCTGATCCGGATGACCACAGTCGCACTCTACTGGAGAGTTTTTAATGTTTTCTTTACAATTGTGGATCCGTCGTGGCTTGTGCGCTGGATGCAGTTGAGGGTGGACCATGAAATATCGTGCCTGATGGAGGGAGACAAATGCATCTGGGTGCTGGCAACACTCACAATGCACATCGACTCACCGGGTGCCCTGCACGTGCTGGAGGACGAGAAGGCTGCAAAGTGGCTGTGTGGCTCGGTGGGCTGACGTAAACTCAAAGGACGTGCATTCATTCGTCTATGTATATAGTAAATACATCTGGTATTTTTGGCCGTGGGAAGTCGCGTGAAATAGCATTCGCTGAATAAATACTCACATTTAACATTCACACGGGTAAACAGAGGAGCTTGTTTGTATGTCTATGGAAAGATGCTTCTGATTGTGCCCGTAAATTGTTGGCATTTTCCTTCTTCACGTTCTTGCCTTTAATGGTCACCGATCTTTCCTGTCATTTAGGTCAAATTTTTCGAAAACAATTTCAACTTCCTCTGCTAAATAAGTAATGTTTGCAGCTGGAAAATGCAAACAGTATTGTGACTCAGATGACCTCTACGAATCAGCTGTTTTGAATGTTAGCATCTCTATTCATACATTTTTTCGTGCACATTTATTATCTCTCACACTATACAGATACTGTATGTATTACGGATTGGTTTCATATTTTAGAATGTCAGATTTTCTTATTTTTTTGGGACAAATTTTAGATCTATTTTCAGATGCTATTTGCATGATGTAATGCATTTCCGTGTCTCCTTCCTAACAGAACAATGTGGCAGCAAGATTTTATGATTTGAATTTTAATACAAATCCATTTATTGAGTAATACTCTTTGATTAGTGAAGGGTTTGCCTGTTAATTAAGAGCCCACTAATCGGTAACTATTCAAATGAAGAAAAAAACTGGTCATCAGAAATACATTTTTAAAATAAATTCACATGAAGCCCCATGAAAATAATAATTTACATTTAGAAAGCGCCCTTAAGCAATCGTTCTCAGGGCGCTATGCATTGAAAGGCGGAAATAGTTTAACATCAACTGAGGAATGAAGATGAAGTTAGAAAGACGTTTGAAAATTACGGTACCTCCCTTGGCAGTATCAAAGTATAAGAATTGGTTTCACCCCTTCTGACAATAAAATAGTTTGTGTCAAGCTATTAAAACACCAAACTGAAACCTTTTGCAAGGGATCATTTCTGCATTAACCACTAATGCTTGTTTACCACATATACTTGTTCATCACAAGTATATGTGCTTAATGCAGACACGATTGCTTGCAAAAGGTTTCACTTTGGTGCTTTAACATCTTAACACAATTTTTTTATTGCCAGAAAGGTAAAAAAAAAACTATTCTTAGACGTTTGAAAATAACTAAAGAGAGAAATACATTTTAAACATATACGTTTTTAGTTGAGTCAGGTGTTGTCTCCAACCCGTTATCCACTCACTCTACCTCTCTGGCCTTTCTATTTATGTGCCATGAAGAAGGGCCATTGCTCAAAACATTGTCCATTATATATTATCGATTTTAAGGCCAGAGCATTATTGATGAATGGGGTTGAGTTTGCTGTGTGTGCTTGTGCACCGCTGCCAATCCAGCAGCAGCATCACCAAACAATGTGTCGTAACCAAGGTGACTACGTTGACGTCACGTGAGGCCACTTTTGGCAGCAAATGTGTGGAAGTGACATCAAATTTAGTTGCATCGCTTCCGGTCGTTTGGATCAGTTATGAAACGAACACAAAGTATAATCGTCCACAATGTGCTACCAAGGCCCTGTCTTTATTCTCACTTAGTTTTATATTGTGAATTTCAAGTTGATTATAGCAGCCATTAGATGCATTTTTTGTTTATTGCGATGCTTGGTTTTACCCAGGGAATACTCTGAAGGCTCCTTTTCAGGAGGGTGCTGCCACGTTTCGCAGTAGAAGAGGGGGTGGTGGTGGTGGTGTTTTTGCTGCGTGTAAACCAAATTGAGTAAATCGCAAGCAATCATTCAGCATTGGGATGTGTGGCCAATACCAGTTACAATGGGTTTTATTGTTGTGTTTCACTATGGGAAGAAACCGACGAAAAATTCAGAGGGGGGGGGGGGGGTTTGGGACCATACAAATTCCACACAGAGAGGCACACGAACCAGGCATCAAACCCAAGGCCCTTCTTGCCGCGAGGCATGAGTGTCACCACTGTGCCACTACCCTGCCGCCCAGTCGGAAGCAAAGCAACGTCGACCGCACCGCGCATGGACACATTGAGTTTAAGCGGAGGGGCGATGTGCAAGCCAAGCGCGAGTGATCACGTTGCAAGCCGCGGTATATCACGGGCGCAGGGTGCACGCCAACCCGCTCGACGCAGGAAGCCGCGAGGAAGGAGACGCGCGACACGACGCACGAAGCCGCGAGGAAGGAGACGCGCGACACGACGCACGAAGCCACGGCGGCGCCCGACAGAGCGATCGCTGTGTCATCGTGGCGCACACCTCCCGCGCCCCCCTGTGATGTATCAGCGAAATCCGTCCATTCACTTCCCGACCGAAAAAGCAACGAAGAGCAATATTTCGTGGCCTCGAACTCAGCTTAAAAATTGCATTTTTTGCTCCCACTGCCCCCCCCCCCCCCCCACTGGGTTTTGTCAAAGGGATTCAAAAGATATTGTGGATAAAGACACACACACACGCGGGTGCTACAGATATAGAGAGACCTCTCTGAACCCAACCTCTGAGGGTCTGACCCATAAAATGACTTCCGTAGATAACGTGGTCCCGGGCAATGCATGGAGGTGTGTTTGGCCTGGCAGCATGGAAGATAACGCAAGGATATCAACATACAGAATTATGCCAGTTTAATAAATGCTGATATTCAGTACTCTCGCATGCAAGTGTGGATTCTATTCTATTTCGTATTGATATAGCGCTCTTTCCAGGGCGCTTTACGATGCAATCCGACGGCGTTCAGTGAGGAAGGCGATGGAATGGATGGAGGGACAGGGGCTGGGAATAGAGCTGATGTTGCAGGGGTAGGTAAGGCAGAATAAGGTGGAATGCGATAGTGAGTGAGAGTGTCTGATAGGTGCAATATGTTAATGCTATTCATGAAAGTATGTGTCAACAACAAAGCGTTTTGTTTCATGTTTGTCAATGGTAGTCGACATTGATGAGCGGTAGTGTAGTGGTTAGTTCGGTGCGCTACGAACCCGGTGACCAGACGTTCGATTCCCACTCACGGCCAAAAGCCAGTAGCGATTATTTGAATTGGTCCTGAGTCTCCCTTATGTCGACTCAACCTCAAATGAGTACCTGTTGCGGCGTGTAAACATTGCCACGAGAGAGACAAAGGCGGCCGGGCGTGGTGTTGGCCACCCACCCCCTCGTGTGCCACAGTGCCAGCTTTTCATAGGTGCTCATTAACAGAAATTGCCCCAACAGTCTGTTAAAGGCTATGCCGGGGAACTTTGTCTTTGACATTTGATTTGGAGCTTTCGTGACTGCTTTGGCTCTTTGGAAGAACTTTAATCAACCAGGTAGGGTGTTGACTGTTATGTGTGTTGTATTGCATTATATTTAAAAGTTTACTAGGTTTGTTATTTCTCATTCATTCGGACTTGATGATGATTGCTTGTGTTGCAATCGAAACGTCGTATTCTATTATTATATTAATTTTCATTCTACGTGACTTTACCGAAAGAACCAAAAAGTTTGTCTTCGACAGTTGGATAAAAAACTAAAATCAAGCGTGATGATCAACGAGAGAATTTTGACTGAAAGACACAGGCCAGGGCTCTTTGGTAACGTTGCCGGCGCATTGACAAAGCCCTCACCTGGTAATTGGCAATGTATCTTTGAACGTCGTGTTTATTTGCGACCAGCACGCTGGCCGTTGCCGACTGGTCGCGTAGGGGTGCCCGTAATGTCCGCGAGCGAAGTTAACATATGCTGCGTTTATTAACTAATGCATCATCACCGCCACCATCATCATTAGCTCATCGTCGCGCCTATAGGCTGCCTGAGGCGAACTTCCGAGTGATCAACTCAACTGGATTTCCACACTGAGGGCCTTCTCACAAGGTCATTTGGAAACAGATCTGGGATTCTCAAGCCCATCCCATTTTTTGCATTGGCACAGCCGCTCTGTTTTCCATACCGTTGCTTTTTATGACCGTCCACTCATAACGTCGTGCAATAGGTGATTGCACGCAGGGTGGTGTTGTAACGATTTCAGGCGTCTTCGTGAAACAACTTTGGGAGCAGCAACTAACACTGCCATTCAGCAGCAGCAGCAACAACAACCGCCTCTGTCTCCCACCTATCAAAAGTGCGCCCTACTGAACTTGAGCTCCCGTAGACGTCACGTGCACGTGCGGATTTTCTTCGCAATTAAAACTCAATTTTACTCATTCCCGTGACTTCTGCATTTTCATTCATTCGCGCTTGCACGCCACTGCCAGTAAAAGTCCCTGAATGAAGCTATTTTTGCGTGTGTGTTTTTGTTTGTCTTACGGTACGTGCAAATAGTCGGCACGTACGCAGCGTAGCGCCGAGCCTCTGGGCGATGCATCACGCGCGGTGGATGCTGGCTTCAGAGAGTGCTGCCCTTTTCCTCCCACGTCCTCGGCGACGACGAGGATGGCCCTTCGAAGGCACCACCGCGGGAAGCTCGCGCAAGTCGATCGGCCTCGTCGAGGAAGGACATCGTGGGACGCTGCTTTCCCCACCTCCACCTCGTAGCTTTGTTCTCCCGCCACCGTTCGCGTTCGGCTTGGAGCGGGGGGTGGGGGGCGCTACGTGCGACAACATTTAACCGCTTGCCTCTATGTACGTACGTTGGACTTCCTTCGCACCGTACGTTAGCCAACCGCGCTAAATGTAGGTGCGGTGGGGGGGACAACAAAAGGACCGCCATCTCCTGGCCACACCTTGGACCCACGTGCCGACAACACCTGGCAAGCTACAATGGTCAACCGTCCAAGTACTATCCGGGATTAACTCTGATTTACTTATAGTTGTTGGGATTGAGTGCATTTAGCTGGATTTGGTCACTTCCGCTGGTTCATATTTTGTCTGCAAAGGCTGATGGGAAAAAAAGCGCGTACATTGTTTATATGCGTAGACGGAATGTTCTACAACAATGCATAATGAGTGTGCATTCAATATTGATCTTTGTGTTGCACAGGGCTCTAGAGTTTACATGGCATGTGCTTGCCAATAACATCTGCTAACCGAGCACACGAGTCAAGTCAAAGTGATTTCCTGTCCAAATGCAAGTTGAGGCATTTGGTGCTCATCTCCCGTTCACAGTCAGTATGTGGACATTCCTTGTTCCTATGGCGGAGGTGAGTCTCCCCATAGGACAACCGCCTTTAACTTCCCCACAAATCGGTAATCGTTTAATAGATCCCGAAACGATGATGGGCTGAGTCAAACCCCAACCAGAATTTGAACATGCAACCTGATTGCTTGCTCCTCACTCTGGCTGCCGACCATTCGTTTTTTGGAGAAATAAAGTCATTTCGGGAGAGATGTGTAATTATGAATCACACCGAGTATGGATTTATATATATATTACATTTTATTAATGAATTGAACAGGATCTATTGCCTTAATCACATCTCGCTGTGACACAGAGGTCAGCCAGAAGCCTTACTGTGAGTCAAACATTAGTCAATTGAGTCTCTCTCAAACGAAGGATCCATGAAACACAACGCTGCCAAGCTTCAGCTGAAACATCAAACATTTAAAACGTCCCTCACCAAACCCCTTTCTAGTGTGGGTGTCAGAGCATATCTATCTTTCTTTTCTGTTATTGGAACTGAACTCTAGAGCCTAATTGATGAGGTTCATGTATTTCCATGGGACGTTGCCTGTGTATTGAGTCCAACTGAGTCGCAGACGTTGTCTTGGGAGCAACACTATTTATTACATCAACTCAACACAACATAACGTAACCTACACTCGGGTGTTGAACGCCCATCTAACCACGCTACGGCAGAACTAGACACGGTCTGGATTGTAATACCGGTGTGCACGCCACTTAAACCACGGCAGGCATTTGTTATTTTTGCATAATGTAAAAATTCAATCCGATTTGTATTGAACCGATTCCTGACATTTTGTGACAATATTTAAATATATATTTTAACAAAGGTCGAGTAATTGATTCATACCGACGATGCAGCTCAATTTTTTTTTCTGATGAGCCGCATGCGTCGTTAAATGTCGCGGCGTGCGATGCCAATCACGAAGCCGTGTTCGTGCACGATTCCTTGATTTGCCGTGCACAGGGCGAGGGAATTAATTTTGCGAAAATGTGCTGTCAGACGGGATGCTCTAATGGAGCACGCGTATTCTTCCACGTTTCTTGCCGTCCCCATTAGCCTCTAATATGAC
The DNA here is from genome assembly GCF_048934315.1 of Petromyzon marinus. Taxonomy (NCBI): domain Eukaryota; kingdom Metazoa; phylum Chordata; class Hyperoartia; order Petromyzontiformes; family Petromyzontidae; genus Petromyzon; species Petromyzon marinus. Next base: position 7,995,809 of record NC_133710.1, on the reverse strand, counting down.
CATCAGCCTCGTTCATTAGGTCGCAGCTATACCGAGGAACAGGGCAGAGCGCTGGTGCAGTGTGGTTAAAACGCATTGTTCGATGAACCCAGTGATTTGAATTTGATGCGCGGCCAAGGCTAACATCAGTGGCAATTATTGATGTCTAGACCGGTTCTTGCCCCCCTACTTCCCCTGCCCTCCCCCCATCCCTGCTTCACCAGCCTGCACTGACCAGTGCGGTGGAGTTTTTGTCAAAACATTTTCCTTGAACAACATGGCGTTCGGGAGATCTAGAAATACAGTAGTCCCTCGGTTAACGTTTTTAATCCGTTCCATTAAAACTACTGTTAACCAAAATGACTGTTAATCGAATATAGGATTAAAAAGAGAGCTTGTTTCCACTGCCAAAACAGAAAACGCAATGTAGACAAAGCCTGCCGAGGTCTAAACGCTTATAGGTGGGCGTCGCTGATTCGCTGAGGGCATGGCTCAGTACACTTACGAGCGCTCTGATTGGCCGAAATTGGCTCCGGCATCCACAACGTAAAAAAAGTGACCGTTAGTCAACATTATTACGTTAATCGAAACCATGGGGTCTTATGGGAGGCGAAACGTTAACCGAAAAAAACATGAACCAATGTCACTGTCCACCGAGGGACCACTGTATAGCCTATTACCATATTATCCTTATTATAAGATGCACGATTTCACCAAGTGGGGATGTCTCATGATCTGGAGAATATACGTTGTGTTCTGGAAGATGTGTGTTAATATGCAGTACTTCCTCATTATTCACGAACTTGCTCTCCGCGGTTTTGGCTATCTGCAAATCGCATCTGGAACTCCACACGGCCACATCGAGAGAGAAAGAAAGTGATGAGATAATGCGATGCGAGAAAGTTATGCCAGAAAGTGATGAGATAAAGTGATGACGGGCAGCATCATCATAATGTAGGGTAAGTAAATTTATAAACTATTATTTAATAATTTCATATTTATTTACATTATGTTTATAAGCAATCTTATTTGTTCGTGTTATTATGATAATTGGCATGTATTTAATAGCTAATTTATTCATTTCAGGTTCACGAGCATCACTGGAATGAATCCCTCATGAATAGCGAAGGAATACTGTAGTTCAGAATCATCTTCCAGAAGACATCTCTTCATCTTGCCGTGGTGGCGAGATGTTATCTACCTCGCCTGGTGTGCAGGAGGCCGTGGGTTCGATTCCAACGCCTGCTGAATATCTGGGGTTTGCATGTTCTTTCCGGCTTTTCCCTTCACATTTAGAAAAATGCGTTTAGAGTATTTGGCTGCTATACATTTCCAAATGATAAGCCACTTCGTTGATCGATTATTTTTTTTTGTGGCCGGGTCGCTTCTGAAAAAGAGTACCATAGTGGTCCTTACCTGATAAAAAAAAAGTTTACATTTAAAGCCGCGAGCTCATGGTTATTTTCTGCAAGTACCATATCCCCACGATTGTAAAATACAATTATAGCTTCTTTTTTCAAAATGATCCCAATGATTTAAGTGCATTCTAAATTCCACAGAGCCTCAAAATCCAGAGACGTTTGGTAATTATTAATGCCCAGCGAATTTCACAGAAATGAAAGGAAACTACTTTTCTCGATTTAACTCTCGCAGTGGTCATAACCACACCAATGCGAAATATTAACAGTCTTAATTAATATAGCTGCCTTACAATTCATACCTCTGGGGAAACAATACAATAATAATATCAATCATAAACGTTGGCAGTGAGCAGAGCAACGTATTCTAATTACGTGTTGGACATGGCTTTTTAAAGAAAACCACGTGATATTCTTTCGGTCCCTCTTTAGGGCACTTTATTTTAACGTTCGAATTTGTTTATTCCAAACACAAATGACCCTTTTGCATCCGGCAGTAAACACAGCAACTTTACGAAACGATTATTGCATTAAACGATGTCAACCATGTAAACATTAATTATACCCACCAAAATTCCTTTTAACCCGAGAGACACTTCAGTATTTAACTGCAATTCTGTAGCTATTGCTGCTATTTATGCGGCTTTTTGTGCAGTGCAGTGGTATAGGGAGCGGTGGCACAGTGGTTAGCGCACTGTGATATCCCCACAGTGCGCTAACCACTGTGATGCATCGAGAGCTCTAACGTCCAGTCAGCGGCATGGGGAAGCTTCGTCCAACACGTCTACCGACTTACACGGCATTGGGAGGAGGCCTGTCATCCCAAGCTGCAGATTAAAACGAGGATTGTAAATTGGTATAATTAAACATACTAGTCGCGTACATAACTCCAGCCGATGCATCATCTTGAAGTCGCAAATTACTTTCACTTCAAAATCACGCGACTCTTACCTCGGGAGCTATGCAAGCAGCCCCTCTCTGCCTTAACAAGTCTCAAGCTTCGTCAATAAGAAAACAAGATAGGTTATGCATACCCATGACTTCTGTTCCACATTCGAGCACGCGTTTGTCCTGTCGGAGGTATTTATCCGTAAAACGAGCTGACGTCACCTCCACTTGGGGGGTGCTTCCAGAGCTCTCTTTCACTGGAGCGAAGTGAGCCATTGTAGGGCTGCACCTTTACCATTCACGCAGGGGTATTCCGATAATAATTATAGCTCATGCCATCAATAAAGCGTCGCAATTATGCGACGAGGAGTGTGTCACACGTTACCGACTCCATAACGCATTGGCATTTCCACGGTCGTGTTGCAATACAGCTCTTTTTCAGAAGCGATTTGGCCACGATGGCTTATCACGTGGACATTTTATAGCAGCCACATACTCTAAACACGTCGCTTCTAAATGTGGAGGGGAAAACCATGGAGGATCCGGAGAAAAATCCACGCGACCATGGGGAGAAACACGCAAACTCCAAATGCACAGCAGACGTCAGGGTCGGGATCGAACCCACGACGTCCTGTATACAATGCAAGGCAGTTAACATCTCCTAGCCACCGTGGCGTGTCAATGCGGTGGTGAATGTGGAGGAGCTATGCAGACGTCCAGCTCGTTTGCACTCGACTGCTGAATGAGGGCTTCCCCGTGCTTTTGAAGGCCATGAGGAGTATTTGACTATACTTCACGCTGGTGAGGGAAGCTTGGGGGTGGTAGAGAAAAGTTGATCTTCTCTGCCCACAATGCCTATAGCAACTATCTTCTGCGCATGGTGGTGGTCACTGATGCCACCGTTTATCCAGGCTCAAGCCGGCTTAGCTTGTGGGATATAATGAGATCCGATGTATTCCGTGCCATTTGGCCGTAGGTGTTGGGCGCCTCTAATGGTTTGCATACACGAATAGGTTTCTTATTCGTTTTTTTATTTTATTAAAAAAAACAATTGGGCAATAAATGCTCATCATTTCTGTGTAATTGCCGTTTTAGCGTTGCTGTGCAAATCCTAAAAGAATGACACGCGTAGGCTGCCATGACCGAGTGTCTTGCACGGGCAATAATATTGTACGCAGCGTTCGCTTGTATGACAGCTAGGATTTCGCAGGTCAATGTTTAACCAAGGCAATAGAACGATACTCGTTTCCACGACAACCAGCTCTCGCAGCGCAATCATCCTTGCGAATAGACTTCGTACAGCCAGTCTCTCTGCGTGCGAATCACATTCGTGTTAAATTGGTTTGGCCGATTATTGTACGCACACTTATCCATATTGATGTTGTTGTTGTTTTAATGAGGAGACGTGTTCGCGTGCACTCCTCTCTGTTTGAGCTGTTTGTGAGTGTAAACAGTACCGACGCGATGCTGTGAAGCATTGTGCGAAAATGCGACAAAAGTTTACGTAGTTAAGTGGACCCTGTGGGTTTGTGGTATGTGTTAAGTGAAGTCAATTGCACCATTCTCCATATAAAACAAATATCTACAGATAGGCGGGATTAGTCGATGCTCCAATTCGCAGATTGAACGTGTAATTTACCAGTACATTTTTTGTTGTTTTATGGGGCCTGTTTAAAAATGGCACCTGCCTTACACATCCTGCTCCTGCAAGCCACGCCAAGTATTCCAATGAAGTAACCAAGCACCGAGCCCCCACCTCCCGTCCAGCGGCACGTGTGGAGAAGTTCCCCCCCCCCCTCCTCCCCCTAAATATTTTTGTGTTATCCGTCCCCTCTCCCTCAACTAGTTTTGTGTTATCCGATGAGTAGAGGAATCAAAATGATCGCCGGTAGAGACATCCATTCTCTAAATAATCAGCCCAGCTCTGAAAAAAATTTGCGTAAACGTTTCCTTCCTATTCTTTTGGTCTTTCAGTGAAGCCACGTAGATAGAAAAATAATACAAATAATAATATCACGACGTTTCGATCGCAACACAAGCAGTCATCATCAGGAAAAGGGGGGTTAGCTTCTAAAGACTACTGCTTACAAAGGTTTGAAATGGGCGTAGCCCAAATGTCAGCAGCCAATGCAAGTGGTGGACGACCGCGGCGGTGGTGGGCTTTCCACCAATCAGAGGGCTGCCAGGAAAAGTTAGCATGTCAATGCAAGATCGCCGACACTTCTACATGGCGAGTTTGCCAAGGTGGCTATGTCAATGTGAGAGATTAGCATGTTAATAGAAGATCACCGAGCATCCTCCATGGCGAGTGTGCCAAGGTGGCTATGTTAATGTGAGAGATCAGCATGTTAATGGCAGATCGTGAAGCAGCAGCCTCGAGGATGGCGCGCGTGGTAGCTGTGTTGGTGAGAAATTGAATCTGTTAATGTAAAAAATCAGAGAGCCGAAAATAACAACTAACATCAGAAGGTGGTAGGCTGGGAACATCACAGCCAGTTATGACTTAAATGTGGTTAATAATATCCTTCCAATGATTGCTCAGTTTGTACCCATCTTTTTGGTTGAAATTGTGTCTGGGTATATATATCTGGATGGCTTCATGAACGAATCTTTGCTGATAGCCAGTGGCTTTGCAGCGTACCTTCGGCTTGGCAAAATCAATTTCGTGTGTGCCCACAGTGTTAAAATAATGATCAGCCACAACTGAGGTATTGGTCCTACCGTGTTTCAGATCTACCTTATGTTCACGAACCCAGTCCGAGGCATGTCGCTTAGTTTTCCCAATGTAACTGCTGCCGCAGACAGAGCTTAGTTTGTAGACACTGGGGTATTGCATGTCAGGGATCACATCCTTCACAGATGGGATCATATCACGAATTGTATGTACTGTGTTGAATCGTACCTGGATCTTGTGTTTGCTCGTTATTTTGTATGGCAAGGTGATGGTTTTGATTGGGTCCTCAGAAGGTTCTTTCCCAACGGTTGGGGTGATAGCTTTACGGATTGTGTAGTCTGAAATATCCATTCTTCTTGAGGGCTTGGTGTACGTGCTCCAGTTCACTGGCTAGGTAGTGATGGTCGGAAATACAACGAGCTCTATGGTGTAGAGTTTTGATGAGGGAATTCTTCTGGGATGGATGGTGGTGGGAGTCACTTTTTAGGTAAGCATCCGTATGAGTAGCTTTCCTGTAGACAGAGTGTCCCATTAAGCCATCAGGTCTCTTTTCGATTAAAACATCCAAGAATGGTAACTTGCCATCCTTTTCCACCTCCATGGTGAATTTGATGGCTGAAGGGATCTCAGAATTAATAACAAAACATATATACCACGTTGACTAAACACTATTCATTGTTTATCCTGTTTGCAGGAAATTTTGGCACGGTTTCATGTAAATTAAAATGTGTTGTTTTTAATCTTGTGAGTTTGCACATTCCCTCCAAGCAATGTCCTGTAGCTGCCGCCACTGGTGTCCTGGGCTGCGTTTGTCCTTGCAGCAGAGCCGTTTATATCGATGGGAGTTTAGCAGCTGCGATAACAGTTTGAGTACGGGTCATCGATGCTTCATAACAGAACATCGTGCATTCATGTGTTGGATGAACACAACTGGTAGATTGACTGCGTGATGGTTGGAGGTCACAATTTACAATGTGGGGCCTTGAGAAAACTGGGAAATGTTTCGAAAAATGTATGAATGAGCAGTCCCATAATGACATAAGACAAACTTGATTTTGTACTCATTCAGTCGTGTAACATGCGCATTTGCGTCCTTCCGCGGGGTTTCTGCAAGGCACTTTGTCTGTGAGCCCAGGCCAGATCATTTATTTTATCTCGTACCACCAGAGATGGCGATAACTTTAGCGGTTTCAATATCTTTACGTGGCCAATAACGGTGATTTATTGCGATACCCATGTCTAAACGAGGGGTTATCAACTAATGCTCTCGTATCAGCTGAAAAAATACAGCAAGGGTTGCGTTCTTGAAAACGCTTGCGAATGCAGAATTCGCGATTGCAGAAACCTTGTTGCAATAGGAAAAAATGGGGTTACGTTCCGGGTACGAGTGAACATGGGGGTGGGTATGGTAAATGTTTAATAACAATGACTACATTGTTTCATTTATTTGGTATAGCCCTGTGAGCCATTCGGCTCTTGAATCGGGTGCAACCGCAACAAACAAAAAAACAAAAACACGAACAAGAAAACATCTTAAAGTGACTTTGTGTAACTGTGCAAACAGAAAATACAGGAAAAAAATATAAAAATATTCCTGAAATAGCACCGTACACCAACGATGTGTGCAAAAATCCCAGTGGGATGCAAGTCAAACAACAACCACAACAACAACAAAACTTAGATTAAGGCCATCAGTCTAACGCCGTACTACAATAAACAAAAACATGGCCAAACCAAAAAACTTTTAGAAATCACCAAAATAAAGCCATAAATGCAATGTAACAGTGATTATAGGAGCTGTGACCGAAATTTTTACAATAAAGTACATAAAAAACATGTAACACCAAACCCTAGAGCCACAGCTGGCTGCATGAGTCACTCCACAAACAACAGGAGCATCAGTCGGAGCATCACATTTTTCAATGCACCTTTAAGATCAGCACACTAAATCAAAATACAGATAATACATTATAAAGAACAATGTGTGTTTGTATTATCTTTGATGATGATATGACGACGGTGAAAGTGGTGGTGATGGCTAGGAAGTCAGGAGGAGGACTCAGAGAGATGCATGGTGTTGGATAATTACAACGCTGCACAGTTGTTATTTTAGCACCCTGGGAGAGCGCTAGCCGCAAACATTTTTCACTGGTTGCATTCGCGTTGTTTTTAAATGGACCCACAGTTCGACTCGCTTATACCGAAATGTATAAACGAGCCGACTGAAAGTGTGTATAGTTCAGAGTGGGTTTACTGCGAGACTTGAGGACAACGCAGGTAGCCACGCAGGCAGCCGAGGTGGCGAGCGTAACCATCGCAAGACCGTTTAAAATGTAACAACATTCTGACGCACACCTCCCCGGTGTCGGTAGTACAACTCGCGAATAATGGAGTCGGGCGGGTGTCGCGAATCGGGAATTGGTATACATTTAGTAACTCGTGAAGTATGCGAAATTCGCGATTCCGGAACCTGCGCGCGTAGCGAGGGTTTAACTATAAATCACTGCTACTCAAGTCGTATGCTAGCTTAGGTTGATACCGATTTTTCTCGAGTACCACAGACGAAGTGAAACAGTTTTTTTTTTTACCAGTGTTGAGCAAGGGGCTTGCTTGGTGTAGCCGGTTTCTCCGTGTCCCTCTCCTCCCGCGGTGAATCCTTGCAAGGGGGGGGGGGGCAGTTCGGTATGTAGACAATAACAACAACAATACAAATGAACAACAACAATAAACAATAGACAGCAACAGTAACAACACAAAATAATAAAGTTCGGGGATGATGAGTAGTGGACTCTTCGTTGTGTGTTCTGTTTCTCCGGAGAAGGATGGCGACTCCACAACAGCTGAGCACCAGGAGGGTGGGTGGGTTTGTGAAAGGGCGACACTTTATTTCAAAGGTCCTCTTCTGAAGGGCAGTTGCGTACCTGCAATCGCGATCAGAGACTCACCCTCCAAACTTACAACACCGCAGCTCAATTCCTCAGTCCGGAGTAAGCCCAAATCTCAATTTGGGGGGGGGGTGGGGGGGGGATTGTCTCGTACTCTACTTTGCACGTGGGGGGCTGGGGGTCCAATCTCTGGTCATCATTACCTTCTATTATCATAACAATAAAAAACGCACCTGGCTCTCCGTGGCAATTAGCAGAATGCACAATTATACTTATGATTAACGACAGGCGAACTCACAGCGACCATGCTGGTGTTTGCTCTGTCCCGTTCCAGAGGCGGTGCTACGATTTTTACTTGCCCCGACAAAAAAATAACAAGTTGTGGGATTCAGCGACCTAAGGCGATGGCGAAAACAATTTTCCCTGGGGGGAAAATTGAGGGTTTTTTTCTTTCTTCTTCAGATGTTTTTGTTGGCGAGGCAAATTCGGTGGGGACATTTGGAAATGTTCCGCACAGAAATTGAGCTCGACTCCGCACAGAAACACTCAGTAACAACAACAAAAACTGTCCGAGATTAAGATAATCGCTCAAATTCAACTTGGGCTGCCCTGAAGGCAAGATTTGCTTCTCGGGAATATTACACTGTGAAGATGCGTCAGCTAGGAATCATTAACTAGAATTAATTCAAATGGTAATATTAATTGCAACGGTGGCCTACCTTGTTAGCAATGTCGAACGTTAATGAGTTGAAATGCTCATGTTACGCACTGTATATATAATGGCAATTTATAGGGAAAATTACATTCTTAGCAATGCAATTATTCAATTGAGTGATTTAAATCATATAATGAAAGTGGAGGCAATTATAAATTAGTCTATTGTTAAAACACCCGTGACTCACGACACGGTACGTATAGCCGTTGAAAACAGGTATGAGTCACTCGGCTGACACCAGCATGTTTACTCAGTGCGATTAGCATGGGGCCTAGGGTAATTGTGAAAGGTTGATATAGCTGCTGTGCAGCCTGTGGCCTCCTAAGAGCGGCAATGGTCCATCTGAAACGAATCGTGTGTCTGGCTGCTTGCGTGCATGCATTCTGATCGGGTTTTACACGTTACAATGGCTACCCATCAAACAAAACTTCGGATAGTTTACAAAACGACACCTACTCATCTATGAGAGGCTGCACCGGCCCGCGCAGTCTTATCTGGTCAAGCAGTGCGCAGTGGTAGCAGATTCGAAAGACTCCAAATCGACACCGTCTATGATCGGCATCCCACAGTGATGCTGATGCTGCTGCTGTACCCACACGTAGACCTCGTGTGATGATATTCGCCAATGTAGTTTCGCCGTGAGTTTTGGTCCGAAGATATGGACCCCCCCCATGCTAATGATCGATCCTCGAGTCTGAGCCCGTTTCGCAACAGACTTACGGAAGTTGTGGTTTTCCCAAAAAAAACTTGCTATGTGTGATGAGCCCGCATTTGTGATGGTCAGATGTCCTGTTTAATGATGGAGGAATACGTTAATGCGATTAATTAATGATAAAGGGATTCTTCTACTTACGAACGAGTTCGATTCCAAAGGTGTGTTCTTAAGTCGATTTGTTCGTGAGTCCAACTTTACTCCTACAAACATATTGTACGGTATGTACACTAAACACAGTGAATAGCTATACAGGTTGTATAATCTCCTATAGATGTAGATGCCACTGGTTTTTCACGTTCTGCAGATCTCGATGCCACTGGTTCTCCATGTTCTGCAGATGTAGATGCCAATGGTTATTCACGTTCTGCAGATGTAGATGCCACTGGTTCATGTTCTGCAGATGTAGATGCCACTGGTTCTTCATGTTCTGTAGATGTAGATGCCACTACACGGCGGTTGAACTTACGACTCTCAGTGCTTGGACATACGGACAGGTTTGTTCGTATTCTTGGGTCTTCCGGTAAAGTCACGTAGATAGGTTCAAATAAAATAACAAGAAAATAACAGCGCTGTCCTCCAGACAGTCTCGTCCCCTTCACCTGATGAAGGCCGCTTGTGTTGTGGCCGAAACGTCGTGAGAATATTATTGTGTAATTTTATTTTATAAATTATTATTTTATTCTCATTCTACGTGACTTTACTGAAAGAACCAAAGAAGATGAATCCTTGCAGTCACGAAAGCTTTAAATCGAAATTTAAAAAAGTAGTTTCTGTTATTTTCTTTTAACCTATCTACGTGACTTTACCGAAAGATCCAAGAATATGAATTCCTACAGTCACGAAAGCTTTAAGTCAAGGTTTGTTCGTTTCTCTGAAAGTTAGTCAGTCGAATGTTCGTAAGTCCATGTAATGGTTTTATTTGTCCATGGGCCAGAGTAGAAATTGATGACATCTAAGGTAGGGAAAAAAACACTTTTAGGCCCATCGGTTTATTGCAATTCTAATACGAGTGAATTGCCCGGAAGCCCCACTCATTCTGCATGGTTATCTCATAATTCATTATTACAGTATTGGTCACGTAAAAAAAATTAAAAGCTACGTCACCTCAGGTGGTACCGACAAGTGTAATATCAGGTCTGGGCTCATGGACTAATTCTAGAAGTGGATGTTGTGTGTAATAATAGGATCGTTAACGACATATTCATGTTAAAATAGCGTGTTTAATATGGTATTGGAAAATATAGTTTGGACAGGCACCGTTAGAACAATGCGCCCTGGGTGCAACGCTATTGGATAACATAATCCAGATAAGCACCGCTGAGTATTGTGTGCTATGGGTGCTATTTTGAAGAGCAATGACTGCGTACCAAGGACGGGATTGAGAATGGATATTTAATGAGCAATGTACAGGGTGGTTCAGATGTCTTGCGACTCCCAATTAATTGACCCCCAACTGTTTTTTTCTTCCCGTTCCATTATTCATTTTTCTTTTAAATAACCCTTACTTAAATATATATGTAAAGTTGTAGATCATTAAATGGGGGGGGGGGGGGTCACAAGACATCTGGACCGACTTGCACAGTTGGCTTGCGCTGGTCACTCGGTGAGAAACATCAGGTAGTGTGATGGGATATGTTTCTGTATTCACTGAAATCAACTCGGGCTATCTTAAAGGGAAAATCGTAAGAAAATCCAAGAGCTCTTTAATTTACACACTGTGCTGGGCCTTTTCTGTTGGAACGGTCATTGCAGATGCATCGTTCAGGAGAAACACGAGGGTTGAATTCAAGGTAGAAGAAACTTTAACCCAATACATTTTACATCAGTTCTCCGAAATTGCTAACTCGGGGCCCTACCTTGAACAAATAGTCAAGGGCCAGAAGCTAAAGGCAGTATCAACTGCGCCATTATAATATGATTACATGCGGTAGGTTATACAGTGAGGGAAAAAAAGTATTTCATCCCCTGCTGATATTGTACGTTTGCCCACTGACAAAGAAATGATCAGTCTATAATTTAAATGGTAGGTTTATTTGCACAGTGACAGACAGAATAACAACAACAAAATCCAGAAAAAAAACGCATGTCAAAAATTGTATAAATGATATGCATTTTAACGAGGGAAATAAGTATTTGACCCCTCTGCAAAACATGACTTAGTACTTGGTGGCAAAACCCTTGTTGGCAATCACAGAGGTCAGACGTTTATTGTAGTTGGCCACCAGGTTTGCACACATCTCAGGAGAGATTTTGTCCCACTCCTCTTTGCATATCTTATCCAAGTCATTAAGGTTTCGAGGCTGATGTTTGGCAACTCGAACTTTCAGCTCCCTCCACATATTTTCGATGGGATTAAGGTCTGGAGACTTGCTAGGCCACTCCAGGACGTTTATGTGCTTCTTCTTGAGCCACTCCTTTGTTGCCTTGGCCGTGTGTTTTGGGTCATTGTCATGCTGGAATACCCATCCACGACCCATTTTCAATGCCCTGGCTAGGGGAAGGAGGTTCTCACCCAAGATTTGACGGTACATGGCCCCGTCCATCGTCCCCTTAGTAGAAAAACACCCCCAAAGCATAATGTTTCCACCTCCATGTTTGACGGTGGGGATGGTGTTCTTGGGGTCATAGGCAGCATTCCTCCACCTCCAAACACGGCGAGTTGAGTTGATGCCAAAGAGCTCCATTTTGGTCTCATCTGACCACAACACTTTCACCCAGTTGTCCTCTGAATCATTCAGATGTTCATTGGCAAACTTCAGACGGGCATGTAAATGTGCTTTCTTGAGCAGGGGGACCTTGCGGGCGCTGCAGGATTTCAGTCCTTCACGGCGTAGTGTGTTACCAATTGTTTTCTTTGTGACTATGGTCCCAGCTGCCTTGAGATCATTGACAAGATCCTCCCGTGTAGTTCTGGGCTGATTCCTCACCGTTCTCATGATCATTGCAACTCCACGAGGTGAGATCTTGCATGGAGCCCTAGGCCGAGGGAGAGACAGTTCTTTTGTGTTTCTTCCATTTGCGAATAATCGCACCAACTGTTGTCACCTTCTCACCAAGCTGCTTGGCAATGGTCTTGTAGCCCATTCCAGCCTTGTGTAGGTCTACAATCTTGTCCCTGACATCCTTGGAGAGCTCTTTGGTCTTGGCCATGGTGGAGAGTTTTGAATCTGATTGATTGATTGCTTCTGTAGACAGGTGTCTTTTATACAGGTAACAAGCTGAGATTAGGAGCACTCCCTTTAAGACTGTGCTCCTAATCTCAGCTCGTTACCTGTATAAAAGACACCTGGGAGCCAGAAATCTTTCTGTTTGTGAGGGGGTCAAATACTTATTTCCCTCATTAAAATGCAAATCAATTTCTAACATTTTTGACATGCGTTTTTTTCTGTATTTTTTTGTTGTTTTTCTGTCTCTCACTGTTAAAATAAATCTACCATAAAATTATAGACTGATCATTTCTTTGTCAGTGAGCAAACGTACAAAATCAGCAGGGGATCAAATTTTTTTCCCTCACTGTAGCCAACCGTGATAATCAGAGGTATGGTGTAAGGACGACAAACTGAACACCAAAAGCAGTTCATGACACGACGCAAGTTTGGAATTAAATTGAGAGGAAACAATGATTGTGTAAGTTTTTTCTTCTTTCAGGAAACGTCTTGCCTCTACATATATACATTAGCACATTTTGAAAAAAGTAATAATTGTGAGATAAACACTTCATAAAATATATGCCATTAAAATAAGACACACATAGACTGTGTTATAAAGTGACACCACAAACCCCATTGTCATTGGGTGTCAAACGGAATTTAAATATAAATATGCAGTTTTTTCGATGATAATGCGTGTTGTTTTATTACCGTGATTTGGATATAAAGCAATGAATGTATTATAGGGCAACGCACACATTTTTATAACGCGAATGCGAATTGCATGTAACATGATCGAGTGAACAGAACTCACATCGCACAAGTAGGAATAAGCGGTTATTAGGCTACATTGGCATAGCATCGCGCAAAGCGGGATGCTGCTGGATGCTTCTCAGTCTTTGTTCAGCCTGTGTACGCATCTCACGTGTTATCGCGTACTGTGCTTTACGCTATTACGCTATATTATTTCTTATTTATTATATCGCGATCTCTCCAAAAGAGACTGTACCACACCCTTTTGCCAATCCGCTGCCTCTGCGTGACGCATTGGTCACCGTAGTGGGAGGGGGGGGGGGCATTTGATCACTGAGAGTTAAGTGATAGGGGGTGAGTGCACTGGACGGGTTCAAATAATACCAACGGCATGATTGAAATCAGGTCGCCGCATTCGTAGCACTTGCATTACAAACCACTGAGACATCACGGCAAAAAGACGCACAATGTAAACTTTTAAATAATATACAGTATGTAAAAGTATATATTACTTAGAATAATATATAATTTATACGTATATAATAACGGATGGAAAGCCATGGGCAAAGGACATATATTGCCTTCACCCTGAATTTGAGCGAATAGGATGCGTGTTTTTTTCACATTTTTTCAAATTTTCTTGTTGTGGTTTTTACACCTGATGATGATTGCTTGTGTTGCAGTCGAAACGTCATGATAATTTTATTGTTTTATATTTTTATTATTTTATTGTTTCCCTTCTACGTGACTTTACCGAACCAAGAATATTAACAGTATTATGTTTCTACTTTAACAGTATAGTGTTTCTAGTTGGCAGCCTTGTGCACTTAGCAAGTGAATGCAACACAGTCATTAACTCTGCGAATCAGCTTTTTAATGCACATCCGTGTGCATATGAAGACAATTTTCTCACGTGAGGTCCTGTGTCATTAACAAATTAAAAGGCTGTGCAGACGTGGCCCCGGATTTGACCACTTTTCACATTTTTTTTATTAATCAGACGTCTCTGCTCGCGAAGAGAACATTGCAAAGGGCAAATGCCAAAACATGTCCACAGCACACTGTCCTTAATGAGACATCTCCCATCGCATCTGGCTTTTCATTTGCGGTGCATGCTGGTAACTGGAGGTGCGTGTTGATGGGTCACGCAAAGACGGCACAACGAGTAAAGTGACTTGGAGGGCCACGAGGTGGCGATTACAGGATAAAGTGCAGTAAGTATAATGTCTGTAGTGATGTACTCACGCGGACACTCTCAGCTTTTCGCCTGTCACTTTATTTACCTTGCATCCAGTGAGTGTGGATGCTCCTCACTTACACTAACATACACATAACCCTTGTTCCGAACTCCCCGCTTTGCTATCTCTCTCACTCTATATTCCGCTAACCTGTCCTGCTTCCCCGACACCTCCACCCTCGTCCCTGCCCTCAGCAGGGGATCAGCCAACACTGCTGGGGATGACGAGGTGAGGAGGGCGAGCTCCCAGGCGTTTTCTCCCAGACTGTTGTGTTCCTCATCCGTTGAGCTCCAACCAACAACAACCCCATGTTGCTCCGCACACTCCCTTATATATCCCTCCTCATTAGGGGTCCTCAATTACCCCCCCATTAAGCTGGTGCCTCTACAGTGCCTCGAGCACGCGCTCTCTCTCTCTCTCTTATCGCCTCCATCTCCCGCCTCTCCGGCGTCTACCCCGTGTTCCAACGTTCACACCTGCCCGTCCCCAAATGCACCCGCTCAATTAATGCTTCTCCTCCTAAATGCTACCGCCTCTCCGGTGCCTAAGCAATGTCTCGACGCTTGCATCTGTTCGTCCCCAAATCCACCCGCTAAATCACTGCTTCTCCCCACTTACCCCTGCGCAAACTTATTTGCACCCTCTCTTTGCTAACCCCGCGCGTTACGCCACTCCATGTGTACTACCTATTTTTTTAGTTTTTTAGAGCTTGTATCTGCTCCCTCCTGCTTATTTTCTCCACACACTCCAGAAATGCAAAGATCGGCCGACGGGAAGAACGGAGGCGCACCGGTCAGTACCAAACCAGTTCCTCATGGCGGATCCTACAGTTGGTCTGTCCACCTGGCCTTGCTGGACAGGTTACCTGCACAAGGCAAGGTCTCTGTGTAGCCAACCTCCACCGCTTAGGTCTTCATGGGAAACCCAGGCCGCAGCTGTGTGTGGCACCGTACCATAATATCACGTGTCGTCGATGACTGTCCACGATGTTCGGCTGAGCTCTACCCCAGAGTTCTTCACTCGTTTTCAGTGGGGGTGCCACTTTCGCCAATAAAACATCAGTGTGAGGGCTGCCACACATTTGAATCCATTGTTCGGTTTAACAGCAGCACGACGATGATGATCATGATGGAGGGGGTTTTTGTCAGTCTTTGTGTATTGTCGGGGTGCCACACTTCAGGGGCCGCACTAAAGGCCACCACGGGGCGCCAGCAGCCAGCGGGCCTTGCAATCGCATGGCCCCACCGATTGCACACACTGTGCTGAATGAACGAGTAGGCAAACATCGTAGGGTACCGGACTATCAAGAAATTAGCCTCGAGACTCAAGAGCCTTTCATCATTGGTGAATACGCTGTCATCATTATTAATCTTTCAATATTTTTGGAATACTTGAAAAGGTCTTTAGATTGAACTAGTAGGGAACCTGTTCATTTGCAATGGAAAATAAGAGAGCTATCATTTTAATGCTTTCTTCTCAATCATGTACTCGCAGCAATGAAAGTAATCCGCTTTTTTATGAATAAAATTGCAAGATAATGTATTTTAAGGTTTAAAAAAAAAAAATTCTACAGGAGTTAAATCATATTCTGGCAAAAAAACTATTACATTAATAGGATTTTTTTTTTAGTTAGAACAATTTTAAATGAACCGTGCCAGTATTTTGCATTTTTCACTCCAACCTCTTTGGTGTTGCGTTATTCTTCCTCTTACCAACTTCATTCCGCCAATTCAACCTTTATTTGTTATATGGAAAATCCATTTGTAGCCAGTAATCCAGCTAGTTTCAGTGACAATGGCTCGCAGCAAGCACTAACAGCATAGAGTCGTCGTTGGAGTGGGGAAGAACTGTGCCAGTAGCCAGCCAAAACAGTTAATTCGTAGATTTTTTAAGATGGCTTTTTATATTTCATCATAAGCACAAACTGCTACGTGTGGGGGGGGGGGGGGGGGGGGGCGTGCCACAAACTCCGTGGACAAAAACAAAAATCAATCACTTCTTTATTTTTATAGCAATATTTCGTGCAAAGGATGCCATTCAAAGTGCTGTACATATTTTTTTTTAAATTGCTAAAAGACTATATCACAAGAAGAATAACAGCAATTTCCATACAAAACAAAATTGTATTAGAATAAATTGTTGTCGAAAGCACATGAAAAACTAACACTATCAAATAATCGTGAGTTTAAAAAGGTTTTCATATTTAAGAAAACTCATTGCTCCTGGGTTTAGACGAGGGGAGACATTGGGTTCACTGCCCTGCCTAGGTTGGGACCATGAGCGGGATTATGTGTGGTGCTTTTGTAGTGCCATCCATGGAGACACACACTAGAACTTGTTGGCAACACGGGATAACGACATAGGTAGTAGCTAACTTCTGTAGTGTATGTCGATTGAGGCACACCTACACCATTGTAGGAGGCAACACGTTTATTAAACAATTCACTCTACACCGGGGTTATGTTGCTAAGTGTGGCTAACATGTTCAAGGCTGCTGACTATGTGTGTGTCTGTTAACTAGCTTGATCCCAGAATCGAGCCCTGAAACCCCCCGGCACTCCCCCTTTATCCCTTGGCCCTGGCCCCACCCCTTGCTGTAACAAGGACGGCGCCCCCGCTTCCGGCCACGTGTCCTTAACTCGTCCAATCGATACACCGCTTCAGGTCACGTGCCCTTGACTCCTCCAATCAAGGCCCACTTCCGGTCATGTGCCCTTAGCTCGTCCAATATGCGCACCCGGCGCTCGGCGCCCCATTTGGTTCGCCATGGCATGGACCGAAACGTTCGCTGTGCAAAACAAAGCAGGTGATTACAAGAAAGCCATGCGGCGACCTGACGGAAACTCAATGCAGCCCTGATCCACCAGGATTTTGAGCGGCAATCTACCTGGGCAATTGGTCCCTAACAGACAGGGTACGGCTAAAGATTTGGAAATGAGTAACGGACCCGACAACTGAATGTCGCCAATGCCAAATGTGGCCGAAATCTGACCGACACTTCCTAGGGACTGGCCGTTCGCGGCGAAACAGGGAATCGCGACGGCTAAAACGGGCGCACGACTTTGGCAGCAAGCTTTCGAAAACTATGTCCGAGATGATGGTCACCGACGCACCGCTGTCAATAAGGACATGTACGTCAACACCTTCTACAGTCCCTATGACCGCGGACGAACCTGCCGCCACCGCCACCATACGGCGGCCCACCAACCCTTCATCGGGACGCGATCCACCCCGATGTAATCCCGCGACCCGCGACTCCGGATCCGAAAGCCGAGGTACTTAACGCGATGCCCCCCGCCGCAAGTCCGCAACCCGCGACCCCGAACCCGATAAGTAAGGTGAGTGAGGGGGCTGTGTGTGTAGTGTACCGCGACTCACCTTAGGGCCTGGTGAAGAGAAGGAGCAACGATCGGTGGCTGGTGTCAATAATGAGGATCCTCCTTTTCGCGCACGGCACTCCACGGAGTCGTGCCCGGGCAGGCCGCACTTGAAACAGATGACGGGCCCGTCCCTCTGATGAGGGGAAATCCTCGCTGGCCCGTCTCGCCCGCCCCGAAGGTCTGCCCCGGAATTCCTCCACGGAGCTGCAGGACTCCCCCGCCTGTATATGCGGTCCGCCGGTGGTTGCTCCCTCCGGCGCGGGGGTGCCGTACCCGCAACCACCCCGCCTCGTTGCCGGATATGGAGGTGAGCCTCCAGACAGCGGGCGACCTTCAGCGAGGTGATGTCGCCGTCTTCCGTAGCCGGTATAATGACCTGGAGGTCCTCGGCCCGCCACAGCAGCTTTTACAGGACCAGGGAGTCTCTCCCCACCTGGTTCATCCCGGGTAAGGCCGCCTTGGCGGACGCCAGAAGAGTGGCATGATAAGTGAGGGGCGTCTCTGCTTCCCCCCTTTTCCGCGTGGAGAACTTGTGGCGCTTGGTGAAGGCTGGAGCAAAAATCTCCCCCAATTGTGCCAGGGCTTGCAGTAGCATCACCTTCTGTTCGTCGGGAAGGGAGTCGAGGGCCGCCAATGCATCATCGTCGAGCGTCATAGGTAGCGCTCGCAGTGCCTCCTCTTCCGTCTATTCCGCGAGGCTCCAGGTGGCGACAAAGCGGCGTTGGAATGCCACTCAGTTGCCGCCCATTGCCATGAATTCCCATACGAAAGGAAGGTGCTTCTTTAGTCCGCGGGCGGGAGGCTGCGGCGTCAGCAGCAGGACGGCGTTGGCGGGAGCGACTTTCCGTGCTTTTAATATTTTGGCGGGCTCCAGTGCGCCGCGCTCTCCTATGGTTTCCTGCGTGCGACGTCGGTGTCCCGTAGTTGTCCCACACTTGTACAGCGATGGTGAAAGCAGCACGGACGTCGGGAGAGTTGGCGGGCTCCCGCACGTCCCGCGCCACAACCGCTTCCTGCGCGTGTGGGAAACCGGCACGGAGGGCCGTGGCCGCAGCATCTCATCGTCATTGTCCTCCTCAGGGCGGGTGTGAGAGCAGCGACGGTGGAGACGAGGTTGTTGAGACGGCTGCCATGCCGGCGTCCACGCTTCGCCGCCCTCCATCACCGGGGCTTCAGCACCCGGGGCCGCTTGCAGGATCAATGTGAGCTAGCTACACCTAACTAACAAACCACTTCTGACGCCAGTGTAGTGTATGTCAACTGAGGTGCACACACACACACTGTTGTAGGAGGCATCGCGTTTATTAAACAATTCACTGTACACCGGGTTCTGTTGCTAAGTGTGGCTAACTTGTTCTAGGCTGCTCACTATGTGCGTGTCTGTTAACTAGCTTGATCCCCGAAACGAGCCCCAAAATCCCCCCGGCGCTCCCCCTTTATCCCTTGGCCCCGGCCCCGCCCCTTGCTGTAACAAGGACGGCGCCCCCGCTTTCGGCCACGTGTACTTAACTCCTCCAACGTGACGACCAAAGACCGAAGATCGAGGAGACGTAGCACGGTGGGTTGATTCCAGAAGACAGCCCGGATCGGTGCTCGGGACTTCCCTTTTATGCCCCTGAGTGTGGCCTGGCCCTGCCCTAGGCCACGCCCCCTTTTAGATCCTACTATAAGTTTATGGGCCATGTGTACACGTGTCCCTCTCGTCACCCCTTGGCCCCCCTTGCTACCCTCTCCTGGTCACGTGCCCTCTCGGGTTCACCCAGACTGTCATGTCCTGCAGTGCCCTCTCTGGCCATCACCAGAAGCATGCCCCCTAGGGCCCGCTTCTATGCCATGCACACTCTGGTGCCAGAGAGAGACGCTAACATGCACAGTACCACTCTTCCAATAGCTGGCGCTAGACGCCATAGTGACTCAATATACATACCTACACTTTTATATGGGAAGGGGAAGATACGGGAGGAAGAACTAAAGTGAAGGAGTAGAGGGGACAGGGAGAAAGAGGGTGAGGAGAGGAAGCATCGATTTTTTTTTTATTAGTAGTATGATGTACGTAGAAAATATATACCTTTTATAGTCATGATATGAGTAATGAATAAGGTGTTCATTGGTTGTTCCTGATTGAAAATGTGTTTTTGTTTATTTTCATCAAACTCCTATCCAACATCAGTCAAAGTGGACGCGGTACTTTGAATAAAAAAAAATGCCCTTGTCTTTTAATCCAATTGTATCCAGATTATTCTCGAGGCTTCACACCGTGAGACAAAGAAAGAGCAGTGCAACCCTTCATGTTAAGAGAACAGTCTGTGGAAGCGGATATGGCATGGTAACCTCTGAAATCTCTTCAAGTTCACAGCGAGGGGGAGCAATTTCCAACCACACGCTGCCACCAGGATAATCTTCGCAGTGTGAAAATCGAACCGATATTTTCTAAATTCTCAGAGGATTGGGTTCATTTCATGTATTCATTCAAATAAATTATTGGTTTTCATATGTTCCCCATAAAGCTCCACGTCTGGGCTCAGCAAGGTTTAATATCACGCTAATGGATTTCACACCTTGACGCTGGCCCTTGTTAATGCCCTTCTTCGATGGAGTAACTGCCGTGATGTGTCAAAGAAGCTCAAGTTCCTTGACGACCTGGCTGGCTCTGCAGGATAGCAGCACCCACATCAATCAGATAATCAGCACCATATGAGGCAATATGTGCTCCCTCCACCAACCAATACTGACCAGCGTGGTGAAGCATGGTCAAACCTCACACCCCACCATTACTCACATTAGGCAAATAAATGCAGTGATGTATTTAACATTCTTCGTGCACCTCCCTAGTGCAGGTGGTCTGGCACTATGCACACTCGCGAATACTGGAGCCCGGCGGGTCGCGAATAGGGAATTAGTATACATTTAGATACTCGCGAATATGCGAAACTTGCGAATCTATAACTTGCGCATAGTGAGAGTCGAGCTATATATCACTGCTGCTCAAGGTGTGCTACCTTAGATGATACTAATTTCTGTTCTGGCCCATCTAGATGGCGGTGGCTTGGGAAGCCTTCATCCAGTAGTGGATTGGCCACAGTCGATGATAGTGATGAATGCACGCCCTGCAATGAGCGAATTGTACGAGTGGTCATCGTTATGCAAGGGAGGGAACGTTTGCAATGCGTGGCTGTCGACCGTGCGTGACCTCGACTGATGCACACATATTGCGAAGCGTTGTCCTTTCATCTAAGCTCCCGGGCATCTGCGGAACAGCAGTTGGCTCTGCATGAGGTGTTGCACATGGCATATCAGGGCAGTGTTGTTGATGCTTTGCGTGTTATTGGCCACCTGCGCCTCTTCTGCCTGAGTGCGAGTGTGCAACGCCACGCGTTCGCAGTAGCAGCCCAGGTAAATTCCACAAGCGCTTTACAAAGCGAGTTTCGCGATTCTTCAGAAACTCGATACAGCCGAGTACAGCAGAAGTAAAACACGTGGCACTGTGATAACGATGACACGGCCGCGTTGGACTCAACATGGCCAGTGCCTCGCAGAATGAATGTATCCAAAATACACAAACACGTACATACAAAAAACTAACATCCCCGTATCTCCCAATATAGAATGATGGGGGGGGGGGGGAGTGCTATTAATGAGCACCTTTGAAGGTCAGCAAAGCGCTTTGGGGTGGTGGTGGTGGTGGTGGTGGTGTCGACAGCGCCAATTCCGGTTGCATTATTTTGTCCCTCCCATCACCCACTGCGCTTTAGTTTCCACACCGCACCAGGTCCTCACTTAAGGCCGAGATGACCTGGGGGAGTCCACCCCCCCCCCCTCTGCCAATTAGTGCAGATATCACAAGCTACTGATGTTAGCCTTGGCCAAGCATTGAACCCAGGTCAAGCACTCACTGCTCAGTGCACGAACCACTTATGCTACACTCACGCCACACGTTTAACACACGCGCAATGACAAAGATCCCCTGTGTAGCTTGAACAGACTGTTGGGGCAAGTGCTGCTAGCGAGCACCTATGAAGGCCGGCACAGTACACAGAGGAGGGGTGGGTGGCCAGAACCACGCCCACCTACCTTTGTCTCCCCAGCGGCGTCTTTACACACCGCGCCAGGTGCTCATTTGAGGCTGAGTCGACCTAGGGGACGAGGCCCAGGACCGGTTCAGGCAATCATTACTGTTGCGGGCCATCAGCGGGAAACGAACTAGGGTCGCCGGGTTTGTAGCGCAGCGCGCTAATAGCTACACTACTACTCCCCACACACAAACACACATGCATATGTAGTGTACTAATTCACGGACACTAGTAGGAGGTACTCTCTTTTATTCCTGCCTTCACAGCCTTAGGGGATAACCACACACCGGGTCGGGACAGCCAACATGCTGCCAGACCCACAGCTTGAAGAGGGCGAAGGTCACAACGCCGACGATGGCAGCACGACGAGTTCCATTCCAGATCGCAGCAGCCCCGACTGCGAGTCGGAGCTCGCCTTTTATCCTCCCCAGCGTGGCCAGGCTCCGCCCTCGGCCCCGCACCCCTCTGGATCACCCAATAGGCTCCGTGCCTTGCCCACAGGTCCAAATGTTAGAACGGGCTGCTACCCATAATTCCATTGTCTACCAATCTCTCAGTGGCACATGCTACAGTGACTCATTAAATGTCACTACACATACATATATACACCGGCTCACTCGTTGACACGTAAACTATTTGTAGCACAGCATATTTAATAATGCAGTAGAAAAATATCTTGAAAAGGACATATTCTTCATATTTCCACGTGTGTGTATATATTAAGGGTGGCCCAGACGTCACGAAACACGATTACTGAATTATATTTGAACACTGCCATTAATTTTTTAAATAGTTTTTTCTTGAAGTTCACATCTTATCTATTCTCATGATGATTTTCTAAAGAAGGCAGCTGTAATATTTCCGCAAGTTGCTCTCATTTAATGCCGTTGACGTTTTTTTTTCACCTTAATAGAATGTTAATAATAATGATGAACAAAATCACGTCCCTTTGTCAATTCAAAATGCCTCCCCATGCTGTGTCAGTCGTGGCGGCTGTTTTGACGATACTTCGCCACGCTGATCACTGCCAGCTGATGGAATCCTCTGTAATGGTCCTAGTAATAGTTGCCACTCGTCCCAGCCATGGCCAGCAATCAAATTGAGGTAGTCGATGTGTGGGGTTAATCATTGCGCCACCGCTCTCCAAATGTAAAGACAATTTCCTGGAAGATATACATGTTGGGTTATATATTCGCCGTTTGTATTGTGGAATTGGTCCAGTAAATATTGCACGTACATTGGTCGCTTATGTATGTTTGCTTATTCATGGGTGTCTTGAGATGCCTCAGGATACATTTGAATGCCAATACGAATGCAATTAGGAATTATAAATTGACCCGTGCAATCCAATCAGTAAAATAGTTTTTTTCAGTCTCATAATTTCAGCAATATCTCAAAAATGAAAGGCGGCAAAATGTGCGGGAGTTTTAGTCAACTCATTAGTTGTGCTATTACTGTCAGAGGCTTTGCAATGTAAAGATAGCATCCCTATTAATAAATTTGCTTCTCATTTAAATGTCTGATCTACGTTTATCATTAATGCAATGCTCAATTTTTTTAAAAAAATTGTACCACTGTAAATTTGGCCACCCCCGAATCCATGCACATAATTGCCTTCGTTTATTAATACCATCATAGGGCCTTTAATCAACAAAGTAATTCTGGGCACTGCTTTGGCAGTGGTTTCACACGATAATACACAAAAAAACTGTGCAAAGGGTACACAGCTTTTGTGCTTTTGTGATGAATAAGTGCATTGCGGTGTCTCTTGTCTTTGGCCACCATCGAAATACATTTGAGCAAATGTGACCGACAATGATGAAGTGATAGACAACTGTGGACAGCTCCGGTCATCATTAGGACTCACCAGCACTGTATAGTCACCACAATTGACAGCTGCCAAGTCTGCCTCCCTGGGAAGGACGTAAGTTGAGTCCCCACTGCCACGCTAAAGGTGCCCCCATTAGCTTGGCTAATGCCAACACAATTCACGGCTCTGTGTGACACCGTGTACATCGCCTGGAGGCATGATCCCTGCATTGTGTTCAGGACACTTTGGCAGTTTACGCTGTTTAACACCGAGGACATTGTCCGGCGATATTTTTCGACCACGTTAGCCTTTCTGAGGAGGCTTGGTGACTTTTCTTTTGAAGGAAAACGCAAAAAATGGTTCGTTTATGATCACAGGAAGACCTTACCCAACGCGGCTTTGTTGCACGCGTGTTTCGGCTACACAAGGTTTCCCTCATGAGGTCTCTTTTCTGGAAGACGAGGGGGGCGGGGGGGGTGATGCTTATCGGCTGTGTTCGGGCTGACTCTACTAAGATTATCATCTCCGTGTCGAAAAGTAGTGGCGTAAGGGTGCTGCATCCGTTGCAAGGTGTGAACGATGTATGTCACAGTGTGTTTTTTTGGTGTGTGTGTGTGTTTTTACGTGCTAATGTAACACGCGCGCAGCACGCACAACGGCACATCGCAATTGTTCACATTGCCGCCACGTGCGTCTAGCCGTGCACTCATTGGAGACGTCGTCGAATCATTTAGCATCCAAATGAGAGTGCGAGGGGCGAGCGTCGGGCTAGGAATTCGGTATTAGGGGCAAGCGTTGGGCGTGGGTGCCACGGTGCGAGAAGAGCAGTGGAGACTGGGGTTTTGAGTTGAAGTGAAATTTTTAAAAAATTGTGTATACACACACAAAAAATTGAGAGCGACTCGGTCATCCTTTAGGACAATAACAAACGTGGATACATTGTAGAATTATTGAAACGACGAGGGAGGGGGTGATCATTTTCGGATCCAGGAACGCAACTCTATGTTTCCGATAAGTTGTATTATTTGTCGAACGCGGGTTTCACCCGGCAAGGAATGTTTCAGGAACGTAACCTCCCCGCGTTTTGGCGAGGTCTGCCTTGGGTCACCAGTCTGGGTCATGATTCCTTTTTAAGAATCAATTTTTTTGTGCCTCTTGTATGTTCTATCCTAGCTTATTCCGTGAACGTGCATGTGCTTCGGCATATATTCTGCATATTGTAAAAATCCTATTCAATGTAAATTTCTGTTTAGGGAATTGCGTAATTGATGATGGTTGTCTTGCGATGGTGCAGTAATGCAGTTGCTCATCTCCCAGCTCCCACCACCGCTCTCTTCCCACCACCAGGTGGAGGCAGAGGGTGGTCAGCGCCTTCTAACCACCACCTCCCCCAACACCGCATCATCATCAGCATCATCGTCATCATCAGCATCATCGTCATCACCACGGACTTCAACCCTCAGTATTAACGGTAAATAACATTATTATATCGTCTTTCATTTGAACACGTATTGTTTTTTTAAATTACGTTATTGTGTATTTTATTTGTGCTTAGTTGAAGGAACAGGCGACTAAGGCTTCGATGAGTGTGACCCATAAGGCATTACCAAGCGCGGTTTTGCCAAACACGGCGGTTTTCACGAACGCAACCCCCGCGGTTGGCGAGGGATTGTTGTACTTCTCTATTATTATTGACGTTTTGGTAACAAGCTCACCTCTCTGTTTCATGGACTGTATGTTAGATCATATGGCTGCCCCCAATCGACCGATGCCGGGCTCGCAATCCTTCCCAGAACGCGGCTTACTTTATCTCCAGTGGGTCACGCTTTGAAGGAATACAATAATGTATTGATTAAACTGCTTGAAAAATAACGGCAGGGGGCCTTGAGTGTACAATAAGCAAAAACACAAATTCAGAGTCATGGTGAGCTGATCGAAAGAAAAAAAACCTCGTAATTTACATACTTTAGGAACATTTCATATTGAAGCTAAAATCGGAAATTACCAGAATTTGTTTTTTCTCGTTTGCACAATGAGATGCAAAATGTAACTTTGTGAAGATAATTGCAGTATCAGTTTTCCCCGTAACTTTCTACTTGCATTTTGACTTTTATGCTATGCTGTGTTTGTGCTCTGATGTACTGCACGTATTGCTTTAAAATGTTCAAACAGCAGTTCGCTCATAAATGTGCCCCTATCATTTAATACATTGCAAGCTTGATAATCATATAACGCTTGTAAATGCACACGCTGTCAGAAAGCTATGACCTAATTTAATTGCTATCCAGTCAATTACACTGCAAAACATTTCAGATAACTCTAAATTAATGGCAGAAATACATGCGGATAGTTTCTTTTTTTTTGCTTTTAACTCATTATTGTCATCTATTTAATACCGAAACAGGAGGACTTCTCCCCAAACCTGCTATCGCATGATGAGGCTGGTTGTAATTATTGGCGTACTCGAATTTTAAGTGTTGTGGGTTTACTCTCCAACACAGCGGTGTGCTAATCTAGTAATTAATTGGCATGTTTTGTTTACGTTACAAACTTCACTAATTGGCTGTGGCGGGTTTAACGACACATTTATATTTACGCGATCTTACCCAGAAAAAAAACCCCTCTATTTTGAATTATTGTGATCTTCATTTACGGAATTGCTCGCTCATAAATATATTTGGCAGGAAGTGAAATAACACTGCATTGAGGAAAAATGATAATCACATTACGATGTCATTTCGAAAAACGAATGCTATGATTATCGTGACTTTTATATCTAGAGATATGTATGGTTGTGTCGCCACATCTTCGTGACCCAATAAAGCTGAGCCGAGACCGATCTGAACGCACATCTGAGTGCGCATGACAGATCTGAAGGTGATGGATAAGGAACGTGAAGGTAAATGTCTTCGTCGGGATTATTCGTGGCCACTGCTGGCAGAATCGATGCCGTTGGGATTTCCAATGATGACAAACGCTGCGCTGGCTATTAAAAAAGGTACCACGGAGTTTGTTGAACAAGATGGACTTCGCTCGCATGGCATTGTGTGCTCGAAATAAATTCAAGTCACAGAGGCAAGGGGGAGTCCTCGAGTGTGAAAATGTGAAACTCAATCGTGGCCAGTAGGGAAAGTTGAACAAAGATGTGGAGGCTTGACGCACACGGACGTGTTAAAAATATTTGGGCAATGGACGCGAACTTCATACTGAATATTTATTTGCTGTTTTTTTTTTTAAATGGCATAACATCCAGTCACAGTGGACTTTCATCTGTTTGTAAATAAAGGCTTGCATTAATTCATCTGTTGAAAAAATATCTACTCGTTGAGAAATTGGGTAGTGGGTTTTAAATGACTGCGTGCCCAGATGCGTTTCGGCATGGCTACTTGCAAATTCAAAGTTTGTCCGACATAGTCACGGTGTTTTTCTGCACAGAGCTGGCACAGCGGTTAGCACACGACACCATACACCCGGCCAACCCGAGTTTGATTCCCAAGCCAAAGCTAAAATCAGAGGTGAGCGATTAGACGCCGTGCAACACGGTGAAGTGTGGGCAAAACAACCCCCAACAACAACTTTAACTTTCTCAGGGATGTTGCCGCAGCGGAACATTTATCACACCACACCTGCAGTCCAGAGGTCATCGGTTCAACCCGTGGTCCCAGCGTGGCAGTGAAAAAGACTGTTCAAGCTTCTTGAATCCAACCGCTTCTGTGCACCCAGCGACGTAAATAGTCAATCGGCACGTCGCGTATGTGTCAGTACTCCCAAGTCTTTACATTCCCGGCTAACCTGGAAGAGGAGGCAAAATACTCTCGAGAAGGGCTCTCTCAAGCTCATGCGAGTGGAGGTCCCTTTTGGCAGCAGTGGCGTGAGTAAGCAATTGCAAGGCAGCACCTTTACCTATTTTTTTTACACGTGAGAAACTATATTGACATTTTAAATGGAGGTAAAGCCATTTTCTCTCTCTTTCTGGGCAGGAAGCCTCTGGCCGTTTGGATGCCTTAGTGCCTGTGGTGGTGTAAAAGAAGGGGGTTTGTTTCGAGTGGTGAAGGGAGTTTTATTGTGCTTTATTGCTTTGCCGTTTTTAATATTAGCTTTCCACCGGAGGCAAAACAACAAATAGCTTAAGTTGGCATTGCATTTGAACCTATATATTTAACCAAACATTGCTTGTGGCTATGTATGGATGGCGGTGGTGATGGCAACGATGATGGTTGTGGCAGTTTTTACAAAAAAAATAATTGTTTTGGTTTCATCTTACAATTATTTTTATGCTACGTTTGCGTGATGTATATCTCTGCGAAGATGTCTACGGGTCGTCCCCATGTGCTGTTTCGGCACGATGTCCGACGTTTCACTCCACGCACCAGGAGCTTCATTAGAACCTGAATTCAGCTCCAGGAACCCGAATTCCAGCTCCCAGCACGTGGAGCGAAACGTCGAACATCGTGCCGAACAAAGCGCGGCACAACCAAGGAATGCATGCGGGAGAGCTACACTATTCCTGATTCGGTAACAATTCGCATTATAAAAATGTAACCCAATACATACGTACCTAACAATCAAAGCTGATGAATGACTCTCAAAAATGCAATTATTCTCGTACACATTTTATTATTCTCTTCTAGCATTTAATCTGACCTCTACATTTTACACTGCACATTACTCCGCGGCAATATATGTGTCGTTATTATAATTTGTTTATGTTTATTTAGTTTTTTCATTGCTCTGCTCTTCAAATTGCTCCACCGCGACTGTTTCAGGAACAATTATTGCAAGTGTACAATAAGCCGTACAACATAACTTGACAATAATTGCTCGGATATTATTCCATGATTATCATCTGGTCCTGTGACCGCACACCGCCTGGCATTCGCCCATTCTCATCAGATCTCGGAATCTAAGCAGGCTTGAGCCTGCATAGCGCCGAGATGGGCGACCGCGGTGCATACCAGGTGTTAAAGGCTGTGGAAGTACGTCGTGGCCAGCGAAGGGCAGCATAGATGTGCAGCATCGATGTGTAACAGACGTGCAACATTCCTGCTGCAGAATCTGCGCTCCTTGCTTCCACCAAGTCGCAGCATGTTGCAACTACAATCCATGATTGAGCATGGATTGGAGTTGCAACAGGTGTTATAGACCGTGGGGCGATGTTGATGGCAGCAGAGGGCAGTGCAGATACAATCCATTGTGGCACTCTACCTCATATGCTCCCATGTCTGTGATCCCCTCCCTTCACCAACACAAGACCAACCGGCGTGGTGAAGTGTGGTCTGCGTGACGGTGCGAAACAAGCCCAACGTGCTCACCTACAAACATCCGCCACGACCCGCACGGCCCTTGGTTGATGCCCTCATCCAGCAGTGGACTGGTGCACGTGGGCGTAACTCGAAGTGGCACGGTCCAGAACGACGACCCCCCCCCCACCACCCCCCGTGCAGAGTCACGTCTCAACGGGACGTGACAATTGAGCCCTGTGTAAAACCCATGCCTCGCGACCTCTCAGACGCACTTAGTATTGGGCGCTTTTGGCATATGTTGTAAATACAACAATGGGGCCCCTTTGGATGAATATTAGATTATCAATCACGCGTGGCAAAAATAAAACAAATATTTCTGTGTCCGGTCGTTTCGAAAGGACAAAGCGATGTATCAACAAGAGCGAGTTGTTTTGTTGTTTGTGTGGGGGAGAGGAAGGGAGGTGACGGAGGGGGGGGAGGGCGGGCTGCTCAAGCGTGGACCCCTGATAAAATAAAAATAAAATTCCGTTGTGACTCCAAGTGACAAATGTCACGGGGGCGCTCTCCCCCCACCCCCACGGGCACCGCCGCCGCCGCCGCCGCCGCATGATTCAGGAACAGGTGCACATTTTTCAGAGCCGCAATCGTCACCTTGAGCCATCCTTTCAAAAGATTATCTGCGAGGATGAAAGCTGTTTATCTGAGGAGCTCGTTTTGTGAGTGCGCAGGATTTATGCGATAAGCGCATTCTCGCTCGGGACCCTGTAAATGTGACATCTAAGAAGATGGCTATTGCTATTTCGGCGGGCTTGTCATGGCCAGCCAACTCGATTCAACTCTGCCCTGCGCATGCTGCCATCCGCACCGTGATGGTCAGCACGCTCGAATTGCAATCCAGCGATCAATGGTCTTGAAATCCAGAGATCACGCTACCTGTAGTCCAGCAATCACCGGTCTTGCAATCCAGTGATCACTATACTTGCAATCCAGCGATCACTCTACGTGAAATCCAGCGCTCAATGGTCTTGAAATCCAGAGAACACTCTACCTGCAGTCCAGCAATCACCGGTCTTGCAATCCAGCGATCACTCTACGTGCAATCCAGCGATCAATGGTCTTGAAATCCAAAGATCACTCTACCTGCAGTCCAGTAATCACAGGTCTTGCAATCCAGCGATCACTATACTTGCAATCCAGCGATCACTGGTCTTGCAATCCAGCGATCACTCTACGTGCAATCCAGCGATCAATGGTCTTGAAATCCAGAGATCACTCTACCTACAGTCCAGCAATCACCGGTCTTGCAATCCAGCGAACACTAGACTTGCAATCCAGCGATCACTGGTCTTACAATCCAGCGATCACAAGACTTGCAATCCAGCAATCGCGGGGGTTCGATTCGCGATTACCTCTCCCGGCGTGGCAGTCAAAGCAATAGGCGGCACTTTCCAGCATCAATGGCAGGTCGCAAGGGGGTGGGGGTAAAGTTTGGGTTATCCCGCACCTTCAAAGACATCTCGCCAGCGTGGAAGAGTAGGCCAAAAAAAGTACCCTCTATTAGAGGGGCTCTCGAGAAAGCTCGCTCAAGTGAAGGCCCTTCTGTCAGCAGTGGCGTAAGCAAAGTCATTGCAGGGCTGCGGCTTCACCTGCCACAAAAAAAAAAACATATTAAAAAAAATAAAGAGTCGTGTGGCTGCGGGCTTTCGCGAGCCACGGGCGCACGCGCGAGGTGTGACACGTGGGGCGAATTTGAAATGACTCCCCAAAGAAAGGACACACGCTAAAGTCGACATTTCACTTGATAGGTTTTTATCAGGCCTGATGAAAGCTCATAAAGCTGGGGAGGAAAGCGAAACAGGAAGGTTTTTTTTTTGCAGCCGACAAGCCCTTTGTCATCCGCTAGAGATGTTGCGGTGATGATAGCGCATTCTATAAATGTCAAATTTGTATTATTCTATTACTATATGTTTGTTAAATCTTGACTTAAAGCTTTCATGACTGCAGGAATCCATATTCTTTGGGTCTTTCGGTAAAGTCACGTAGATAGGTTCAATGATAATAATAAAAAAACTACGACGTTTCGATCGCAACACAAGCGTTCATCATCAGGAAGAGGGGGTTAGCTTCTAAAGGTAAACTGTTTATAAAGGTTTGAAATGGGCGTAGCGCAAAAGTCAGCAGCCAATGTTAATGTAAGTGGTGGGTAGCGACCGCGACGGTGGTCAATGGGACACTGTCTAAAGGAAAGCCACTCATACGGATGCATATATAAAACCTGACTCCCACCACCATCCTTCCCAGAAGAATTCCCTCATCAAAACTCTACACCATAGAGCTAATTGTATTTCCGACCATCATCACCTAGCCAGTGAACTGGAATACGTACACCAAGCTCTCAAGACGAAGTAATATTCAGGCGACACAATCCATAAAGTTATCTGAGGACCCAATCAAAACCATTACCTTGCCATACATAGCAGGAGTCACCAAAATATTTCCAAAATCATGAGCAAACACAAGATCCAGGTTCGATTCAACACAGCACATTAAGTTTGTGATCTGATCCCATCTGTGAAGGATGTGATCCCTGAAATGCAATACCCCGGCGTCTACAAACTAAGCTGTGTCTGCGGCAGCAGTAACATTGGGGAAACTAAGCGACATGTCTCGGACTGTGTTTGTGAACATAAGGCAGATCTGAAACATGGTAGGACCAATACCTCGGCCATGGCTGATCACTGTTTTAATGTGGTAGTTTCACACAAAATTTATTTCTCTAAGACGAAGGTACTTTGCAAACCTACTGGCTATCAACAAAGATTCGTTCATGAAGCCATCCATATATACAGACACAATTTCAAGAAGATGGGTATAAACTGAGCAATCATTGGAAGGATGTTATCAACCAGTTTAAGTCATAACTGTCCCTGATGTTCCCAACCTACCACCTTCCGATTTCAGTTGTTATTTTCGACTCTCTGAATTCACATTAACAGGTTAAATTTCTCCCCCTAACGCAGCCACCTCGCTCACCGAGCCCGAGGTGTTTTGCTTTGCGATCTGCCATTAACATGCTAATCTCTCACATTAACGTAGCCACCTCAGGGCGCCCGCCATGGAGGTCGCTCAACGATATCGCATTATCATGCAAATTTTTACTGGGCATCCCTTGGATTGGTGGGCAAACCCACCACCGTCGCGGTCGCTGCTCACTTACATTAACATTAGCTGCTGACATTTGGGCTATACCCATTTCAAACCTTTATAAATAGTTTAACGTTAGAAGCTAAACCCCTCTTCCTGATGACGAATGCTTGTGTTGCGATCGAAACGTTGTAGTCTTTGTTATTTTTTTGCTATTTTCTGTGAACCTGTCTACGTGACTTTACTGAAAGACCCAAAGAATATATACGTTTGTTATTGACGTAAAGCTTTCGTGACTGCAGGAATGAATATTCTTTGGGTCTTTCGGTAAAGTCGCGTAGATAGGTTGAAAGAAAATAACAAAAAACTATGACGTTTCTATCACAACACAAGCAATCGTCATCAGGAGGAAAAAAGAGTAAAGCTGCTGAGGAAGACTGTTTTAAAGGTTTAGAATGGGTGTAGCCCAAGGGTCATAAACAAAGTGGGCGGGGCTAGTTATGTTAATGTGAGAAATTAGAATGTTGATGTAAGATCAGAGGACGACGTCCACGACAGAAGGTGCGGAGGTGGCTATGTTAATGTGAGAAATTAGCATGTTAATGTGAGAACGGAGGATGATGTCCACAACAGAAGGCGCGGAGGTGGCTATGTTAATGTGAGAGATTAGCATGTTAATGTAAGATCGGCGGACGATGTCCATGACAGAACGCATGGAGGTGGCTATGTTAATGTGAGAGATTAGCATGTTAATGTAAGATCGGCGGACGATGTCCATGACAGAATGCATGGAGGTGGCTATGTTAATGTGAGAGATTAGCATGTTAATGTAAGATAGCGGAGCCATTGCAGCGTCGGCGCACGAGGTGGCTGTGTTAGTGTGAGAAATTTAACCTAGTAATGTCGAATCAGAGCCTAAAATGACAACTAACATCGGAAGGTAGGGTGTAAACATCACAGCCAGTTATGACTTCAACTGGTTAATAATGTCCTTTCAATGATTGCTCAGTTTGTACCCATATTCTCGGTTGAAATTGTGTCTGTGTCTTCATAGACACAGACACAATTTCCACAAAGTGGGCGGGGCTAGTGATGTTCATGTGAGAAATTCGCATATTAATGTAAGATCAGAGGACGAGGACACAGACACAATTTCAACAGAGAAGATGGGTACAAACTGAGCAATCATGGGAAGGACGTTATTAACACAAAACATAGACACACAGAGACCCAATGCCTCTGTGTCGAGGCCTTAAATAGAGAGAGAAGGGGGGGGGGGGAGCAGAGAGAGAGGTGGGTCTGCTGGGGCAGCTGCTGGAGCAGATAAATTAGCATGTCAATGAATTCACCCCGAAGCGACCGAGGGATTATTTTATTTTATTTTTCTACGTGACTTTACCGAAATAACCAAAGAGTAATTCCTGCAGTCACGAAAGTTTCAAATAAAGTTTATTAACATGCTAATTTCTCACATTAACATAGCCACCTCCGCGCCTTCCGTCGTTGACGTCATCCTCCAAGCTTACATTAACATGATAATTTCTCACATTAACACCACTAGCCCGCCCACTTTGTTTATAACCCTTGGACTACACCCATTCCAAACCTTTAAAACATTCTGCCTCAGCAGCTTTACAATTTTTTTCCTTCTGATAACGATCACTTGTGTTGTGATCGAAACGTCGCAGTTTTTTGTTATTTTCTTTCAACCTATCTACGTGACATCACCGAAAGACCCAAATAATATGTTTGTTATTATTATCCCTCTGTAAGTGTTGTCAGGTGAAACCTTGGCTTTAAAAGAGCAATTTATATTTTTTAGCATCCCAAAACTTAGTACTGTGACAATCCCCCTTTCCTGGTGTAATGGGCATGAGGATTATCTGACCATACTTCACCGTGCTGGCGAGTGCAAATTTCTCAAGGCTTTCAGGCAGACCACATTGGTATTTGCGTTTGAACCTGTCGTAGGCCTTCCCTGAGGTGACCTCAACTTCATATGAGCACCTGGTGAGGAGCATGAATGTAAGTATTGGAGGAGACACGAAAAGGAGAGCTGGCAAAGATGCTGGCTGGATACACTCCCCCAAGCCCCTCCACTCACCCAGTCCCCCCCCCCCCAGTTCCCAACCGCCCCCCCCCCCCACCCTCTTATGTGCCATCCTGGCTTTCATAAAGAAAAAAAATCACCCCCCCCCCCAAATTTCCTGATTTTGATACAAACTCTCCATTCGTATCTCTGACAGAACAGTGAAACCCATTATTGTACAATAGATATGTAGTGAGTCACTTCAGAGACACTAATAGTAAGAAGCATCCACGTTTTTTCTACACTTTCCACAGTATAGGGGATAACTACATACGGGTCAGGACAGCCGGCACACACTGCCTGACCCTACACCGACGAGGTGAAGACGGGGACGAAGACTTGTGAAGACGAAGGGGTCCCTTCCCAAACCACAGCAGCCCCGACCCAGCGTCGGGGCCTCCCTTTTATCCTCCCCTGCGTGACCTGGCTCCGCCCTCGGCCACGCCCCCTTCTGGAACCTACCAGAAGGTTCTGGGCCCTGCCTCAGGTGTTCCCTCTGTCACCTTTACCCTACATCAGTGCCTATCATGTGCCCTACCGGCAGATCGGCCGCTGTATCCTCAAATGCCCTTCACTGCCAGCAACCGGCGCTGTGCGCTCCAGGGCACACTTCATCTGCCCTGCTGGTAGACCGGGCTACTACACCCACGATCCCGCTCTCTACCAGTAACCAGCGCTACACGCCGTAGTGACCCATTCTATGTCACTACATCTATAAGAGTACGACGATCCACGGAAGGGGGTATGCAGGGCTACCTCTGAGGTGACCTTGAGGAGACCTCTGGGACACACAGTAGGGGGCAGCATTTTTGTACCCGCTG
Organism: Petromyzon marinus; assembly: GCF_048934315.1. NCBI lineage: Eukaryota > Metazoa > Chordata > Hyperoartia > Petromyzontiformes > Petromyzontidae > Petromyzon > Petromyzon marinus. The sequence continues at coordinate 7,960,838 of NC_133710.1, read as the reverse complement.
TGCATATGGGATGAATGTTCTTTGCAGAATCGTCAAAGCAATATATATTTTAATTCTCGCTGCTGCGCTGGCCTTAATTATAATAGGTGTTTGCTAACAGCACTAGCTCGTGTGGTCCATACGGCTAAATGGAGACGTTTGTGTTTATTAAAAGATCCCTCGTGTAGTCTTTAATGGACTGTTGGGGCAAGTGCTGTTCGCAAGCATCTATGAAGGCCGGCACAGGACACAAGGGGATGGGTGGCCAACGGCAAGCTTGGTCGCCTGTGTCTCTCCAATGCTGATGTTTTTACAAATGACGCCTGGTACTCATTTGAGGCTGTCAGGAGCAGTTCAGATCGCCAGGTTCATAGCACAGCGCGCTAACCACTACACGGCCGCTCCCCACATACAAATACATAGATAACGATGTTCGGGTCTACACCATGCATACCTGGCACTTTAATGTCTCTGATTATAGAACAGCAGGTCCCCGTAATTGAGGTAATGAGTCGACCTAGGGAAGGCCCATGACCGGTTCAGATATTCGCCGCTGTTGTTGGTCGTGAGTGAGAATCGAACTTGGGTGACCTTGTTCGTAGTGCAGTGCGCTATACAACTCGACTACAGCTTTCCAAGGTGTGTGTGTAAATGTGTGGCGAGGTAATGGAGCGGTTAGCACACTGCGCTTCAAACCCCGCGACCCGAGTTTGATTCCCGCTCATGTCCAACACCAGTTGACGATTATCTGAACCGGTAATGGGCCTCCCCTAGGTCGACTCAGCCTCAAATTAGTACCCGGTGTGGTGTGCAAGCATTACTATTCGGGAGACAAAGGCGGCCGGGCGTGGTGTTGGCCACCCACCCCCTCGTGTGCCGTGCTGACCTTCATAGGCGCTCGCTAACAGTACTTGCCCCAACACTCTGTTCAGGCTTTTCGGGGGGATCTTTGTCTGTATAGAAACGTACATGCACATACAAAGGTTGCATATTACAGGGAGCGATTTTTTTTTTGTACAAGGAGCTTACAATGTTGAAACGGCGTGCGGCAATAATTCGTATTAATCATGCATGCATGCAGGCCGACACGGGCGAGAGGTTCTTTCAGAGACTCGCGGATAGTGAAGAGACTGAGGGAATTGACGTCTCTGAAGGGAAAATGTTTCGCGCCTTAACACTCCTCGTGCCAAACGGAACACGCGCGAAGTTTGAACCTCAGAAGTTCACGCTTTTCACTCGCATTTGAGCGAGCTTCTTTTCTTTATGTCATATCGCCATATTCACCGAAGATTGGACCGTGCAAACAAAATATCAGCAGAAGAACAACAACAACAACGTGAACAACAACAAAGAGCTTGCGCAAAACATCAGAGAGGCTGGCGCATGCTCGTACTTGCAACACATTCGCAGGTACGAGCTGTGCGTACACCGCTCGAGAAACACTCTCGTAGTCACCCCCCCACCCCCCGCCCCCTTCAGTCTATCAAATTAATTTCTGACTGACAATGAGCGATAGGCCCTCGTATCGGGGCCCTGAATGGACACGGTGTAATATCTCTACGGCTGCGATTGCCCTGCGTGGCGCTTTGCAGCAGCCGAAAGGCGACCTGAAGGAAATTTGGAACAGCAGGTTTAACGTCTTCTCAGCCGTAACGGTTTTTGACAGCTTCACGCGCGATGGGGAGCGTTTTCGATATGCCCGGCGGAATGACATGGACACTGCTTCCTTAGGGATTGAGTGAAAACAGCCAGATGTTGATAATAACCTCCAAGCATCCCCCACCCATCACCTCCCTCCCCATGTAATTCTCCCCAGCGTGTCGACTTTACAATGTCTAAACGTAAAAGCGCCGAATGGCCGCGTAGCTCTGCGCTGTGTTTCCGGGTCAAGCCACGCGTGGTTCGCCATTATGTCCGAAGTTTCGCTCCACGTGCCGGGAGCTTCCTCGGGAGCAGCCTGATGCGATAAAGTCTCTGCCATTTTTGTCACTGTTTTCAGCACCTCGACAAACCCCCAACGGGCGCGTGGAGTGAAACGTCGGACGAAGTGACGAACATCACGCTGCGGTGAGACCTGAAAACGCACGGGAGAGCTGGGCCCCACAACCGCGAAAATTTAAGCTGTCGGATTGAACGTCTCAACTCCCCAAGGAGACGCTCACCTCCCATTTACAAGCCTGGGCCAGTCGTGGAAATTCCACATTCTTTCTGGCGGGAATGAGTCCGCCCATATGATAGCAAACCGTTTAGTTTCCCGCAAAATGGGCACTCGTTTTAATCAACCCAAAGGTGGATTATGGGCTGAGTCATCCCCCCAACCAGGATGTGAACTCGCAATCTCTCCAATCGCCAGCTGTTGCGTGCATTCCGATCCCAAACGTAGCCATGCGTTTAATGTGGTACTCGTGCAGCTCCCCGAGTTTACTCGAGAGAGTGAATGGTCACCTTTTATTTCATTCCGCATTTTACTTTTGTTTACCTTGTGTTAGTTGAATGAGAAATGTGAAATTTATTTGCACCGTAGCGTCAGGGCATTAAATCTGACGAAGTGTATTCCATTTGGAACCTAGCTGGTCAAAGTAAGGCACGTACCGTTCACCTTGTAGAATGAAAAGCCTTGCCTGGGGAAATTTCTCTTGGGATATAAGTTGAGCTTGATATTAGTCACGGGACAAACTTTCTGATGTGATAAAGTCTTGGTCATTTCTCTCACGAACTTCAGAGCTTTTTTTTCTCATGGGATTGGACCCAAAGAAATGGCATTGAGAGCAATCGGTTGTGCCATAGAAACCTACTTTTTCTTCCAAGCAGATGCTGCAAAGAGATTATGTTCAGGACTGGACAAATTAGTTGGCGATGCTGCTGCTGCATTGGCAGTGTTGCGGGAGTACAAATAACAAAAGAGAGAAAACAGTGTAAATAAGACTGTGGCCTTAAAAAGCCCTTCTTTCACAGCACAGAGAGAGAGAGGCCAGAGAGTTTGAGTGGACAAGAGTCGGAGACCAACGTTCCAAATAACAGTTGGAGTTGCTGTGAAGAAGTGACAATTATTATCACTGTTGCCTAAAAACTTATGATATACTTTTTCTTCTTTTTAAGGCCACAGTATTGACGAATGTGTTGAATGGTTTTTTTTTGTTTGTTCAGCACTAGGGTTGCCACCTCTGAGGCTCGGGACATACATTTCACAATATCAGAAGAGGGAATAACGAGATGTAAATGCTTCGTTCTAAACGAGTGTTATCTTTGCTACCGTTACCGTGGAACACGTTTATAATCTAACCCCTGCACTTTTAACGTCTCGGGAAGACGTTCAGGTGCTCCAGGACAGCTGCTATCTAATAAAAGAGGACAGTCGTAGGACAATCTGGACATGGTGGCACTGCGGTGGCGAGATGGTAACTACATCGCCTGGTATACAGGATGTCGTGACTTCGTTCCCAACCCTGACGCCTGCTGTATATTTGGAGTTTGCGTGTCTCTCACTCCCCGTGGTGGTGTGGATTTTTCTCCGGGTCCACCGATTTTTTCCCTCCAAATTTAGAATCAACAAGACGCCTCTCAAGTATTTGACTGCCATAAATTTCCATGCAATAAGCCGCTTCGTTGAGCTATCATTTGTGGCCAGATCGCGTCTGAAAAACAGCTACATTGTTCATTGGGGCCTTACCCGGTAAAATAAAATTAAACAAACAATAGTTTCAGTAATAGTTTTAGGAGAGGTAGCAAACCGCATTACAAACACGCGATTCAAACTGGGTTTTCCGCTTCACGGGTTCGGATTCGCTGCATTTTGGTCACGTTCCGGTCAAGTTGCCATTTTGCTCAGAGCGAGCTACACCCCCCAGCCGCCTAACCGGGTGACAAGCAACGTCTTTTTTTTCTTCCGTGACCGCGTGCAAATTATCCGGCAATTAGGAAGCAATTACCTCAAACGATGGGAGCAGAAAATTGCTGCATTCCCCTGAAAGTGAGGCAGGAACGGGACCCCAGAGATCGAGGAGACCTCTGCTTGGAAGGGCACTCAGTGCGTCTCGTTGCATTAATGCACATTCATTCGCGAGTCGCTTTGACCTTTTTATTTTTTATTTTTTTTTAAAGCAAAGCCGACCCCTTCACCGGCTCCCTGTCGCCTCGAACTCGGGGCTGCGGTTCGCTGAATTTCCGTTTCTCCTCCCACTCCCCCCCCTCCGCTTCTGGTCGATTACCAGCGTTTTGTATAAATCTCGCTTTGTTGCTATACTCTACAACAATCATAAAAAAGCAACGCCAGCAATCAGACAACGCTATCAGTCCTAATAGACTTTCGCAGATGATAATGGACATGCGTTCGGGGGCGGTGATGACGACGACGATGATGATGATGCGCCCGGTCGTCGTCTCAATCGTTTATTGGAGCGAGGCCGACGCACAACTTTGGAGCGCGCCGACCTTTGGGCAGATTCAAGCCTGGTTATTACGTCTCTAATTGGCACACTCTCCTATGACGATGTCGTGGCTCCTTGCGCGACGAGAGGTTGGCGTGTGCCCCGTGCATCGGTCAAACCTAACCGTCCCGTTGCCGGCGAGCCAAAGGGTCGTGCCTAGGGTCAAGCCGCAGTGGCTAGGAGATGTTAACTGCCTCGCGCGGTATGCAAGGAGGTCGTGGGGCTTCTCCCGACCCTGACACTGCCTGCTGCATATTTCGAGTTTGCGTGTCTCTCTCTCCGTGGTCGCGTGGATTTTTCTCCGGGTTCTCCGGTTTTTCTTTCCACTTTTAGGATCAACATCCACGCATTTAGAGTAAATTTCCACGTGATTAGCCGCTTCGTTGAGCTTTAATTTGTGGCCAGTTCGTTTCTGAAACAAGCGATATAGCTGAGTGGGCCGTATGTGGTAAAATACAAAAAAATAAGTTTAGTTCGTCGTGTGTTCAACCGCCACGCTGCTGGTCACAATGCTTCTCATGCTGCTCCCCTTGTCATCAATACTGCGGTGTATGACCATGATTTTACGTGCCCTCTACTTCGCAGTGACTATGCACGGTCGCGGAAGAAGTTCAACATACATAAAAAATCCACGCCGTGGATTGGAATAAAAAAATTGTCGGCCATGTAAGCCGGCGTCCTGGTCCAAATTCGCAAAAAAATCCCACCCCACCCCTAAATCACTCAATTTGGAGAGCTCGGTGCAATCATCGCTTCCCCTTCTATCCCTCCTCACCCCTATCAAAGACAAATATCCCCCGTATAGCCTTGGCCAACTGTTGGGGCAAGTGCTGCGAGCGAATAGCCTATGAAAGCCGGCACGGCACACGAGGGGGTGGGTGGCCAGCACCACGCCCGACCGCCTTTGGCTCCCCAAGTGGCGATGTTTACACACCGCACCAGGTACTCATTTGGGGTCGAGTCGACCTAGGGGAGGAGGCCCACGACCGATTTAAATATTCGTCACTGGTGTTGGCCGTTAGTGGGAATCGAGCTTGGTCCGCTGGGTTCGTAGCGCAGCGCACTAACCACTACGCCATCTCTCCTCTTATCACCCCCCTCCTTGCGACTCCACTGCAGACTCTGTGTAACATAGTGCTGTCGTGATAGCCTTGCGCTGTGCGAACAACCGTGAGAATACCGAATGTACGACACCGTCACAACTTGAGTGGCGCTGTTTGCAGCTGGCCGCTTGGCATCTTAGGCATTCGGTCCCTATGCTTAAGCTTTACAAAAAAAATACGAACGCTGCTTGCAGCGAATAGGGGGAGCCACCCATTGAACACTGAACGTTGGAGTCCAACGTTGGGCCACCGGATCCAGCCACGTGCAAGCGTTGCCTCGACGTTGCACGTTTACCGGGTGGGGTATTCACGTCACCGGCATTCATATGAGTCACTGTGCGAGTTATAATACAACCTTGTATATGCAGTGCGGTTTTATTTTGAACGTTTTATTTGTCCTTATGTTTTCACATTTTCCGACCGTGTCACCTCCGTTCAGCACGGTTGGCGATGAACGGTGCGAAAGAAGCTCAACCCACACACACAAAATTCAGACATCCACCGCAACACATCAGTTACCAAAGGCAAGGCGGATATGCGACGTTGTGCCGAATTTGCGCACGCGCACGTACGATCCTTTTTGTCTATCCACTGCTACGTGCCGGGCCTCCTTACGTCACGTGGCTTGTGGGGGGGGGGGGGGGGTTATTTTCTTGTAATCGTACTTCGCTGTGCTGTACACATACACGTCGAACTTCCCCCGCACCGATCGCCTACCGATGAGCACGGTTGGCTCCCGCACGTGGCTAACCGTGACAATCGCGAGGTGTGGGTCGTTGGTAAAGGCGGAGCACGTATAACGTGCTACCATAGAAGTACAGGACAACATATTGTGCTGCACTCTCCTCTGCTGCCCGGCACACAGCCCAGAATCCCGTTTTAATGGCCTCTTGTGCATGAGCTCGCCATTCCACATTGCAGTGTGCCAGCAGCATTGTGTCATTTTGCTTTTTTATACAAATTTGTTTGGATGCGACGGTCATACGTTTTATTGTATTATTGGAAGTTGTGTCCATTGCTGAGTGGCTACTATTCATACGCTCATTTTTTTTTTTAAAAGTGGTTATTCGGAAACATTGCAGTCTGACTCAATAACCACTTTAGCTATCTCGCCTCTCATTGTGTGTTCTTCTGTTGTCCTTTCCTCGCACCTCCGATTTAGCACGGTTGTGCTACGTGCGTCGCGAAAGAAGTGAAACTTACATACACACGTATGACGACAATATCCAATTGGAACCCTTCGCGGTAAGCAGTGCACCTCGTTGTGTCACAGAAAGCTGCAGGAAAAGGTGACATCGCGTTCATACATAACATACCGCATATGATGATACCATAATGGTTTAATATACATACATGAAGATAGTACATTGGCCGAAACATCACCTATGATATATATTTTTTTCATTGTAAGGCCAGAGTGTTATTGACGAACTAGCTTGTTTGCCCATCCTTTAACGGAAGCTGTAATATTTACGAAAAAAATGAGCATAGTATCATTGTATCTGGTGTCAATTTAATGGCAGTGAATCTTGCACGAAAATACGTCATCAAACACTTCACTGCAGTTCACTGTAGCACTGTATTGATGGCAGTGATTCTTGCACGAAACTACATCATACAACATCTCGCTTCGTGTCACTGTAGCACTCTATATAATTGACCTTCAATTTGTTCAAATTCACTGCTCTGATACTTTATTCTCTTCTGCTTTCGGTCGCTGGGGTTGAAATAAATTGGAAATCGATACAATATCAGGAAAATCACCGATAAATGTCTATTTTACCATAATGTAGAAGCGTAAATTAGGCTTACTTTTTGTCTCAAGTGCTGAAGAACTAAATAAAGACACCAAATCCACTTTGTTGCTGCGTCTAATTACTTATTAGATTCACTTTCAATAAAGAAAGCGTCAAACTTAAAGCGAATTTGCGAAACAAAATTTATTTCCGCTCGACATTCTTCTGCGTGAGTGTAAAAATCCACCCACTCATGAATATTAATGACGGGGGGGGGGTGCCGCATGTGGAGTGACGTCACGTGCGGGACGTCACTCCACACCCATCCCTGCATTGTACGTTGAACTTCTTTAGCACCGTACGTAGCCAACCGTGCTAATCGGCTGGGCAATCAAACGCGGGTTGGCCAGGTTTGTGGTGCAGTGTGCTAATCGCTGCGCATACCTGTGCAGAAAAATACCGCGATCATGTCGCAAAATCTGTGAAGTTGCAAGTAGTCATGCTGAAATGCATTTGTGGGCATGCAGTCATTTAAAACTCACTACCCAATTTAAGAACGAGTAGATATTTCAACATATGTATTAATGCAAACCTTTTTTTGTTACAACCAGATGCAAGTTCACCGTGACTGGAAGCTCTGCGATTAAAAAGACAGCTCAAGTGCTTGCGCCTGAAATCCTATGCCATTGTCCCAATATTCTTAGCTCTTTCGGTAAAGTCACGTTGAAGGGAAACAATACAATAATAAAATCTATATAAAACAATAAAAACAATTCGCACGACGTTTCGACCATAACACAAAGGTCGTCCTCAGGTGTGTCGGTTTGCATAACTTTATTTATTTTTAAACGGTGTATTTATTTATTTATTTAAAAACGTCAGCACCACGCGCAGCGATTTGGCAGTTTATTTAGAAGGACTAGTCCATCTATGTTCTGAAAAGAGGAGGGGGGGGGAGACGAAAAATTAATGCATGCTGTCTGAAAGCCACTGTAGGCGTGAACAATCAATTAAGACCTGAAATGGTTAATCAATGTTTTTTTAACGGGTCTGTGAGCGTCAAGCCTCTGCATCTTTGTTAAAATTTCCTTCTGGCCACGATTGTGTTTCAGATTTCACACTCGGCACTCCGCTTGGCTATGCGGGAGGACAACTAAACAGTACAAAAACACATTTGCTGCACTCCCCTTGCACACCGGACTGCCTTAGAGCAGTGGTGGGGAGCCTTTCTTTCTGCCAAGGGCCATTTGAATATTTATAACATCATTCGCGGGCCATACAACATGATCAACTTAAAAATGTGCCTGTTATATTTGGCGAAACATGTAATTAACTCACCCCTAATGCGATGTCTGGAACTGCTTCTCTTTGGCGAGGCGTGTGATGATGTTAGCTGGTATTGACGATGTCGCTACTCGCAGCTGCTTTTCCAGGTTTGCTCCGAGATTTATTGAATTTCGAGTCCCGCCCGCGGTTGCCTTGGCAGGGCCAGAGACCAAATGATTTCGCGGGGCCTTATTCGACCCGCGGGCCGGACGTTCCCCACCCCTGCCTTAGAGCAAGGGGCCAAAACTGGCCCCTTTACCGTAAGCCTCGCATTAAAGAGGGGTTCACAACAGACGTGAGAAACCAGTGGGGAGTGGAGGGTGTGCCCACGTGGTATTCTGCCTCGGGCATGCGGCAACATCAGTTCGACCCCGCTTTACCCGTTACACACTGGAAGAAAACAAAAAAACATTTTCCTCCACCGGCTTGAGAGCCCAAGCGCGTAGGCTGCGAGGGGAGAGACTTTCGGCGAAATCAATTACAATTTCCGCGACGCCGCAATCACTTGGTCATCAGCGGGCCCGCACTGGAAACGATCAACGGTAAGCGTCGGAAGCCGAAAGTAAAAAAAAAATGAAAATGGGAAGAAGAAGAAGAAAAAAAATTTTTTTTGACGGGGGGCAAGGGCACAGCGACAGATTCACATTGAAGCCATTTCTTGATGGACACGTCCATGAGAAGGCTGAAGAGGGGCTCCCCGCTGCTCTGGTGAGCCCGGTGTAATTTTTTGAAGGCGCGCCCCAGCACGCTACATGAGGCAGCCAATGGTGTGTGTGTGTCTTGTCTCGGTGTCTCAACAAGTGTGGCAGGTCGTTAGGGGAAGCGATCATCTCGCGTGCACGCACACGACTGGACGGACAAGAGGGGGTGGGAAACGCGCTGGGGGGAAAGACCGCCTTTTGGGGCTGCCCGTAGTTCAGCAGATTTGAAGGTACGGCCGCGTTCACGTTGATGGCCAGCGCTGGTCAAAGCGCTTGTGACGCTATACCTGATACTTTATGCGTCATGTGCCTGTGTGTGTGTGTAGTGTAGCGGTGAGCGCGCTGCGCTAAGAACACCGCTCACGGCCAGCACCGGTGACGATTGTCTGAATCGGTCCTGGGCATCCCCTAGGTCGACTCAGCCTGCCCTAGGTTGACTCAGTCTCAAATGAGTACCTGCTGCGGTGTGTAAACATCGCCACTGGGGGAGACAAAGGCGGTCGGGCCTTCATAGGTGCTCGCTAACAGCACTTGGCCCAACAGTACGTTCACGCTATACGGGTGATCTTTGTTTTGTTGGAGAGCTGCGGCGAAGTGGTTCATGCATCGTGCCAATAACCCGGTGACCTGGGTTTGATTCCTGGCCTTGAATGTGCACCAGACCTCAACACTGAGGAGACAAAGGTGGCCAGGATTGGCTCTGGCCACACAACATGGCATGCACTGTGCTGACACGAATACGTGCTTGGGGGCCGTCCATAAATGACGTCACGCGATTTTGGACGATTTTGACCCCCCCGTTCGTCACACGGCGTCACAAAAAGTCAGACCCCACTCAAATCTCAAATATGACGTCACAAAGCTCTGCCCCCCCCCCCCCCCAAAAAAAATGCTTTAAATCGCTTTGAACTATTGTCTTTGTTGTGCGAATTGAATGTGGCGCTGCACTCTGATGTTGTAGGAGAAAACATTTCTTAAAAAGTCTATTTAATTAAGTTAGAACGTGTTGTCTATATTTATTTAAAGCTGCGCATTTTGATGTGACGTCATATTTCTCAACCCCCCCCCCCCTCGTCACACATCGTCACAAATGTCTAACACCACCCCCCCTAGGTGCTTGACGTCATTTATGGACGCGACCTTGGCTGACAGCAATTGTTCAAACAAGTCATCGTTATGTTGTGTCTGCTGTAATACAAAAAAAGGGTTAGTGTATTTCCGCGCAAGCAAAGCTCGAGATTAAAACCCAGAACATTAATCAAATACGTTGAATAATTACACACTTTTTGTGGTTGATTACTCTGATCCCTTCAAAAAGTGACAGCCGCCCAAACATCCTGGCTCCCGAAGGTGGGAAACCCCAGGGCTACAAGCCACGCCCATCATGACGCTACCAACGATGCCGATGTCATCGCCATAACCCCCCCCTCCCCCCCCCATTATCTCCCGTTCAGCGGCACACGTGGCGTCAAAGTCAAGACTTTTTTCAACTATGTTATCCAAATTAATCATCAGTGGAGTAACTGATTCAATTATCCAATATCCCAGTTGAGAGTAGAACTAATCCCTCTTGGTGGTCCTGAGATACATGTTGACATTCTACATTCCTAAGACAGGAACCAGTCATCCCAATGAATTATTTGTACCGAGTGGCTGCCGCCTCAGCGGGCGTTGATCGTTTCCCTGACCTTGTTAAAATGACAAGTGATGTCAACCATGGATAGCGTTTGAACTCATGACCTCAATTACGGGGGCCTGCTGCTCTGTGATCAGAGACATTAAAGGGCCAGGTGTGCCTGGTGTAGGCCCAAACACCCACGTGTGTGAGTCTGTATGTGTGTGCGATGAGTGGCAGTGTAGCAGCGCGCTGCGCTACGAACCTGGCGACCCGGGTTCGTTCCCCGCTCACGGCCAACACCAGTGACGATTATCTGAACCAGCCCTGGGCCTCCCCTAGGTCGACTCAGCCTCAAATGAGTACCTGGTTCGATGTGTAAACATCGCCACTAGGGAGACAAAGGCGGTCGGGCGTGGTGTTGGCCACCCACCCCCTCGTGTGCCGTGCCGGCCTTTATAGGTGCTCGCTAACAGCACTTGACCCTACAGTCTGTTAAGGCTATACGGGGGGTCTTTGTGATGAGTGGTAGGAGAGTGGTTAGCGCTACGCTGCGCTTAGAACCCGGCTACCACCTGAGTTCGATTCCCGTTCCTGGCCAACACCAGTGACGATTATCTGAACCGATCCTGAGCCTCCCCTAGGCCGACTCAGCCTCAAATGAGTACCTGGTGCGGTGTGTAAACATCGCGACGATGGAGACAAAGGCGGAGTGGCCTGGTACTGGCCACCCACCCCGTCGTGTGCCGTGCCGGCCTTCATCGATGCCACTCACTAACAGCACTCGACCCAAACAGTCTGTTAAGGCAATACGGGGTGATCTTTGTGCTTTGTTGAACTTATTTCACGACGTACGTAGCCAACGGCGCAAATCGGAGGTGCGGGGGAAAGACAACAAACTAAACACTTAAAGGCAGTTTTCCCACACCTCCGATTAGCGCCGGTTGGCTACGTACGGTGCGAAAGAAGTTCAACATAGATACGCACTAAAGAAATGCGTTTTCAGGCTGCAACGGTAACTTGTCCGTGCACGGCAGCTGCCTGCGTCAGCGCTCGTTACGAAATAGCGTTCACTCGATTGGGGATCATACGGAGCCATCGCTGGCGGACCCGTCGCCCGTTTGCTCGCGATGCGCCGAGTCACAAGGCCAGCTAGCTGCCCCTTGCCATCGGTGGATGCCCTCGCGCAGATGTTTGAGACCGGCCGCGATGTCAAAGGCAATAGAGCTAAAAAAAGAAACCGTTATTGACAAATATTTACCAATGTTCCTTGTATAAATATTGTACGTGACTTCATGTGCACTTTTTTTCAAATTTTCTTTGCTGTGGTTTTCGCACCTGATGACGATTGCTTGTGTTGCAGTCGAAACGTCGTGAGAATTTTATTGTTTTATATTTTTTATTATTTTATCGTTTCCCTTCTACGTGACTTTACCGAAAGAACCAAGAATATTCATCTGCACTGTTTACATCACTTTTCAATAGCCTTGTATATCTACTGCTAGATGAAGGCATCCCACTGGCCTCTCAGTCATTGGGCTCGTTTGACCATACTTCACCATGCTGGTCAGTGCAGGTTGGAGAAGGTCGTCGGGTCATTGGAACCGTTTCAGATATCACTCACCGCTGACGTAAGCCACGGCCAGGAATCAAACTCTCGTTGGTAAGATTCATACTATTCCCCTCATTGTAGAGATGTCAACGTATAACTTGAATGAATTCAAACATGTTTAATTCATAATATTTATTTTTGACGAACATTTATTGTCACATTCACGTGGAGAAAATATTTGTATGTCATTGAGGATGATTGGCACCAATGTTTAAAGATTGTTTAATTTTATTTAAACCCAGCAAAGAAGAGAATATGGAGAGAGTGAAGTGAATCTAATGCTATTTCAATACGACGTGAGAGTTGGGGTTAGAGAAATCCTTTCAAAGTAAAGGATTTCATAAATTTTCATCGGATCTAACCGACAGAAGTCAACTTCCCAAAGGATGGTGTGTCCTTTGGGATATAATGCTTTAAGAATGGCATAAATCCCTTCAGGAGTCAGTCGGATTTATAAGAACATGTTCAAAAAACATAATAAGACATTTGAGCTCGGAGCTCGCAAAACCTTTAAGCGAATAAAAAAAAATATCCCCTTATCAGCCACATTAAAATACGAGCGGGGGGAAGAGAAACAAGAAATTCGATATAGTGTCCATACATGCAAAGTTACACAATAGTAATGCAGCACACTGGTTCCCCGCACTTGTGATGAGCGCGGTTGGCTACGTGCAGTGCGAAAAAAGTTCAACGTACGTACACATTAACAATGGGAGCAATAGCAGCTCCAATTGATCCTGTTTTTTTTTTGTTGCCAAATGCAGTGGAGGGAAATTGCATAGATTTACAGTAATATTAATTGGTGTAAAATGGGAGCGAGTTGCCAGCAATTTCATGCCAGGCATGGATCAGATGATAACCGGAAGTCTTCTATGATGAGGTGGCTTGATTTACATTCGAATGATCTATTCATGGGCGCCGAATGTAAGAAATTCAAATTAGGCAAAACAAACATGAAAGCTCTAGTATGTTCGCGGTATCTCATAGCAGATGGTGAGAGCTATAATTAGGACCGACATGTGAACTGAGATCAGGGGATGATGGTTCGCTCACGAACCGGGGGGGGGGGGGGGGGAGGGGTCTCATTGATGTCATAAATAAAGGCAAGGGTGCAGCCCTGCCTTTGGACGTCTGTGAATAAAGAGCTTGATAGCTCGTCGGATTCCTCCAGTATGAATAGATATTCTGAAAACAGGAAACAATGTAATGAATTGGTCACTGCTGGTGGAAGCACCTCCACTCGAGCGGGAAATCTAGACAGCCCCTCTGTTGCAACTGCCACGTCGGGGAGATCAAACTAGCGACCACTGGATTTCAAGTCCACTACCAACCATTGCACCACAGAGGCATCTCTCGTCATTATTAACGTCAGCCATAACGTTACGGGGTTTTTTTTTTCACGTACGGACAGATTATATGGAGGATTACAGGTAAAAGCAGAACAACGCTTGGTGTTTCTACTGAAGTAAAAAAAAAATGTCTCTGCCCATCGGCCTACTGGCTCTCTAGACCACCGGCGAAACGGAGTGGTTATGCCAAAGAAAAAAAAAAACCCCATCTGATAGCCCTGCAGCATTTTATTAACGAACTTGCCTGCTGATGAGACACAGACGGTTTGAGACCAGTGCAGAGATTGCTTGATTAAACAAATACTGCTAGATAATGCAAAGAAAATAGGTAAACGCTTGTCATGCACTATATATAAAATATATTTGACACAGACGCCTGAGCTGGCTTGATACATTCATATGAAGATTATATTCCGTGACTCGTCCCTCTAAACGTCCACGTGGTCGCCGTGACGTTGGTGACGTGCGTCACATCGAGATATGACAGCAGCTCCAAGCTGATGGCTACCATCTCCGCCGTAATGGGGGTTTTATATTCAATTTTATTGTATTTTACGGACATCGTGTACGATGGCAGGACGGCCAGTTGCCAAGCAAACCCGAAGTGGGTGCCAAGTAATTCTCTGATAAAGTGAAATATATTTTGTTCTGCCCTCGTCATTTCCTGCCATTCACGGTGCGCGCTGCGATTCCTCACAGTTGCACAGCCCTTTGGCACGGCATTGTTCAAAGAGGGAGGCATACACATACACACTCGGTGATAGGGTGGGGTGAGCATGACACAGTTCATGTTAAATGAACTTGTAGCACGTGTTCAACGCGAAACAAAATGCCACGGTAGCGATATGTTAACTACTTCGCCTGGTATACAGGAGGTTGTGGGTACGATGCCAACCCTGATGCCTGTATATTTGGAGTTTGCATGTCTCTCTCCCCGTGGTGATGTGGATTTTTCTCCGGGTCCTCCGGTTTTTCCCTCCACATTTCGAAGCAACATGCGTTTATAGTAATTTTCACGCGATAAGCCACTTCGTTAAGCTATCATTTGTGGTCAGCTCGCTTTTGAAAAGGAGCTGTATAGCTCAGTGGGCCTTACCTGGTAAAATAAAAATAGTTAAAAGTTTAGTTTTAAACGATAAGCGAATTTTTTTTTCCTATCCTGCATTGTGCTCTGGCTAGCACCTGCGTATTCAGGGAAAGGCTGCCCATGCCCATCACGTGTACACATTTATTATTTTAACTATTATTTGTTTTACCAGGTAAGGTCACTGAGCTACGTAGCTCTTTTCTTCAGAAGCGACCTGGTCACGAATGATAGCTCAACGAAGTGGCTTATCATCGCGTGGAAATGTATAGTAGCCAAAAAATGTCAATGCATGTTGATTCAAAATGTGGAGGGAAAACCCGGAGTAAATGATCCATGCAACCATGGGGAAAGACACACGCAAACTCCAAAGAAAGGAGGGGCTGGTGCTCTCAGCCTCCTATAGTCCTCCTGATGCATCATGGGCTGCACCACACTGTCCTCGTGTTCGAATTCATTTTCTTTGAAAACGGCAAAATGCATTCACTTGTTCCTTAATTTCCATCGCAACAATGTTCACATGAAATCTCAAACTTAGAACAAACTGTGCCTTGTGGACCCAACCGCCTATGACCGAATCGTCCAACATGTACCCAACCTCATAAAGCTCTAAGAAGATAAGCAGCAGGTTTCAGCCCTGGATAATGCTTGGGATGGGTCTGGCCACCGTGCACAAGAGGTTATTATAGACTGCGTTAGCCAGCAGAGGGTCAGAGGAACCTGCAGCAGAATCCACTGATGTCCACGACGTACTTCTATTCTCCCATGCCTATGCTGCTGACCCATTCACGAACGGAACTGCTCAAACATTCCCAATGTTGCAGGACCCTCCTACAAAGTAAGCCGTGAGACTCATTGACACTTTCCTGAAGAAAAAAAAAGTGCCATTGCAGTATTGCCTTATAATATCACCAACCTGCACTGCCCGGCGCGGTGAAGTATGGTCAAATGAGGGCCTAGAGCTGCATGGCGCGGCGAGGCCCTCATCCGGCAGTGGAGTGACGCGTTTGGCAGAAATACGACGTGAACTGTGCTCTGCTTTTCAGGTAACAGGGAGGCACGGTGGGAGTGTTGGGAATGGTCTCCGAGTTGCACTTGCAAGTCGGCCCATCGCAAGGTCTAGGACGCAGTTCTTCACTCATTTTCAGGGGTGGGGGTGGGGGGGCACTTCTGCCGATAAGACATCATCGGTGCGAGGGCCGCCACACATTTGAAATAATTGGGGATTTTACAGCATGATGGGGGCTGTTTTCACATTTTGTGTATTTTCATGGGCCGCATTGAAGGCCACCATGGGGTCGCCACGTGGCCCCGCGGTGGCCTAGCAATGAGGAACGCCCCTGTAAGGGGACTGAAGGTTCTCAGAGGTGAAGACGTTTTAAACATGGTGCATGGTGACTGTTGGTGGAGTTCCATTCTGGGCCGCGGGTAAGGTCAGCGGCGAGTCGCGGACTGACTGAAGCGCTTTGACCTCCTTCTCCCTCTTCATTCTCCAAGCCTGCAACCGAGCAGTATGGTGAAGTATGGGCGGCAATCCCCCCCACCCCCCACACACACACACACACAGTGGAAAATGCGTTTTGGGGAGGAGACCATCCAGCAGTGGATTGAAAAAGGCATCGCAAATTCTCATGATTGTGATAGTGAATCGCATGGCAGTGTCTTCTCGCATATGCCAGCCTCCTGCCTCTGGGTGTAAGTTTCGGGTTGGTGAGCAGATGGTGATATTTAATCAGATCGAATGTATATCAATGACGTCTATAGTGCGCGTAGGGTGAACTGGAGCAACAACAAGACAACAACTCAAAAAATATCCGACGGGGGTCTCTTGTGACTCACAAAGCAGTGTGTGGCCTTCATTTGCACGGTCTCCTTGAAGGGTAGGGCACTTGGGCTATGATGTTCCGTGGTTTTCATCCGCAAATGAAACACATATTCCTCTCCCTACGTTACACGGGACACAAACGTTATGCTGTGTTTCTCATTTTAAGTGCGTTATAATATTGGATGACGCTCAGGTGCGTGCATGCGTGCTCATGCTAACAGCACTTGCCCCAACGGTCTGTTAAGGCTATACGGGAGATCTTTGTCTTGACAAAGTATTGGGCGCAGCTGTTAGCGCACTGCACTCCAAGCCCAGTTCAACCTGAGTTTGATTCGACCAATAACAGTGGTGGATATTTGAACAGGTCCTGGGCCTTAACTAGGTCGACTCAGCCTCAAATCAGTACAGTACTATACCTGGTGTAAACATTGCCACAAGGGAGACAAAGACGTTTGGGAGTGGTCCTGGCCACACAACCCCTCTCGTGCGCCGTGCGGCCTTCATAGGTGATTGGTATCACCGCTTGCCCCAACAGTCTGTTAAGGCTATATGGAGGGTTCTTTGCCTTGCCTGCCAAAGGTTATCTGTAGGTGCTATGCAGCCCTCGAGATGAAAGATTCCAAACCCCTGCTGAAAGAAACTCCACTTCTCCTTTGTCACAACGCGGACATTTACACCCCCCAATGTATAGCTGTCACGATGTTTTAATGTATTATCGAGCCTCTTTCTCTTTCTCCGAGTTGGTAATGCTTATTACTTAGCTCTGATTCGTGAAAGCCCTAAATCGGCTTACAGCATGTGCAGTCACACGTTGATGGGTTTAACATTCACACAACCCACCGTTGCGGAAGTGATGCGTTAATATTAGTTTTTTTTTGCCTGCAAATAAGGAAAGTTTACCCTACAACAGATAATCCCATTAATCCTCCTGTAATCCCAAGAATGCGTATGAAGGAGAATGATTGATTAAAGTGTATCAAGCTAGCACCCTGAGTTCAATTCCAGGCCAAGGGTAACATCACGAATAGCAGTTCATGGCTGCGGATGAGAGTTCGCTCAATCCGGAGATGGAGTGAGGAAATCAGTTGGTATGTATATTGAACTTCCTTTACACCGTACGTAGCTAACGGTGCTAATCGGATATGCGTGGGTAAGAAGACAAACTAAACACAACAAACTGTTCTGAGGAAAATAGTTTTTAATCTAAACTTAAAAGTGCATAGCTCCAGTGTCTTCCTAACATCGGAAGGAAGAGCGTTCCAGACGGCCGCAGAAGCGCATCTGAAATTGCGCGATGCGGTGACCATTTTTGTTCAATGGTCAGCCAAAATCCGCTGGGAGGTTCGCGTGATGATGGTTTGTGCTGCTTGACGAAATTTGCAAAGTATTGTGGTTCATTTGTGGCAAGCGCTTTGTGCGTAATGAGTGCAACATTATGATGTATTCGCTCGGCAACCGGAAGCCAATGGAGGTCGGCGAGCACTGGACGGACACGGTCCGATCTTGCACTTATTCGGCAGAAGTGGGATGGATTGTGCGATCGCAAAACTGAGGAATGGAGGATTCATGGAGAGGCCTTCATTCAGCAGTAGAGAGCGAATGGAAGGCAGCTGAGGATGATGCCCAGGCAGTGATGACGTACGCCTATAATCCAGAGCTGTGGAGGCAGCGTGAGTTGGTGGATCAAGGAGGGGCCATACCCTGGCTCGCCAGGTGAATGCGGTACAGCAAAGTGTGGATTCCACCTGTTCCATTTATCCAGGATAGAGCGTTGCCCCCTTACACGCGTGGGTTTCTCTCCTGGTGTCCGCTCGCTCTCGACGAGAGAGCGACTTGGAGGCGCCAGAAGGAGCCACAGACGAGCAGGAAGGCAGCCACGCGAGGAGCGGGCACCAAAATTATCCTTCAAGCTCTGCGGTCCTCGATACATGAAGATGTTTTCGGGCCAATTATTGAGCGCTTTACACGTGGGAGGAAACGGCGCACCACCGGAGAAAACCCTCGCGTGCAAGGGGTGCAACACTCCCACAGAGTGCCGCCTTCTCCTGGGCTACGGCACCTCCTCGACGCCCACGGGAAGGGAGTTTCGCAACGTTTCCGTGATCCGCCAATCCCCGCGGCTGCCTCCACAGTGCCGGATCGCAGGCGTGCGTAGCCACCGCCGCCAATGGCTACTGCGATGGCGTAGAGCTCTCCCGTGGGATGTGATTCCTCTTCAATTGCTGAAATAGCTCCCAGCACGTGCAGCGAAACGTCGGACATCATCCCAAACAACAACAACAACGACGATGATGATGAACGATGATGTAATCGGTGTTGGTTCGCAGGAGCTGTCGCGTGTTGTCAAGCGCTGTGATTCACCGTGAGCATTGGGAGATGCCGGACGCCGCGTGGTAAAGGAGCGGCGCCGCAGTTTCCTGCTCGTGCCCCCGCTGGCGGAAGGGGGTCTCCTCGCGAGGTGGTTTAACGGCACATCTTTGCCGAGCCAGTCCAATCAAACTTGGCCATTCATACGGGTCTACGGAGCTGCCAATCGCGTCAGCAAAAAAAAAAAACGACGAGAAAATCCATCGTAGCGGGGAAAAAAAAATGATAACGACTCAGTTCTTTGAAAAATAATAACAATGCAATTCTTCAATAATGATAATACTAATGAAATTGCAGTTGTTCATAAGCTATTGATGGTTTTTGCATCGTGCACAAAGGCTGAGTGCTTTTTTGGACGTGTATTTTTTTTCTGCGTTGTCTGGAAACACGGAGCTGCGGTACGCATAGCGTAATACGTGTAAGGGGACGTCCATAAATGACGTCACGCACCTGGGGGCGGGGGGGGGTCAGACATTCGTGACGATGTGTGACGAGGGGGCGGGGGGTTTGAGAAATATGACGTCACATCAAAATGTGCAACTTTAAATAAATGAAGACAACACGTTCTACTTAATTAAATAGACTTTTAAATAAATGTTTTCTCCTACAACAGAGTGCAGCGTCACATTAAATACGCATTACAATGACAATAGTTTAAACCGATTTGAAACATGTTTTATTTTCAAAATGAAAATATGGTTTTGGGGGGGGGGCAGAGCTTTGTGACGTCATATTTGAGGGGGGGGGGTCTGACTCTTTGTGACGCCGTGTGACGATGGGGGGGGGGGGGTGGGTAAAAAATCGTCAAAAATCGCGTGACGTCATTTATGAACGGCCGCTAGGGACTGGCAAGGTCAATGCATTGTGTCTCTAAGGCATGGGCATCCTGCAGTGAACTTCGTGGGGACAGACCAGGAAATGCTGCATTGTATCTTCACATTCCGGGTGTATTAACCGTAAACATATCTCATGACATTATTGCAAGAGTAGTCCATTGTGTATCTTTGGGACTTTTTTTCCAGTATCAAAATACTAAAAATAAGAACAGGATTTTACCCTTGTCGGCAATAAAATAGGTGTTAAAATGTTCAAGCACCAAATAGATTCCTTTTGCAAGGAACCAAGTCTGCATTGATCACACGTACGTGTGGTGAAACATGCAGACAAACATGGCATGGTAATATATGCATTGGCTTTGAAACTGATTTGACTGCACCAGAGACAGCCTTCTCCATGGCAATGTCTCACCGGTGTTAGACCAGAGAACACCAAAAGGCGAACAGCACGGATACAAAGCAAATATCAGAGCATGTATAGCTCGAGTTGAAGCATTTATATCGATGGCACGTGGTTTTTGTCAGTATAAACACATGAAAAATAACAATATTCCATTGTGTGCTCATGCCATGGTCCAAGTTTGCCATGAAGTATTTGCAAAAATGCCGCCCAAATTACTCGACTGGAATATACAAAGCGACCCCCACCCCTGCTTCTCTCCGTCTTGCAATGATCATATTTTTTCAATCTGTGGCATTGTGCCCAGCCCCGCGTATGGGAGGGTGGAGTTGTGGGGGACGCAATGGGGAAGCGATTGTTGTGAGCCACCTGCTCTGAGAGAGAACCCACAGCCCAATCCCCGGGTGGAGCTCTCACAGCAATGGCTCTGTAAACAGGACACCGCGATTCCGTGGAGGAATGAATGATGAATTATGTTACATTTTGAGGTCCGCATATTGAGGGCGTTGCAATGGCGAGATGTTAACTACCTCGCCAGATACACAGAAGGTTGTGGATTCGATCTCAACCCTAACGCCTGCTGTATATTTGGAGTTTGCATATTCTCCCCGTGGTAGCGTGGATTTTTCTCCGGCTGCTCAGGTTTTTTCCCTCCACATTTATAATCAACGTGCTTTTAGAGTGTTTGGCTGCTATACATTTCCACAACATAAGCCACTTCATTGGGCTATCGTTTATGGCCAGGTCAATTCTGAAGAAGAGCGATATACTTGAGTGGGCCTTACCTGGTAAAATGAAAATAGTTGAGTTGAGTTTAGATTGCCTGTAGCTTTGCCCAAATACTTTTTTTTGCGGTGTCGTCTCCTTGCCAAAATAATGAATAGTGGAACAGGAATCGTGAGAAGCGATAGCGATTTTTAATCAGTAAAGCAATCCAAAGCTTGGTGAATGCTTGGCCATAGCTCGATCAATGCTGAACCCCAACTTGATCACTGCTCGATCACATAGACACGCGTATGCAAAACGTTGTAGCTTGATCAGGTGGTTTCTGCCACAATTTGTGGATGGGAAATGGCTATTGGTGTAATTTGTATGTTAATCCAACCACTGACGACCATTGCCTGCCATGAACATACCCTGTCATTCATTCGGTCATCGGATAACATTTTGTCCTGTTGTTTCATCACTATGGAAGCCATCCAACTCATCATTGCTCCTAGGAGTAGTTTAAACTTATTTAATATCTTGTGGTATCAGACCCCCCCCCCCCGCCCTGGGGATAGACATGATTTAATCACTGCTCCGCGGGACTAATATTGACGATGTGCTCACTTATTTGGTTTGGTTGATTTTGTTATGCGCACTTCCCCACCACCCACCTCTTTTTTCCCTTTGCTTTTGTTCCTCTTCGCTCGCCAACCCCCTCTTCCCGATATTATCCCCTACCGATTCCCCCTAGTCCCTGCGTCAGCGGGGCAGTGAGCCCCAACCTTCTTCCACTTCCCAGAACCCAGGTGCCAATGAGTTCTGGCTCCGGTACACGAAATGTCATATCCCTCCCCTCCCTGCCCTTATTATGGTTTTGTGCCTTTTACCCGGGGCTCTTGTCAGATATAAAAAAAAATCCGTCGAATCTCGTCAGCAATAAGCCTCATTAAATTCTGCCGAGTTTCCTGATGGTATAGCCGCACGCCCACCACGAACACCATTGTGTAAGCCTGGCCTGTAACATCCGGCAACCCAGCAGCATTTACATAACCACTGTGCAATATGCACACACACACACTGGTGTAAATCACTGGGCATTGTACTGCAAGATAGCCACGACGATATTGTACAATGTTGCATTATTTTGTCATGACATTGATTTTTTTCGAATTGTTACCACCTATTGCTTGGCATGATGTCCGATGTTTTGCTAAACATCCTGGGAGCTTATTCAGGAAATGACGAACTGACCAAACCCTTTGCGCTGCCCAGGGACATTGCACCTTTATTGTCCTCACAAGAACACAACTTCCCACAATGCATTGTGTCCGCAACATAAAAATTGGACTTTCAATCTAAATTCGTTCATCTCGCAATACTTTTGATTATTGAAGGGTTCGTCTCGTACCCAATGGCTCATATTAAACAACGATTCAAATGCCTATTTATAAAACTCGTCATCAGAAAGCATGTTACATTTTAATTATCCCCAGATCCCGTGATATCAAGTGCAGTCTTCAACCCTTATTCACTATCTCTCTGGCAACTCCATTCATGTGCTCGGGCCAAAGGCCATTTCCTGAAATTCCACACATTTGTAAAAAAATCGTAACGTGGCTCATTCAAATTGCTTCTCACAGTCGCTGAGTAATCACAGACGAGCAGGAAGGCAGCCAGGATGGTGAGCCGGCACTATCAGCAATTGCCCGAGCTCTGCAGTCCTCGACGTATATATTGAGATGTTTTCAGCCAAATGAATGAGCGTTAAAGGCCGCAGTGTTGTTGACCAGTGCGTTGAGTTATTTGCACACTGGAGCGAGACGTCAGATCAATTGAGGATAGCATGCCGAACAGCACGCAACTCATCTCAACAATGTGCCGGGCGGCTGTGCGGCGCCAAGGCGAACACCCACTGCTGTCAGTTTAACACGTAGTAGTAGTAGTAAAGTTTCGCGACCAATATTATCGATAATAGCGGTGTAGTGGTGTTTATTCACGCGGACAACTTATTTTTCTCCTGTCACTTTATTCGAAGCATCCCCCACGGATGCTCCTCACGTTCAACACCAAGTACGCCTCTCGCGAACTCTCTCTTGCTCCGCTAGCCTGTTTACTCCGCACTCTGCTAGCCTGTCACGGACTCTCTCTCCTTGGCTCTGCTAGCCTGTTCTCCGCTAGCCTCTTACTGTATACTCCGCTAGCTTCTCACCCCGCTAACCTCTCACTGAATGTCCCGCTAGCCTATTCTCCGATAGCCTATCACACTCCCACTAAGGATTCCGCTCGCCTCACCCCCGCTAGCCTGTCACTACACCCACACCTCCAACCTCGGCCATGCCCCCAGCGGGGGTTCAGCCAACACCGCTGGGGAGGACGAGGTGTGGAGGGTGAGGTCCCGGACTTCTCTTGTATTGACTTCTTCACGTCTTCATCTCCAACCAACTCAACCACCGTTGCTTCACACATCCCCTTATATCCCCCTCCTCATTAAGTGTCCTCAGGTGGTCCTCGTTAAGCCGGCGTCCTTCCAGCGTCTCCTGCACGTGCCCACCCCCCTTATCGCTTCTATATCTCGCCTTCTTGGCGCCTACTCCGTGTTTGCATTTTCAGACAGCCAATCACTGCCTCTTTCCCTAATTGCTGGCGTCTCTCTGTCTGCTGTCGTCTCCCAGGCCTCACGCTTGCACTTGCTCGTCCTGACCTGACCTCACTTGTTTTCAAACCCTGCGCGCGTTTCGCCACTACAGAGGTGTATGGGTTATATCGCGTAAATGTAAATGTGTCCTTAAAACCGCCACCACCCAGACACAGCCAATTAGTAAGGCTTGTCGTGTAAACAAAACATGCCAAATCGTTACTAGCCCAGCGCACTGCTGTGTTGGAGAATACAACCCACACCATTTACAAACCGAGCACGACGTTTCGCATGTCATCACAATCAGCATCATCAGTCAGACAGCCAGAGTTGTGGATAAATCGTCCTGCTTCGGTCTTAAGTACCGCAATGGCCTTCCCACTGCGGTTATCACGTTACATACTTCGCCGCTCCTTTCTTTTCCACGTCCCACGTGTTGTGAAATGATAGCTGCTTACACTAACGTATCACTTAGTGTGTCAAAGATGGCTAAAATTGTAACGAATGTCATGGTAAAATGCAGCCGCTCACAATTGTCCATTAGCGCCGGGGGAGGATGTGAATAAGAATGATTATGACGGGATGGATAATTATTGAACATGACTGCATGTGCTGCGAAGTGAATAATGGCTTTTTGAATAATGGCGTGACTTTTACGAATGTATTAGCTGTTTAAGACCAAATCACTGCATTCACATCTCTTCATTGGCAGGCGGAGGTTCAGGCTGAAGCATCATTAAATGTGAATGTGTATCCCTATAAACAGCTCAGTAATATACAGTATATATCTGTTAGATGGGTGATTTATGTTCAGCAAGGAACTACAAATTGGTTGTTAGGTTATGAGAGGCGCAGGTATTACCACCGCTCCACAGTAATTGCTTTGCTCCTGCGATACTCATCGGCTTTACAATGATCTTCATTAGCGATGACCTTTTTTGCTAAAAGATCTACGATACATGTGTTTTTATCATCTCGGCATTGCATGAGGCAGTGTCTCCAGAAGGGTTGTTTTCTTTGCTGTGTGTATGCAAGGGACAGCGGAAGGTGTAGCGGTTCGCTTGCTGCGATTCTCGCCCACGGGCAACACCGGTGATGGGTATCTGCACCGGTCCTGGGCCTCCCCTAGGTCGACTAAGCCTGAAATGAGTACCCAATGCGGTGTGTAAAAAACATCACCACTGGAGAGACAAAGGCGGCCCAGGCGTAGTTCTGGCTACCCACCCCCCTCGTGTGCTGTGCCAGCCTTTACAGGAGCTCGCTAACAGCACTTGCCCCCGACAGTTTGTTGAGGCTACACGGGGGATCTTTGTCTTTGGCGTTACCTCGCATGTTTGGGGTGGCTCCGTATTTGAACGTCGCGCTCATATATCCCCCCCCCACCTCCACCCCTCCTTCTCGTTGACATCAGGAAAATAGTTGCAAGGCACCCTCCCACGAAACCTTATTATTGGAAGGCGATTGGAACTTGCTCACCAACCCCAATTCTGGATGGAATCCCCAGGCCCAGGGGGATTCTAGCCGCTTGTTAAGGGAGCAAGTGTCCATGTTTATGACACAATTTCACCCACTTTATCCCTGGGGGAGCCATTCCACCCCCTCTGACAGTGATTATTCACATATATCCAAAGATCATAAAAAAACGGTCTCTGGAATCGACTTGCCGTCGTTCTCCAGGGACCTGCTGGAGGACGACCTCATCCTCCCTCGTATTCGTCATTAGTTTTTTTTTCGTCCGTTCATTTCGATGGCGCCAGCGGCCTCCGTCAGTGTCACCGCCGGTGGCCACAGCCAGCAGACTGCAGAAGGGCCTCGCGGTTGAGACGTCGGTCTCATTGCTGAGAGCAGCGGTCAATGTTCGTCAGTGTGGTGAACCAGGTCAGAGCAGGTTTCTACTTCACTGGAGGCACCATTGATTGTCGTTTATTGTAGTCACGATTATGTTGATTGAAAACTCATTTTTTGGAAACTGCTTTTTTGCGTTTAGTTCTCCTTACCCCGCACCTCCGATTAGCGTGGTTGGCACTATGAACCCCCGGTGGTCCGAGTTCGATTCCAGCTCACGGCCAACACCAGTGGCGATTGTCTGAGCCGGCCCATGGCCTCCCCTAGATCGACTCAGCCTCAAAAATAAATATCCGTCGCTGTGGGTAAACATCACCACTGGGGAGACAAAGGCAGTCGAACGTGGTGCTGGCCACTCACTCCCTCGTTTGCGGTGCCGGGCCTTCATAGGTGCTCGCTAACAGCACTTGCCCCAACAGTCCGTTAAGGCTATACGGGGGATCGTTGTCTTTGTACATGTTTTCCTGAAAGTTTTCCCGTGGATAGTTTTAGTCTGGAAAGCTAATAGTGCGATGGATTAAAACCACATTTCACCTTGCATGTAGAGACTCGGAATGGAGGTCCATTCACGTGCATTCGCATACAGCGGTGTGCACGTTCGCGTTGTCGTCTCTGCGAGCGCATTCTCTTCGCACAGACAAACCCTCGTAATCAAAGATACGTTTGCATAGCGTGCTCACTTCTTTAAACTTAAATCATATCCCGACGGCCTTTGCGAACCACAGCATTCTTTCAGAAGCTCCGTAGCACTTCACCTTTTTCGACCAAATGTTTTTTTTTCCTTTCCCGTTTGACCAAAAAGAATAAAAAAAATGGTTTCTCTCGACGTGGTTATAGGTGGTATTTTGAAACCTTCTAATTGGCGATGAGTCTTTCCCCTCCGCAGACAGTTTGAAGGGCAAAATTCACAAGAGTGCATATGCGTGCTACTTCTTTACTCGCGCAAGTGCCATTTATATGCATTAAAGTACCTTGAAAAATTGATAGGGTCTATAAAACAAACTGTCAACGTCCTTCCTATCGTCGAAGAAACGCCGTCGCGAGCACGTGAACGAGCTTCGAGTCAAAATAACGGAGCACGTGATGGATCCCAGCAGGCGAGTTTTAATCAGGGCTCCGTTCTAAGAGGTGAAGGTTGCAACTGCCACTGCTATTAGAAGGATCTCCACTGGAGGCAGCTCAAGAAAGCCCCTCCGATTAGCACGGTTGGTTTTCCGTACGGCGCGAAAGAAGTCCAACATGCATACATACACGATCACGGTTAGCTACGTACGGTGTGAAAGAAGTCCAAAATACATACATTAGCACGGTTGGCTACGTACGGTGCGATATAAGTGCAACATACATATGTACACGATCACGGTTAGCTACGTACGGTGTGAAAGAAGTCCAAAATACGTACATTAGCACGGTTGTCTACGTACGGTGCGATATAAGTGCAACATACATACAAGGCATTTGGCCTTCTCTTTCATACTGAGCCCAAACACCATGGAAGAGGAGGGTGTGCCCGCAAGCTACTCCACCGCACACATAATTATAATCTTTATTTAGTTATTAAGCTCTTTGTCACAGATGTCCAGTAGGGGCAGGTCAGAAGGTCACAACAAACAACACGACCAACAGGAGTGCAAAGTATAGGAAAGGCAAGCAAGTCACTCACAATAAATAAATATAAGTGAACTATGACTATAACCTCTTTATATTTTTTTTTTTACCAGGTTAACTACCTGGCCATAAATGATAGCTCAACCAAGTGGCTTATCACATGACATTTTATAGCAGCCAAATACTTTAAAACGCGTGATGTTGATTCTAAATGTGGAGGGAAAAACTGGAGGAGCCAGAGAAAAATCCAAGTGACCACGGGTAGAGAACACGCAAACTCCAAATATACCGGCATTAGGGTCGGGATCGAACCCACGACCTCCTGCATATCAGACGTGGTAGTTAACATCTTGCCATCGTGGCGCCCCAAATGAACATAAATAAAGTACATATGTACAAATTGTAAAAGTGGATACAATTCTACACGGCCTGTCATCAACGAATTTATACTGATTGGGTGGACAGAGGCGAATTTGTTGGGGGGTTCGTTTAAGAATCTTGCCCCATTGTTTTAGCTGCCACGATGGGAGATTGAACCGGTGGGCATTGCACCGCAGCCGCATCCAGAAAAATCGGGAATAATCCTCACGAAATAGAGTCGGTTGATTCTCTCTGATGGTAAATAGAACATTGGTAGTTGGAAAGATTAAAAAATTACTCGTTGAAAACGTGGTTTTGAACACAGTATCGTGAAGCGAATGAACAGAATTTGAATACTCCACTGCAGCTCTAAAGGCATTACTATTAATTTTAATGCCCACAGAAGTTAGATCACCGGCAAATGTGATTCTTTATTGTGTATGATAATTTTCACATTCATGACCGAGGGAAATGTGCGCGTGTGTGTGTGTGTGAAATGCATTTTCTGAATTGATGGATGAAGCTTGAGTCACTGCAATTTTAGTCCTTGTTCCTCAAGTACAAGATGCAGCATTTTTCACAATTTTTGAAGCATTTTTTTCTTGGTAACGATTCAAATATGTCTGGTGGGTGGGTGGGGTGGGGTAGAGAGAAAAACCCGCGTAAGAAGCTTTTAGACATCTTATCTTGAAAGCAAATAACAGTTGTGTCGGCGTGATAATACGTTAAGATTTTCAATGTGACAATCCTTTCAGGAAACAGGACAGCTTTATTAAAAAGTGGGATGGGGAAATGGATGCATTGTGTTGTGCAATATATCGCACTTTCCAATCCCAAAAACCATTATCTTCGTAGATGAGCCATCCAATAGTTCCACCTTAAGTGTACGCGGCTATTGGTGTAGAATTAACATATCAAAACGTGCAATTGTTCACGTGCAAAAAAAAAAATACACATTCCACCAGCTTGATTCAATTGCATTGATGTCAATAGGCAGACATTTCAAGGTACCAATTACACTTTGCATATGTTTAAGAGACGACGCGTGTACGCTTGAGGAACGATCCACAAAAACATGCGGGAATCGCAAGGCCATGGCTCACACGTAGCTCTGCAAATAACACATCCATAAATAAGTAAACAAATAAAACGATTAATGGATTGAATAGTAATGGATTTTATATACACACACATAAAACGGTTGAATAGGCAGCCGTTTCAAAATGTGTGTGGAGCTCTCTCTCGATCGCGCTCTCATTTAGGGCCTTCAACCAGCAGTGGCACGAGCAAGCATTTGTGGGGCTGCCCCATTACCACGTGACACCCGGCATCTTCAAGTGCTCACGGAGTAAGCCCCTGTCCCTTGACAAACACGCGACCGCTCTTGCAAAATGACCACCGATTAAAATTGTCATCGCTGTTGTTATTATTATTATGTGTGGCAACTTGCATTGGCATCGGTGCACAAGCACAAGCGACTTAAACTCCAACTGCATTCGTCAATTGCAAAGGGGCCCTACAAGGAAAACAAAAGGAGGAAAAAATACAATAATGGTGTGACGGGTCATTGTCATACCCACCCCTTTATAAGGGCTCGCTAACAGCACTTGCTCCTACAGGCTGCTGAAGACTATATGGGGGGGGGGGGGGTGGTGATCTTTGTCTTTGTGCAGAATTGAAGGCGCATCATTTAGTGACGTCTTGCCAGGGCGAGACCATAGCCAGAGAAATCATGGCTCGCAATCGGCGAGGGCAACGCGTTTGGATGCCCCAATGCAGGTGCCGTTAACGCGACGAGATTTGACCACGAATGGCTTTGCGTCTGGCCGAGGTGTTTCGGACCTGCTGGAAATTAGAATCGGGTTTCGGACAGAACGTGTCAGCTTAGGGGAGCCTAATTGGCCAGTTTGATGTATTCAAACGCTCTTTCATTCAGTCGACCCCTTGTCCCTGCAGTTGCTTGAGCGAATGTGTGTTCAATCTAGATTTGAAGTTTTCGTGACTATGGATCCCTGCAGTACGAATGTGTGTTGTGAAATGTATGTATGCATGTTGAACTTTTTTCGTTCGGGGTCTAGCATACGTAGCCAACCATGCTAATCGGAGGTGCGGGGGAAGGACAACAAACTGAACGCGAAAAACAGCTCGAAGAAATGAGTTTTAAATCTAGATGATTTTAAAAAAGTGCACAACTCCAGTGGCTTCCTCATATCGGAAAGGAAGAGCATTCCGGACGGCCTCATTAGCGCATCTGAAAGCGAGCGATGCGGTGACCATCTTCCTTCGATGACGAGCACGAATTAATGCCTTCCCACTTGCCTTTTGATGGGTTGGTTCCGCATGAGCCTGTGGAGGCAAGGCCTGTCGGATAGTGCCCAGGTGTGCCGCTCGACAGTGGAGGCGCTAGGCAATATGCGTAAGGGTTCTTCATTGCAAGGCCCGAGGGACACTGATGGCCTCTGGTGGCATTTAATAACAATTAAAACCTCGATTTTACAAAGCGCCTTTCATCTTGACTTATTTCAAAGCGCTTGCGTAAAAAAAAAACTGTACTCACAAGTATAGATAAAATCCAAGCCAAATAGAAAACTGATAACAATGTCAATGGCTACTCTCGAAATTCCAATAAAATGAAGAACTATGATGAAAACGAATGATAATAATAATTAAAGAGTGATTCAATCAGACGACAAATTAGTTTTCAAATCTTAAGTTACAGGGAAAGCCTGCAGGTTTAAGACGTTATTTTAAAAAAGTGAAAAAAAAAACCCAGAGGAAGGGGATTTCACAATCGCGGAGCCTGGCTGCAGATGGCCCCGTCTACCATAGAACACCACCACCACCACCGTCTTGTCTTTTGAATGACGAGTGAACCAGAATCAGCTGATCTAAGTATTCGCAGTGGTGCGGCCCCTGGCGCCCCCCCCCCCACAATACACACATTGTGAAAACAGCCCCCCATCATCATTACCATCGTGCTGCTGTCAAACCCCCGATGGTTTCAAATGGTGTGGCGGCACATTCACACACTGCATTACATAAACCTAGCAAATGAGAACAGTTCCCAATTAACACGATGTGGGGCAGGGTACACAAAACAAAACAAAAACTAGAAATACCATCAAGTACCATCCCAAACTGAAATCCTAATAAATAAAAAAGGCAATGTATGTAATAACAACAAAAAGCCAATTGATCGCTCCATCTTTCATCTTCTCTGCGTCTCTCATCTCGATGCATCGCTTTTGTTTGTCTGCGTTTCCCTTATCCCATTGCATCCCTGCCTCTTCTTGTCATCTCACTAGAATTTTATGAGTTTAAAAAAAAAGATGGCTCGCAAAATATCCACGTTTTTTTACTTTGGGCCCAGAAAGGGGCCAGCACTGGTCGGGAATATACTGTACATACAATATATACAATCTAAACTGCTTCATATTTACGGAGTGCCTTCATCCAAGGCACTTAACATAGCTTAGCTGCTGTGGTGGATTGCGGGTAATTCAACGTATATATTTCATATAAACGCAGAGAGAGAGAGAGAGGATTTCACCACTTAAGAAATGCTACCACCACGGAGTCCATGGGCGTCCCGGCCTTCGCTTGCCGCTGAAACACGTGGGCGAGGAAGAGCCATAGCTGAGAGCCTGAAGGCAATGCTGTGCAAGCCCTGCAATCGCCTTACTCGCAGCACTGCTGTCAGAAGGCTCTCCACTTGAAAGGCCCTCTCTATGGTGGGTCTTTTCGAGTTCGCGATGGAGCACCGCTTCATCCGTCCCGCGAAAGAAATGTCGCTTTTAAAGTTATTTTCATGATTTTGATTGTTATTATTTTGGTGTGCTCTCTCTTGTCGGCGATACATCTTGGAAGAGGTGGCAGCTACCAGGCTCTAACCCTGAAAACTAAAGCGTTTTACATATATTTTTTGTTGCCTGTTTGTAATTTAATGAATATTTCATTACCCAAAGTCCAACCAGAAGGTAAATACGTACATGTACACATAATTAACGTTCAATGTTGCTACTGCACTGAGCAGGTACCCATGATACTATTGGAAGGCATTAGCTTACAGGACCGGGGAATATGGGAGCCGTCTGTTGACACTACTGCCTATGTTCCTGTCGTGGTGCCGCAGTGACGATATGTTCACTACCTCGCCTGGTATGAAGGAGGTTGTGGGTTCGATCCCGATCCTGACGTCTCTATATTTGGAGTTTGAATGTGTGTCTCTCTCTCTCCATTGTCTCGTGGATTTGTCTCGAGATCCACCAGAATCAACGTGCATTTAGAGTATTTGACTGCTGTTAATTTCCACGTGAGCTATTAATTGTGTCCAAGTCGCTTCTAAACAAAGTGCTCTGTAGCTCGGTGGGCCTCACCTGGTAAAATAGAAGAAAAAACTGTTTATAGTTTAGTACGGCTCTATGCTGTCTCTTCGGTAAGCGCCGCGCATTGTTGGGTATGACGTCCGACGTTCCGCAACAGAATAGCGAGCAGGGACGGCTAATACTTAATCGTATCAGGAAATTCATGAAGAAGCCCCGCTCCCAAAAAAAAAGATGTAAAAAAACCAAAACGCCGGACGTTATACCGAATCGCGTACGGTACAACAACAAAAAATCTCAGATATAAATTTAGCTCACAGGCTGCACTCTGCCGACGAATCTTCGAAAACAAAATCCCAGTCCAGGCTTTGCCTGCTTTGTCTAATGCGCTCGTGAGGAATGTGGATATTGGTAGTGGTCCCTGTGTTCACAGATGCAGATGTTGTTTTGTTTTATGCGGTGATGCAAGCCATGATCGCCTAACTCTTTTAATGTCATTTGAGTGCAGAAAATGAGTTTTTGATGCATCTGTGTGATAGTTGATTGCTCTTCATCTTTTACGCATGGTTTTTCAATATAACGTCAATGTTACACCACCCGGTGACAATTACTCAGATAAGCCTCTTCGCTGAACCGGCACGGTGAAGATTAACAAACGCGCGGATAAAAAGCAACAACAAACGTCTGGTTTGTTTTCCCTCTCCCAAACATCCAAACACTGAACCGAGAGGGGAATTGTCTTCTACGTCGTTTAAAAAAAAATGTGCACTCAAATTGCCTAAAATTATAGCTCTTGAGAGAATCAAAACATTGGATCGAACTTGTCCTTCGACGAACATCTCTCTCTGCGCAGAGCAGGTGGGGACAGTGCTGGCATCTACTGCGTGGTAGCTCTGCAATATCCGCTTCCACGGACCGTTCTCAAAGACAAAAGGAAAAGAAAAAACATATAAAAAATATTTTACCATTAAGGACCACTGAGCTATATAGCTCTTTTTCAGCAGCGACAGTGCTGCCATCTACTGCGTGGTAGCTCTGCAATATCCGCTTCCACGGGCCGTTCTCAAAGACAAAAAAAATTACCAGGTAAGGCCCACCGAGCTATATACTCTTTTACATTATGAGACCTCCTTTGCCAGAAACAAGATATAGGAATAGGTTTTACCCTTTTAACTGGCACAAAAACTGACACCTTTATTCAAGGCATCATGTTTGCAATAACCACAACACAAGCAGTCAAAATGCAAACAAAAGAGACACCTCTGATAATAATATTGGCACTGTCCTTGAATTTGATTGGTCCACACCCGAGACAGCTTTTCTTAGAGCCTAGTCTCCATTGGTGTTGGACTAGAAGACGCCAAAGGGTGGGGACCAATCAAATTCAAAGACAGTGCATATTATTATCAGAGTTGTCTCTTTTGTTTGCATTTTGACTGCTTGTGTTGTGGTTATTGCAAACATGATGCCTTGAATAAAGGTGTCAGTTTTTGTGCCAGTTAAAAGGGTAAAACCTATTCCTATATATAGCTATTTTTCAGCAGTGACCTGGCTATCATGAATGATAGTTCAACGAAGCGACTTGTTGCGTTGAAATGTATAGCAGTAGCCAAATACTCTAAACACACGTTCCTAAATGTGGAGGGAAAAAACCGGAGGAGAGAAAAATTCACGCGACCACAGGCAGAGAGAGATACATGCAAACTTCAAATATACAGCAGCAGGTGTCAGGGTCGGGATCGAACCCACGACCGCCTGCGTACCAGGCGAGGTAGTTAATATCTCGCCACAACAAATGGCTTTCATAATAAAGGTTTTTGGGTTAGATCGCGTTTATTTATAAATGTGTCGTAACTCTCCACCACCCGACACGGCCAATCAGCAAAAAAAAAGTGTCACGTTGACAAAAGACAAATAGTTCACTACTTTAGCCCACCGGTGTGTTGAAGAGTGAATCCACAACATTTACAGTTTGAGTACGACGTTTCGCTGGTAAATACATCCAGCATCATCGGGCAATTCGCCAGAATGGTAAAGCCCTCGCTTGCTCCCGACCCTGCTGTCCGAGACATGCGGATAGCCGCTCCGTCTCGTGACGTGATCTTAAAAAAAATAATAATACATGTATATGTATATTTACAAACCTCCCCCCCCCTTATGTTTTGTGTACGTAAGCCCTAGCTTAAACCGGCATATTAATCAGAAATTCATTGGCAGTGGGAAGCATCCGACACTTAGGCCCATCAGTTCCTCTCGCCCTTTGACAGGCAATTATTTCTCCTCACCCCGGAGTGTCTCCCTGCTTGTAAAGGGCCTTCTCAGTGTCACACATTCACCGTTAAATATTCTTGAGCCCAAATAGGTTCATAACCTTGTTGCCCTAATTAAGGGCGATTTGCATATGCAAATTATCTTGTGAAATGTTAACAGGCTCTTTCTGTCTCTCTTTCTTTTACATGGGCCTGGTGAGAAACACTATGCCAAATCCCTGTCAAAACCACTACCCATTAGGCCTGCAATACCGGAAAATTTATTAAGAGAGTTGTAAAAATGCTAATGTGAACGTGTAATGGAATCATTGCTTCTAATGAGTCATTACGTTAATCTCATCAAATGCAACCTTCAGAATGAAGCTATCACCCACCTTTCTCCCAGTGTTACCTTGCAATTCTGGTATAATCTCTGCGTACGCTTTTCTGCACGATACTTTTTCACGAGAATCAAGATCGTTTACAGCCCTTGGTGAATCCACTGCTGGATAGAAGCATCTCCCTCCACTTCGCCTCCCCCCCCACCCCCTACAAACTCCTACCCCCCACCCTCTACAAAGACAAAGATCCCCGGTATAGTCTTAACATACTTTTTGAGCAAGTGCTGTTGGCAAGCACCTAGTATGAAGGCCAGTACAGCGCACGAGGGGGTGGGTGGCCAGCATCAGACTCGGCCGTCTTTGTCTCCCTAGTGGCGGTGTTTACACGTCACACTAGGTACCCATTTGAGGCTGAGTCGACCTAGCGGAGGCCCACGACCATTTCAGATAATCGTCACTGGTGTTTGACCGCGAGTTGGAATCGAACCCGTGTCGCCGGGCTCGTAGTGCAACGTGCTAACCGCTACACTACCGCTCCCCCTCCACACCGTTTTTTTTACCATACTTCACCACGTTGGTCAGTGCGGCTTGGTGAAGTTAGGGGAGGCTGGGGCAGTGGGGGGAGCTGTATATGTGTATGTATGTTGAACTTTTTTCGCACCGTACGTAGCCAACCGCGCTCATGGGAGGTGCCGGGCCATGGGTGGATGTAAGCGGATATTATATTTTGGAGAGCGGAGAGCTCTTTCAATGTACAGCATAGACAACAAATACTAAT
The DNA here is from genome assembly GCF_048934315.1 of Petromyzon marinus. Lineage (NCBI taxonomy): Eukaryota > Metazoa > Chordata > Hyperoartia > Petromyzontiformes > Petromyzontidae > Petromyzon > Petromyzon marinus. The sequence continues at coordinate 7,925,632 of NC_133710.1, read as the reverse complement.
AGCTCGAGATCAGAGAGGATAGATGGAGACAAGGCAGAGCTGAGATGGATAAATTCGCCTTTTTAAAGTTATTTTCCCTCGTTATGTTTTGTTTTAATGATCTGACTTCGAGTTGATATTCAATGCAACCCGGATGCTTTTCTTCAGGAATTCAAGGGACCACCTGGGCAGTATGGGTCTCTAAACTTTTGCCTTTGTTTCTCTGATGACGAACGCCGCCGCAGCCGGGAATCGAACCGCCGTGGCTGGCTTTAAAATGCAGCACGCAAAACCGCTCAGCCCCACTGCTGTCCCAAAGTTTTATTTACATTTTATATGAGATTTACATTTGATTTATGGTTCGAGAAATAGACCATTTGGATCAACAACCCCAGCCGTTGTGGAGTCATAAACACGTTCCCTTCCGTGTCTATGACTACGCAACAATGCGAACGATAATGAAGGATTGGATGTGATGTAATATTTTGTTATGTCTGTGAGAGTTGTAAAGCAACTGTAATGGGTCCACAGTCTACTGTATTAGAGTATGGTCCTCTTGTCCATCAAAACAAACTGTCAAATCGCTATCCGTGGTGCTAACGTTTAAAAATAAATACATACAAACCGCCACTTCTTTCAAATGTTCTTGCCGTTGGTTTTCACACCTGATGATGACTGCTTGTGTTGCAGTCGAAACGTCGTGAGAATTTAATTGTTTTATATATATTTTATTATTTTATTGTTTCCCTTCAACGTGACTTTACCGAAAGAACCAAGAATATGAATATCATAGAAGTAGTTCGGAAATGTCTTTCTGTGACCTCTTATCCACTTCACTTTCTTACCTACCCTGTTCCAAAAAGAAATGTTCATTAATTACATGACAGTGAAAATTAAGATTTGAAAGTCTCAGAGCTGGAACTTAGCTTAGGCGGTCAGATGTTCTTAATGTCATGCGAGGGGTACTCTCCTGGTGATCCTGAACGACACGTGACCATGTCTTGAAAATTATCGTTTATTTACCTCGTTTATTTACCTCGTAAATAAACATCTATTCTTGACAGCGAAAGACGGACTGTCCGATTATTTAAGAAATCGATTCCCCTGCCGATTATCGGTTTTATAACTCGACTAATTGGTTAATGCGTCAATTTCTATTTGTGACGTTGGGCTGACGTCGGGGTTGAGGTCCGGAAAATACCGCCCCCCTCCCCCTCAACCGCTCTCAGTATTGTTGTGGGGGAGATGGGGCAGCGTTCATTATCATTGGTCACGCCAGGCCACGCCACGCCACGCCAGGCCACACCAAGCCACGCTTGGCAAAGCCACGCCAGGCACACGCCAAGCCAGGCACACGCCAAGCCACGCCGGGCCATAACAAACCACGCCAGGCCACACCACGCCACGCTAGGCCACAAAAAGCCACGCTACGCCACGCCAGGCCACACCACGCCACGCTAGGCCACACCACACCACGCCATGCCAGGCGTGGTCAGCAGCGGGGGGGGGGGGGGTTCCCGCCTTTTAGGAGTCGGAGCCACCGCCAATAGTAAACGATCCATAATAGAGGGTTTTGTTTGTGAACGATCACATCTAATATTCTAGATTTGAAGTTTTCGTGACTGCAAGGATCCATATTCTTTGGTTCTTTCGGTAAAGTCACGTAGGTGAAAAAAAAATCACGACGTTTCGATTACAACACAAGCAATCATCATCAGGTGTGGTAAAAAAATTTATTGCTGTGGTTGTCACACCTGATCATGATTGCTTGTATTGCAATCGAAACGTCATGATTTTATTTATTTATTTTCACCTACGTGACTTTACCGAAAGAACCAAAGAATACACATCAAATATGTGTCGATAAACCCGCCACCATCCGACACAGCCAATTGGTAAGGTTTGTCACGCAAACAAAACGTCCCAATTCGTTACTTGTACAGCACAACGGTGTGTTGGAGGGCAAAACGCACAACATCAACAATTTCGAGTAAAACAAATAATAGAAGAGTCGTGAGTAATTGACCCGCCTGTAAAAAATAAAGTGGCTTATTACACTAATGTCGCTTGACCCAATGGACTCATAATTGAGCGGCCGCTTGGGACACGGCTAGCCTCGGGATGAAAGTCCGCGATACTGCGGTGGCTTCCCCATGGTTGTTCCTTTTAATTAGTCTTCCTACTTCCTCCTTCCCCCCCTTTGACGAACAACGGCGCGCGTCCTGCCGAGAGACAGACGCTCATTGGCACCGGACGCGTCGGGCGCCGACACGGCACGCAACCCCCACCGCGCCCTCGTCCTCTCCCGGCGCCTCAACCTCCCCGCTCGCCTCGCCCCGTAAGACCTCTCTCCGTCGCTCGATCGCCGACCCCGCGTCTTTGTTGCATCCTTCAAGCGCCGTGCGGAGGTGGTGGCGGTGACGGTGGCGGGGAGGGGGTGCTCACAGTGCGCCGCGCATCTCCAGGCGTCACTTTGGTGGGGGGGCTGGGGGGGGGGGAGGGCATGTGCGTCACGCCGTTTCTGCATCGCGAAAACAACAACAACAACAGCAACAAAACACCGCAAATGCAAAGATACGGACGTATGGTCGGCTACGTACGGTGCGAAAGAAGCTCAACACACATGCCACTGAGCAGACTGTCGAGGCGAGTGACGTTAGGGGGGAGCACCTGTGAAGGTTTTGCGCGGCGCACCGGGGTGGCCAGCAACACGACCGGCCGCCTTTGTCTCCCCAAGTGGCGATCTTTTTTACACATCGTACCAGGTATTATTTTGAGGCTAAGTCGACGTAGGAGAGGCACAGGACCCGGCTCACTGGTGTTGGTGGACGTGAGCGGGGGTCGGACTTGGGTCGCCCGTTTCGTAACCGTGGCAATCAATCCACTACGCCACCACTCGCCCAGACTAGCACGCACAGGTTGATTTGGCTAAAGCAGTTGTGCCTGCCAGTTCAACAGTGCCATATTACGTAGCATGATAAAATGTAGCTTTTTTTTGTTTAACCCACGTGTGCAATGTGTTGAGTGGAACGGAACGCATCCAAGAGTCCGTCCATCACGGATATGGAGCGATGAGAATCAGTTCATGTCCAGGCGCTGGGGTGGATTATTGCATCGCAAGATCGTTATGTGTGTACGCACGTTGAACTTCTTTCGCACCGTGCGTAGCCAACCGTGTTAATTCATTCGTGATAATGATCCGTGTCTTGACGTAGCGCCCTCCGACACGCCGGGACCTCGTAATAACCGCACTCTCAGAGAGGTGGTGGCAGATTACGGAGAATGTCGTCGAGCAGTGGATTGATCAGGGCTGCTGCTGCTGATGATGATGGTGAATTTGGTGGGGGTGTGTCTTATCACATTGTTATTCTCGCCAGCCGTGCCATCTATTGTCCTCCAATCTATTGTCTTTCTACCCCGTTGAACACTTCACTCTGTCAGAAAAATCTCAGCTTTCAGGTCAGTCCTCTGAGAAGCCCTGTCAATCACAGGCAGTGTCACAGTCCATGGCGGAAAAATAAACACGGGGGGGGGGGCCCTTTCAGGAATTCACTTTCGCACAACCTACATCAGGCAATATGCATTCAGGTTTCTTTTTTCCTTCTCACCACACCTGCCATAGAGAATTGGATATCCTATTGATTGATTGCCCAGAAACTGGGGATGTCGTTCGCATATAGAATCTCTGGTTGGTAAATTTATTTACGCTGTGATTGTAAATGCGGTATTTTGCGATTCGGCCTAGCAGATTTGATGCGTGTGTGTGTGTGTGTGCATGCGATGGTGGTGCGAGGTCCACTGGGGGCCCACTAACCCTCACTGACCAGCAAGGTGAAGTATGGTCGAAACTCATCTCAGCAAACCCCATTGGCCGACATTGTTGTGCGGGAGACCTACATCCATTGTTACATTTAGAAAAAAGGATCTTTTTTTTCATGTACAGGAAGATTAGCAGAAACTGAAATCAGCTCAATTCGATTTTTGTTTGACGAGGTGGGAACACGAGGTACCAGGATAGGGGTCTCGGTTTTTTGTTTGTTTGCGAAGAGCGAGGTAGCGACCGCTCATTCCAATTCATCAATGAAGTTTGTTCAGCCTGCTGGCCTAGGACTGAGCAAATCCTCACTCACTTTTCACATAGTGGAAACTGGAGAGCACAGGCTAAATGTTACGAGCGTAACAATAGCACGAACATATTTAAGAATCACAATTAAGAGACAAATAACATGTTATTAAAAAGAAGGAATATATGTTTTTTGTTGTTTTTAATCATTAATGGTCCTCAACCTATCCGGCAAATGCCGTGCGCATATTTCTTGTAAAAAAAAAACAAATACCAGAGGATTGAGAGCAATCAGGATGAAGCCTCTTTGGAGGTGCACGTGATGTGCACGCAAATTACCTGGCTATGCTGCTGCTGCTGCTTTCAGTGGAGCACAAGCAGAATATAACAACAACAAAGCTCAACACATTCGTCAATAACACTGTGGCCAAAAATAAATAAATATATAATAGATGACGTCTTGGGAAATTGCACTTCTTCATCAGCACATCTCAAATCTCAAACAAGTGTTTCATGTATTTTGTCGCTATGTACTGCCCTGTCTGTATTTGAAACGTATTAGTCATAGGCACTTATACAGTGACGATTCTTATTTGCCATTGCTTCTCAAATGGATATCGTGACTTCTCACCCTTGTCGTCGGAACTTGACCGCTGTGCAATCAGCCACGATTAGTATTAAAGATGGTAACAATCATGTTGTTTGTTTATCCAGAAGAGCCTTTAACGAGTCTCAAGACTATGCTCCTGTCTCCTCGCTCGCTGGACGCACATCCTCTGAGACCCGTTCCATTCCTTTGCCTCCGCTCCATCATTCCTCTTGACATGACGAGATGTTAACTACCTCGCCTGGTTTGCAAGAGCTCGTGGGTCCGGTCCCAACCCTGACGCCTGTTGTATATTTGGGGTTTGCATGTTCTCTCGCCCTCGTGGTCGAGTGGATTTTTCTCCTGCTCCTCCGGTTTTTTTTTTATCTCTGCACATTGTGTTTTGGAGTATTTGGCTGCTTGGTATGTCCACGTGGCCAGGTCGCTTCTGAAAAAAAGCATCAATATACAGTAGCTCAGTGGGCCTTACCTGGTAAAACAAGAATTGTTTAGTTTAGTCTATGTTCTAGAATCCACGTGTACCTCTTTCTGTACCTCATTATGCATCACCTCCACGAGTATTTATTTAAACAATTGTACTGTATATATATACTGTAGATGTATATGGTTGTGGGAGGTTTATTTTGTTGGAACACAAATCGGAGTGACATCAAAGCAAATGACGAAATGAGCATATAAATAATTCATTTTTAACCCAAAATGTAATATGTGGGATGTATTTGCATATTCACAGCATTTCTATTATACTCAATTATAATCGAACTGGACATTTGCCCAAAAAAAATGCATGCAACTGACAATATTCAAGTGGTATTCTCTCGACATGAGTTGCTTCCAAATAAGCGAATGTTACTTATGATAAACACATGCCATTATAACGACAATAACATTTACCGGATTGGCATTTGTATCTGCGTATTTGGTGATTGCTTCGGAACACGGCTTAAGAAATGTCTCTTCAAAGCACGCTTCGCAATGACACTAATTATAATGCTGACGTATCGTGGAAGGCTTTGGAATATTCATTCTCAAAAGCGAGTGTCCAGTTAAGGACATGCACACCTGCATGTAATTACTTGACTGCATTTGGGATAGGAATCGTCATGAACCATGATCAAGCCACTGTTGGATGGAGGCCTCCCCAACCTTCACCACCGCTCCCCCACCGCTCCCCCACCAGCCTAGGCACCTCCGGACCTTTGAATCTCAGCGCAGTTGGACCGCCTACACACCCGGTAACGACGTACACCATTTCCGTACCGCAGGCAGCTACTCCACCACCACCTCCACCCAACCCTTCATTTTGCTCCTGGGAGCCTCCTCTATCTCTCCAAAAGGCATGATCAAGGTTGTCGGCTGACAGCCGAAACATTGTCTGAAAATGTAATATTAATGCCTCGGGGCTTAAGGGAAACACATTTTAATTTTACGATGGGACCGTGTCTGGCCCCCGTGCGCACTGGACACAATGCCCAGGTTTTTTACTTTCACGGGTGGCTAGCCTGCTCAGGGGTTTAATGCCCCGTGTCAAAACGAGTGGCCAACACATCTGTGATGTTGGGTGCAAGCCTAACCCGGGGCGGGGTGGGGGAAGTGTAGAGCGGAAGTGGCCGACTTCTTTCTCTACGTACGTATGCATTTACGTTGAACTTCTTTTCGTACGTATCCAACCACGTCAATTGGAGGTGCGGGGGAAGAACAACAAACTTAACAAAGACGTGCAGCCGCGCGTTGTGTCGCCTCTTCCCCTGCTCATCTCTCCTGACCGTTTGCTCCAGTTAATTGTTCCTTTTCCATCACTTCCTATAATTTCCCATGTTTTCCTCTTCTCTCCTCTCTCATATCCCTATCCCATTCTTATGCATTTTCCCATACAGTGAGGGAGAAAAGTATTTGATCCTCTGGCTGATTTTGTACGTTTGCCCACTGACAAAGAAATGATCAGTCTATAATTTTAATGGTAGGTTTATTTGAACAGTGAGAGACAGAATAACAACAAAATCCAGAAAAACGCATGCCAAAAATTGTATCAATTGATTTGCATTTTAATGACGTAAATAAGCATTTGACCCCCCTCTGCAAAACTTGACTTAGTACTTGGTGGCAAAACCCTTATTGGCCATCACAGAGGTCAGACGTTTCTTGTAGTTGGCCACCAAGTTTTGCACACATCTCAGGAGGGATTTTATCCCACTCCTCTTTGCAGATCTTCTCCAAGTCATTAAGGTTTCGAGGCTGACGTTTGGCAACTCGAACCTTCAGCTCCCTCCACAGATTTTCTATGGAATTAAAGCCACTCCAGGACCCAAATGTGCTTCTTCTTGAGCCACTCCTTTGTTGCCTTGGCCGTGTGTTTTGGGTCATTGTCATGCTAGAATACCCATCCACGACCCATTTTCAATACCCTGGCTGAGGGAAGGAGGTTCTCACCCAAGATTTCACGGTACATGGCCCCGTCCATCGTCCCTTTGATGCGGTGAAGTTGTCCTGTCCCCTTAGCAGAAAAACACCCCAAAGCATAACGTTTCCACCTCCATGTTTGACGGTGGGGATGGTGTTCTTGGAGTCATAGGCAGCATTCCTCCTCCTCCAAACACGGCGAGTTGAGTTGATGCCAAAGAGCTCCATTTTGGTCCATTCTGACCACAACACTTTCACCCAGTTGTCCTCTGAATCATTCAGATGTTCATTGGCAAACTTCAGACGGGCATGTACATGTGCTTTCTTGAGTAGGGGGGCCTTACGGGCGCTGCAGGATTTCAGTCCTTCACGGCATAGTGTGTTACCAATTGTTTTCTTGGTGACTATGGTCCCAGCTGCTTTGAGATCATTGACAACATCCTCCCGTGTAGTTCTGGGCTGATTCCTCACCGTTCTCATGATCATTGAAACTCCACGAGGTGAGATCTTGCATGGAGCCCCAGGCCGAGGGAGATTGACAGTTCTTTTGTGTGTCTTCCATTTGCGAATAATCGCACCAACTGTTGTCACCTTCTCACAAAGCTGCTTGGCAATGGTCTTGCGGTAGTCGTAGATGCGTTCCAAAGACATGCTCACACAAAGCGAAACCGCACGAGGAGACAGCTTCCTTCCGATTAGTGCACACAGTACACGCTTCATGTATGTTGAACTTCTTTCACACCGTACGTAGCTATCCACTTTAATCGGAGGTGCGGAGGAAGGACAACAAACTAAACGCTAAAAAATGTCTCTAAAGAAATTATTTTTCAATCTACATTTTAAAGTACATAATTCCAGTGGCTTCCTAATTTCCGAAGGAAGAGCGTTCCAGACGGCCACAGAAGCGCATCTGAAAGCGCGCGATGCGGTGACCGTCTTTTTTCGATGGTCAGCCAAATGCCGCCGCTGTGAGGATGACCGATGTTTCGCGTGATGGTTTATTGTCCTTTACGAGATCAGCAAGGTATTGAGGTTCATTTGTGGCAAGCACTTTGTGTGTGTAATGCGTGCAACATTATAATGCATTCGCAGAAGCACATCTGCAAGCACGCGCGATGATTCAGACCTCCTGAGATTGTACCCTGGATGAAAGAGAATAATAGTCCATCCTTTCTCAATCGACCGATGGATGAAGTCCCCTCCCACGCCGTGTCGATTAGTGGTGTCGAGGTGATGAAGCTGCTTGACTCGTATTTCGGATGGTCGCAAGTTCAATTGTTTTTAAATTTCGAATTGACTAGGCCAAGACCAATGCAACTATAGGGTTGAACACGAAGGTTTCGTAGCCAGTGTTATCGTTCAGATTTGCTGGGATTTTATTATCACTGCCTGGATCTTGTCCTGAAGGTGCGTGAATCAGTTTGCAGTGAAGGGTCGTGGTACGTAATTGCTCAATTTCGTCGTCGTGAGAATTGTCCTTCAGTTTACTGATGAGCCTAAACATTTCTAACCGGAAAGTTAAATGCTTGCACTGATGACAATTTATTTGGTTTACATCTCAGGAATGTGAGAGATGGTGACGTATTCAGGATAACTTAATCTAGCAAAAGATTGACGATGGCTGATGATTTTATATAGACACGCAGTCATGTTTGCAACAAACTGTACTTAGAAATGCAATTATTGAGCGATAGTCACCAAGGAATAAAAATAATATTCAGCCTAGGCTTAATGCGAATGTTTTTAATTTTCACTTAAGACTCTTACCACACCTTATTTTATAATTTCCATTTGATCTCTTCGGGGATTTTCTGGTGTTGTTTTTTTAAAGAAAATTTACAAAGCTCATCAGAGTGTACATTTGCGTCAGATAATTTAAATGAAGCTATCGGATATTTTTTTTTGTTCCAGTGACATTTGGGTATTGTCGATTGTCCTCTTAAAATACCCCTCGTTATTTCACAACCGTCAACCCATTATATCACTCGGTCTCTGACAAGGACGAGGGCAGGAGGCCAGCACGTGGCTCAGAGGTCAGTGCATTGAGCCGTCACCGCTGAGATCCTGGGTCTTCATGTCTGGGTTTCAGCCTCCGATGATTAAACTTGTTTCTCGTGTGTGGTGAGTTCATGGTCTCAGCCCTGTTGCCAATGACTGCACACACACTCACAAAACAAACCACCATCACAATTCACTTGGATGTTCATTTCATTATTCATGTCATCGGATTCCATCCCTGAGACTGTTTAAATATCAGTATTGCTGCCATGTGACAACATAAAAACCAACAATGACAGACGTGGCGTGAATAGGGCTGCCCCCGACTGTCTGGACTAGAGGTCACTTGAAAGGATCTCAGTGGTAGCTCTGCAATAACTGCTTACAACTCAAGGGTTGCACTGCTCTGTGAAATTTCCGAATGGTCACTTTGTCTCGTTACAATACGGCAATGGCAGAGTCAAAATGAAATTGGGGATAAAGATTTTTTTTAAGACACCAGATTTTACTGTCATGATACAAGCTCTGAACCGATGGCTGTGTGTGCGTGGGTTGGGGGGGGGAGGTGCGCCCCTACTGTGCAAACATCGCCACTTGGATGGCTTTGCAATAAATAATTCCGTGAAAATATCTCGCACTGCCGTTCTTGTGCACCGCACAGCTGCGCGAGATTTCCAGTTGACGATTTCATTATTATTTTTTTTGCTCCAGTGACGCGCGATACGGACAGCGCACCAGGAATACAACCGGCGGGAAGGATCAACCACAACAAGAACGTGTTGATTCAAAAGCATAAAAGGGCCCTCAAACATTTCACGTCGAAGCTATCGCAAGAGGTCTCTCTCTCTCTCTTGGGATGACACCGTGTATGCAACAGTGACAGAGTGATCGTGTAGGAAGGTGTGCACGCGCGGCAGAGCGTGTGACGGCAGCGATAGAACAAACAAAAAATTCAAGGTCGGGATCGAAGGCTCCAAGATGAAGACACCATCCGCCAGATCGCGTAGCCGCTACACAGTCGACGTGCCAGCCACCTCCATGATCTGCGCTGGCACGGTGGCGAGATGTTGACCACCTTCGCCTGGTACACACGAGGTCGTGTGGTTGATCCCGACCCTGACCCCAGTATGTTTGGAGTTTGTGTGTTCTCTCTCCCCCGTGCTCGCGTAGTCATCCGGATCCCCCCCCCCCCCCACACACACACACACTTTTAGAATCAACGTGCGTTTAGAGTAATTTACTGATGTACATTTACACGTGATAAGCCACTTCGTTGAGCTATCATTTGTGATAGCCAGGTCGCTTCTGAACAAAAGCTACAAGCTATTGCGCTGGATTCAGGTGTCGGCTTTTGTCTATTTTTTAATAAAATTTTCTAAGAAAACGTGGCAAAATTTGTTTTAACCAAGAGCGGCGCTTTTTGGCCATTTGATAAGGTTGTATGTACATACGTTGAGCTTCTTTCTGCACCGTACGTGTCCAACCGTGCTAATCAGAGGTGCGGGTGGGGGGGGGGGTTGAGAATCGGGCCCCACTATTCGATGGCCTGTATTTTGTATGGATTTGCACTATGTGCTTACAGAAAACTCAGCAAAATGTTGCATCGTGTGCAATGTGAGTCAAGGGAAAGGCACAGCCCTGCAAATTCTTTACTCACGCCACTGCTGGTGGAAGAGCCTCCATTAGATGGAGCTCTAGAGAGCTCCACTAGATTGCATTTTGGCCTACTCTTTCACACTGGCCGCATGCCGACCGACTGTGGGTGTACCTATTTAAACTCCCTTGTGGACAGAGTCTGGGGTGGGGGGATTTAAGAAACTCGCACTGTCGTTTCAAACTGGTGCGACGGGAGATCGAATCCAGTTCGCTAAAGCGTTTAGACCACAGCACTATAACCAATAAAAGTTTGTGCCACCACCTAAATACCCCTGGACGCCCTTGCAAAATGATATGATCAAACTCCAGGGATTATCCAGGTGAAATATTTCAATTAAAAACATTCCACATCCCGGAATCATTAAATTCGAAATTAACTTAACTTTGAGCCAGGAGGGGCAGTTGCCGAATCAGCCAAGCAGTGGGGCAGCGTGAACGAGTGAGCAGATTTCAGGAGTTGAGTCATCCACTGACCTTTTTGCTCACAAAGACAAAGATCCCCCCCCCCACGTGTAGCCTTAACAGACTAGCGCAAGTTCTGTTAGCGAGCACCTATGAAGGCTGGCACAGCACACGAGGAGGTGGACAATCAGCACCCTTTTCGTCCACCTTTGTCTCCCTAGTGGCGATGTTTTCACACACCGACTCAGCCTAGTTTGAGGATGAGTTGACCTCAGGGGATGCCCAGGACCGGTTCAAATAACCGTCACTGACGGCGTTGGCCGCGAGCTGGAATCGAACTGGGTACGCCGGGGATCGTAGCGCGGCCGCGATTAACCGCAACGCCACCGCTCCTCACGCACGCACGCACGTGATCGCGTGTCACGTCCGTCGTTGGGCATAAATCGTGCATGCACGTACGAGCAACGCTCGGTGACACACGTGTAGGCTCGTGCGTGCGTGGAGGCGCGTGCGAGAGAGACGTTTTTTGTTATTGTTAAAGCCTCTCCCTCTCGCTCTGCCTTTTGTTTCGTGGCGCGTAATGTGCGTGCAGCTGTGCTCAAGGCTCTGAAACAAAAACAAAAAAACCCTTTAAATAAGAGTCGAAAAATAACATGAGCGAAACATTAAACATGAGATGAACATGAACTCCTATTTGGATTCTTTTTTTTATTACATTTGCAAGTTCTTTTTATACTTGGGGGTAAACGAATGATTCGGGTACGTGCTATTTTTCTCAGCGTACAATTCAAGTTAATGCATTTTTCCAACGGAAAAAAAACGCTTCATAAGGTTTATAGATATTGCGTTAAAAATATAATAATGCTCACAGTTTTCCAAAACGTGTTAAAATGTGTATCCTTCACGAACAAGCTGCATTGTATGAATTAGCCCATGGTGCCAGAATAGAATTTGCTACACCAAAATGTAGCAAATGTTCGGTAAGTGCCAATTTTATTTTCACGGCTAATGAGAGCAACTAATTTTAACGTCCCCACTCTTTTCAAACGGCGGTAGCATAATTCGCTGACGTTGGCCACATTAGGAAAGTTGAAATCGCTAAAAGTTTAAGCCACCCTCGGGTGGCACCGGCAAGTGTAATACTTCCTTAGGCGCCGTGGGACGTGAATGCACACATTGAGAATCGTCTGAAAATGTGGACCTTGGCAAAAACCATCAAAGACTTTGTGCAGCCCCCCCCCGCCACTCCCCTGAAATCCCTCTCTTCTAGATGTATTTGACCAGTGCGGTGAAGTATAGTCAAACAATGCCCCCCCCCATACACCCCTACCCCACCCCTCCATATGCCCGACACAGCGTGGGAAGACATTCATCCGCCTCTGGATTGACAAAGGGCCCTGTCAATTATTTAATTAATTATCATTGTTTTATCTGTTTCTGAAGACGCATCGTAACATCCACACGTGGTCATCCGTCGCGAATGATAATGTCGCAAGGTCTTTCAACGTCCACTTTTCAGCAGAGGGCATGCTTTGGTGACCTTACGTAGAAAAATAAATGGTTTGGTGATGAACTCTCTGACCCCTTTCTCCATCTGCTTTGGAGAAGGGCTATTCTCTGAAACGTCGCCTATTATATATTTTTCCTTTTCAAGGCCGCAGTGTTGTGATTGACAAATGTGTTGAGTTTGTGTTGGTAATCGTGCTCATGCACCACAACGATAGAGCAACATCACGAAATAAATGGTTCAAAGTGTCTATGACCTCTTGCCACGGCAGCTCTCTCGCCTACTTCAACATTTTCTTGCTGTGGTTCTTCCACCTGATGAAGGTTGCTTTGTGTTGCGATCGAAACGTCGCGATTTGTTTTATTTTATTTTATTTCTACCTACGTGACTTTACCGACAGAACCAAAGAGTATATAACACATAATTTACATCCACGTGTCAATCCACTGCTGGATAAAGGCCTCGCCACACCATGTCAGTAAATTGGAGTCGTATGGTCATACTTCACCACTCCGGTCAATGCGAGTTTATTAAAAAGGCGGTGTTGGGCGGGGGAAGGATCAGAATTGGTTTGGACATCGCTCGCATCTGCTATTAGCCATGGACAGGAATCAAACTCAGACGGGCGCGAGATCATTCGGGCGCCAGCCGTTGTGCCACCCTGCAAATGAACAACACCGGACCTGCTCATGTGCTCTGCGCAGCGTTACGAGTTTCAGCGTACGCACGTACAGTACGTACACACTAGCTGGAGCTTCGTCTGGAAATGACTTTCCAGCAATGCTCGCCACTGAAACAAAAAGTGGGCTCCTTCGCGAGTTATTGCGCAGAGCAGGCAGTGAAAATTCAACTGCGTTTGCCAACTCGGTCGTACCCACTCATCGTGTGGCCCCGGCACGTGGTGGCCAACTCCAACCATTATTTTGCTGTTTCCCCGACCCTGAGAAATGGGCCAATGCCAAAATAATTTTCTACCCGGGTGCTCATACGAACTGTTGGCGTCACGACAGACTCGATTTTCCTTGATTTCTGTCACTGCAATTCATGTCCCTTTATTCTTATTATTTCGTACGTATACGTTATCGTGTGCGTGTGTGTGTTGTTTTCGCAGTGCTCGCAAAACAACACTTGCCCCTGTAGTCAGTGTGCCTATACGAGCAATATTTGTCTTTATGGGGGATGCTAGATAGCGGAGTAGTTTGTGCACTGCACTATAAACCCGGTGAGCTGGGTTCAAGACATGGCCTCGGTTAAAATCAGTAACAATTATTTGAACCGGTTCTCAGCCTCTCCTGTTTTGACTCGGCATTATATAAGGACGTGATGCTGTGTTATGAACTAAACTATATTTTTTATTTTACCAGTTAAGGCCCACTGAGCTATGTAGCTCTTTTTCATGAGCGACCTGGTCACAAATGATAGCTCAGCGGAGTGGCTTATCTTGTGGGCATTTCTTTCAGCCAAATACTCTAAACGAACGTTTGTAAATGTGAAGGGAAAAACCGGAGGAACCGGAGAAAAATCCACACGACCACGGGGAGAGAAACATTGCAAAACTCCAAATATACAGCAGGTGTCAGGGTAAGGATCGAACCCACGACCTCCCGTACGCCAGGCGAGGTAGTTAACGTCTCGCCACCTGCCTTGACATTGTTATATATATATTTAGAGGACCGCATGGCTTGGGAAATTGTTTGGTAGCATCGGCTCACGGTCTGTCTGCTGCCTTCTAATTTGTGTATGCTTCCTCGGCAACTGTGAAATGCAATTTGCATGAACGGCATCGCAATATATATAAAACTAAACACCACCCTAATGATAATGTCGACAAGTGTCGCTGAGTAGATGTTCTTTAGCTGGGTTGAGGCTTTGGCACTGTGCTGTGATGAATACGAAAGCCCTTTGGACTCGCTGTGGCTGCAAAAGATGATGCTCCAGAGCAGCTTTAAAATAAACCGCAGCGTATTCTGAACACAATACCCCAGCACGATGTTCTCCTGATTGTATTTATTTATTATGAGGTTTATTTTCATCGATATGGATTTTGCCGTGGTGTAATTGAAAATGCAGTGCACTAGCCATTACAAGTGTGCCGTCTATACGTGCCTCGCCTGTGTGTGAGTGTGAGTGCCCATCCCGCGGGTGTAGTGGTTAACGCACTGCTCTGCCAACCTGGCGACCCAAGTTCGATTCCCGCTCACGTCCAACACCGTCAGTGACGATTATCTGAACCGGTCCTGGATCATCCCCTAAGATCGACTCAGCCTCAAATGAGTACCTGATTCGGTATGTAAAAACATCGCTGCTAGGGAGACATAGGTGGTCGGGAATGGTGTTCACTATCCACCTCCTCGTGTGCTGTGCCAGCCTTCATAGGTGCTCGCTAACAGCATTTGCCCTAGTCTACGGCTATACGACGGGATCTTCGTCTTTGTCGACTGGACATCCAGCAAAATAGCTTCATAGCTCATCGGATTCCTCCAGTATGAATAAATATTCTGAATCTGAGAGGGGAGCGGGAGCGTAGCGGTTAACGTCCTGCGGTACGAACCCAGCCACCACCAATGACGATTATTGGAACTGGGCCTGGGCATCCCCTAGGTCGACTCAGCTTCAAATGAGTACCTGGTGCGGTGTTTAGAAACATCGCCACTGGGGAAACAAAGGCGGCCGGGCGTGGTGCTGGCCACCCACCCCCTCGTGTCTCGTTCCGGCCTTCATAGGCGCTCGCTAACAGCACTTGCCCCAAGAGTCTTTGACAGGCTACACGGGGGTATCTTTGTCTCTGTACTCTCTCCGTAGTGTCAACTCAAGTTATTACATAACGCATCCCGTGATAGTGTTCAGAACGAGGCCCGAGACCACCAGCTGATGCGTCCTAAGTCTGGACGCGCACTCAATCGCAAAATTAGCAGGTTGCGACAGATGCGGCCGCTCTCTAAACAGCAGCAAGCGGTTTCTCAGAAACGCGGAGAGTTAAGAAAGTAATTAAGCGTGTCTGTTTGAAGAGATTGCCAGGTGGCTCAAAAGGTCAGACTGCTAAAACCAGCCGTTCTAAATCAGGCTGCCTCCCTTGATTGAACCGGATTCTAGAGGGCAGTGGGATGATGGTTTCAGCACCCCGATCAGCCAGTAACTGATTCCCACAACATGTTGATAACTGCAAGAGGTCTCAAATTCGATTAAATTCGATTGATGCCACCGCCGCGATTGAATAATACGCCGCCGATCAGTTTGACCAAGTCAGATCTGTAAACGACGACATAGAGGCGATCGTGAGAGGAAAATAAGCGGAGGTCTGGAAACTGCTGAGAACACTAAGCCGTTTGCGCGTTATTCAAATAAAATGCGAGCAATTCCTCAGCAAGTGCGTTGTGGTTGGACTACATTTAGCAGAGAGGGGAGGAAAGGGGGGTGCGGGGAAGCGTCGCGCTTTCTCTGCAAATAATACAATTTTCACTGTGAAAGATTCGTGATAACAAAAAGAAATCCGCTTCCGTAAAAACCATTGTGTGACGTGCGAGAGCTCAATTGCTTTTTTTTTCGTGCCAGATTTCTATGCAAGGATCCTCTTGCGACGCGGCATCAATAGCGCGCAATTGGATTAAATTGGGGGGGGGGGGGGCTGGAGGAATAACAACAAACGACAACAACAAACCCCTTTACTGCTTGAGAGCTCATGCCATTGAGTATCTTAACTCCAAGCCTCGTGACCCCCCACCCCACCAAAGACCTCCCTTGTTGTGATTCATCATCATGCTCACCGTCAGCCGTGGTCCAAAAGCATTGCTGAGGTGAAGGGCTCCCAAGCCTCCAGCATTGGGGGAGAGATGTTAGCTCCCTCGCCTGGTATGCAAGAGGTTCGTGGGTTCAACCCCGACCCTGATGCCTGCTGCACATTTATAAACAGAGTATTTGGCTGCTCTACATTTCCCCGTGATGAGGCACTTCGCTGAGCGATCATTTGTGGCCAGGTCGCTTCTGAAAAAGAGCTGTACAGCTCAGTGGGGCCTTACCTCGTAATTTTTTAAAAAATAGTTTATATATTTATTTATAGTTTAGCTGATCTCCCGAGTTCAGGCGATGTAAGAACACTCATCGACCCGTCAATCTTGTCGCTCCACCTACTCGGTTGGACGCCCTCTCCAGACGCGTCCCATTCCTCGGCCGCGACTGGGTCACGGCAAACCATGACAATCGTGATTTATAAATCCCGTGCGTGTGTGTGTGTTTTTTTTTATTCCGATGAAAAAATATTTAGCCACTGCACGTCGCGTGTATTTTTCCCGGAGGAATCCGATGAGCTGCAAAGCTCTTTTTCACAGAAGCCCAGTCGGGCCGGGTAAGAACGTTACAACAACAAACAATACAAAGACCCGATAGGAATGCAAAGCACAGGAAAGGTAAACAAATCACCCAAACGCGTACAAATGAAACTAAACCATCCCCATCCTACCAGACAAAGCCCAATGAGGCATTAACAAAGCCCATCAACTCACCCGTACCGCATCAGGCCACGAGGAACAGTTGCGAAGCGCGGCTCTGGTGCTGTGCATCTCATTCGGGCAGTGGTGGTGCTGGTGGTGGTGGTGGCGGCCGTGGCTGCACGTGACCTGGAATCCAGCACTGTGGATGCAGCGACGGCTGGCCGATCTCCGCCGCACGGATGTTTGTGAAGCTCCATTCCCGTTGGGCGTTCAAGTGCCATACCTTGGCTCGCCGGGATTTGTCGGCGCAGCAAGTGGATTCGTCTCCATCTGTTTCCAGCTGGACGGGGATGGTGTTACCCCCCCCCCCCCTTCCCCATCTCCCACGTGGATTTTTTCCAGGTGTCCCGGTTTTCTCCGACGTGTATCGTCGCTGGTTCATGGAGTTGGCCGAACATTTCTACTTAGGATTCCAGAGCTCGGGCAATGGTTGGGAGCACCGTGTCTGGTGGCTGCCATCCCACCTGTTTGTGCTTTCGCACAAACGCCTCTGAAGCTTTGGGAAATGTGTGCCCATTACAACAACAACAACAAAAGCAACAACGCGTAGCTTTAATTCGCAAGCAGAGCTGCTCAATTCTGTAGGCAGATTTGCATTTCCCACCGGCTCGCCAGTAAGCTTGCTGCGAAAGCAACGCTTCTCGACCTGGGTGGCTCGCACCGATGGCCAAGGAAGCTCCCAGACCAGGCTCCGATGGATCGCTCGTGCACGCGCGGGGAAGTTGATGAGTGATTCAATTATTTATTTACGTACCTGACTAAATCCTTTGAGATAAAACATCCTCATTCGCGACGGTGTCCCAGGGGAGGCCAGCATTGCCACTTGCATAGCAAAGACCCTCGCGAGAGATGGATACAAACCTTTGCAATCGACAGCTTGCACGGTGCGCGTATCATGCAATGAATATCATCGCATTTGGTCGCACGCGCACACCACTGTGCCTATGCGGAGGGTATTCGAGTTGTGGCAATCCCCCCAACAGGCTTGTTTGCGAGCGTGCTGTGAAAGCGCTGTTAGAGGCACCCACCCCTTGAGCTACAGATCGCACAAGTCTGTTCAGTGCGTTACTTTGAACGTACTTTTAAACCCGGGGTGGGGAACCTTTTTTTTCTGCCAAGGGCCATTTGAATATTTTTAACATCATTCGCGGGCCATACAAAATTATCAACTTAAAAATGTGCCCGTTTTATTTGGTCAAACATTTCATTAACTCACCGCTAATGCGATGGCTGAAACTGCTTCTCTTTGGCGAGGCGTGTGATGATGTTAGCTGGTACTGATAATTTTGCTACTCGCAGCTGCTTTTCCAGGTTTGCTCCGAGATTTATTGAATTTCGATTCCCACCCGCGGTTGCCTTGGCAGGGCCAGAGACCAAATAATTTCGCGGGGCCTCATACGGCCCGCGGACGGGACGTTCCCCACCCCTGCAAGTTTAAACCAACGCTGGTCAGTGAGGGTTGGTGAACGTGGGGCGCATGGACGTGAGAGCAATTGTAGGCTGCAACACGGGATGTTGTGCAGCTCTCTGCTACCCGCAACATAGTCCTGTAGTAACGATAAACGGTAGAGGTGGGGCCCTGCAATATCCTGCTCACACCGCCGCTGATGGAAGGACCCTCACGAAAGGAAGCGCCAGAAGGCAGGCATCTCTATAGAGCGTTTGGCCTCCTCTTCCAAGCCAGCCAGAGGTCTTGGAGGAGGGGAAAGGTACCTGGAAGTTTAACCTCACCACCACCAACCACCAAACACGCGAACTTGCCGATCGCCTGTGGTTTTTCCCATTTACACTGTTTGGGTGGACAGAGGCGGTGAGTGGTGGGTGGGGGGAGAAGAGGTGCAGATTCTAACAAACTTGGTGGGGGGGGTTTGGGATTCTAATAAGCTTGCGCCGTTGTTTCCACTGCCGCGCCGGGTGAGCAAACAATCCAGTCTGCTAAACCCATTATTTATATTCATTTCCTAAGAACGGCTTTTTTTGTATTCTCCCCGCACTTCCAATTAACACGGTTGGTTACGTACGGTGCGAAGGAAGTTCTGCATACATAGAAACCACACCTCCGATTATCACGGTTGGCTACGTACGGCGTGAAAGAAGTGCAACATGCACACAATAACACCGTGGTAGCGTCCGAAGCAAATGTTAACCGGTAACCAATGTTGTCGCTTAGAGAGATCGCTTTTAAAACACAAACGCATAGAAATATGTTACCACGAGGTGCACGAACAATAAAATATCAGATCGCGACAATTGACGAGGATTCTTTTTCGTTGGGGAAAAATCCTCGACAAATCCCAAAAGTTAATTTTAGACAATCAGCTGTAGAGGGAGGGGGGGGGGTGGAGGGGGGGGCGGAACGAGAACGTAAAGAGCTGTCACGTGGGTCCTTTTGTGGAAAGATCTGCGGCGAAGGATCGATTCCTGAGAAGTGAAGTTTACCGTGCAGCGCGTGACCTTGGGAAGGATGAGAGAGGGTTTGCTCGGTGCACCCGTGGTTGCCGGCAGTCGTTAAAGTGCAACCCATAGGGTTGACCTCGGCTGGGCTCAGTAGACCCCGATGAGCTGATTCATTGAGGATTACGATGGCGAGTGCGGTTCCATATGTTGATGACAATGATCACTGCGATGTTTAACACCCCTGTGGGTGTGCTGTTGGCCACCACACCCCCCCTCGTGTGCCGTGCCGGCCTTCATAGGTGCTCGCTAACAGCACTTGCGCCAATAATATGTTAAGGCTATACGGGGGATCTTTGTTTGCGAGTTTTTTTTATAATTTACAACCTCCTTACGTGTCTTCGTGGAACTTCTTTCACACCGTGCGTAGCCAACCGAATGCTGCGTCGGCTGTTGGGGATGGTGGCCATACTTCACCACGCAGGTCAATGCTACTTTACGAACGGACTGTGGGGTAGGCTTGTTCGGATATCACTCAACAAGGATGATAGGGGCCGTCCATCAATGACGTTACGCACCTATGGAGGTGGGGGGTGGTCCCAAATTTGTGACGATGTGTGACGAGGGGGCGGGGGGTTTGAGAAATGTGACGTCACATCAAAATGCGCAACTTTAAATAAATATACACAACACGTTCTACTTAATGAAATATACTTTTTAATAAATGTTTTCTCCTACAACATCAGAGTGTAGCGCCACATTAAATACGCACTACAATGATTTTAAGCATGTTTTATTTTCAAAATGGAATTTTTTTTGGGGGGGAGGGGCAGAGCTTTGTGACGTCATATTTGAGGGGGTCTGATTTTTTGTGACGTCGTGTGACGAGGGGGGGGGGGTCAAAAATCGTACAAAATCGCGTGACGTCATTTATGGACGGCCCCATAGCTATGCCTGGGAATTGGAGTCAGGTGTGTCGGGTTCACGGTGCAGCGCGCTAACGACCGCAAAAGAAAATATATAAGTAATATAAATCGGACGTGTTCAGACTGTAGCAATGCTGTGCAAAATGTAAAGGTGCAGCACCTGAAATTACTTGCTGTTGGCAGAAGAGCCTCAACTGGAGGGGGGGGGGGCTCTAGAATAGCGCCGCGTCTCTAGATGGCACTTGGCCTACTCTTCCAGGCTGGACAGACTTCTTGGGAGAGACCTGCCGTGCGGCTGGACCCATTTACCCCGCTCGGTGGAACAGAGGCGAGAGTGGAGGGGGTGGATTTGAGAAACCTTACACCGTTGTTTTGCAGCGGACAAGCTGCGAGGTTGAACCGGCAGCCCTCTGGACTGTAGGGTTCAGTTTTGTAAAACCCTTAACACACCACGTGACACACAGTGGGTTATTCAGTTTAACACGTAGTAGGCTTTCGCGAACAATAGTATTCATAATAAAGGTTTTTTTGGGGTTTAGATCGCGTAAGTAGAAATGTGTCGTTAACCCGCCACCACCCGACACAGCCAACCAGTAAGGTTTGTTACGTAAACAGAACCCGCCTAATTCGTTATTGCTTCAGCCCACCGGTGTGTTGGAGAGTAAATCCACAACATTTATAATTTGAGCACTGTGACGTTTCGCTGGCAATTACATCAACCAGCATCATCGGGCGATTTGTCAGAATTGCGAAGAGATCCACCTTGCTTCCGGTCTTACATAGAGCACAAAGATGACGTCACCACGATGGACTATTGCTTGTGTGCGGTCATTGATCGCTTGAAGTCAGGCAGAAAGCCCTTTTGGACCCAGCCGCTTAACCTCCAAAAATGCGAAGTTTGACCCCCCACCAATGAAGTTTGTAGAGAGCTGTAAATGGAGTTCAAAATAACTCACAAACAACGCCACGTTGTGAAAGATCCAACGCAGAAGATCTCTGTGTTTTAACCTTCCACGAAGTTCATGGTTCCAACCTAAACCGCATTCATTGCACAAACCATGGCAGTAGATGCCGTGTCCTGATGATGCACAAATGGGAAATGTAAAACTCTCCAGCCGACTGTGATCATCCAGAACGAACTCTACAACATATAACGACACAATGCCCCGATGCACAAATAACGAAGGAGACATCACAGCGATGATGATCCACTCCGCTGCTGCTGACGCGGTTATCTGGCTTGACCACTTGAATATGAAATCGGAGTTGTTGCTCTGCATCTACATCAGCCGTACGAAAGATGAAGATTGATTGCCAAGTCGAGACCATCAACTGGCTACAATTGCGAAGCCGGTTTCATTCAACTTGGCTGCTGATTTCAACTCAGATTCTCAGAGGGTGGGGACAGGGGTGTGTATGTATGTATGTATGTTGAACTTCTTTCGCACCGTAGGTAGTCAACCGTTACGACTCGGAGGTGCGGGTGGGGGGGGGACACCAAACTGAACACAACAATCAGTTCTAAAGAAATGAATTTTAAATCTAGCTTTAAAAGTGCATAGCTCCAGTGGCTTCCTAATATCGGAAGGAAGAGCGTTCCAGACGGCCGCAGAAGCGCATCTGTAAGCGCGGCGATGCGGTGGCCGTCTTTGTTCGTCGATGGTCAGCCAAATGCCGCTGCTGCGACGATGACCGGAGTTCGTGTGATGGTTTATTGTCCTTGACGAGATCAGCGAGGTATTGTGGTTCATTCGTGGCAAGCTCTTTGTGCGTGTAATGAGTGCGACATTATGATGTATTCCTTCAGCAACGAGGTGTGGTGATAAGATGTGTGGGGTTGTTGGGGGAGGGGGGGGGGATTTCAGAAACTCGCCGCATTGTTTCAGCAGCCGCGCCGGGAGAGATGGAACCGAACCGGCGACTCGATGGCAAGTCCCTTGAGTGAATCCCATTTACACCATGGCAGCATCATCTTGTTGCAGGTAGCCGAAGTAACAGATGGGACAACGTGCCCGCCCGACGTACGTATACGCGTCGGTGCATTGTCGAGACGCAAGGACATTGCCTTCCAAAGCAGCGCGCACAATTGTGCCATTACGGATTTGCTCCGATGCCAGCCAAATGCCCCCACGAGTCGCTCAGGATACATTGCAGCCCGTGACATTTACATGACCAGCACAAGCGGGGTGTGCACAACCGTGCGTGTGTCAACTTGCAAGCACGTGTTTTTGTTGTTGTTGTTGTCGGTTGTTGTTGTCGTCGCTATTGCTCCGCTCATTCAAACGTCTCCCGAGTGTTTTGTAAGAGACTCGGGATCGTCCACCACCCACCGTCGCCGTGAACACGGCGCGCGTGCCCGCCTCTGCATCTTCCACAAAGCTGAGTCATCATGGGACCTCCCTAGGCCATTATCAAAATATAAGAGGAGGTTTTACCCCTTCTGGCAATGCAACAGTTTGTGTTAAGATGTTAAAACACCAAACAGAAACCTTTTGCAAGCAATCGTGTCTGCATTAAACCACATATACTTGCGGTGAACATGCAAACAAACAAAAAAAGCATGCTGTGGAAATAATATAAGTATATGTGGTGAATGCAGACACGATTCCTTGCAAAAGGTGTCAGTTTGGTGTTTTAACATCTTAACACAAACTGTTTTATTGCCAGATAGGGTAACACCAATTCTAATATTTTGATACTGACAAATGGAGGTCAAATGATGTAGCTGCTCAACCCCGAGCTCTCAATGTCCTCATAGTGGCATTGACTTCGTGCTGTTCGCCTTTTGGCGTTGTCCTCTGGTCTAACACTGTTTGAGACGAGGCTCTAAACAAAGCTGTCTCTGGTATGGACCAATCAGTATATCATCATCATATACTAGCAGAGCATGTGTTTTTTATGTTTGCATGCTCACCACAGGTGTGTGTGGTTAACGCAGACATGATATCTTGCAGAAGGTTTATGTTCGGTGTTTTAGCATCTTGAACACAAACTGTTTCATTGCCAGAGAGGGTTACAATAATCTGTTCCGAATATCGCTCATGTCGTAAAGATGGCATGAGCCCCCTACCGGTCTGACTTTACCATTACGGTGGAGCGGGGATGGGGGAGGGGTATCAGCGTCGTTATTAGCGCATTCCTGCGGAAGGAGCTGGTAGGAACGTTGGGTTGCTCGGTCAATGGCCAGGGTCAACGGCGGCACCACCACGTGGTGTATTCCGCACAATATGCCCGACTGTGAGGGCGGGCACAAGCCGGCATGAGCAGGTTAAACGTTGAGTTTTATAAGGGCACCACGGGGTGACCAGCCCCTCCACACCCAGCCCCACCCCTCCCATTTTTGGATGCACGACGGACGGACGGACACAATAATCCCCCGTGGGCTGGTGGTGTAACCGTGAGGTTCCTACCAGTATTAACACTGCCAAAATGCGTGGCGTATGCCACGGGATAGGGAGGAGAGTCAGTCAAGGACAGCATTTCAGGTCGCCCCTCGCTTTACGCTGGGTTTGGTTCTCTGCGCGATTGCACGTGCCGTGTCCGGCGAAGACTGTTAGACACCCACACAGTCGCTGTGGGCCGTGTGAAATCACTCGGCATGCGGCGACTGAGCGGTCGGACGTGGGACAACATTGTGTGTACTGCGTGTACTGTGTGTACTGTGTGGACTGCGTGTACTGCGTGTACTGTATGGACTGTATGTACTGCGTGTACTATGTGCACTGCGTGTACTGTGTGGACTGCGTGTACTGCGTGTACTGTATGGACTGTTTGGACTGCGTGTACTGTGTGCACTGCGTGTACTGTGTGGACTGCGTGTATTGTATGTACTGTATGTACTGTGCGCACTGCGTGTACTGTGTGGACTGCGTGTACTGTGTGTACTGTATGTACTGTGTGTACTATGTGCACTGCGTGTACTGTGTGGACTGCGTGTACTGTGTGGACTGTATGTACTGCGTGTACTATGTGCACTGCGTGTACTGTGTGGACTGCGTGTACTGCGTGCACTGTATGGACTGTTTGGACTGCGTGTACTGTGTACTGCGTGTACTGTGTGTACTGAGTGTACTGTGTGTACTGTATGTACTGTGTGTACTGTATATACTGCGTGTATTGTAAGTACTGTATGTACTGTGTGTACTGTGTGCACTGCGTGTACTGTGTGCACTGTGTGGACTGTATGTACTGCGTGTACTGTGTGCACTGTGTGGACTATATGTACTGCGTGTACTGTGTGTACTGCGTGTACTCTGTGTACTGTGTGGACTGTATGTACTGTGTGAACTGCGTGTACTGTGTGTACTGTGTGCACTGTGTACTGTATGTACTGCGTGTACTGTGTACTGTATGTACTGCGTGTACTGCGTCTACTGTATGCACTGCGTGCACTGTATGTACTGCCTGAACTGTGTGTACTGTATGTACTTTGTGGACTGTGTGTAATGTATGTACTGTGTTGACTGTATGTACTGTGTGTACTGTATGTACCGTGTGGACTGTGTGGACTGTATGTACTTCGTGGACTGTATGTACTGTATGCACTGTATATACTGTGTGTACTGCGTGGACTGCGTGGACTTTGTGTACTGTGTGCACTGTGTGTACTGCGTGGACTGTATGTACTGCGTGTACTGTGTGTACTGCGTGTACTGCGCGGACTGCGTGTACTGCATGTACTACGTGGACTGTATGTACTGTGTTCTGCGTGTACTGCATGTACTGTGTGTGCTGCGTGGACTGTGTGTACTGCGTGGACTGCGTGGACTGTATGTACTGCGTGTGCTGTATGTACTGCGTGTACTGCGTTGACTTCATGTACTGTGTGTACTGCGTGTGCTGTATGTACTGCGTGGACTGTGTGTACTGCGTTGACTTCATGTACTGTGTGTACTGTGTGTACTGTGTACTGCGTGTACTGTATGTACTGCGTGTACTGTATGTACTGTGTGTACTGCGTGGACTGTGTGTACTGTGTGGACTGCACATACTGTGTACACTGTGTACTATGTGTACTGCGTAGACTGTGTGTACTGTGTGTACTGCGTAGACTGTGTGTACTGTGTGTACTGCGCAGACTATATGTACTGTATGTACTGCGTGTACTGTGTGTACTGCGCGGACTGTGTGTACTTTGTACTGCGTGGACTGTATGTACTGCGTGTACTGTATGTACTGCGTCTACTGTGTGTACTTCGTGGACTGTGTGTACTGCGCGGACTGTATGTACTGTGTGTACTGCGTGTACCGTGTGGAGTGTATGTACTGCGTGTACTGTGTGTACTGCGTGGACTATATGTACTGTGTGTACTGCGTGGACTGTATGTACTGCGTGTGCTGTATGTACTGCGTGTACTGTGTGTACTGCGTTGACTTCATGTACTGTGTGTACTGCGTGGACTGTATGTACTGCGTGGACTGTGTACTGCCTGGACTGTGTGTACTGCGTTGACTTCATGTACTGTGTGTACTGTGTGTACTGTATGTACTGCGTGGACTGCGTGTACTTTGTGGACTGTATGTACTGTGTACTGCGTGTACTGTGTGTACTGCGTGTACTGTATGTACTGCGTGGACTGTGTGTACTGTGTGGACTGCACATACTGTGTACTGTGTGTACACTGTGTACTATGTGTACTGCGTAGACTGTGTGTACTGCGTAAACTGTGTGTACTGTATGTACTGCGCGGACTATATGTACTGTATGTACTGCGTGTACTGTGTGTACTGCGCGGACTGTGTGTACTGTGTACTGCGTGGACTGTATGTACTGCGTGTACTGTATCTACTGCATGTGCTGTGTGTACTTCGTGGACTGCGTGTACTGCGTGGACTGTATGTACTGCGTGTACCGTGTGTACTGTATGTACTGTGTGTACTGCGTGGACTGTGTATACTGCGTGTACTGTATGTACTGCGTGTACTGTATGTACTGCGTGTACTGTATGTACTGCGTGACTGTGTGTACTGTGTGTACTGTGTGGACTGCGTGTACTGCGTTGACTGTATGTACTGCGTGTACCGTGTGTACTGTATGTACTGTGTGTACTGCGTGGACTGTGTATACTGCGTGTACTGTATGTACTTCGTGTACTGTATGTACTGCGTGGACTGCGTGGACTGTGTGTACTGTGTGGACTGCGTGTACTGCGTGGACTGTATGTACTGCGTGTACCGTGTGTACTGTATGTACTGCGTGGAGTGTATACTGCGTGTACTGTATGTACTGCGTGTACCGTGTGTATTGCATGTACTGCGTGGAGTGTGTATACTGCGTGTACTGTATGTACTGCGTGTACCGTGTGTACTGTATGTACTGTGCGTACTGCGTGCACTGCGTGTGCTGCGTGCACTGTATGTACTGCGTGGACTGCGTGGACTGTGTGTACTGCGTGTACTGTATGTACTGCGTGTACTGCGTGCACTGCGTGTACTGCGTGCACTGCGTGTACCGTGTGTACTGTATGTACTGCGTGCACTGCGCGTACTGTGTGTACTGCGTGTACCGTGTGTACTGTATGTACTGCGTGCACTGCGTGTACTGTGTGTACTGCGTGTACCGTGTGTACTGTATGTACTGCGTGCACTGCGTGTACTGTGTGTACTGCGTGTACCGTGTGTACTGTATGTACTGCGTGCACTGCGTGTACTGTATGTACTGCGTGTACCGTGTGTACTGTGTGTACTGCGTGTACCGTGTGTACTGTATGTACTGCGTGCACTGCGTGTACTGCGTGCACTGCGTGTACTGCGTGCACTGTGTGTACTGTATGTACTGCGTGCACTGCGTGTACTGTGTGTACTGCGTGTACCGTGTGTACTGTATGTACTGCGTGCACTGCGTGTACTGTGTGTACTGTGTGCACTGTGTGTACTGCGTGTACTGCGTGTACTGTATGTACTGCGTGTACCGTGTGTACTGTGTGTACTGCGTGTACTGCATGTACTGTATGTACTGCGTGTACTGTGTGTACTGTGTGTACTGCGTGTACTGCGTGCACTGCGTGTACTGTATGTACTGCGTGTACTGTATGTACTGCGTGGACTGCGTGGCCTGTATGTACTGCGTGTACCGTGTGTACTGTACGTACTGCATGTACTGCGTGGACTCTGAGTGGACTCTGCGTACTGCGTGTACTGCGTGCACTGCGTGTACCGTGTGTACTGTATGTACTGTGTGCGCTACTCAGCAATGCCGGATTACAGGCCACGTGCGGCGTAGCCACCACTGCCATGACGGAGCATTCAGAGGAGCTCCTGTGTGTGAAGAGACTTCAGACGAGGAGGGGTGGGCTGCCTCCGATAGCAGGAAGTCACCGGGGGGCTATGATGCACTTCTCAATCATCGAGTGTGCAAAGCCGTGTCTTTAGGGGCCGTCCATAAATGACGTCACGCGATTTTGGACGATTTTTTACCCCCCCCCCCTTCGTCACACGGCGTCACAAGAAGTCAGACCCCCCCCCCCCTCAAATATGACGCCACAAAGCTCTGCCCACAACCCCCCCCCCCCAAAAATAAAACATGCTTCAATTCGCTTTAAACTATTGCCATTGTAGTGCGCATTTAATGTGGCGCTGCACTTTGATGTTGTAGAAGAAAACATTTATTAAAAAGTCTATTTAATTATGTGGAACGTGTTGTCTATATTTTATTTAAAGTTGCGCATTTTGATCTGACGTCACATTTCTCAACCCACCCCCCCCCCATCGTCACACATCGTCACAAATATTTGACCCCAGCCCTAGGTGCGTGACGTCATTTATGGACGGCCCCTTATAATTTGCTCTTTTGATTAACCGTCGAACAAAGAATGGAACTAACTACATCGCGCGCGCTTTGAGATGCGCTTCGGCCGCCATCTGGAACGTTCTTCCTTACGATGTTATGAAGCCACTGGAGCTACGCACTTTAAGTAATCTACACTGAAAACTAATTTCTTTAGAACTGCTCTTTGTGTTTAGTTTGTTGTCCTTCCCCCGCACCTCCAATTAGTACGGTTGGGTACGTACGGTGTCAAAGAAGTTCAACATATGTATAACCTACAGGGTCCTCCTGTAACTTTGGCTGCAATAGATTTTCGGAAATAGATTTTTTTTTCATATTCATGACATGATGCCAATAACACAATTAGACTTGGGGGGGGGGGACGAACATGAATAAATAATCAAATATATGTCATAGTTATTATTATTATTATTACCATCATGAATAATCCATTTAGTTTCATTGACACTGGCTCGTAATTGACCGATTCTTCCAAGTGATATCTGGGGATCCATTTGCAACTGCAATTCAGCAGCAGCCAGCGGAGTTATCAATTTGTGGTCTTGAAAGTGGTGAGGCTAATGCGTAAAGCTGTGGTAAATCAACAATAAAACAAACACGCGGGCCAATTAATCTGCAGTCGATGTATTGAACACAATTGTACAGATACAGTGAGGGAAAAAAGTATTTGATCCCCTGCTGATTTTGTACGTTTGCCCAACTGACGAAGAAATGATCAGTCTATAAATTTAATGGTAGGTTTATTTGAACAGTGAGAGACAGAATAACAACAACAAAAATCCAGAAAAACGCATGTCAAAAATTTTATGAATTGATTTGCATTTTAATGAGGGAAATAAGTATTTGACCCCTCTGCAAAACATGACTTAGTACTTGGTGGGAAAACCCTTGTTGGCAATCACAGAGGTCAGACGTTTCTTGTAGTTGGCCACCAGGTTTGCACACATCTCAGGAGGGATTTTGTCCCACTCCTCTTTGCAGATCTTCTCCAAGTCATTAAGGTTTCGAGGCTGACGTTTGGCAACTCGAACCTTCAGCTCCCTCCACAGATTTTCTATGCGACTAAGGTCTGGAGATTGGCTAGGCTACTCCAGGACCTTAATGTGCTTCTTCTTGAGCCACTCCTTTGTTGCCTTGGCCGTGTGTTTTGGGTCATTGTAATGCTGGAATACCCATCCACGACCCATTTTCAACGTCCTGGCTGAGGGAAGGAGGTTCTCACCCAAGATTTGACGGTACATGGCCCCGTCCATCGTCCCTTTGATGCGGTGAAATTGTCCTGTCCCCTTAGAAAAACACCCCCAAAGCATAATGTTTCCACCTCCATGTTTGACGGTGGGGATGGTGTTCTTGAGGTAATAGGTAGCATTCCTTCTCCTCCAAACACGGCGAGTTGAGTTGATGCCGAAGAGCTCCATTTTGGTATCATCTGACCAAAACACTTTCACCCAGTTGTCCTCTGAACCATTCAGATGTTCATTGGCAAACTTCAGACAGGCATGTATATGTGCTTTCTTGAGCAGGGGGACCTTGCGGGCTCTGCAGGATTTCAGTCCTTCATGGCGTAGTGTGTTACCAATTGTTTTCTTGGTGACTATGGTCCCAGCTGACTTGAGATCATTGACAAGATCCTCCCGTGTAGTTCTGGGCTGATTTCTCACCGTTCTCATGATCATTGCAACTCCACGAGGTGAAATCTTGCATGGAGCCCCAGGCCGAGGGAGATTGACAGTTATTTTGTGTTTCTTCCATTTGCGAATAATCGCACCAACTGTTGTCACCTTCTCACCAAGCTGCTTGGCAATGGTCTTGTAGCCCATTCCAGCCTTGTGTAGGTCTACAATCTTGTCCCTGACATGCTTGGAGAGCTCTTTGGTCTTGGCCATGGTGGAGAGTTTGGAATCTTATTGATTGATTGCTTCTTTGGACAGGTGCCTTTTATACAGGTAACAAGCTGAGATTAAGAGTGTGCTCCTAATCTCGGCTCGTTACCTGTATAAAAGACACCTGGGAGCCAGAAATCTGTCTGATTGAGAGGGGGTCAAATACTTATTTCCCTCATTAAAATGCAAATCAATTTATTACATTTTTGACATGCGTTTTTCTGGATTTGTTGTTGTTATTTTGTCTCTTACTGTTCAAATAAACCTACCATTAAATTTATAGACTGATCATTTCTTTGTCAGTGGGCAAACGTACAAAATCAGCAGGGGATCAAATACTTTTTTCCCTCACTGTATTTATTCTGTTCATGCAAACATTTTGTAAGAAAAAAAATGTCCCGCTGATGCTGCCCAGGGGTGCAATGCTTAGCACACGAGAACCTGCAAAACCAGCGGTCTACCGATTTCTATCGCACGACGTGGAAGATGAAACAATGGGTCAAGTTTCTAAAATCCCACTCTCTCTCTCACTACCCATGTTAACCACCTCGCCTATTCTGCACGAAGTCGTGGGTTCAATTCCGACCATGGCACCTGCATATTTGGAGTTTGCAACTCTCTCTCCCTGTAGTCGCGTGGATTTTTCTACGGCTCCTCCGGTTTTTCCCCCCTCCACATTTAGAATTAACCACGCGGTTTGCGTATCTGTTCACGTGATAAGCCACTTCATTGGGCTACCATGTGTGATGGTGTGTGATGGCCCACCATCTAGCTCCCTTCTGTAGGGATGCCTCTAGTGGCGTCAGGGAGCAATTGCAGGGCTGCACCTTGGCATGTTTTACTGAAGTGACAAATTGTTCACAGTTTTGTTAAATCGCTTAATGCGTGTGTGTATTTACATGTCTGTGCAAGGTGCTCCTCATTCATTCATTAATTGAATCAATCATTTGTTATCTGTAACCTTGGATTTGAAATAATCTCAGCAAAATATGCAAATAATTTGTTTCATGGGACTCAATAGAATAGCCTCGGGCCTAATGGAATTCTAATATCATCTTAACATGACTCGACTGTGCCCTTCAGCACGTCGCTTGCTTACCTTTCCTCTTATATGTTGCACTCCTATCGCTTGCTGAACTTGCCCCCACTATACTTGATATCTGTGAACAAAGAAGAGCTTCATAGCTCATCGGATTCCTCCAGTCTCAGTAATGATTATGATCGCTATCGAGTATTTAAGCGGTGCAATTGCCACTTTAGAGCTCAGTCGCCAAATGGATAGAGGGGAGACATCGCCAGTTTGGGAAGCGCCGGAAAGGGAAATTGGACAGGGGCGATCCCCAATATAATGCATTTTGCCAAGGCATAATTCACTCATGCCACGCCACTGGAGCAGTACAATACGTGGCGTGTATTATTGAATACAAAACATGTGTAATCATCATTGGGAAGCGCTGCTCAATACACAATGACTCCAGGATTGCATGCAGTGGACATAGCAGTCGAGGCTGCAGGCGACGTGCTACTACGCTTGGGCCCGATGGCCCAGAGGAACGACTTGAACCCATTAAACTATATATATATACATTTTTAACAGGTAAGGCCCACTGACCTATGTTGCTGTTTTTCAGAAGCGACCTGGCCACAAATGATAGCTCAGCGGAGTGGCTTGTCACGTGGGAATTTATTGCCCTAGCCAAATACTCTAAAACGCGTGGTGATGTTGATTCTAAATGTGGAGGGGGGAAAAGCAGAGTGGCCCGGAGACAAATCCACGCGACCACGGGGAGAGAGAGAGAGAGAGAAACGCAAACTCACACATTCTCAGCAGCATTTCTCTTTGGTTATTTTGGTAAAGTCTCCCCGTGGTCGCGTGGATTTGTCTCCGGGCCACTCTGCTTTTCCCCCCCTCCACATTTACAATCAACATCACCACGCGTTTTAGAGTATTTGGCTACGGCAATAAATTCCCACGTGACAAGCCACTCCGCTGAGCTATCGTTTGTGGCCAGGTCGCTTCTGAAAAACAGCAACATAGCTCAGTGGGCCTTACCTGGTAAAAAAAAAAATGTATATATAGTAAAGTCACGTAGAAACAAAATAAATTTAAAGAGTAATTCCTGCAGCCACGAAAGCTTCAAATCAAGTTTTTATACAGTAGCAGGCGTCAGGATCGGGATCAAATCCACGACCTCCTGTATCCCAGGCAAGGTAGTTAACATCTCGCACACCGTGGTGCCCGTCGTCGGGGCTACGGTTTGGGGCCGTCCATAAATGACGTCACGAGATTTTGGACGATTTTTGACACCCCCCCCTCGTCACACGGCGTCACAACAGTCAGACCCCCTCAAATATGACGTCACAAAGCTCTGCCCCCCCCCCCAAAACCATATTTCCATTTTGAAAATAAAACATGCTTCAAATCGCTTTAAACTATTGTCATTGTAGTCCGTATTTAATGTGGCGCTGCACTCTGATATTGTCGGAGTGTTGTTATAACAATTTGTGTTGTTTTAACAATTCTATATTTATTTAAAGTTGCGTATTTTGATGTGACGTCACATTTCTCACCCCCCCCCCCCTCGTCACACATCGTGTCTGACCCCCCCCCCCCCCCAGATGCGTGACGTCATTTATGGACGGCCCCTTTCGGGGGAAAGGCGGACAGGCGTCACACCGCCGCTGCTGTGCTGACATCGCAGTCTGGGATGCGAGTGACCTGATGGACTCATTTCGCTGTTGCCATAACCGTGTTGTTGTTATTTGTGCCTTTGTTTGTTTTGGTGCCATTGCTTAATCTCTTTGTTTATTTGTGTTTAATTTTGAATGGCAGTAGGGGTCTTCATTTGCTCGGTGGTGGGATTTTGTCCTTGTATCTAATTAATGTGATGTACAGCGTTATGAGATGCAATTAGCACGAATGACGCTATATTAAAATTAAATTATTGTTGTTTATTCATCCCTAGCACCAGGGCCCGTGCCAACCACTCACCCACCCTTACATCACCGTGTCCATGTATTGAGCAATGCATAGAATTCGCGGGGATTTTTTTTGTTAACAGAATCCCACATATGCATAGTACATCTCTTTGGGGGTGGAGCGGTTGGCGCAGTGGTTATCGCGCTGTTTGGCGATAAACTTGGCGATCTAACGTCGATTTCCTGGACGTCGGCTGACATGGGTGGGGAGCGATATCTGCCCCATTCCACCAATCCGTTCTTTGTCCAGCTTGGTGAAGTATGTTCAAGCCGCCCCTCGCGACCACCTCTGCCTTCATCCAGCAACGGATCGACCCAAAGGCCTGCAAATTGTTAAGACACGCAATACGAAATGGTACGACATATGATTACATTTAGGGTTTTCAGTATTTATCTCCAAAATTCAAATCGTAAATATGACAGCATTAACTAGAGAATGAATATTTTGATATGTATAAAAGTGAGACTGTTTGATAAATCTGCTGGTTATTAATGGGATATGGTATCAAGGTATTTAATATCATCCACCTTGAAACAGTCAGCCAGCCTTGGATATAATTTTCTGCTTCAGAACTCATTACAGCGCCATATGACCACGCGCTTAGCAACGCGCGGAGCTTCTGTGCGCTACGAGTGTGTGCGTGCGTATGTGCGTTACGTGTTTGCGTGTATGTGCGTTACGTGTGTGTATGCGTAATGAGTGTGTATGTGCGTTACGTGTTTGCGTGTATGTGCGTTACGTGTGTGTATGCGTAATGAGTGTGTATGTGCGTTACGTATTTGCGTGTATGTGCGTTACGTGTTTGTGTGTATGTGCGTTACGTGTTTGCGTGTATGTGCGGTACGTGTGTATGCGGGTACGTGCGTTTCGTGTTTGCGTGTGTGTGCGTTACGTGTTTGCGTGTGTGTGCGTTACGTGTTTGCGTGTATGTGCGTTACGTGTGTGTATGCGTAATGAGTGTGTATGTGCGTTACGTGTGTGTGTGTGTGCGTTACGTGTTTGCGTGTATGTGCGGTACGTGTGTATGCGGGTACGTGCGTTTCGTGTTTGCGTGTGTGTGCGTTACGTGTTTGCGTGTGTGTGCGTTACGTGTTTGCGTTTATGTGCGTTACGTGTGTGTGCGCGTATCTGCGTTACGTGTGTGTGTGTGCGGGTATCTGCGTTACGTGTTTGTGTGTGCGTGTATGTGCGTTACGTGTGTGTGCGCGTGTATGTGCGTTACGTGTGTGTGTGCGTGTATGTGCGTTACGTGTGTGTGTGCGTGTATGTGCGGTACGTCTGCCCGCGGGCCACGCACTGTGCCGTGCCAGCCTTCACAGGTACTCGCTCGCAGCACTTGACCCAAACGTATGTTTAGGCTATACGGGGGATCTTTGTCTTTGTTGCGGGGTGAGCGGTAGCGCTTAGCGCGCTGCGCTACGAACCCTGGCGAGCCGAGTTCGATTCCCGCTCACGGCCAACACCGGTGACGATTATCTGAAACGGTTCCTGGGCCTCCCCCAGGTCGACTCAGCCTCAAATGAGTACCTGGCGCAGAGTGTGTAGACATCGCCACGAGGGAGACAAAGGCGGTCGGGCGTGGCGCTGGCCACCCACCCCCCTCGTGTGCCGTGCTGGCCTTCATAGGTGCTCGCTAACAGCGCTTGCTCATACAGTCTGTTACAGCCTATACTGGAGATTCTCGTCTTCGTTTCCCACTGCTTGTGCCCCTTCATATTACACCGTGGGGCTGCGTGAGCGTGCCTGTGTGAATGCGTGTCTTGAGTGCGTGTGGCCTGGGTGTTTGTACGTGTGTATGTCTGTACGTATGCGCGAGGCAGTGCACTATTTTAACCGGTTCTGGGCCTCCCCTCGGTCGTCTCAGCCTTAGACGAGTACTGGTGCTGTGTGAAAACATCGGCACACTGGGTCGTCAAAGGCTGCCGGGCGTGATGTTGGCCACCAACCCCCTTGTGTGCTGTGCCAACCTTCACAGGTGCTCGTTAATCGCACTTGCCCCAGTCTGTTAAGGGCTACACGGGGGATTTTTGTTATTGTGCGGTGCCTGAGCGAGCACGCGTGGGTGTCTGAGTGGTTCTGCGTGGGTGCGTGTGTGTGTGTGTGCGCGAGCCAGTGGGTACGTGTGCGTGCGCGCGTGTGTGCGTGTTCGTACGCCTGCGTGCGTATCTGAGTTGAGTGCGTAGGGCTGGCCAACTCACCCCCTCAGTGTGATGTGGCCACCGGCCTTCATAGCTATGCGCCAACAGCACTTGCCACCACCCCCCACCGGAAATTCTGTTCCGACGATACGGGGCTATCTTTGTGGGGTCTTTTGGTGTGCGTGCGTCTCTTCTTGATTGCGCGTAAGGGTGTGCGTTGCTGTGCCTCCGTATGGGCTAGCGGAGACTTGGCGCTGAACGGGGCGTGCAAGAAACACGGGGCGGGGAAGAGAAAGAGTGAGAGAGCGAGAGAGCGTGCGAGAGAGAGAGAGAGAGAGCGTGCGAGCGTGGAGGGAGGAGAGGCAGGGAGAGAGAGGTGTTGCTAGATGCCTGGGAATCAGTGGCACACACACTCGCTCGCAGATCGGCAACGCGCGCAGTGAGAGAAGGCTGGGCGCGGTTCTCAAGTGCCAAGCGATATTCCGGGTTCGATTCGCGTTGTCTGCGCGTCCCTGCCGTTTAATGTAATCGCATAGCCCGCGACCATTAACGCAGCTACGACAAAGCCAAGTGAAGGTAAACAACAAGAGAAGAAGAATCATTGTCACCGCTCCTGCAACAAGAAGCGCCTCGAGAAAGATAAACAGCAAACAACCTGCCCAGATATCGAGGGAACGATGCCTTAATTATGCCGACACCCCGCTGGGAGAATTAAAGATACGTTTGTGTTTATTTATTTATGAAACACAACTGTGATAATTAGAGCCATTGAGGAAGAAGAGAGAGAGAGAGAGGGGAGGGCGGAAGGAAGACACGCAAGCCGACTCAAAGCGAGACGACAACTACGCGTGAGCCGACGCTGGGTGCCCGGGGCATGCAGCTGCCCTGTGGCGCCGCTCCACTCGAGGCGTGCGTAACGGGCGTCGCGCCGGACAGGCGCTGTGGACGAGCGGGAGACCAGCTGGCGGCGAGGATGCGGGAGGGCAGACCTCCACTCTTGCCCTTGCACCTCTTGTCCTGGTCTCTCGTCCTCCTCTGCCTCGCTGCCCGTGGGCACTCGCACCCGCAGCCCTGCCGCATTCTCAAGCAGATTCGCAGCACCGTCCGCCTCGCAGTGGTTCTGCCCTCCTCCTCCTCCGCCACGCTGCCCTCCTCCTCCTCCTCCTCGGCGCACTCCACGCTGCCCTCGCCGGCCACTCAGAGCCGCTCGCTGGACGCCGAGAGGGCCGTTTGGGCGGCCGCAAGTGATATCAACGCGCGGGGCCTCCTGCCGTATAACATCACGTTGGACGTTCAGACGGCCGGCGGGCTGGGCCAGGGCCATGATCCGCAGACGCTGATGCAGGAGCTATGCCACGGCGTGGTGGTGCACGGCGTGGCGGCGGTGCTGGCCTTCACCGAGTCGCCGCGGCGGTTCCTGCAGTTGGAGATGATGTCTGCCGCCCTCCAAATCCCCTTCATCAGCATCAGCGACCAGGACTACAGCGCCCTGGCGCAGGTGAGCCGGTCGGTCCCTGCGCTGTCACGTCGTGCGCGATGTGATGATGTTCCGTGCGACGTTGTCCTTTGCCCTCCAATTCGTGCCACGTGTTCATAACAATGACCAATTCCACATTCCATTGTTTGTACATCATCATCATCATTATCATCTTCTTCTTCGTCGTCAGCCGTGCTCAATTTACTTCTGGATGAAGGCCTCCTCCGAACTGTCGACACCTCTCACGATCCCCGAATAATCCATACCTAGCACGTGCGCGCGAGCCGATTTCACCGCTCCGTCTACTCGCTGGACGCTTCATTCATTCCCCATTAACTCTAGGATACGTTTCATTCATTCCTCGGCCTCCACTCCGCGTCCTGCCCACGTCTCCCCACTTTTTGTTGATAGTTTGAGCGATTCAATTAACCTCAGCCGGCACGCCACGCTGTTCGAGTGACGAATACGCATCTCGCACACCATGTCGGCTTTGTCTACCCTGCCATGCTGATGTTTACTTCGTCGCTGCTGCAGTTGCTGCTGCCGTAACAGTAGCAGGTAGTCGTTTTTTTTTGGGCGGGGGGGGAGTGCTGATTAGGTCTTACCTGGTATGACTGGGACCCGGCTCAGATTGTACCCAGCATTGACGGAGTGCATAGCACATGATTGAGTCAGACCTCGTTCGCCAGGCTTGCGGGGCAATGCGTTGAGTAGCACTCTGTCACTAATAGTCCACCGACACAAAATCTACGGAGTGTTTAACGAACACCGACTCAGAGTTACTGAGCGATGATGGTCTGGACGGGGCCAGAAATCAAATGTGTGGGAGAAATGAGAGCGGAGTTTCTGCTCACAGTGAGAGGCGCATTCGGTTGATTGGTTTCACTCGTAGAGCGGGTTCAGCCTGAAGTTCTACTCTGCTTGGAGGTCTCGTGCTAGACATTTACACGAATAGCCTTCCACACCCAGCAACAGCGAGCCCATTGGTTTCCTCTCTGTGGAGTGTGACGCTAAATCCGAGAGAGAGAGAGAGAGCGGGTGAAACGCCGCTAGTAATCGGTTACTCGTGTAAATAATAATTATAATGTTTCACGACTAGTTTGTCAATCCACTGCTGTATTGAATGCCTCCCCAAACGTAGTGGGGGGGGGGGGGGTGTTTGACCATACTTCACCATCACGCTGGTCAGTGATGGTATGGTGAAGTGGTGACCTTAAGGGCCGGCTCAGATGTATCACTCGCCACTGGTGTTACGAGTGGGGTGGCAATCGCAAAATTCATGTCCGCCGGCTTCACAGCGCGGCGGTGCGCTAACCAGCTGCGCCACCGCTCCAACGGTTACCAGTATAACATACTGCACGTAGCAGTCACTCGATCGGCCGCTCCACGTCAGGCGGTTGTTTGCTCTGTCGCGTTCACGATTAGTGTGCGTCGCATAATTGTGCGTACTTCGCATTTTCGGCGTGCAACACGCGACCTCTGGCATCATGCACAACCCTGGAATGCGAGTGGCATTGTCAGCCGGGCTTCAGGGACGCGACACATAGGATAATGGTAGATTACATTCAATGGTCTCATGTGTGATTGAACGGGATTCCATCATAGTTGGGGGGGGGGGGGGGGAGGAAACACGATTGTGTCGCTAATTGGGATAGTTATTTTAGATGTTAAGGTTCATTATAAAAGTATTACTTTTTTGCGTGTATATTATATATTTTTTATTTAAATTAATTACAGCTCCATTCATTATATTTTATCTCTTGAAATAGCGCACATTTGTTTTCATATTCAAACAGATGTAGAAACAGGTTGCAACCCGAACAATCGACACGCAGTCCAACAAGGAACCACTCAGCGAATGCCCAGTAGAGTAAAGGGGATGAGATGATAATTGTAGCCATAATAGGATCTACAGCGCCGTGGTAATGTGAAGCCTGGGCACATACCGTAGATAATTGCGCGTGTCGCATCGCGAGCGATTGAGTGACGAAAATAAAACTACAGGCTAGCCGTAGAACTCCTTGACAATGACACCAATAACAGCTAAAGCGTGACAAAAAATGCAAGAGTGCACACACACTTCCAACGTTTGATGACAAAAAGGATTACTGCGTTGACAAAGCCAATGTAGACTCGCGAAGCCAGACTAACACTTTACAGCAGAGAAGCACCCCCTCCCCCCTGACCCGTATTAAATTAGCAATGTTGAAATTTGAAGCGCAACGGGAGGTAGCTCCAGGAAGAACGGAGAGCTAATTTAATTTCAGCACCAGGGACAGCTACTTTGTGGTCGAGAGCCGAGCAGTTTATTCCAACGAAGATTCGCCCGTTGAAAAGAGGCGGGGCAGAGTTGAACTCCAGAGACTCCGTCAAGGTCAAATTGAGGCCGAGTGACCTCTGAATTATTACGAATCACTGCGAAAATTGTACTCTGGGTCTCATCGTGATGCGTTCGAAGTTTTTTTAGCGAGGGCGAGTGGAGCGCTGTCTAGTGGCCAAGTGCTGTTCATTAGCAGGGAGAAGTGGGCGGTACAGCCACCTAGCGGTGCTGCTATATCAGATGCTTTATCCATTACGTCGAGAGATTCGTGTTTGACATTTAAGTGGAATTAACATTTCATTGCAGTTTCATCACCCCCCCCCCCCCCCCCCACCCACATCACCCCCGGCAAAATGATTTGTATTCTTGATTGTGATATTGGGCCCATTTAATATACGAGTATAGTATGAATGTTTCTGGCCGTATATGTACGGTATGTCAAAGAAAAACCTGGCATTGTAATCATAAAAAAACACTGAAACAACAGGAATAACTTGTTTGCGCAATAGCCTACTTGCTGCGCTGTCACTCCAAGGCAAAATAGTTTTTTTCCCAGCTTGGAGATGATAAATTGAAATGAATTAAACTCGACGGCCTGGCCATGTTATTCTGTTTGCAATACCTCTGTTAACTGTTCTCACTTAGGCGGAAGACAAACGTCTTTACTACCGACTCTAAAATGACCCTAATAATTTCACCTTTTACTGCGTGGAATATTCTTCCGTGTACGCTCTTGTTAACTCACTGACGAATGAACTCTGGTTGCACAGAACACTGCTGATCATCGCCCTGCAAGGCCAATGCATACTCGGAATACAAATGAACGCTTAAATGTCACCTAAACACGCGCGATCTCCTTAATTGACCTGTTACCCTTGTGTAGCAATTATGCGTTTACACCTGTTTTTCAGTGATTGTGTACATCGCTGTAAAAATTGTCCAGAGAAAAAATAACGTAGTCGTCATTAATATGTCCCCCAATTAAAATACTGTCTTCTAGGTATATATAAAAAAACAATTGGTGAAAACATAAATTAATCGAGAATGAAACTGTTTGCCAAGGATCATTGTGGGCAGTGGCCACTAAAATCTTACCAATTAAACGTGCAAAATGTTATATATTGATACGATTCCCGGCAGTGGCAAACACAGCGTTACTTAACAAAGGTCTGGTGTTCCATTAGCAATATATCCTGACCATTTCGCTCATTACAGACTTGTCATATATGTTATGGTTGCAGGCCATAAATTGCGTCTGCTCCTTGTCCTCGCGCGCAGGGTGCAATGTAATGGATACGTTTGCTTCAGTTGAGTATTAAAGGTTGTATTATTCCACTTGAACCTTTAAAATGATATTTATCAAACCACTCTGTCAATGAGAATGAGTTCAATGTCACTCAATGTGCCTGCCCTTTCTTATAGATGTCAAGATGGTAATCTCTAGGAGAAACACTCCGATTACACTCATATCAGTTATCTATGGTAGGCAGCGCCATGGAGGATCCATTAAATACTCTCTCTCTCTCTCACGCTCTAAACAAAGTGGGCCCTTTTAAATAATCAAAGTGGGTATATAAAAAAACAAAGGTAACGGTGCAACCCTGAAGTTTCTTCTTCACACCACTGCTGGAAGAAGGGCATCCGCTGAAGGGAGATCCCGAAGGGGCCCTTCGAGAGAATGCGTTGGCCTACTCTTCCACGCTTTGGTCAGACATCTTAGAAGTGGTGGCGAGTACCCACACTCTGTCCCACAAGGCACCAGGGCAGCAAGCCCCTGGGTTCTTGTAACCTCTCAAAACTCGATAACTCGTGAACCTGCAATCTACGAACAATACAAATTAAAATATCCAATGCACTTTGCCATAGCCTGACATTAACAATAACTGCACATGACACGCGCGGGAATTATGCATTCATGGCTTCGTGTGCAGGTCAGGACATTTGCCGACGCAGCTACATTGAGAAGACGCAGGTTGTGCAACGCATAAACATTATGGGGGGGGGGGGGGGCGCACATCCTCTGCAATCCAGCGCTGGTGGAGGCAGCGAGGGTTGGTGGGTCACGCTACTGCTGTGACAACTCCCCTTCCTACGGGTGTCGAGCAGGTGCCACACCCTGGCTCGCCAGGAGAAGGTAGTACAGCAAGTTCAGACTCATCTCCATCCATAATCGAGGTTTTTGGGTTTGATCGCGTAAATATAAATGCGCCGTTAAACCTGCCACCAAACGACACAGCCAATAAGTAAGGGTTGCAACGTAAACAAATCTAGCCAATTCGTTACTAGTACAGCACGCCGCTGTGTTGGAGAGTAAAGTCACAACATTTTTCATTCGAGTACGACG
Organism: Petromyzon marinus; assembly: GCF_048934315.1. Classification (NCBI taxonomy): domain Eukaryota; kingdom Metazoa; phylum Chordata; class Hyperoartia; order Petromyzontiformes; family Petromyzontidae; genus Petromyzon; species Petromyzon marinus. The sequence continues at coordinate 7,884,285 of NC_133710.1, read as the reverse complement.
TTTCGCCAGTAATTACAACCAGCATCATCAGGCGAAAGCCAGAATCTCCATCTGCGCCTTCTGTGTGGGATACAGCGTTGCCCGTCTCCCTCACACACGTGGGGTGTCTCCACCTGTTCCAGTTTCATCACACTTCGTTGTATAAACAACTCAGAAGTTGGCTGATTTTTTTTTTAAGATTCGAAATAAAATAAACAATATAGCAGGACCATCCTGGATAAATTAGTAATTGTACATTTTGTATGGTAATGACGTAAGGATTGGTCGTGAAGTCCTTTATGTTGAAGCAACTAGAGCTAAGGACTTTTAAATCTAGATTGAAAACTCATTTCTCTAGGACTGCTCTTTGTGTTTAGTTTGTTGTCCTTCCCCCCGCACTTCTGATTAGCACAGTTGGCTGCATACGGTGCGAAAGAAGTTCAACATAATACATACTTACAATTGTTTTACTCATAATACGCCATACATTGAAGGAAAGTGGGGTCTGTGTGTGTGTGGGGACCAAGCAAACAGAGAATAATTCTCAGCCGCAGCTATTATACGCGGCAAGTTTTGTTTAAACCTGTTCTGGAACGCTGTAGGTCAACTCAGCCTTAAATCGGCACAGTACCTAGCGGGGTATAAGCACTTGGAAAGAAAAATCGTCTGGGTGCGATTTTCACCACACCCACACCTCAGTGCGCTGTGATAGCCTTGAACTGGTGCTCGCTCACAGCACGCAATAGTCTGTGCAGCAACATCAATAGCTTTCAGAGCTAGATGTCTGTCTCGTTGATAGGTGGCTTAGAGAGAGAGAGAGAGAGACTTCTTCTCCACTGCTATTGTGAACGCACCTCCGATTTTCCCGCACCTCCGATGAGCGCGGTTGGCTAAGTACGGTGCAAAAGAAGTTCGACATGCACGCAAACAACGCCTATAGCTTTCATTCGGACACCTTTAGCACTTGTTCGCATCGTTGTAAATCCAATGGCGACACTCACTGGGCGTGATTGTGTCTGCTCAGCTCTGCCGCGCGCATGGCTTTTATATTTGCATGGGTAGCTCACGGTCGCGGGAGATGCTGGGAGCAGCTGTGGCGCAGTGGGTCGCACGGTGAATAACCCACCACACTACGAATCTAGAAACCTGAGTTTGATTCCTGGTCATGGCTAATATCAATGGCGAGTAATATCCGAATCAGTGCCATGGGCTCCCTTCTTATACATATGCACTGACCGGCAAGATGAAGTATACTCTTTGGTTCCATTCGGTAAAGTCACGTAGGTAAAAAAATAAAACAACAAAAATGACGACGTTTCGGCCACAACACAAGCGGGCTTCATCAGGTGAAGGGACCAGCCTGTCTCGAAGACTGCGCTGGAGTGAAACAGAGCCAAGCTCAGACTACGACCTTTAAGCTTCGAGACAGGCTGGTCCCTTCACCTGATGAAGGCCGCTTGTGTTGTGGCCGAAACGTCGTAATTTTTTTAAATTTTTTTTTTACCTACGTGACTTTACCGAATAGAACCAAAGAGTATGGATCCTTGCAGTCACGAAAGCTTCAAATCCAAGATGAAGTATGGTCAATCCTCATGACCACATGGTGAGCGGAACCCTTCATCCAGCAGTGGATTGGCAAAGGGCTGTAAATGATGAAGTTGTGCAGTATAGATGGCTGGCGTTTCAAAGAGAACTTAACCGCGCCATGTTCTGCACTACGCGGAGATGCCATTGTTTTAGATATTCCACGGAAATACCTCTACCATTGCCTGCCATTGGAAGCAATGAGTATTCAGATGCACGTGGCGATCTCAACGAATGGCTTATTATGTGCAGATGACTCCAAGCACTCTCCAAAACTTTGTTCGTTGGGTTTTTTGGCCGGGTTACAAAATAAAACGAAACCATGGTTCATTTGCATAGCGCCCGTCTCTACAAAGCCCTTGAAAGAAACCCACGTTTAATTCATCGTGCCACTGAAAACCTCATGCCCGCATAACAGCGCACTTACCCATCCTGCCGAGACCCTGAATTTGTTGTTGTTTTTTTGCATACCGTCTCGTTGTCCAGTTTATCCTCGGTGGCCAAAAAAACAGGGGAAGGTAACGATGGGGGGGGTATTTATCGTGAAATGTTTATATTCGCGACTGACACACAAATGCCCGGGTAATAGCCGCGCAAAGAGTGGGCCATAATAGCCATCCTGAAACCAACGCTGGCACTTAAGACCACGGTGTAATTCATCATATCGAAAATGCCATTTTTTCTTTTTTTACGATGGCGGATAAGTGAAAAGGGTCTCTGTATGTATGTTGAACTTCTTTCTCACCGTACGTCGTCAACGGTGCTAATTGGAGCTGCAGGAAAAACGTCTCGGGCAGCGGTGCTTGACCTTTCCTGCAGCCTTGCAACCCTTTCGTTCTCAATCGTAAAAAAAAAAACTGCAATATTAATAATTTAGTTGCTACTTACGTGCGCATGCTGCATTTGTGTTTCGATTATTTACCGTCTAAAAAAAAGATCTGGCCATGTCTCGCACCCCCAGCAGGGCCATCTCGCATCCCAAGTGGCGTGTAGTGTGCACCCTGGGTTAAGACTAAAAAGAAGAACCGCTGCTCAATCAAGCGGCTCGCGTTTGTCTTCTTTTTTCACTTTATTTGTCGCTTCTCTCTCCGGACGGCGACGTATCACGGGCGACGGTTTTGTTGTTGTTGTTCTTGTTGTGTGTCGTCCTCGCCTCTTAAGCGGCCCACGCAGTGTTGCGTAGAACGCCGTCGGGTCAAGGTGAGACGCGCGGCGGAATGCGCCTTCACACACCCGGCGCCTGCATCCATCAGCCGTCATCCGCTCGGTGCATCGGTCAACCTTTGACTCCCGTTAACCACTCTCCATCTCGTTTGCCTCCCGCCTAGTTCCCCGCTGCATTGTGGGAGCAATGAGATCGCGTGGCGGCGCACGATCTGTCAGTGGAATTACATTTTTTTCATGGGAAAAAAAAACCGTTACGTTATTCTACAATATGAGACCTCCTTTGCCAGTAGCAAGGTATAGTAATAAGTTTTTATCCTTTTATCTGGCACCAAAACTGACACCTTTATACAAGGGATCATGTTTGCAATAACCACAACACAAGCAGTCAAAATGCAAACAAAAGAGACAACTCTGATAATGATATTGGCACTGTCCTTGAATTTGATTGGTCCACACCCGAGACGGCTTTTCTTAGAGCCTAGTCTCCACTGGTGTTGGACCAGATGATGCCAAAAGGCGTACAACTCAAAAACAGCGCACTATCAGAGTACTGAGATCTCGGGGTAAGCATTTACATTATGAGACCTCCTTTGCCAGTAGCAAGATATAGTAATAGGTTTTTACCCTTTTATCTGGCAAGGGTAAAAACCTATTACTATATCTTGCTACTGGCAAAGGAGGTCTCATAATGTAAATGCTTACCCCGAGCTCTCAATACTCTGATAGTGCGCGCATACTGCCAATGAATTGTGGCGGACCCACTTTTACAGAATCAGAATATTTATTCATTTTGCAGGATTCTGACGAGCAATGAAGCTCTTTTTCCACAGATGTCCATCTCCTGGGCGTGTGTTCCCTCCTTTGGCTGCTGCTCCACGTTTAGGCTTGACCACCGCCCGTCGTGCCCACAGGCGACGTGTCCTGCCAAAACCCCGTTTGCTTTTCTCAACAGTCAATATGAGGACCCTACCTTGCATGTGTTCTCCGTACCAGAGGTGTTCCCCTGTCTCTGGAGTGTCATTCCAAGCATGCGTCTCTCATCGTTTCACTCCGCCCGTTTCAGCTCGTGTTACTTTGTTCATTTCATCACACCGCTGTTATTAAACAATTGTTGCTTTCAATCGGCATTTCTTAGCTGCTATGTGAAAGACCCAACGCAGAAGAGACCTGGGTTTGAGCTTCAACGAAGCTCATTGTGGGCCCTAAGCCGTATCCGCACAAACCGTGGCAGTAGATGCGGATATCTGATGCACAAATGGACAATTAAAAACTCTCCAGTGTGCGACTGTGGTCATCCAGAACAGACCGCACAACGTATAACAACGCAATGCCCTATGCACAAATAACGAAGGAGACGTCCGAGCGATACACTCCCACTGCTCTTGGCGCGGTTATCCGGCTTGACCACCTGAATGTGAAATTATAGTTGTTGCTCTGCTTCTATACCAGCCGTATGAAAGAAGACGACATTCGACGTTTGTAAAATTCTTAAGAAATGCCTGAGGCTCAGAAAAATATAGTATACGGATCAGAAACACTTGAACACTGACTAAGAAAAGCATGTGGAGTATCGATATCTGTCATATGACTGATGAATAAAGCGAGACGCTGGTCATGGAGGTTGTTTGACCATACTTCTCCACATTGGTTAGTGTGGGTTGGTAAAGGGTGGGGTGATTTGGGGCTGGGGTATATCACTGGTTCAGATATCACTCTCCACTGATGCTAGCTGAGGTAATATATATGATGGAAGAAAAAAATGTTACACATTGGAACATATTCTTGGTTCTTTCGGTAAAGTCACGTAGAAGGGAAACAATAAAATAATACAAATATAAAACAATAATATTCTCACGCCGTTTCGACTGAAACACAAGCAATCATCATCAGGTGTGAAAACCACAACAAGAAAATTTGAAAAAAGTGGCTATTTATTATTTTATTGTTTCCCTTCTACATGACTTTACCGAAAGAACCAATAATATGAATCCCTGTAGTCACGAAAGCTTTAAATCAACATTGGAACATGTTTTTTTCCCTCTCATTTAGAGCTATGAAATCAGCTCATGGAAGCAGTTTAGGGCGGCCTTCATCATCCAGCGGTGGAATGACTGTGGGTGATGGTCATCAGTAATCTATCCTGAATTAGAATTTTAAATGATTTTTTTTCGTGGGGCGGTGGGGGGGGGGTTATTGTTTGTTCTGTAAATATTGGAATTTCTTTCCTGTTTTCTCCATCCTTATTTAAGGCCACGGTCTGACTTGAAATACATGGCTCGTGGTCTCAGTGGGCTCTTAAGGGGTCACCAAGGTCACCCGAGTGCCATCTATCACCGATTTAGATCAAGGGTAAAGAGTCAAACACTCGTGCAAAGCGATGGAAATGAACAGGTGTGCAAAGCGGGTGCAAATTCGATTTTTTTTGGAGGCTACAACTTGGGAAAATATTGCAAATGAACCTTTTACATGGCAGACAAAACGTTGGCCAGTGTTTCACAAGCACAAATAACAACAATTGCGGTGCTGTTGGCGCACTGGTCAACAACACCGCTCACAAGAGGAAATAAATGTACATGTCGGTTTTGCTCGCGTAAAAAAAAAAAGATTTGACCGATTGGCATTCATTCTTTTATCTACGTGTTTTTCTTCGTGTCTGCAAGTACGTGTGTACGTTGAACTTCTTTCGCACCGTACGTAGCCAACGGCGCTAATCGGAGGTACGGGGGTAGGACAACAAAACTGAACACAAAAAACAGTTCTAGTTTTTTTTACCTAGGTTTCAAACTGCAAAGCCCCAGTGGCTCCCTGATATCGGACGGAAGAGCGTTCCAGACGGCCGCGGAAGCCCCATCTGAAAGCGCGCGATGCGGTGGCCGTCTTTGTTCGATTGGCCAGTCAAAAGAAAGAGGAGGAAATGGCCACGCTTTACCCCTCCTTACGCAACCTGCTGATCGACCGACTGTGGTGCAACCCATGGGTGGACAGAGGCGGGGGCATTGAAGAGATGTGCACCGTTCCTAATAAGTATACATTCTGAGCACGAATCTTCCCCACGCGTCTTTGCATACTTTTCAGATAGGTTTCGCCATCAAAATTACTCGTCCTCGTTCATAGAGAAATGTATAGCTTGGTTCATATGAAGGGGTGGGGGCGGGGGTGTAAACTGTGGACCGCTCTTCCGTGAGCTATCAGGATCTCCGAGTCTGTCTACATGTTTTAAATGCGTCTTATTAAAACCTATTCATACGCTTCCGCTCATTAAAGTTTGAGTTCATTTAGTAAATTGTTTTTTTTATGTATTAATACTACAGTTATATTTGTGCCGAGTGTCTGCTGCTGTTATGATCCTTGATGAAAAGCGCTATATAAATGGTATTATTAGTATTAAATACAATAAGTAAGCAAGAATATGCCTCATTCCGATATATGTCCCGGAAGCTGTGATAGGGCCTCTAACGCTGTGGCGACACCAACACTTGTACAAGTCTCTCTGGACAATGGTGCTGCTCACAAATCAAATTACTATCTCCCCGCACATTCAAAACATATATTTAAATATATATAGTACACCTCCCATTAGCCTTGCGGGAGTGACTCTTTTCAGCAGCTTGGCTTAATAAAATCAGACACTCCACCAGTGTTTTTTTTTCTCCCTTTCATGCAGTGTCTCATCGGCAGAGTCAGGGTCGCTTGGAACCAATGCTGGTGATCTGCCAGAAATCTCGACGCAAGGGCCGGGCCCTTGTCTATTGGATGTGGGTCCTATATCAAGCGGATAGCGATTACAAAAAAATCGCATCTCATTGTCAAGAACAGTGCGTGTCCCCCCCCCCCAATCCTTCTTATTTGAATGAGACATAAGCACTCGCACCTGGGGGTTTTTTCCAGTGTTTGAAAAAAATAAGAATGTGTTTTGCCAATTTCTGACAATAGAACAAGTGTTGAAATGTTCAAACACCAAATAGCTACCTTTTTCAAGGAATCAAGTATGCATTAACCACACTTACTTGTGGTGAGCATGCATTATTTCTGGAAATGGTAAAAGCTATTCTTATTTTTTCATACTTTGATATTGTAAAAAAAGGTCCCATGATAGTTTGCAGTGTTAGCTGCAAAGGTTGTTATCATTGTCACGCTCCTGTCTCCTTTCATTACATCCATTCGTCTTTTGTTGTTAATCCCATCTAGGGGTGTGGGGGGGGGCTAAGTGTCATTTGCGTGTGTTTTATGTCACTGGTTGACTCATAACAACGAGCGGAGCGCCAAGCGGCTAAAACACAGCAAGTTGGCACGTTTTGGGGGCACAGGTGGTGCATCGGCCAGTCAGTCAACCCATGGCACCTGCTGGGTCTGTCCCGTGACCTCCTCCCAGCGGGCGTTCGACACTTCACGTGGCCTCACGTGGCCTTAAAGTGCACACAGCCTGGCACAAACGCCATGGTGACGTAACCGCCACTTAGTTGCGAATGGGGATTGTTGTTGTTGGTGGTGGTGGTGGTGGTCGACTCAGCCTCAAAGGTGGCCGGGCGTGGTGCTGGCCACCCAATCCCTCGTGTGCCGTTGCGGTCTTCACAGGGTGTTCGCTCACAGCACGTGCCCCAATGGTCAGTTCAGGCGATACGGGGAGGGGGTGGTGGTGGGGGGGGGAGGAATCATTGTCTTCGTGAGACTAAAATATAGAGCTTACTTGCACCTGTACCTAACCTGTCATCTTTACACTTGCACTCTTATTGTTTTTGTTTGACTCGCGTGTGTTTCGTTTTCGGACCGTCACACACCTCGCTTGTTAGCTGTGCAAATATTCCTCAAGGACCCCTGCAGCTGCTGTACTCCGTGCTCGTTCTCTGCTCCCCTTGTAAAATAATCAGGGGTGGGGTGGAGAGCTGACTAAACGGGATCACCGTCGTGAACAAAACCAAATAAACTTCGACGTATCAAAAAGAGAATACAACAGAGAGCATAAACCGCGAGGAGGTAAATGATGGGGGGTGCAGGGTTGTCGGAATGTAGGCAAAGAGGTTGAATCGATACGAACTGGCAAGCCGCATCCTTGGGTTAACGCTCATCCCCATCACCAGCCGTGCTCACTCCACGGCTAGATGGTGTCTACCCACGAGTTGTCTCCGTCTCTCTCTCTCTCTCGCTCTCTCAGTCCTGCGTGGTAGACACACATCTGCCGCGTCTCATTGCTTTAGCAGCCACTTGGCCACTTCTTGACTCCGGGCCTTCATCCAGCAGTGGATTGAAAAGGGGCCGTCGTTGATTTAATAACAGCAGCCGATCTGTCCACGCGACACCCATGATTGACCGCGATCGACTTGCCACTAAGTGGTACCTCCTTTATTGACCGTGGCCAGATGATGGGCCAAGTCAATTCCGAGAGAGAAATGTGAACTTCACATCCTTCTGATTGAGAGTGTCCCCAACACTTTGATCGCCCTTGCATGCAGCTTGTTGAAAGGAGGAAGAGTTCATGAACAGCGAACGGGCTGGCAATCCACAATGCATCAATGGAGCTTTGCTATTTTGTGACAGAGTTCTCGTGCACAAAAACTGTTTACCCACGGCACACCACGGGAACGGGGAGCAGAGTGAGTTGTGCAAAAGGGGCAGACGGGGGCAAGATGCCGGGACGGCGGAAATCCCCAGGAGGGCACTGCTCACGATGAGCGGCAGGAAGGAGGAAGGAGTGCTGGGCCGGAAGGTCAAGAGCGAGTGGGTCACCATGTCCGGGAATGAGAGGAGTGAAGATGATAAGAGAGGAGCGAAGAGGGAAGGGAGGAGTGAGATGAAGTGTTTTAGGTCTGCTTTGTGTTCACGAATGCGGTCCGAGACATGTCGTTTGGTTTCTCCAATGTAACTACTACCACAGAGGCAACTTAGTTTGTAGACGCCAGGGTACTGTATGTCCGGAATCACATCTTTACAGACGGAACCAGATCACGGATTTGATGTAATGTGTTGAAACGGACCTGGATCTTGTGTTTATTCAAGATTTTGGAGATTTTTTTGTGATCCCCACAATGTAAGGTAAAGTGATTGTTTTGAAAGGCTCCTCAAGAGGGTCCTTCTTCATGGTTGGAGTAATAGATTTGTGGATTGTGTAGTCGGAGTAACCATTAGCCTAAAGAGCTTGGTGTACGTGCTTGAGTTCACTGGGTATGTGTTCCTGGTCGGATATGCATTGGGCTCTATGGTGCAGAGTCTTGATGAGGGAATTCTTCTGGGATGGATGGTGGTGGGAATCCGGTTTCAGGTAAGCATCCGTATGGGTAGCTTTCCTGTAGACAGAGTGGCTCATTGAACCATCAGGTCTCTTTTTTATTAGGACATCCAAAAAAGGTAGCTTGCCATCTTTGTCGACTTCCATGGTAAATCTGATGGCTGGGTGTATAGAATTGATGTGATCGAAGAATTGATCTAGAGCAGGCCGGCTATGTGGCCAGATGACAAAAGTGTCATCCACGTACTTCTTCCATAAGGTTGGGCGTAGAGTGGCAGTCTGGATGGCGTCAGTCTCAAATTTCTCCACGAAAATGTTGGCTACAACTGGAGATAGGGGGGAGCCCATTGGGGTGCCCTCAGTTTGTTTGTAGAAAGTTCCATTCCAAGTGAAGTATGTATTGGTAAAGCAGTGTCTCACCAGGGGGGGTACCTCAGTGTTTAGTCCTTGATGAACCAAGTCTTCAATGATTGAGATGGTGTCAGGTACAGGAACTTTGATAAATAAGGAAACTACATCAAAACTGAAAAGCAGGTCATCTGGGGACAGGGAAATACCCTTGATTGTCGATACCAGGTGAGTAGAATTTTGTACCGCAGAGGTGGTTTTTCCAGTGAAAGACCGCAGGATTTCAGACAGAAAACGAGCCAAATTTTGATCTAAAGCTTTCGTGACTGCAGTAATTCATATTCTTAGTTTTTTCGGTAAAGTCACGTTGACTTTACCGAAAAAACTAAGAATAATAAAACGAGCCAGTTTGTAGGTGGGGGAGTTGATTGTAGAGACGATGGGACGAAGGGGTGTATCTACTTTATGTATTTTTGGTAAGCCGTATAATCTTGGTGGCCTGGCAGCAAAAGGTTTCAACGAAAACTGTTTGGTTTGATTAATTAATGCGGTTGAATCAGAAATTATTTTGTTGGTTTGTATGACGAGGCTGTTGGTGGGATCTCTTTTTATTTTTGTATAGCTGCCATCGTTGAGTAATTCTTAATTTTGTTGTTATATTCTATTTTATCCATGATAACAGTGGCATTGCCCTTGTCGGCTGAGAGGATGACAATGTCATCCCTATTTTTTTAATTTAGATAGTTCAAAACGCTCATCTTTGCTGAGGTTGCTAGCTGGCATCTTAGCGTTTTTGAGGGTTGCAGCGATTTCAGATCTTGCTACGTCTGCAGCGATGTGACCCAGGCCCTTGAGAACCACGTCTACTTGGACAATGATATCATTACATCTGCAGCGATGTGACCCAGGCCCTTGAGAGCCACGTCTACTTGGGCAATGATATCATTAACTGGTGTGTTTAGGTGTGACTGCAAAGTTTAGCCCTTTAGCTAAAACCGATTTCAGACCTAGATTTGAAGTTTTCGTGACTGCAAGGATTAATACTCTTTGTTTTTTTTGGTAAAGTCACGTAGGTAAAATAAAATAAAACAACTAAATTAAATCACGACGTTTCAGAAGCAACACAAGCTTCCGTCTTCAGGTGGCTTATCTCGTTGTCTGTTAAAAGCTCTAACGGATAGGTGGAAATCCTCCCCGTAGAGGTCATTAATTCTAGATTTGAAGCTTTCGTGACTACAAGGATTCATACTCTGTTTTTTTCGGTAAAGTCACGTAGGTGAAATAAAATAAAACAACTAAATTAAATCACAACGAGATAAGCGACCTGAAAACGGAAGCTTGTGTTGCCTCCGAAACATCGTGATTTAATTTAGTTGTTTTATTTTATTTTATATTACCTACGTGACTTTACCGAAAAAACCAAAGAGTATGAATGCCTGCAGTCATGAAAGCTTCAAATCTAGAATTAATGACCTCTACGAGGAGGATTTCCACCTATCTGTTAGAGCCTTTAACAGACAACGAGATAAGCCACCTGAAGACGGAAGCTTGTGTTGCCTCCGAAACGTCGTGATTTAATTTAGTTGTTTTATTTTATTTTACGTACGTGAAAATTAGTGAAGAACACTGCTCTCTCTCTCGAGTATTTTGGTTTGTTCTACCACGCTGTCCAGATGTCTTGGAAGAGGTGGGAGCACACCCACACTTTACTCCAGCCCACGCGACCTGCCGATGGCCAAACTGTGGTGTCCTTATTTAAAGTATTTGGCTGCGATACATTGCCACATGATAAGCTACTTCGTTGGGGTATAATTTATGATGGCCAAGTCGCTGCTGAAAAGAGCTGTATAACTCAGTGGGCCTTACATGGTAACATTATAACAACAAACAAAAAGTTTGTGCATGTATAGAATTGTTTTTATCCTGCTGTGTGGACAGAGGTGGGCAGCGTTAAACACATCCCTGCGGAGGGAGGAGCAGGTAGGAACGTTGGGTTGCTCGGTCAATGGCCAGGGTCAACGTCGGCACCACCACGTGGTGTATTCCGCAAATATGCCCGACTGTGAGGGCGGGCACAAGCCGGCGTGAGTAGATTAAACGTTGAGTTTTATAAGGGCACCACGGGGTGACCAGCCCCTCGCCACCCAGCCCCACCCCTCCCACCCCCCACCTCTCCAACCCTCCCCACCCCCCACCCAGCCCCACCCTCCCCACCCTCCCCACCCTCCCCTCCCCACCCTCCCCACCCAGCCCCTCCCCACCCTCCCCACCCAGCCCCTCCCCATCCAGCCCCTCCCCACCCTCCCCTCCCCACCCTCCCCAGCCCCTCCCGTCCCCACCCAGCCCCTCCCCACCCTCCCCTCTCCACCCAGCCCCACCCCTCCCATTTTATCCGGGTGTCCGGATACACGTGGACAGACATCCACAGACATACACAATTAATCCCCTGCCTCCTGTGAATTAATTCCGGTTGGGCTTCCAGTCCACTACCTTTCCTACCAGTATAAACTTGCACCACTGGTCGAACTGGCGACTTCTGAATTGCAGGTCCACTGCATCCGCATCGGTGAAAAGAGAAGGCGCTTCTTTTCGAAAGTATTTCACTTCCAATTGTAAGAATTGTAAGGATCCCACTTCCAATTGTATTCAAAAACCATTCACAACCGAGTGGTGCCATTAGTAAGCCTCGTGGTATGCTTCACCGAAATCGTTGATGGTTTTTTGTGCTTTTTGGGGGGTATTTTCCCACAAAATTTATTTCAATCGATGGGTTTTCTCTCAGCGTTTGTCAAGCCGTGATATGAAGAATTCATTCAAAGACATCTCAGAGCGGTGCACTTCATTTGTTAGAGACTAGCTATGGAAGACATTTTTTTTCTTCACAGGACCACTGACAAATCTTTCAAGTGGGCTTATTTGTATACTCTCCACAGAAAAGGATACACTTTGCCACTCACCCTGCTATAACATTGTCCCTTGATGGTCAATTTCTCATGATCTACATGACATGGAGAGGCTCTCATCTAATAGTGGATTGACACAATTTAAGTGCACGTGGTTTAATCTCAAAAATACAACATTATCGTGCTTAAATAAATCCTAATTTTAGATGTTTTTAAACTACACTATTTTTATTTCACCAAGCAAGGCCCACTGAACTATATAGGTATTTTTCATAAGCGACCGGGCCACAAATGATAGGTCAACGAAGTGGCTTATCACTTGGAAATTCATAGCAGCCAAATACTCTGAACGCATATTTCTAAATTTCGAGGGAAAACCCGGAGAAAAGATCCGCGCGACCACGGGGAGAGAGACACGCAAACCCCAAATATGCAATTGTCAAGGTCGGGATGGAGCCCACGACCTCCCGTATACCAGGCGAGATAGCTAACATCTCGCCACCGTGGCGCCCCCTATTCATTGGACAGCACTTACTCAGATTCGATGCTGAGCAGCGGTTTTGACAAACTTGGCTTCGCTTTTGCCGTTCGTTTCTTCTCAACCGTGTTGAAAGCGGAAGTCGGTGCCGCCCGGTATCGATTTGTGGTTGAAGGAAAATCTTTTTGTAATTCCGGAAATGTCACAGGGAGCTCAGGGGAGTTGCCCCGTGTTCCCGAAGACGCCGGCACACGGCTGTTGTATTGCTCCGGCTACTGCGCACGCTGTCACAACCGTGCGTGTTATCTCTTATTAAATATTTAGTGGGGTTTTTTTTTTATTTTGCGCGTGCATTTGGGACGACCCGAGTTTTTGCCGCTGACGATTGTTTGGTTTAGCCATGTTTGTTTGTTGAAGTACAGAGTTAGCCCGATAACTTTAATCTAAATTATGTCATGGTTGTTATTGTTTGACTTGCATCCCACTGGGATTTTTAGCACACAGCGATGATATACGGTGTTTTTTTTTCTGGAAGACTTTGCTGTTTTTTTTCCTGGATATTTCTGTTGCGCGTAGTCACTTTAAGATTTACCATGGAAGGCGGTTGCACCTGAGTCAAGAAGCAGCATGGCTTACAGGGCTCACAGGGCTTTACCTAATAAATGAAACTGAAACTGAACACCGGTTCTGGGCCTCCACTACGTCGACACCCAGCCTCAAATGAGTATCTCGTGTGGTGTGTAAAGTTCGCCACTGGGGAGACAAAGGCGGCCGAGCGTGGTGCTAGCCACCTTATGTACCGCTCCTGCCATCATAGGTGCTCGCTAACAGCACCTGCTCCTACCGTCTGTTGAGGCTAAAGAGCGAATCTTTGTGTTTGCAAGTGCTCTTGGCGAGCACCTGTGAAGGCCGGCGCAGATTGGGGTAAGGGGGTGTCCGGTAACCAACACCGCACTTGGCCGCCTTTGTCTCCCCAGTGCTGATGTTTGCATACTGCACCAGGTACTCATTTACGGCTGAGTTGACCTATAGGGGATGCCCAGGACCATTTCAGACATTCGCCACTGTTATTGGTCGTAAGCAGGAATCAAACTTGGGTCGTCGTATTCATAGCATGGTATGTTGAAGGCTCTTCTGGGGATTTTGTCTCTCTGTTTTGCTTTTGTCAGCGGTGGTGTCGTGGTTTTGGTGTTAACTATCTCGCCTGGTATATAGGAGGTCGTGGGTTCCATCACGACCCTGACGCCTGTGTATTTGGAGTTTGCATGTGTCTCTCTCCCCGTGGTCGTGTGGATTTTTCTCCGGGTCCTCCAGTTTTTCCCTCCACATTTAGAACCAATGTCATGCGTTCAGGGTTTTTTGGCTGCTAATACATTTCCACATGATAAGCCACTTCGTTGAGGTATCATGTGTTGCCAGGTCGCTTCTGAAAAAAGAGCTATATAGCTCAGTGGGCCTTGCCCTGTAAAACAAAAAGTTGAGTTTTCATTTTAATGGCGTTGGCCATTACAGCTCAGCGGAATATCATCTATGTTTCACGTAGATTTTTGCAACGTCCACGCTTTTGTTTTGCTCTTGTTGGTGGTGTTATCCTGGCCCAACCCCTTCTCACCATTACGCTGGGATAATCGAGAGTTGACTGCGTGACAATCGTCTGTGCAAGAAGATCGCCGGACGGCATGCCATCCGGCAAATTATATTGAAACACTGTGAACCTAGAGGTGGACAAGCGGCCTGGGGCATAGTACCATCACCGACACTCAGCCGGCACTGCTGACATCCTAGATTCGAAACTGGGTTTCAGCCGTCCGTGATTAAATTACCTTTTCAATTGTGGTGAACTTTAAAAGGCGGCTAAAGCTCGGCCACCGACAGATGACCGCACGTGAAAGTCAACAAAAAAAACAGGTTACGTTTAACGAGGTTACTTACATGGCATTCGTATGGGATGACAGCAGAGTGAATGACGCTCTATAAAATGAAAGTGTTATTATATTCTTAGCTCTTTCGGTAAAGTCACGTTGAAGGGAAACAATAAAATAATAAAATATATATATAAAACAATGAAAATCCTCACGACGTTTTGACCATAACACAAACGGTCGTCATCAGGTGTGAAAAACCAACGGCAAGAAACATTTCACATCTGATGACGACCGTTTGTGTTATGGTCGAAACGTCGTGAGAATTTTTATTGTTTTACATATATTTTATTATTTTATTGTTTCCCTTCAACGTGACTTTACCGAAAGAGCTAAGAATATGAATTACTGCAGTCACGAAAGCTTTAAATCAAAAATGAAAGTGTTGTTATTATTACGTCATCTCCAAGTAGGGTTCGTGACTCTGCGCAAGCAAACGTAGCGCGTTCCAGCGAGTACGATTGAAGGGTTTTGTTTTGATTGCCATCTGACGCAAACGAAAAAATACTTGCAGGACTCATAAAAAGGTAGACCACTATTGGAGTGAATTCAGAAGTGGTTCTGTGACACAGTCTTTTTTGGGGGGCCATTCCCTGAAAAGAAAAACGTGGCCTACTGCTCACACAGAGAGATGCTCTCAAATGACATTCCTTTCTCCTCTCTCTCGATTGAAAACTCATTTCTTTAGAACTGCTTTTTGTGCTTAGTTTGTGGTTCTTCCCACCACGCCTCTGATTAGCACGGTGTGACGACGTACGGTGCGAAATAAGTTCGACATCATACACACGTACGGTATGACATGGCGTTGACAGCATAATTAATACGAATTTATTTACAGTCCTTTGCCAGTAACCGTACAACGTTGGGCCAACGTTGGCATAGGGTTTGAACCGTTGGCTCAAACGTTGGCTCATCGGTCCAAGTTTCTTCCGGTTGTCAGTCCAATTGTTGGACGAAGGCCTCCCAAAGACGTGTTCGTCATGGCGTTTTTTTTTTACCATACTTCACCACGCCGCGTCAGTGTGTGGGTTGGTGAACTTTCAGCTCTCACTCACCGCTGATGTTCGCTGCGGAGTCGGGTTCAGATTGCATGGTTCGCCGCGCACTGTCCACACCACTGCGCCATGGCAGCGGGATGTTAACTAACTCGCCTGGTATACAGGAGGTCGTGGGTTCGATCCCAATTCTTATGCCTGTGTATTCGGAGTTTGCATGTTCTCCCCGTGGTCGCGTGGATTTTTCTCCGGGTCCTCCGGTTTGTCTCTCCACATTTAGAGTCATGCGTTCAGAGTATTTGGCTGCTATACATTTTCACATCATACGCCACTCCGTTGCGCTATCATTTGTGGCCATCTCGCCTCTGAAAAAAGTGCTATATATCTCAGTGGGCCTTATCTAGTTAAATAAAACATTGTTTAATTGTTGAATAGTTTTAAAAGCACGCTGCAAGCTAAGATGCACCCGAGTAATGCAGCAACTAGGATGGTTGCTTGGTGGATTAGAATTATATATAGATAATAATGATGATGATGATGATAATCATGAACCCCCTTAGGTTAGCCAGTAAGACCTCACTGAGCCTCAAGATTATGTTTCAGTAGGGTGCTGCATTGGGATTATTCTTTCGAATTCTTTTTTTTTTGTCATAACTCTTTTTTCATGTTTAAGTGTCCAGAGAAAACCCACCGATGCTTGACGCTCGTAAATCCATACGGATATGTAAGTAACCTTGTTAAGCATAGTTGTGATTATAATCCAGTGTAATAGCACGGTTGACCATATACAGTGTGAAAGAAGTTCAACATACATACGGGAAAGTGGGGATGCAGAGGTTAGCAGACTGCGCTACGAAACTACAACAATTGAAATGTTATTTTTATTGTACTAGCTGAGGCCCATATGAGCTATACAGCTCTTTTTCAGAAGTGACCTGGCCACAAATGATAGCTCAACAAATTGGCGCATTATCATGTGGAAATGTACATCAGCCAAATAATCTAGACACACGTTTCTAAATGTGGATGGAAAAAACCGGAGGACCCAGAGAAAAATCCACACGACCACGGGGAAAACATGCAAACTCCAAATAAACAGGCGTCCGTCAGGGTGGGTATCGAAACCACGACCTCTTGTATACCGGGCAAGGCAGTTAACATATCGCGATGGTGGCGCCCTTCCCGTCACACATAAACGCAGTGGCCATAGCCAACATCATCAGCAACAATTGATTTTGTACCTGCACTGACCATTGTGGTGAAGTAGGGTCAAACCATTGCCACAAAAGGCACGGTGTTGAGAATACCTTCAACCGTCCATGACTCAACGGGCCCATACATTTAATGATTGCTCATTGTTCACGGTGTCTCGGCACGCGTGAGTCCCTTTTAAAACTAACGACATTTTTGTGTCACCTTCTCACGAGGCTGCCTTAATGCACCTCAAGACTTCGTCAGCAGTGAATTGGAGACCCCATTAGCTCGATTTGTTGTTGGCAAAATTTGCTTCGAGTGGAATGAATTTGCCTGGAATTTCGACCTCCACAAATGATCAACGTTGAAGTTACCCCAAGGACCCAATATGCCGTAATGTAAAGCGTCGCTCCACAATTTAGGCCATTATTCCGTCTCCCGCCGCGCGTATGAAAATACAAAAATAGACGAACAAATAAATTGGACGGCGCGCTCGTACCGTATAATTTTCCGCGCGTAACAGCACGTCCAGGGGAGCGTTTACAAAAGTGCGTCAAGGTTGAAATTGCAATAAAAAAGGACGCGTTATGCGCCAGGGAAGTGCTTCTTGTGGCTGGTAACGTGGCGCGTACCGCGGAGAGCGCACTTGCGGCGCTCCGCTCGCTGTCACCCTCTCTTCATCGCCCGCCTTGTGACTCCATCCGGCGGGGGTCAAACGTGGGCTGGTCGCAATCTGTCTGGCCGCCGTCAATTGAAGGAAAGGCAACAAATTCCACCGATGGATGCCACCCAAGCATGCCCTCTGTTCCGCGGTGATATTGTATAACCCCTTTGTCAAGCCGCTGCCTCCCGACGCTGTGTCAGTCATGAGGCTTGTTTGACCATGCTTCACCACGGTGGTCAATGCAGGTTGGTGAAATGGGAATGGGGGGGGGGGGCAGGACTAGGTCAGATATCACTCGTTCGCCGGGGTGAGTCAAGGCTGAGAACCCAATGTGGGTCGCCCGCTTCACAGTGCAGTTAACTAACCACGGAACTACTGCTTCTTCTGGCTATGACAGGAGCACTCAAAACGTGACGTGCAGTTACGGAGGCGATTCACCGAGGTGGTCAGGCGGCTTAAACGGAGGTCACAGTCACCGCCGTATCATAGCGTGGGGCCAGCACTGCTCAAATCCTGGGATTCGAGTTCAGGCCAACAACACAATCATATCAGAGGTGTCCCCGATATTGATTCTTAAGCTCGCGACCTCCACGACCAACGCAGGATTTTCAGGACTTCATCCAGGTGGTGGATTACCCTCAACTCCAGCTCTTTTTGCTGCTGGTCACTGAGGGCCATTGCCTTGCAACTGTCATTTGGAACACAAGCACACAAAAAAGTGACCATGGCCAAATAAGCCCAGAATTTGCCCGATCTCATCATGTCTCAGACCGCCATGCAAGGTTGAATTTGGGTTTCGAACACCCGCAAAAAAATGTTTTTTAACTATTATTTTTACCAGGTAAGGGCTCACTGAGCTACGTAGCTCTTTTTTTCAGAGGCTACCTGGCCATAAATGATAGCTCAACGAAGAGGTGTATCATCACATGGAAATGTATCGCAGCGACTAAACTGGGTCCCTCAAATTGTAGCGAGCTAATGCTCTCATCCTGAAACCCGGTAACCAATGACTGCATGCAAACAAAGAAAACAACCCCACCATGTGAAATTGACTTTTGCACTCAGCTTAATTCCAGCTCTGAGATCGTATGTGCATGCAGAGCCATTTATTGATTGATAATCCAGTACTCATCCATTCACTCCAAATCGCTTACTCACCGGAGGTCAGTTCCATTCCGTATTGCTCATCTATCGCTACTACCACTGTGGATACTGTTCCCATGAACTGTCGTCATTGATTCCTCCACTCGTGTTGAGGACTCGCTAAAGCAGAGTTTGGCTGTTTTGTCTCAAACGCACTGTGTTCAACCACCGCACTGCAGATCACAACAACACACTCACTCACCCACCCTCTAACTCACCGCACTGCAGGTAACAACAACAACTGACCCACTGACTCACTCACCTACTGATTTACTCACCCACTCACCCACCCTCTCACCGCACCGCAGGTCACAACATTTCACATCTGGTTCTTCCCTCGTGCTGCTCCACTTTGGACTTCCCTGCCAAAGCCTCCTTTACAACCTTGCTCAATTTAACAAAGTATTCACTCCTATCTACCGCAACTTTAATAGCGCTGATTGTTGCTGGCTGCTCGGCCCTTTCCAGCTTGTATTTGAGCAACCGCGAGCTGAAAAAAAATCATGCTCAAGTAAACTATTTTTTATTTCACCGGGTAAGGCCTACTCAACTATTTAGTAGCTCATTTGCAGAAGCGACTTGGCCGCAAATTATATCTCAACGAATTGGCTTATCACGCAGACATTTACAACATCTGCCAAAACAATCAAAGTAATAAAAAAATTATTTTATTAGCGGTAGAAAAAAAATCACACCCTGACGCATTGCCATTTTTCACCTCGCGGTGTGGGGGGACTGGGTGAGACAGGATTCCAACCGCCTGCTGCTGAGCTTCAGGACCCACCGGAGGACCTTCATGGACGTGCTCGTCGAGCTGCTGGAGATGCGCGGCTGGAGCGACGTGAGCCTCGTGGTGTGCAACGGCGACGTCCACTGGCACGTCTACGAGCAGTTCCTCAGCCACATCTACGTCAACTCCACCTTCGACATCCAGACGGTGCTCAATGTCAACCCGGCCGTGGGCCACCACGGCCTGGCGGAGCAGCTGCGCACCCTGAGGGGCGCGTCGGACACCATCGTCATGTTCGGCTGCGAGGTCGCCGAAGCCGGGGCCGTGTTCCGCGCCGCCGCCACCGCTCGCCTCCTCGCGCCCGCCTACCAGTGGGTGCTGGGCGACCCGCAGGACATCGAGGGCCTCCGCAGGGAGGAGTTCCCCCTCGGGCTGTTGGCGTTTGGCCGGACGCGCGACCCGAACCTCTCCAACTACCTGGTGGACTCGTTCGAGCTGGTGGCGCGCGCCATCCGGACGGCCGTCATGGTGCGGCCGGACCTCACACTCGTGCCCACGGTCACGAACTGCTTCGACCTGGACACGACGTCGGAGACGTCGGGACAGTACCTCTTCAGGTGAGAGGGGTGAAGTCACTTGCGGGCTGTGGCTCAGCAGGTAGACGGAGCTGAGGCTTGCGGTCGGAAGTGCCCGTGGTTCAAATTCTGAACTGGGGTTTAACGCCAGGGTCGACGAAATGAGTACCGCTCCGATTAGCACGGCTGGATACGTACGGTGAGAAAGAAATTCAATATACATACGTATATAAGTCGAGTGGTTAGTCTATGGCTAGATTCGATCTACCCTTCACCCCAAACGCAACCCTCCGTCCCCAACCCTGCCATAGGAATGTGGAATTTCCACCACTGGCGCAGGGCTTCAAACAGCAGACGAGTACTGCCTCGATGCTCATTTGAGAAATAAATAACTTTGACCTTGTTAATTGTACAATCATTGATGTTACACCACAGGAACTTGGGGGACAGAGACCATGGTTGATGATGGCCATGATGAGTATTGTCCTACTAAGTTGGTTTTCGAGGTCATGCTGCCGTACGGCTCTTCCGGTGCGTTTCCAGGTCTTACCGCGCGTTCTGTACGATGTCCAACGTTTCGCTCCACATGCCACGGAGCTTCTTCGGGAACTGAATGTTGACTACGGCACTCCGAGCTGCCACTGGAGCCCCTTGCTCAAGTAGCCCGATGCCTTCTCAGACCAATTGTGTGTAGACACACCGGTGTAGGCTTACATAATCCTTTATCCAGCAGTAGATCGACCATGGGCAGCTCCTGCTGCTGCTGCTGCTGCTACTGGTGACGATGATATACACACACCGTTCGAAACCGCCAGATGCACATTTTCACAGATCTGTGTTGACAAATCTCAAAAAGGAACCGGTATAAAAACTGCTCCCTCCCCCCCACCTCCCACCCCAAAGTGGGGGGTGGGGGCATGAAATATGAAATTGGATATTTCCCATGAGAACTAAAGACTCAGCTACAGTGTAGTTTTGCCAAATTTCAGCATTCCCGCTCTATTCGACCATCATTTGCATTAGCGATTCTCTCATTGGCTCACTCAAGGCCAGCTATATATAAACATATATATGAGATTTGGACTTAACAATTGAGCGCCGGGCATTTGGTGCGCGTGATTAGGATTGTAATGCGAAATATGCCACCATTGGCAATGAGTGCAAGGACACTCAATTATCTCCTCTCTCGGCTTAAACACCCCAAACGGTGTCCCTTTAATTACAAAGGGGACCACTTTTCAAGAGATCACCAGATTTTGTCGCATCGGCCCAAAGTGGGCCATTTGCTGCCGAACCGTTATATAACGGTTCGGCAGCACCCGGAGAACGGTTGCTTGAGGGCACTTTATACGTTGAAATTATTATTATCAGTGAGAAGTCGATATTTCAACATTCTTGGGAAAATAGAGCAGTGGCGCAACGGTGAGCACGCTTGCGCTCGGAAGCCGACAGCTCGCACACGCTCACCTTAGCCCGCCTGCACTAACCAAGGCGGTGAAGTATGGTCAAAGCAACGGTCATGGCCGACAGGAAAATTATATATTCTAGATTTGAAGCTATCGTGACTGCAAGGATCCATGCTCTTTGGTTCTATTCGGTAACGTGACTTTACCGAATAGAACCAAAGCGAAGGAAAATTTAAATTTGAGCATTTCATACATTTAAAGGCACAACGACAATAATAAAAAAAAACTCCCACGTGTTAAAAAGCTGCGAAGTTTGGAGTTGCCGAGCAATATTATAGGCAACCTTGACCGAAATAAATGCTCCACTGCAATGGAATGCTACAGCGGCTTGCATTGAGTGGTGACCTTTCTGTTTTTTTGCATTGCGCTGATAAATGGAACTTTGACGGGAGGAAAATTGGTTCCTTGTAGCAATAAGTTTGTTCATTCATCGAAAGACATTGCATGAAAAAAACGCTTTGCAGGTCTGATTTTAATACAGAGCAGAGGTCTATTGAATCATATGTCAAAATGCAAATGTAATCCTGGCCAAATAACTAACTGCTATCGCGTGACATTTACGAAATGTTCAAACTTCACGACTATTTCATTGAACTTCCAAAACATTATTTTATTTTTCACAAGACATTTCCAGGGGTGCGGGAAGGATGGGGGGGGGGGAGGGATATTTGTCAAATTTAAGACGCTGAAATAACCCTGCAATGTGTTTTTTTTGGGTCATACCGCCAGCATGCTGTCCGGCGCGATGAGCCCAGAACAACAGAGCGGGGGGGGGGTGGGGGGTTCAGACAACAACAAAAACGTTCGGCTCCAGGAGGGAGTTCACGCGGCGTGGAGCGAAACCTCGGCTGTCACTGCCGACGCCGTGTCGGAGGCAGAGCGCGCGGCAACAACCTGGGAGCGCACCGCGGGGCCGTATGGCCACGGACGCATAGCGCCCGGAACCGTTTGAACGAAACTTTGTTATTGTATTTTACTCGGCGACCTGGCTATCACGGATGACAGCTTCACGAAGTGGCTTCTTATCGACGTCGTCGTCATCATCACCACGTGGAAATTAATAGCAGCCAAATCGTTTAACGCAGAAACTGACGCATGGAACAATTTCAAGATGGATGTGAACAAAACGGTCAACGTTTTTTTGTCACGTTAGTAAAACAAGTGAAAGTGCAGCCCTGCAATTGCTCACTCAAGCCACTGCTGGCAGAAGGGGCCTCCACGAGAGGCAACCCGAGAGAAGGGCTCTAGATGGTGAAAATATCATGGAAGAGGATGGGAATACTGCCCACACTTTTTTTGGATTCTATCTTAGCAATCATTGGAAAGATTTGATAAATCATTTCAGTTCTTGATTGATTGTTCACGCTTACAGTGGCTTTCAGACAGCATACATAAAAACAAATTTCGTCTCCCCCCTCCTCTTTTCAAAAAATAGATGGACTAGTCCTGGGCAAACTGCCAATCGTTGCGCGTGACGCAAACGTTATTTTTTATATATATATATAAATAAATATGCCGTTTTCAAAATAAATTTATGCAAACCGACACACCTGATGATGACCGTTTGAGTTATGGTCGAAACGTCGTGAGAATTTTTTATTGTTTTATATATTTTGTTATTTTGTTGTTTCTCTTCAACGTGACTTTACCGAAAAAACTAAGAATATGAATTACTGCAGTCACGAAAGCTTTAAATCAAAATTTTATGAACTACTTGTTATTCTTTGGGTCTTTCGGTAAAGTCACGTAGATAGATTCAAAGAAAATAACAAAAAACTACGACGTTTCGATCGCAAAACAAGTGGTCGCCATCATTTAGGTAAAGTCATCATCAGGAATTCCTGCAGTAACGAAAGCTTTGAGTCAAGATTTAACTTTTTGTTATTTTACCAGGTAAGGCCCACTGAGCTGTATAGCTCTTTTTCAGAAGCGACCTGGATATCACAGTTGATTGCTCAACGAAGTGGCTCATCATCACGTGCAAATAGCTGCCAAACACTCTAAACGCTCATTGATTTCAAATGTTCGAGCAAAAAAAACGGAGGACCTGGAGAAAAATCCACACAACCACGCGGAGAGAGAGAGAGAGAAACGCAAACTCCAAATAAACAGGTGTCAGGGTCGGTATCGAACCCACGACCTCCTGCCTACCAGGCAAGGTAGTTAACATCTCCTAGCCACCGTGACCTCCTTATTCACACAGTGCAGCACTACCGGGCGCCGCCATTGTGGAACGCTCCGTGCATTGAGCTGTCTTCGCCAACACGTCACTGTTAGAAAAAGTTAGATTCGCAGAGTGCTTTGTTTACATTTTGAATACGATTGAAAGGCAAATACAAAATGCGTTTTTCTTACGCATGTACGTAATTGAGGCTATAGCTCAAGATACTTTTGCAAGCGGAATCTAAGAGTATTCTATTTTATTTTTACTTATGCAGGGACAGCAGGGTAGAATGCTAACGGGGACTGGGGAGACGATGTTCATAGCAGAAGAGAAAATGAAGACACTTGTATAGGAAGAAAGAGAAGCACACAGCCATGAGGCAGAACATACAAGTATTGATGATGTATTTGAACAGAGGAGTCTCAGCAATTGTCAACTGCCAGAAGAAAGGAATTATAGACCGTGGGGACAGTAGCAGATCGCGTAAAAATATGTCGTGAAACCCGCCACCACCCGACACAGCCAATCAGTCAGGTTTGTCTCAGACAATTTGAGAACTCAGAGAGTAAATGTTGTGGGTTTACTCTCCAACACACCGGTGTGCTGTACTAGTAACAATGTGGCATGCTCTGTTTACGTGACAAACCTTTCTAATTGGCTGTGTAGGGTGGTGACGGGTTTAATGACACATTTATATCTAACCCAAAAAAAACCCACATTATGGATGATATTGGTCGTGAAAGCCTACGCGTAGCAGAGACGGTTATTTCTCCAACCAAAAGAGAGAACGTTGATTGAGAGTTTTTTGACGGAAAGGCCCTTTTCGCGGCGTTGTTTTCATCGTTCTTGTTGTTGTTGTTGTTATTACAAAGGACACCTTGGAATTTCAGAATTCGCAGGGCGACTGGGAATTAATGCACTTATACATCTAGGCACTGCCTTCCTTAACAAAAGCCTCCACTTGTAAAAGTACTTAATACATCATCTGGCCACCTATTTAAAATCGAGCAGCTCTCCATACATAATGAATACAGCACTGCATGCAGCCATCACTTTAAGATACAGAGCCGATCAGTTAAGGTAGAACAGTGCCGGCAGTGGTGAGAACACAACGCTATTAACCCAGACACCTCACTGTGCAACAATTTTTTTAAAAAAAAATTATTCCTGGCTAGTAAGTGTTATTTACTTATTGCTTATGCCTCAAAAGTATGAAAATGGCTATTGTTCCCCACAAACTTTGCTTTTGTGACCATATTATAATGTTAACACCTGCAACCAGTGCTAGATTA
Organism: Petromyzon marinus; assembly: GCF_048934315.1. NCBI lineage: Eukaryota > Metazoa > Chordata > Hyperoartia > Petromyzontiformes > Petromyzontidae > Petromyzon > Petromyzon marinus. The sequence goes on along the minus strand of NC_133710.1, from coordinate 7,859,458 downwards.
AGCTAGTGCTGGGCCTGTAGCATATCTTATAAAGGGGCCCTAAATTAAAAAAAACACGTAAATATTAAAACACGAATTTTTCTACTTGCATAGTAAAATAATTATTTTTTACTTTGCTATACAGCCAGATAATACGACAAATCGATAACCTTAAACACCCAGTCGTTCATAAAAGTTGAAGGCAGTAAGGTACTATAGTAATTGAGCAAGTGCAGAATCACTGAACCGGAATTGATAGCTTGAAAGCATTAAGCGCGGGGCCCTTGAAAGTGCGGGGCCCGTAGAATATGTAGCTACTTTTGCTACTAAGATAATCCGGCACTGGTTAATACACGAGAATGATGAATATTATTCAAGTACAATCTCAATTGTAAGTGAGCTTGCGAAGGACACCTCTCGAGAGGGGATGGCAACCGACGGCCAAGACTAACGATTCATAATGAAGATTTTAGGAGTTAGCTCAGCACACCGGTGTGTTGGAGAGTAAAACCCACAACGTGCACAATTACTCTCCAACACACCGGTGTGCTGAAGCCACTGGCGTGTTTTGTTTACGTGACAAACCTTACAGATTGGCTGTGTCGGGTGGTGGTGGGTTAACGACACGTTTATATTTAAGCGATCTAACCCATGAAAACCTTTATTACGAATAATATTTCTCGTGAAAGCCTACTAAGTGTTAATCTGAAGACCAACGATGCAGTAGCAGCCGAAGGTAGAACCTGTCTGTATAGCTCGGGTATTCACAGCACAACAAACATGGTATTTATGGGAGGGAATGAAGTGACAGTAAGCTGTGTGGGCATTCATTGTGTTAATTTAGTCGGTGTGTTTTTGGTGTATTTTTACGTATGTATGTTCAACTTCTTTCGCACAGTATATAAACGACTGTGCTAATTGGAGGTGCGATGAGGACGGTTGGTCGACGAGATCCAGTGGAATTTAGTCTGTGGATTTCCTTTTGGTGATCGTCTCACTCGAGGCGACAAAAGAGCCAGAGATGAAGTCCGCTCTCGATTATTGTTGGTGGCAGTGGTGCACAATTCTCTGCCGATGTTATGCTGAGGTCAACCGTTAAAAGTGAACTCGGGTAAAACAAACGTTTCATCTAATAATATATCTCAGTGCACTATGAACTCGGGTTAAACAAACGTTCCATCTAATATTCCTCAGTGCACTATTGGCATTCGTCTCCGTTGAGACTCGCCAGGATCGCCTCGTCACGGTCGGTCGCGCTTTGGTCAGCGGCGGGCAGCGGCCCAAGCGATCGTCGTGCTTGGCGATTTCCACCCGCTCATCATCGTCATCATCGACCGGAGCGACAATAAACACTCCGTCGACGGACATTCGAATTTTTTTTTGCCACCCATTTCATTCGCGAGATGAACGCCGCTTGGCATCAACAGCCAACAGCACTCCCCACGCTGACGCTCTTGACCACCCCCTCACCTCCACCCCCCTCTCCCAACCCTCACCCCGCGACCTCCACCGTTACAGGTTCATCACCAACACGAGCTTCGAGGGCATCTCGGGGTGGATCGAAGTGCAGAACGCGTCGAGGATCACCGCGACGGCGCGCCACAACATCTGGCACCTCCAGCACGACCTGCTGGGCATTCCCACGTGGACCAAGGTCGGCTCGTGGGACTCCTCCGAGATCACCATCGAGCCGAGCCTGTGGCCGGACTCGAGGGAGCGCGCTCGCAAGGGCCCGGGGGGCCCCGCCCGGCCCCGCCTGCGCGTGGCCGCGCTTGCCCACCCGCCGCTCGTCTCCACCGCCGACGCCGCAGACGAGGGGCGGTGCCCGACGGGACGCCCCTGCCTCGAGGCCCTCGCCGGCGGGGTGGCGGCGGCGGCCGCGGCCGCCGTCGAGTCGCTGGAGGCCGCGTTCCGCGAGCTCCGCTTGGGCAACGGCAGCGTCGCGACGCCGGCCGGCGACGGCCGCCCCGGCCACGGCGAGGGTCGCTACCGCATCCGCTGCTGCTCGGGCTACGCCGTCGACCTCCTGGACAAGCTGTCCCACGACCTGCGCTCGTTCGACCTCGACCTGTACGTAGGCGGCGGCGGCGACGACGTTGAGGAGGCGGCGGAGGCGGTGGAGGCGGAGGCGGACGATCGGGGCAGGGCCCGCTGGGCGTGGCCACTGAGCGAGCTGTCGAGCGGGGCGGCCGACCTGGCGGTGACGGCGCTGGGCGCCGGGGGGCCGCACGCCGCGCCGCCCCTCGAGTTCACGGCGCCGTTCCTCTCCAGCAGCCTCTCCATCGCGGTGGCGCGGCGGCAGGAGGGGCGCCACCCGCTGGGGGCCTTCGCGCTGCCGCTCCACTGGACCGTGTGGGTGGGCGTCTTCGTCGCGCTGCACGCCATCGCGCTCTTCCTCACGCTCTTCGAGTGCAGGACTCCGCGCGCCGACGGCGAGGCGCCGGTTGGCACCTCGGGTTCGGCGGCGGCCGCGGCGGGGACGCCGGCCAAGGCCCGGGGCTCCTTCTCGCTCGCGGCGGCCCTCGGCCTCTGTTACTCGGTGCTGTTTGGCCGCAACGTGGCGAGGGGGGCCCCGCGGTGCTGGTCCAGCCGCTTCCTCGTGGGCCTCTGGGCAATGTTCTGCCTCCTGTGCTTCTGCATCTACACGGCCAACCTGGCCGCGATGTTGGTGGGAGGGAGGTCACGCGACGAGCTCACGGGGATTCACGACCCCAAGGTAGGGCGGCGATGATTCGGGCGATGATTCAGCGGTGGGCGAAACGATGATGCCGTCGCTTTGATGTTGACGGAGCGCTGCTCCAGCAAGGTTCACCGTCATCGTCAACAAGGTTCATCGTCATCAAGGTTCATCGTCATCATCGTTATCAACAAAGTTCACCGTCATTATCATCATCGACAAGGTTCATCATCATAAGCGTCATCAACAAGGTTCACCATCATCATCGTCATCAACAAGGTTCACCATCATCATCGTTATCAACAAGGTTCACCGTCATAATCGTTATCAACAAGGTTCACCATCATCGTCATTAACAATGTTCACCATCATCATCGTCATCAACAAGGTTCACCATCATCGTCATCAGCAAGGTTCACCACCATCATCGTCATCAACAAGGTTCACCATCATCATCGTCATAAACAAGGTTCACCATCATCGTCATCAACAAGGTTCACCATCATCATTGTCATTAACAAGGTTCACCACCATCATCATCATCATTAACAAGGTTCACCATCATCATCGTCATCAACAAGGTTCACCATCATCATCGTCATCAACAAGGTTCACCATCATCATCGTTATCAACAAGGTTCACCATCATCATCGTCATCAACAAGGTTCACCATCATCATCGTTATCAACAAGGTTCACCATCATCGTCATCAACAAGGTTCACCATCATCATTGTCATTAACAAGGTTCACCACCATCATCATCATCATTAACAAGGTTCACCATCATCATCATCATTAACAAGGTTCACCATCATCATCGTCATCAACAAGGTTCACCATCATCATCGTTATCAACAAGGTTCACCACCATCATCGTCATCAACAATGTTCACCATCGTCATCAACAAGGTTCACCATCATCATTGTCATCGACAAGGTTCACCATCATCATCGTCATCAACAAGGTTCATCGTTATAATCGTTATCAACAAGGTTCACCATCATCGTCATCAACAAGGTTCACCATCATTATCTTTGTCATCGTCCCCATGACTGTTATGTAGAGCAGCAGAACGTTATTTGATCAATTACATATTCAGATTCATCATCATCAACAACCACAATAGTTAGTCGATTAATAGTGTATGGCTCTTCGTTGATGCACGTGTTCGATGAAGGCCTCCCCATGCTGTTCATAAACGTGGGTTGTTTGACCATGACCGGTTCAGATATTACTCGCCACTGGTGTTAGCCGTGGCCGGTAATCGAACTCAGGTGGCCGAATTCATAGCTCAGTGCGCTAACTACTGCGCCACCACCCCCTAATCCACTCTATGTTTGAAAAAAAAATGTTTATGATAATAAGCTAGAAAGATGGAAGCTTCATTAAAGTCATGAAACAACACGAGACAAATACAAAACACACATCCATGTCTCTGGAAAAATCACTCGCAGAGGCCGATGCTGTTTCAAGATATCTAATTATAGCCCACACGTAAAATAACAAAAAATACACAGAAGGCGCCGTTACAAGATGTATAAAAAAGACATTCACCTAAAACAAAGAGGGTCCTTAGCAGTCTGGCTGCAACCCGATAAAGAAAAAAGCCATTTGTAGGCGCAACAACAGCAACAACAAATTTGCTCATATTACATTTTCGAAGCGTATTACCCTCAGCGTATCATCCCACGGCAAAACAGATTTTCCGTAAATACTAAATACACGTAATATCAAATTCCCTTGAGTATCACTGCTTGCTCGGGCTATTCGAGGGCCTGTTTAATTTTGCGTGAGAATTCTGCATGGTTTTATTATTATTATTGCCCTTACTGATGTGCTCGCTCGCTCGCTCTCGATGGCTTTCGTAAGACAATAAAAATAAAGAGGGGCCGCGCCTGAAGAGAGAAAAAAAAGAGATAATAGCGGATCCGTGATTAAAATTGTTTCATCTACACGAGGCCGTTCCGCACAGCCCTTGCGACGTTTGGCGGCACGCCAGACCCCAGGGGTCGTCCGGTTCACGTTCAATCTCCAGGCGCGGCAGTTGCAAGCAACGGTGCACGCTTCTCACAATCCCACAGCCGTCGCCCACCCACTCGCCCCATTCAAAGCTCTGTCCGCCCAGCGGTTGTGAATGGCCACGCGATCCGCGGCTCGTCGATGGGCCACGTTGCGGTGTGGCGGTGGGGTCAAGTGTGGGCCCTACCGCCCTCGTACGAGATGCCTGGCCGAGCGTGGAGGAGGCGGTGGAGGCTGCAACACCGCGGGAGCTCTCTGGAGACGCCTCGAGTGGAGGATTGTCCGGCGGCAGTGGCGCGACCGAGCAATCGCAGGCCCTTAACCTTGAACCTGATGACTCAGCTGCACGAAAGTTAATTAGGAATCGAACGATTGTTTGATTTGATTTATATTTTAAAAAATGTATATACTTGTGAGGCGCACGTGTTAAGTTGCGTTTGCGTCGCGTGTGATTGTTTATTTTATTCATTTATTATACGGCGACCAACATACGTGCTCTAGGTTCATATCGCTCAGACAACAGCAATAACATTTGCAAAAAAAAAACTCAATCAGCGCTGTTAGTGCTTTGCACACTGCACTGTGAATCAAGCGACCCGAGTTCGATACCTGGCCAGGATCCTGCCCCCCCCCCTCCATCCCCCCCCCCCCACCACTTCACAAACCAGCACAGACCACCGTCGTGATGTATGGTCGAGTGACAGAGCAGGGAGAAGCCTTTATCCAGCAGTGCACGTGCACATTCGTTGGGAGACTTATACGAAATAAGTATTCTTTGTATGTGGCAGGGGTAACAATTTGCCGAAGACAACTCCTACGTGTACACCTCTATGATCTACCCAACTCAATGAATATTGGTCAGGAACCTATTTTCTGTATTGCCTCGCCCAAGAACTTGGCTGCCGCAGTGGCTTAGACGCATCAAAGACAAACCATCCCCCGTATAGCCTTAACATATCATTTGGGCAAGTGCTGTTAGCGAGCACCTACGAAGGCCGGCACGGCACACGAGGGGATGGGTGGCCAGCACCACGCCCGACCGCCTTCGTCTACCCAGTGGCGATATTTAACCACCGCACAAAGTACTCATTTGAGACTTAATCGGCCTACGGGAGGCCCTGGACCGGTTCAGATTATCGTCACCGGTGTAGGCCGCGAGCGGGAATCGAACCCGGGTGGCCGCTAACAATGTCACCACCGATCCCCGCATCACACAAGCACGTCGCGATCTCCATACAATGAGCAGTGGAGATGCCCGGCTGCGCAGACTGTACTGGGTCCCAGGCTCGGGGATACAAAGAGGGGTTGGGGAGGGGGTGTAATACAGGGGTGGGGGGGGGACCCCATTAAGCCTCCGCGATTGGCTACGTACGGTGCGAAATAAGTTCTACACGCATACAGATAACCACGCCACGCCAACTGATCAAGTCCCGACAACCTCACTTGACAAAGCTCACGGAGACGACGCAACTCTCGTGGCACGGTGGGATAAAGCGTGGATACGTTCACCCCCCAATCTAACTCAAACTCATCCGAAAACGCGACAGGTTTTGTTGTTGTTGTTGTTGGTGGTGTTTCAGCGGACCCCGTTGTGACCGTCGGCGCGGTGTTTTATCGGGCGTAAACTGGGAATTGAAAGTGTGGGGGACCTTCCTTTGATGGAATAAAAATCCGAGTGATCAAATTCAATTTACGGGCAATGCGCAATGAGCAAACAGCGGTGCAGCGAACGCGCCCGCGTGCGTGTGCGAGCGAGCGAGCAAGGGGGGGACCGGCGGATAAGCAAAAAACTCCGCTGCAAAACGCCTGGGGATCACATCGCACGCGCACTCTCATTTGTAGAACGCGCTGCTACCTGCGCTTACCGCGGCTACTGGAGTGGATTTTTTTCTCCCTCCGGATCCTCCGTTTTTTTTGCATTTTTTTTGCCCTCCACATTAACAAACGTCCGTTACGCGCTATTCAGATTATTTGCCCGCTATAGATGCCCAAAATTATACACGTCGCTTCGTCTAGCTGTCATCTGTTGCCAGGTCGCTTTTGAAAAGTAAGTTTTAACTCAGTGGGCTTTGCCTGGTAGGATGGTGATTGGTTAGTGTTGTATTTGTTTGTGTTTGAGTAATTTGTTCCATGGAGACACACACTAGAACTTGGAGGCAACACGTGTATTATAACACCCCAACGGGGTAACTGCATAAACGTACACTTGCTTAACTAGACCACAACGTGGTAACTACATAACCGGGTGAGTCAGTAACATAATGCCTGACCCACGAAGCCGAGCGTAAAGACCGAAGACCGAGGACTGTGGATCAAAGAGACGTAGCCCCGACGGGTTCCATTCCAACAGAGAGCCGCGATTGCTCTCGGGACCTCCCCTGTATGCTCCCGAGCGTGGCCTCGCTCCGACTTCGGGCACGCCCCTTTCTCGATCTCACCAGAAGGTTCTCGACCGAGCATCACGTGCCCCTCAAGCTCCCTTTTGGCCCCCCTCACTATCCTGTCCTGGTCACGTCCCCTCTCGGGTTCACCCAGACTGTCACGTCCTTATTTGCCCTCTCTCTGACTGCCACCAGAACCATGCCCCCTAGGGCCCGCTTCCATGGCATGTCTACCCTGGTGCCAGAGAGAGGCTCAAGACCAATGACGGAGCCAGGATTTTCAGGTAGTGGGGGGGGGGCAACCCCTCCAGCAATGAAAAATGATAGAGGAGTTGTTAGTAAGTAAGGAGTTGTTAGTAAGTAAGGAGTTGTTAGTAAGTAAGGAGTTGTTAGTAAGTAAGAGGAGTTGTCCGTTGCTTTTTAATCGACGCGTGTGCGGCGATGGCACAGCCATCGATCGAGGGTCGAATTCAAACCGCGTTGTGTGATGAGCACCGCGCTCGCTGAAGGTGAATGCCTTCAGGGAAGTCGTGTACTGTATACACAACTGCGCACACTTCTGTGAGTCACTTGTAACTGCTTTGCCGTTACTTATTGCCAATTATGGACTCAGACTATTGTCTTATCATCTCATAGAGTCCCTGACACGTAATAATATGCTACACAGTGGCAGTGGGGGTCACAAAATGCCGATTTATTACTAATAAACCTCAATGATCCGATCGAAATTAGGGATTTCGATCGGATCATTGGGGGGGGGGGGGGGGGCACGTGCCACCCCACCCCCCACTGGCTCCACCAGTGCTCAAGACGCACAGTTCTACTCTTGTGAATGTAGCTGGCACTAAACGCCATAGTGACTCCATTGACGTCACTACAGTTGTAACGTTCTTACCCGCCCCTACTGGACATCGGATTACTGCAGTATACATATTCTGATTATGATTTAGAGTCGGGTTGTGCAAGCACACTTTCGTTTGTAGGACACACCGCTGCTACGAACAACCAGAGCAAAAAATAATAATAAAAAAGCAATGTGCAAATGCATATTCCCGTGACAGCTGCAAAGCAGCCGTCTTCGACGATGGCAAGACAATACATTACGAAGACAAACGCACGTTGGAAACTGTTATGTAACCCACGCATGAGCGTCATTCCCCCTCCCACCGCCCCACTATTTAGTATAGAAAGCAGTAAAAATGGGTGCTCAGTGTTGCTCATCTCTGTTTTTATGGCACTGGGGGTAGGTTATTGCAAAATATCGCGTTTCCCACTGTGTGGCCTAGACACTTTAAAGCATGATAGCCGCTGTTTTAAAACACGAGCAGGTTCAATCTAGATTTGAAGTTTTCGTGACTGCAGGGATCCATACTCTTTGGTTTGAACCATAGAGTACTAGCAGGTTGTTTTTCTTATTTTTAAGGCGTTAAATACACGTAGAGCTAACACTGAAAGTCCCTACGGTGAACCCAAATAATTGTACATTCATGATATTCATTCATGTACAATTAATGAATATCATTAATGAATATCATGACGAGACATTAACTGCGCATGGCGAAACGTTAACTATCTCAATTAAAACAAAAATATCCCCAATTAACTCACGAAGCTTTTAGTACCATACAGCATACAAAAATTTTGAAACCTACGATTATGATCTACTTTAATTAACTTCTCACCACACGCCACATGTCCACGTGTTTTGTAGTGGTCTGGGGGGCGAGGGGGGGGAAACGCAGCGCCAAGCGTTCACTTTCACAGTTTCCCGCCCTTTTGTGGGAGAAAATAAATCACTCGGTGGGTTGAAACGGAGAATATTCTTCAGCTCACTTCCCGTTGTGATCAATTTCCTCCACCCCTATGAACGTGCCATTAATGCGAGCGAGGATGCGAGGTATTCAACATCGTAATTAGTGTCGCTTGGGCGGGCGGGGAAGTAGCCAGCGTTGTGTTTCGTTCGAAATAAGTCCGAGAAAGAAAAAAAAAACGCACATTTGCCTGGGTTGGGTTCTTTTTTTTCACGTCCCGTGCGCATTCCTCCAGGGCAAAAGTGAGCGTCGTCGTGGCTTTCTTGCGACAGACGTCTGTGAATCGCGTGCCCTCCGTTGGTTCGGCTGCCGTGACATTTTTTTTTCGCCATTTGAACCCCGTGCTCTCACACGGACCACGTTGGGAGATCGTTCGATTTTCGTCCAATGTGGTGTGTGAGTTTGGGCCACTTCTCCATTATTTTTCTTCTAAGCCACAAGTCCCGTTCATGGAATGGGCTCAGCTGCTCAGATTTGTATGCTCCGTGAACTTTTATATTCCGCACCCTTTCGAATTAGAAAGCCACTGGAGCTATGAACTTTTAAATCTAGATTGACAATTCGTTTTTTTTAGAAGTTATTTTTGTGTTAAGTTTGTTGTTCTTCTCCAGTGCATCTGATGATCACTGTTGGCTACGTACGGTTTCAACATACATACATATCCAAACAAAAAGATCCATCGAATTTCACATTGAACCCATGGACTCACATCGAGGCCCATACACTCACTTGATCCAGTCTCACAAAAGAGACCCATATACCTTCAAACATCCCTTATGAAAAAGGGCTGCACAAGTAAAGTGGGTATGAACCTATATGATTTATGATGGCATAAAACTATGTCAATAATAATAATGACTAATAGTTTACTGCCCTCCATCACAGCAGTACTAAATGAAGTTTCATTTATTTCACGTTTCATTTATTAGGTATAGCCCTGTGAGCCATGCGGCTCTTAAGTCGGTGCAACCGCAACAAACAAAATATGAACACAGAACATCTTGAAGCGACGACGTGCACCAGAAACATCCTGGAATTCAACCAGTAAATATTCCACGCAAAAAAAAACATTAAAACGCTGTGTGCAAAAATCACAATGTGGTGCAAGCCAACAACAACAACAACCATAAGACAATTTAGATTAACCATATGTTTTCGAATTACCAAAATAAAGCTACAAAAAAATGTAACAACAGTAATCATAGGAACTGTGATTTTAAATTTAACAATAAACGATATACATAACACGTACGACAAAACCTGCAGCCATAGCTGGCAGCACGACACTCCCAGTGTATGATGTGTGAGAGAGTCAGCTGCAGTGTGAGTGAGTGTATGATGTGCGAATCAGGGTATGATGAATGAATCAGCGTATGATGTGCGAGTCAGCGTATGATGAGTGAGTCAGTAGTAGCTTGAGTGAATGTATGATGTGTGAGTCAGCGCACGATGTGTTAGTCAGCGCATGATGAGTCAGTGTATGATGTGTGAGTCAGTGTAAGATGTGTGAGCAAATCAGTGGCAGTGTGAGTGAGTGTATGATGTGTGAGTGGGCCAGCACACGATGAGTGAACCTGTGTATGATGAGTGAATGGGTCAGTGGTTGTGCGAGTGTATGATGTGTGAGTGAGTAAGCGCATGATGAGCGAGTCAGTGCATGATGTGTGAGTGAGTCAGTGCATGGTGTGAGTGAGTCAGTGTATGATGTGTGAGTGAGTAAGCGCATGATGAGCGAGTGAGTGCATGATGTGTGAGTGAGTCAGTGCATGGTGTGTGTGAGTCTGTGTATGGTGTGAGTAAGTCAGTGTATGATGTGTGAGTGAGTCAGTGCATGGTGTGAGTCAGTGTATGATGTGTGAGTGAGTCAGTGCTTGGTGTGAGTGAGTCAGTGTATGATGTGTCAGTGAGTCAGTGCATGGTGTGAGTGAGTCAGTGCATGATGTGTGAGTGAGTAAGCGCATGATGAGCGAGTCAGTGCATGGTGTGTGAGTGAGTCAGTGCATGGTGTGTGTGAGTCAGTGTATGGTATGAGTGAGTCAGTGTATGATGTGTGAGTGAGTCAGTGCATGGTGTGAGTGAGTCAGTGTATGATCTGTGAGTGAGTCAGTGTATGATGTGTGAGTGAGTCGGTGCATGGAGTGAGTCAGTGTATGATGTGTGAGTGAGTCAGTGCATGGTGTGAGTGAGTCAGTGTATGATGTGTGAGTGAGTCAGTGTATGATGTGTGAGTGAGTCAGTGTATGATGTGTGAGAAAGTCAGTGTATGATGTGTGAGTGAGTCAGTGTATGATGTGTGAGTGAGTCAGTGCATGATGTGTGAGTCAGTGTATGATGTGTGAGTGAGTCAGTGTATGATGTGTGAGTGAGTCAGTGTATGATGTGTGAGTGAGTCAGTGTATGATGTGTGAGTGAGTCAGTGTATGATGTGTGAGTGAGTCAGTGTATGATGTGTGAGTGAGTCAGTGTATGATGTGTGAGTGAGTCAGTGTATGATGTGTGAGTGAGTCAGTGTATGATGTGTGAGTGAGTCAGTGTATGATGTGTGAGTGAGTCAGTCTATGATGTGTGAGAAAGTCAGTGTCGGCTCTCTCTGCTCGCGCCGTCGGCCCCCCCCGACTCCGTCGCCCCCCCCCCCCCCCCCAGCTCCAAGGCCTCCCAGTTCTCTACCACGCCAACATTTAGTCGATCGACAGGTCGTATGTGGTGGGATACGGTGTGGCTATTCCCACCTATTCTGAGTGAAAGAGTTGGCCAATATATCCTCCACGGTAAGATTTCTGGAGCTCCCTTTCTAGAAAGGCAGTGCTCTGAGCAAACTCAACTATAACTAAACATTTTATTTTACCAGGTAAGGCATTGTAGCTCTTTTTCAGAAGCGACCTGGCCACAAATAACAGCTCAAAGAAGTGGCTTATCATATGGAAATGTACAGCAGCCAAATACTCGAAACGCATGTTGATTATAAATGTGAATGGAAAAACCGGAGGACCCGAAAGGAAATCCACGCGACCACGGGGAGAGAGAGAGACACACAAACTCCAAATATACAGCAGCAGGCGTCAGGGTGGGGATCGAACCCACGACCTCCTGTATACCTGGCGAGGAAGTTAACATCTCCTAGCCACCGTGATGATGATGAGAGAGAGAGACACACAAACTCCAGATTTACAGCAGGCGTCAGGGTGGGGATCGAATCCACGAACCTCCTGTATACCTGGCGAGGAAGTTAACATCTCATAGCCACCGTGATGATGATGAGCGAGAGACACGCAAACTCCAAATATACAGCAGGCGTCAGGGTGGGGATGTAACCCACGAACCTCCTGTATACCTGGCGAGGAAGTTAACATCTCCTAGCCACCGTGATGATGATGAGAGAGAGAGACACACACAAACTCCAAATATACAGCAGCAGCAGGCGTCAGGGTGGGGATCGAACCCACGGACCTCCTGTATACCTGGCGAGGTAGTTAACATCTTTCCGCGGCGTCTCCGAACAATGTCAGGGCTGCCCCTTCACCTCTTTGGCACTGTTCATTGAGGAGTTGTAAAGATTTACCGTCTCCACGATTCCAAAAAAACTGTCGCGATGCGGGATCACAATTCGATTCGTGATTCGATTCCTGCGGAACGTTAGCAACGCGAGCGGAATCCAAATCTTCCGCGCGGTTTTTTTGTTGTTTTGTTTTCACCGGAACCCTCTTACGAACCAGCTTCTCGGATTAAGTGTAAATAATCAGTCGTTGCGTGATTCCAGGCATACATGCTTACAGTTTGAATAAACAAAATGAATAATTTTGCGGGACCCTGGGGCCCCGCAAAAATCGGGTCAATAATAATAATTATTGTTGTTGTTCAGTCCGCCCCACTACGTGATCCCGACAGCAACGCGCCGCCCACCCAGACTCGCACCAACAACAAGCGCCAGCAGGCGGCGATCAACACGATGGGCACCACCCCACCGGGCAAACGCGAGCCCCGGGGGGCGTCCGACGCCCTCCGGTCAGCCGTCGGTCCTCAGATTCTTTGCCAAGGCGAACCCCGCCCACCGCCGCAGTGAATTTAAGGTGTTTGTGTAATTTGTCAACTTTTTACGAAACTTAGTGTCCCTGAGTAGCTCTCGACGAGAGCCAATTGATTGACCACTAGTTGTGTTGTCGGTAAGGCAGCAAGGCTCGTGTCGCTACGCGGGTTTTCCCACCCCGGGGCAGTGATGGGACCCCGGGGTCCCGCCAATTGCTTCAAATCCACGTTTCACCGTGCCATGCAAAAGTGTATATCTACCGAGTATGCTTTGTCACATTCGGAATGTTAACTTTCTACATTTATACCTTGGTATTTTTTTTTCTTTTGGCTTGTTGCTTCAAATAATGCATTAGCCGCCGTTCAATGGAGCATTCAGAACAGATGCGGTGTCAGGGACTGAACAACACTGAACCATTTTTCCGTATTGTTGTCAGATTTTTGCCGTCAGTTTCTGCTCTACGGCGTGCAGGTGGGTGTACATTTTAATCACAAGTAGGGCCAATGGAGTGAATCGTGGGAGAATTTTTTTAAGTAAACACTTTAATCCGTCATCTCGGCAGGATAACATAATTTCTGCCCCCTTGAAAGCGCACGCCTCTCAAACGATGGTGGGATTTTTTGTGTGTGTATGAACTCCCGCATCTGCTTTCCATCATCCTGCGGGGTTTTCACGGAGTTTTGTTTTTTAACCATGATTACAAAGATGCCTTTTTGGATGTGGCTTGTTGGCTCATAAGTTAGAGCGCTGAGCTGGCGCTTCTAAGATGTTGGGTTTGAATACTGTGATGAAGGTGGTAGTTGTGAGGGCATGGTCTCAGCCTGATCACCAATGACTGCTCAACGAAATAAAATAAAAAGCATCACATTCGAATTGGTTCTGAACTCAATTTGCCTACGTTCCAGCTCTTAAGAATTTTAAATATCGGTTTGATCGGCATGTGACTGCTTTCCGTAGCAGGGCGGGTTGGGACATTTCTGCCTCCTACTGTGAGGGACCAGCATACATTGAGGGAAAAAGAGTATTTGATCCCCTGCTGATTTTGTACGTTTGCCCACTGACAAATAAATGATCAGTCTATAATTTTAATGGTAGGTTTATTTGAACAGTGAGACACAGAATAGCAACAACAAAATCCAGAAAAACGCATGTCGAGTTGAGTTGATGCCAAATAGCTCCATTTTGGTCTGATCTGACCACAACACTTTCACCCAGTTGTCCTCTGAATCATTCAGATGTTCATTGGCAAACTTCAGACGGGCATGTTTATGTGCTTTCTTTAGCAGGGGGACCTTGCGGGCGCTGCAGGATTTCAGTCCTTCACGGCGTAGTGTGTTACCAATTGTTTTCCTGGTGACTATGGTCCCAGCTGCCTTGAGATCATTGACAAGATCCTCCCGTGTAGTTCTGGGCTGATTCCTCACCGTTCTCATGATCATTGCAACTCCACGAGGTGAGATCTTGCATGGAGCCCCAGGCCGAGGGAGATTGACAGTTCTTTTGTGTTTCTTCCATTTGCGAATAATCGCACCAACTGTTGTCACCTTCTCCACAAGCTGCTTGGCAATGGTCTTGTAGCCCATTCCAGCCTTGTGTAGGTCTACAATCTTGTCCCTGACATCCTTGGAGAGCTCTTTGGTCTTGGCCATGGTGGAGAGTTTGGAATCTGATTGATTGATTGGAGCACACTCTTAAAGGGAGTGCTCCTAATCTCAGCTTGTTACCTGTATAAAAGACACCTGGGAGCCAGAAATCTTTCTGATTGAGAGGGGGTCAAATACTTATTTCCCTCATTAAAATGCTAATCAATTTATAACATTTTTGACATGCGTTTTTCTGGATTTTGTTGTTGTTTTTCTGTCTCTCACTATTCAAATAAACCTACCATTAAAATTATAGACTGATCATTGCTTTGTCAGTGGGCAAACGTACAAAATCAGCAGGGGATCAAATACTTTTTTTCCCTCACTGTATGCTGGGAAATAGACGTTTACATTATTGTCCAACTGGCTTGGAACATTTTGGCCACTCCACCACCCCACCAGTGAAGGTTCTCTAAAATCCGGCGAAATGTTGGGATTGTGGTCTGGGGTATGGAGACCGAACGGATTTATACAGTTTAATTTATTTTCTCTGCGATGATTTGTTCTTGTGTATTTTTTGTTTGTTATTTACGTATTCATTTTTTTTTTGCTAAATAGTTGGGTTTTTCTTTTTCTATTATCTGTCTACGGAGCTGGATAATTGTTGTGCAGCGTGGTGGAATGCAATTCCATTAATGACGCTATTTAAAATGAAATTAATACTAATTATTACTACTACTACTTGAGGGGATCTCAACGGGAGTAGCTCTGTGATATCCACTTCTCGAACACAACGGGTTTGCTCTGCTCTGCGAGGGAATCCAAACGGATGCCTCCTTCCTCGTGGCATGGAACCCCGACGGCGTTATCTGGATACAGCTGTGGGAAAGACGCAAATGTATTTATAAAACGTAAAGATTGCACGCTCCCCACCCCCCTGACGCTTTGCGCACTTTGTCGCACGCACGCGCTTACTGCTCTGTACCTCTGAAACCCGTAGCTGTTGCTGCATGAGCGCTCGATTTATCACGAGCTGATGTGTTCGTGCTCAGTGGCACGTCGCGTCGACGTGAAATGCTGTCCCACTGCCCGCGAATTGCGGTCGGTGAGCTTGCATTGCACCACGTGCGCTGGGAATCCTTACGATGTTTATGGTTTACGGGGTTTTTTTTTTCCTTCAAAAGTGTGTGTTTTTATTTTTTATTGCCACTCAACGCGAGCCCGGTACAATACGGACGATCGACATTGTGGGGGAGGGAGGGGCGGGGGTGGGAACAGAAACTCCTCGAGAATTCAAATTCGGCGCAACGATCGCCGTTGCACTCCATGTCCCAACTCAGTGAGGACTACGCGTTGGGGGGATGGAGTGAAGATTTATATGGGGGGGGGGGGGGGGAAGAGGGGTAACTACCAAGACTGAAACAGGAGGAGGATGTCTCCACAACTCTGGCTTTCGCCTGATCAGGCTGGTTGTAATTACCGGCGAGACGTCACAGGCACTTGAATTGTAAATGTTGCAGTGGGTTCACTCTCCAACACACAACCGGTGTGTGCCGAACTAGCCAATCATCGCCACGTTTCGTTTACGTGACAAGCCTTACTAATTGGCTGTGTCGGGTGGTGGCTGGTTTAACGACGTATTCATATTTAGGCGATCTAACACAAAATGCCTCTATTGTGGATACTGATGGAAGACCAATAGCAGAAGGAGCGGGGGTTTGGGTGCGGGCGGGACAATTCTTACAATGTTGTTGGTGTCCGTACGTATCCTTTATTTAACCGAAAGCCAGGGATGTATAGCAAGCAAAAGGTGCTCGGGCTCCCACCCCCTGTGTGTATATTTCCTACTGGGCATCTGTGAAAAAGAGCCTCATAGCTTATCGGATTCCTCCAGCATAAATATTCTGATTCTGATATGTATCCATGTTGAACTTCTTTCGCACCGTACGTAGCCAGCCGTGCTAATCGGACGGTGGTGGTGGTGGTGGTGATGAGACAGCAAGAGCTGTCCTCGGAGTTCAGATGTCGAGTTTACACAATGATGGCCGATGTTGTGGACAGTGGACCTTCTTGATAGCACGCGTACATTCTACTCTATTCTCGCATCGGGGCTGCAATATGTTCAGGAGCCAAATGCCAATGGCGAGGTCGGCGAGACACGACGAGAGGGCTTCAGGAGACGACAGTTCGTGTCGTTTTGCCGTTCCGTGCTCTTGGTGATATGGACGTCATGGACGTCCGAGCCAACCGTGATAATCGGAGGTATGGGGGGGCGCGGGGGGAAGGGTGACGAACTAAAGACAAGAGCAAGCAGTTCTGACAAGAAATTAGTTTTCAAATTACTCTGAGAAAAACAAATCGGCAGAATCCTCCTGAAAGTCTGGAGACTCAGTGAGGCGTTTCTGGGTAATCAATCGTAATCACAGAAATGTACGTCATATATGTAACGTATCCTTTTTGTACGCATCATCACCTCCGGAAGAAAATGCTTGCGAACAAGTGTACGTGTCACACATTTTATAATGAGCACAGTTGCCTAAAACCACAGTTTAAGGATCCTTACATCCTTGAAGTTACACATTTTTTTTTTTACATTTTAACACCGCTCACTGCGTTTGTTTATGAGGGTCATCCAAGGTTAAGCAGTACCATTCGCTCTCGTAAATGTGAAACGCAGCATGGAAGTGGTTGAAGCCGATTCAATTTTCCACCATAATCCGCCGACACCCGTGTGAATTTCTCCCCTCGGCGTTGTTACATCTTATTTTGCTGCCAGAAGCAAAGGTCTTCTTTAGGACAGGTTCCACTTGGCACATTCTCGGGACATCTGTTTTCACACCCCTCATCACTCTTGCATGAACTCGCATCCATTTTTTAAAACATTTTCCACCGCCCGCACGTTCTGCCCGGAGACGAATGTATCATGGATTTGTACAGTTAAAACTACCTGTGACATTTCACGCTGGGATTTCATTTTTTTTTAATTCCCCCGTCACCGCGAAAAAAAATCTCGTCGCGTAACGCGCTGCCGCCCCGCTTCGCATTGTGACGCGCTGCCTTGCCCGCCATTTTTAAATTAGGCAGAGGGCTTCGTGGCAGCTGCCGTGTCACTTCACCGGTCACTAGATGCTGCTATCGTATGCCACGCTAAACTTCTTGTGCACTGCACGTAGCCAACCGTGCTAATCGGAGGTGCGGCATGCATGCGTGTTGAACTTCTTTCGCACCCATGCGTAGCTGACCGTGCCAATCGGAGGTGCGATTAGCATTGCCGGCTGTCGCTCCGCAAACCTCCACCAGTGATCTGTCTTTCCGTTCCGATTGTCGGGATCAAAACGAAATTCCCAGTCGGCCTAAAAATCCTCCCACATGTCATCAATAAGTCGAAGGCAAATATTACCTCGTAAGATGCCGTTAATTAACGGCAGACAAGCTCTTTATGTAAAACCGATGTCAATGTAAATATTTGCTCCACATGCCTGCACTGTTCTAACACCTTTAAAGCCACGATCCATCGATACCAAATTTAATTTGCTTCCGCTTCTGTATGGCTAAGTCTCGAGTAGCAGCCATGTGTGTAGTGTCGCCCCAGATAGTGACGAGTCAATCTTTCGGCGTCTCCCCACAGCTCTCTCACAATCTCCCAGAGCCGTTTTTGCAGCTTTAAGGATTTATCAGGAGTCCAACGGAATGGCAACGCAACACGGGCTCCGAAGGATTTCTTATGAAGTGGCCACACACATACACAAACACAATCGACACTGGCTCTGACCCACGATCTCGAGCACACGCCGTGCGTTCACTTGGCGCGACCGATTTACGCGGCTTCAGCTTCGAAGTCTTCTCTCGTTCAGTTGCAAGACGGCAAAGTAGTTTCCTTCACTGGCTTGCACAATGGCCTTCTCAGCTTGCGTCCCCTTCCTTGAATGGTTCTGCTAATACCCTTCTATAATCCTGGCGGAGGGGGGCATTCTCTCTTTGGCTTTTCTACCAGCAGCGGGACCCACCATGTTGAACGTTTTTCGCACCATACGTGGCCAAGCGTGCGAATCGGAGGTGCGGGGGAAGTACAACAATCCAAATACAAACGCAAAAATCAGTTCTTAAAACAACGGCCAAAGGAATGGCCAAACTAAACAGGAAAGATCGCACAGTGTACTCTTTGGTTCTTTCGGTAAAGTCACGTAGGTGAAAAAAATAAAAACATATATAAATAAATAAATCACGTCGTTTCGATTGCAACACAAGCAATCATCATCAGATGTGACAACCACAGTAATACTTTTTTTTTACTGAAGTGGGAGAGATGCCGGATTTTTTTTTTTTCACCGACGCGACTTTACCGAAATAACCAAAGAGTATGGATTCTTGCAGTCACGAAAACTTTAAATCTAGAATCGCACAGTGTGATTCTAAAGCAATGGCCATGCAGAACTGAGAGGAGCCTGGATCTGAATTAAAACGTGTGCAGATTGGCCTCGCGACGAATGGGAACACTGCTCAATTTAAATCCGCGTACAAGATGCCGTCTCGTTAAACGTGCGTTTAGAGTTGTTTGGCCACTATGAATCCCCACGTTGATAAGCCGCTTCGTTGAGCTATCATGTGTAGCTATAGAGTGAGCCCCCTCGGTTTAACAGACTAATAGGGTGGAAGGGATGTCCGTAGAATCGAATTGTCCCTTAATGGCCAAATTACGTATTTAGAGCACTAAATCACACCCTACCACACGCAAACTACTCACCGACAGTTCAGTAATGGAGTGTTATAAAATATTTTAATGCTTTTCATAATAAGAAAATCAACACAGTAATAATACTAGTTTAAGAATACTTGTACAATAATAATACGGTAATACATTGCCGTGCTGTACTAATATTGTAATATAGTACTACTGTACATTCACATTTGCATATCCATGATTTGAGTGGAGGGTTGCATGTATTGTAAAGCCATCCTAATCCGTTCTCTTAAAACTGTCCAAGCGTCAAGCAATCACTGTTCACCTTTGTCGCGATGTTACGTACACGACGCTGTCCTGTCAAATATATTCGAAGACCAAAGTACCGTAAATGTATTGTACAATTCATTTCTACTTTTATTTCTCATATGTGTTGACTTATTTTAAATCTTAAAAAAAAAACACGTGCAGTGTAATAATTGCTGTGCACCCATTTAAGGGGAAGAAGCGAATATTGACTGGACTGATTTCCCCATTACTGGACTTAGTCCGTTGTTTGGGGAAAAGTCCGTTGTTGTTGTTGTTGTCTGATATTCGGACGAAACTCTTGATTCAACAGATTGTGTTCGTTACATCCGAGATCCGTTGAATGGATCTCGGATGTAAATCGAGGTTGTATCGTATAGCTCAGCGGGTCTTACGCGGGTACATTAAACATGTGTTTAGTTTAGAGCACAGAAACGCAACTCGGCAAACGTGTGCTGGGGGAGGCTTTGATTGACAGGATCTTAACTTCTTTCAATGGGAGGCCGATCGTCTCGGAAGCTGGAGGGAATACCCCTGTAACCCGGCACAAATTATCTGACAGAGAGATCTGTAGACTCACAACAAAGACCGACAACAGTGACCCACACGTCGTGGACTCGCACAGAGACTCGCATAGACTTGCATACAGAGACCCGTCGGCTCACACAGGGACCCGTACACTCATAGTATACGCCAGTGCGCGCGGAACTTCACAATAACGTGGCGAAGATGGGAGGCCGTTGCCATCGGGGCGTAGTCGAGTCACAACAATGGACCTGCTGTTGCACCTCCCCCCTCTCTTCTGACAGCATAGCTGAGCAGCAGCTCACACCGCAACAGCCCGCTTCGGGGACCAGAGGTTGCCCATCCAAGCACTTCCCCTGGCTCAACCTACGCTTAGCTCGTGGCGTGATCTGCGCATCCCGGAGTGATTTGGTCGGAGGCGTCGCTTAGCTGCCTTGCGTGGAAAATGAAACGAGGCTGTTTTGTCGAAGTCACCTGCCTCCCGGGGTAATGGTGTGGAAACACAATTTATTCCGCGGAATACGAATTGCGGTCGATGAGCTAACTGATCGACCTTTATCAGCGCTGCATGTAAGCGGCGTTTGTCTCTGTCAAAAAATGCTTGTGCTTATGGCGATGGACTCGATATTGGGACAGCGTGCTTTCTGTGGGTGCGGGTGAATGTAATACGTACAATGTAGCGGAGCTGTTGAAACACATTGTCACACTTGTATGTACGCATGTTGAACTTCTATTGCACCGTACGGAGCCAACCATGCTAATACAAGGTGCAGGGGGGAAGGAAAACAAACTAAACACGAAAAAGCAGTTGTGATGAAATTAGTTTTCAATCTATTTTTTTTGTTTTATAACACATAGCTCCCAGGTGCTTCACGATATCGCAAAGAGGAGCGTTCCAGACGGCCGCGTCTGAAAGCGCGCGACGCGGTGGTCATCTTCGACGTCTAGCAGACAAAATCCCGCCGCCGTGAGTACGACCAGAGCTCACGTGATGGTTCACGCTCCTTAGCGCGATCAGCAAGGTGTGCCGTGGTTCATTTGTGGAAAGCACTTTGTGTGTAATAATATAGCACCTCAGTTGATGTCATGTGCCATGAACAAGCGGCTATTGCACAAAACATCGCCTCTTATATATGTACTAGATTTCCTACCCGGCTTCACCCGGGACTTGGATTCGCCATGCCCGGCAGCCTTTTTCTCCCCAGTGGCGATGTTCACACACCACAGCAGTTACTCGTTTGAGGCTGAGTCGACCTAGGGGAGGCCCAGGACCGGTTCAAATAATCGTCACCGGTGGTGGCCGTGAGCGGGAATCGAACTCGGTTTGCCGGGTTTGTAGCGCGGTGCGCTAACCACTACACTACAATGCGTTACGCTTCCACATGCGCGGGTCACGTGACAGATTTGACGTCATAGCTCACTTGCCGTGCAAAAAATATATGCATTATTGAGCTCCCCCCCCCCCCCCAAATAAAAAAAACGAAAGTGTATTTTCATAATGTTTGCATGGTGTACAGTCTGGAAAGTACCCACATGGCAAATTTCAAGTTTGTTGCATGTTGGGAAGTATGCTAAACATTTTTGAACAGACACACATAATCACAGCTTTGCCTTTTCTATATATGGAGATATATTGTTTTCCTTTCAAGGCCACAGTCTTATCGACAAATGTGTTGAGTTTTTTTCCGTTACAAACATATTGGATTTTCATTGAGCACTGCTGACTCATATTGGCGGCGCAGGGATCTCTATAATGTGTTGGGTTTTGTGTGTGTGCATGAGTATATCAACCCATGGGTTTCAGTGGTTGGGAGGGGGGAAAGGCTGTGGCATGGATACCGTGCAGGGGACATTTTTCGAATGCGCGCGGGAAAAAAATCGGCATCGGTATGTAGCAACAGAAATTATTAATACACCACGCGAATCAAATGCCTCACCAGTACAAAAACACACGCTTATAAACAACATGAAACAAATGCCTTGCACATACCACGCTCAAGCACAACATGAAACAAATGCCTTATCCCGTTGATTGGAGTCGTGAACACGTGATGTTCTCTGTATATTCTGGCTCTTAGTAACCGGGCGAGTTGTGCGGTAAACTTCAGAAACGATAGCAATTTACGTGCCAGCTCAACGTTTGCGATCTCCGTTCGTGCATTTATTAAAAGGACATTCAGGACGCACGCTCAAGGCGGTTCGGGCGGATTTGGGACGTGAGGTCCGATCGAACTGGGCCCTCGAAGTCACCGGATCTCACGCCTCTTGGCCTTGTCCTCCCCCGGCCGTCCCAGAGACGGCACCGAGCTACCGATGACGCCTGAAGCCGAGTGAGCTAACGTCAACGTGGACATGAGGAGGAACGCTCATGCATCCTGCGTGGAACGCACTGCGACGGGTATCCAAGCGGTGACGACACAGCAAATTATAGTCGGTGGCTTGCAATAATAGTCAAAGGTGCAGCCCTGCAATGGCTTTGCTCATGCCGCCGCCGGCAGATGCGCCAAATGGTATTTGGCCTACCCTTAGGGGCCGTCCATAAATGACGTCACGCACCTGGTGGGGGGGGGGGGGGTCAGACATTTGTGACGATGTGTGACGACACGTTCTACTTAAATAAATAGACTTTTTAATAAATGTTTTCTCCTGCAACATCAGAGTGCAGCGCCACATTAAATACGCACTACAATGACAATATATTTTAAAGCGATTTGAAGCATGTGGTTTTTTTTGGGGGGGGGGAGTGGGGGCAGAGCTTTGTGACGTCATATTTGAGGGGGGGTCTGATTTTTTGTGACGCCGTGTGACGATGGGGGGGGGGGGAAATCGTCCAAAATCGCGTGACGTCATTTATGGACGGCCCCTTACACGCTGGCCAGACTTCTTCGAGGATGTGGGAAGTTACCCACGCTTTACCCCACCGCACGCGCCTTGCCGATTGGCCGCTCGGCGGACAGGGGCGGCGATGATTTAGGAAACGTGTCCTTTGTTTCCACTGCCGCCACTGGGGGATCAAACCGGCGACCCGTGCCGTTCCTCGCGCGCGCGCGCGCACACACAAATCACGTGAGCGAAGTGGCTGTGCCAAAAGCGGCAATGCCCTAGCCAAGGTCCCCCACGAGCAGAGCTGCATCATCTTGCACACCCCAAGTCTCCCAGGTGCAAATGATCAATTACCATCCCGGGATGTTTGCTGTCTAAGCCATCCGTGGCCTTCGTGAATGCAATGACCGAGCAGCAGAGCGTTGAACGGAGAGCGAGTGGGAAAAATACACCCACGCGTGCACACCAGTTTCTCAAATCAAATCCACTGCCAATTTGGTTTTTATTTGAGCCGCACGCAAGGCTGCGAGAGCGATCCTTGAAGCACGTGTCGACCGGGTAACAAGGGGAAGACTGAGAGTATGTATTATGTATGTCGGACTTGTTTCGCACGGTACCGTAGCCAGCCGTGTTAATCGGTGGTGGTGATGAGACTGCGAGAGCGGTGCTTCGGAGTTCAGATGTCGGGTTTGCACAAAACAGTGGTCGATGTTTCGGGGGAATGGGGCTGCTTAAAAAAATAATTTACATTTATTTGTAAGGCGCCTTCCACTATTGAGTACATTCTGTTCTACTGTTGCGTATTCCTACAATGTGTTCAGGAGCTAAATGACAATGTCGAGGTCGGCTAGCCACGACGAGAGAGCTACAGGAGACGACAGTTCGTGTCGTTTTGCCGTTCCGTCCTCTTGGAGAAATGGACGTCATGATTTTGAATGCGGATATGAATGGAGAGGCCAGAAAAATGCAGCTGATAATTATCACAGTCTGAGACTACACTGAACAGCGTGGGATCTCAAGAGAATTGGCCACCCTATCTCTCTGGCTTCTCTACCTTGTGCTATGCAGTAAAGCCATTGCCCGAAATGTCGACTTTCATATATTGCTTCCTTCTAAGGCGATGTCCTCTTGGCCGTGGCACATAAATGTGTATCGTGCATCTGGGCTTGTTTGTGTGTGTTGGGCGCGTGCCCACGTGTGTAACGGGGAGCGGTAGCTCACGGCCAACACAAGCGACGATTATCTTAACCATTCATTCACTTCCCCTAGGTCGACTCAACCTCAACTTAATACCTGCTGCGGTCTCTAAACCCCACCGCTCACGAGACAAAGGCGGCCGGGCGCGGTGTTGGCCGCCCACCCCCCCTTCGCGTGCCGTGCCGGACCTTCGCAGGCGCTCGCCAACAGCACTTGCCCCGACGGTCTGTCACAGGCTATACGGGGTTGGATCTTTGCCTTTATCCGCGCGTGCGCGTGCGTGTGTGCGCGTGTTTCGGCTGGCCCAGCTGCAGCATCCGTCGCACGGCCTGCGCTGCGGGACGGTGCGGGGAAGCGGCGCCGAGAGCTACGTGGCGAGGGTCTTCCCGGAGATCCACGAGCACATGCGCCAGCACAACGTGCCTTCCGCTTCGCAGGGCATTGCCCGCCTCAGGTGGGCCCCGCTCCCTCCCTCCACCCCCAACACCACCACGGTTCTCACAAAGTCACCCTTCATATTCTTAGTTTTTTCGGTAAAGTCACGTGACTTTACCGAAAAAACTAAGAATATGAATTACTGCAGTCACGAAAGCTTTAAATCAAAATTTAAAGTCACCCTTCGTCGTGGGTCGTTCGGCTCGGGCTTGGCACTGGCTCAGTTGAGCCGGCTCAAACGGCGCGCTCGATTCGAGCCGGCAGGAGGTCGAGGGGTTCGATCCTGACGCTGACACCTGTGTTCATTCGAAGTTTGAATGTTCTCTCTGACTATCTGCCCGTTAAATTTCGATTTAAAGCTTTCGTGACTGCAAGGATTCATCTTCTTTGGTTCTTTCGGACCGAAACGTCGTGAGAATATTATTGTGTTATTTTATTTTATCAATTTATTATTTTATTCTCATTCTACGTGACATTACCGAAAGAACCAAAGAAAATATCTGCCCGTTGTTGGCTGGATGTTTTTTTTTCTCTCCTGATCCTCCGGTTTTACCTTCCACAGTTAAGATCGACGTGCATTTAGAGTAATCGGCTGCTACGCATTCCTATGCGATAAGCCGCTTTGTTGAGCTGTCATTTGTGATGGCCATTTCGCTTCTGAAAAAGAGTTATGAAGCTCAGTGGGCCTTACCTGGTAAAATAAAAGTTTCATGGCAATGCCCACGATCTGAGATCTCGATTTCCAATCCGGCGATTGACTCCTCATGGAGACCACGCCAATGGATGTCTCATTAATTGGCCTTCCCCCATGCTGCACACACGTGAACCACCCAGTGCAACCGTTTATGCACCTCCGATCATCACGATTGGCTATGTACGGTGCGCGAGAAGTTCAACATAGAGGGACGCCTCTACTTACAAACATTCGATTCATGAACTTTCAGAGATACGAACAAACCTGTCCGTATGTCCAGTTGCCTGTTCAGACCGAGAGTCGTAAGTTCAACAGCCGTGCAATAGATGGCAATGGGGACATCTACATCTGGAGAACGTGAAGAACCAGTGGCATCTACATCTACAGGAGATTATACAACTTTTAAAGCCATTCCCCGTGTTTAGTGTATACACCGTGCAGCATTTTTGGAATCGACATGAGTAAAGTTGGACTTATGAACAAATCGACTAACGAACAGACCTTCGGAACCAAACTCGTTCGTAAGTAGAAGGAGTCCCTGTACATGTGTAGGGACAGTGCGGAAAGAGAGAGCGAGACGGTGCGTGGGTAGAGACAATGAGGGGATAGGGGCAGTGCGTGGCCAGGTGGTCACGAGGGCTAATTGCAGGAGGGAAACATTCGAGTTGGGCTGAGCCAGTTTGAGAAAGAGGGCGTGGCCGGGAGCGGGGCGTGTCCGGGGGCGGGGCGAGGCGAGGCAGAAGGCGGAGACTGAGAGAGCTCGGGGCTGCCCTGGGGTCGGAATGGACTGGTTCCACGCCGCCGTCGACTTCGGGCCCTCGCTGTCTTTGTGTCGTCACTGTCCCCATGCGGTCGTT
Organism: Petromyzon marinus; assembly: GCF_048934315.1. NCBI lineage: Eukaryota > Metazoa > Chordata > Hyperoartia > Petromyzontiformes > Petromyzontidae > Petromyzon > Petromyzon marinus. Next base: position 7,833,463 of record NC_133710.1, on the reverse strand, counting down.
GCTTGATGTGCCGTCCTAGCCCAAGTATCTGTCGTTATCGTAGCCCAAGAATCTGTTGTTATTCTCGCCCAGTGCTGTATGCTAGTCATAGCTCTAAGTACTGTAGGATATGAGAGGACGTTATCTGCGCCCTAATAAATAAAGAATAAAGACAAGTGTTATTGGTTCTTTCGGTAAAGTCACGTAGAAGGGAAACAATAAAATAATAAAAATATAAAACAATATTATTTTATTGTTTCCCTTCTACGTGACTTTACCGAAAGAACCAAGAATATGAGTCATTAAACATGCATACGCCTAAATCATATTCCAGAGCACTGCCCTGCCATGTCCTCTTCCGAACTTCCACATTGTCTTAATCCTTTCTCGCCACGAAATTCCTCGTTATAAACGGCCTCAAATAGATTTTAAAAAATCAATCCAGCCATCAAGGATAATGTTATTCTCAATTGGCTAAATTGACAATCATAAAATCAATTTTAGATGTATAAAGAAATATATATTTTTACTTATTAAAAAAATCCCATGATTATTTCCGTTTTATTAAGTTACCGACACCGCATTTACGCACGGGGTCAAAATACCTTTAGATTTTTCCGATTGCTCGTAAATGTATATACGCTCTAGGCCACCTTGTCCATGGCTCTGCGTTTAGCCTGAACGACGAGCAACTGAAGAGCAAAGCAATTAATCCGGACTCTGCAGCGTGTGTAACGAGCACCGCGCGCACGAATGTAAACAGCTCAGAGCCATGGCCATGATAGGCTCCCGTCCTGCGTCGGTATTTGCGCTTCGGGGATTAAAGAGGTGGATGCGGCGTCCTTGCTGGCATTTCGAAATCAAAATTCCCCCGAGTTCCCCTCTGCGTCCTACAGCAGATCTAACGTGTGAACAATTGGGCGTCCAGAATTCCCACCGGAATCTTCCGATGTAAATGCCACACACAAAACAACAACAACAACAACAACAAGTCCACCGAGGCACTTGGTGCCGCACGACTCTCTTTGTCGCGAGAAACGTAGAGGTAAAGGCACAGCCCTGCAATGGCTTGCTCACGTCGCTGCTGGTGGAGGATGCTCGACTCGAGGGGGCTTTAATGTGCTCCTCTATAGCAGCGATTGTTGGCCTACTCTTCCGCGCTCCCCAGAAATCTCGGGAATTCTGGGAATACCCACACTTTACCCCACCCACACAGCTAAATGCTGTGTGCCCAGTTACACTGGACATCCGTGAAAAGGGGCTTTATAGCTCGGTGGAACAGAGGTGAGGGGAGATTTAAAACACGTGCCATGTGACCTAACTCTCGTGCCAGGAGATTGCATCGAACCTGCGACCTCTGGATTGCAGGTTTATTTGTGCTAACCGTTACACGTAAAATACATTAAAGCACAATTTGTTTTAACTGGAGTTTTTAACGTCAATGCTAAAATACAAGTTTTTCATCATGAGCAAAGCATGCGAAAAAAATATATTAAATTCTGGGTCGGCGTTGCATAGGGCCTGCCAATTTATTTTGTGTGTGTGTCGGATGTAATTTTCTTATAAGCTTCATGAATTGTTTTAAGATGCACAACCGTTTTAATTAGTTTTATTTAATGCAATTCGATATGATTTATAAATATCAACTTACCATAGAGTCTCAGCTGTAATGAGATTTAAATTGGTACAAAATACGTTTTCGCACCAATGAAAATCAACACCAGCTAATTATAATCCACAGTTCATTAGGAGACAATATCTGCCCTTAATTACCTTACACACGTTCCTCTTATTGATGGAGCCTCTCTCAAGGTCATAATGAGACAAATGTGGTTTTCTCAAATCCATCTCAAAGATTTACTCTCACCAAATTTGTTCGAATTAATCGACGTTCCTGAAAACATGTTTGGAAAATGTTTTTACACGCGTGTTTGTTTATTGTACGTTGAGTTTTGTTCGTCAAAATAACAGCAGTTAAGACGCTAAGATAAAGATCCCCCAGGATAGCCTTAACAGACTGTTGGGGCAAGTGCTGTGCGTGAGCACCTATGAAGGCCGAAACGGCACACAATGGCGTGGTTGACCAGCATCATGCCCGATCGCCTTTGTCTCCATAGTGGCAATGGTTTTTACACATCCCACTAGGTACTCAATTGAGGCTGAGTCGACCTAGGGGGTACCCAGGACCGGTTCCGATAAAATTGACTGGTGTTGGCTGTGAGCTGGAATCGAACTCGAGTCACCGAGTTCGTAGCACAGCACGCTAACCGCTGCACTACCGCTCCCTACACTACCGCTACACTAAAACACACACTCACACAAACACCTGAGAAACAAAGCAGAGCATAAACACCTTGGGCAATTATTGACGATGGAACATCGTAGAAATTATTAAATTAAGAGGGACACACGTGGCAGTTTGGAGTGCTTTTGGAAGACTGAACGCGCTAAAGATCCATTTGAATTGTCGTGTATTACTCACTTTGGTGTATGAATCCAAAAATAAGGCCATTAACAAAAGAAAAATGCGACTGAAATTGTAAGGTCATGAATTACATCGAGAGGTAGTAACAAATAATGCATAGAACAGGGGGAAAAATATGAAAAGCAATGATACCGCCTTGACTTGAGAAAAGCGAGTGGGCATTGACAGGACGAGCACGCAGAATGAGATGGTGGACAATGATCAAGGATAATAACCACGCGACAGAGAGCACGTCAGCCAACTGAGACGGAGCGATGAAATCAGCTCTTGCATAGGCGCTACCGCGGATCATTTGCATCGCAGGATCGTGAAGAGGCGGTGGCAACTTGGCAGGGGGTGGGGGGCAGGCCGTCATCCAGCAGCGGAACGATCATGGCTGATGACGATGGGTGGGATAATGTTTTTTATTTTTTTTAGCGTGGTGAGACCGCGGTGCTTGGCTTCGACGAGACGTTGCCAAGATAGCGCGCACTTTCTGCAGATAGAGGCAAAGCTTACCAGACAATGGCACGTGGGGACGGCCCGCTGTGAGTAAAGATCAGGGGAGGGACAATCTTCTCCAATTCCGTCCGGACGATTGTCATTTAAAAGAAGAGGAAGAGAAACGGGGGGGTCAGTTGCGCCATTGCAGATAACAGCCTCGCTCGGTTGTTTTGTTGTTGCAGTAGATAGACCACGAGGCAAGCTGAAAATGCCTCCCCCCCCCCACACTCACACGAGCGTCAGCCCACGGTTGCCTCCGTCATTGGCTGCCTCGAGGCCAGAAGCCGAAATTCCACATTACTATGGAGGGAAATTACTATTCTCAGTAGAAGGTTTGCCTTTCCTGTTGTGTGTGTTTAAGGAAAGTAATAATAATATAATAATAAAAACACATTGCTTTAAAATCCTTTAGTTTTGTTACGCAAATACAATATGAATTTAGATAGCGTCTGAATGCAACCTCATCTCAAAATGCTTCACGGATTGGGAGAGAACATAAGTTTTGCTCGTAGTATAAACCATAATATTGGGATCATTGGATATCCACCTTCACAAAATATACAGGGTGGTTTATTTAGAGATACCACTGTTTGATAACAACTCTCTAAGTTTCTTCTCGACAGCTGATTGAACGTTTGCGAAAACGATGGCTCTGTATGTGGATAGATCATGGCTTATGATGATCGTGAGTGCACAACATTGAATGATTTAACACTCCACGTGGTATTTACGAGCCTCTATACAGGGGGCACTTCAAACAGAACCGTTTGCAGACGGAGATATGCTGCTGGTGCTGTTGTTCGTGTCAGCTAGTGATTTCCCACTGTTGGACAAATGCCATTTTCTCTCATTCCATTCCACCAACTACTCCCGTCTCGTCCTGACCTTCGAACTCTGTAGTTCCGTCTCACTGCCGTTAACTTTTCCGCTGTCTTCCTCTGCGCTCTGTTCCCCTTCTCTCTGTCGCCACACTCGACAGTTGAGTGAGAGAGAGAGAGCGGCGAGGTAAATTCTCATTACAAGAGCTTAACAACGCGTTAAAATAGGAAAATGCATGGAAAAAAAAGGGATTTTTTTTTATTCGGTAATGTTATTGCACCCATTATATATTGATGGCTTTTGGTAGTAAGGGATAAATGCGTGCCATGCATTGTGAATGGTTGTAATTATGCATCAGTAGTGGTAACATTGGCAAATTATTCCGTTTGTGTTGCCTTGTTTTACGTAAGTTGTTAAAAGACAACAGCCATATCCGGCCAACAAAAGTGCTCAATTTTGACAGGTAATTTCCTGTCGTAGTTTGTGTGTGTGGCATTTTCATAAAACTATGCAGTATGACAGAGCTCTTGGTATCATTGCTAATTCCTTTGTCAAGGCACCTTGTTTCCTCGCACACAGCTTAAAGGTCGCGGTCTGAGCGTGGCTGTGTTCCACTCCAGCGCTGTCCTCGAGACAGCCTGGTCCCTTCACCTGATGAAGGCCAATTGTGTTGTGGCCGAAACGTCGTGATTTTTGTCGTTTTATGTTTTACCTACGTGACTTTACCGAATAGAACCAAAGAGTATGGATCCTTGCAGTCACGAAAGCTTTAAATCTAGAAAGGCCAAAAGAGTTCACTGCCTGACAATATGTTGTTAATTTATTTCCGCAACAATCTTGCCGCAAAATAAAATCCCGGGAAACGTTAAGTTAAAACCCCGTTAATTTCAAGTATTGTCAAATTGGGTGGCAGTGGACTGCTTTGCTAGATTTATTTTTTTGTATCACAGTCTTCTCTCGTTGTTCGCGAACTTACGATCCGCGATTTGTACCAAAAATGTAATAATAAGTCAACAGTAATTTGCTAGAAAATCTTAGAAAATCCAGGGAAATCTGGAGTACAAACCCACGCTCAATTGAGCTGTCTCCCGGTGTCGTTCGTGCGTTGTACGTGCGAAAGAATCATTATCACCGGGGAAAGTAATTTTTCTAGCGATTGAATTTTGATCCCACGGCCGGTGAGACTCACCGGTGAGATTAAGCGGTCGTGAAATTTGGCCAAGGTCTCTGATGATTTCATCAAGGCGTACTGGCTTCTTTTACTTTCAATCGGTAAAAAGGTGTCAGCTATACGGGCACACGTGGGTCTCGTGACACATTTAACCTCGTTTAATTCCCGTGGTAAGTTTACGTTCGCACAATTTACACTGCATGCCAGCATTGTATGAAGAATGGAGAAACAATCTGCGTGGGGTTTCATCATCACCAACTGTCTATCCACTGCTGGAAGAAAGTCTCCTGAAGGCCATCACCAATTCTTACGGTTATGCCATTTGGATGATCCATGTAGCTCCTGCCCACAGGTTGATCTCGTGACGAAGATTTCCTCAGTGGTGTTCTCAGTAAGATATGTTCCATCTATTGGCTGCCACTCCGTCATTAGTCTCTAACACTAACTATGCACCCTAACCCTAGCGATGTGTCCCTGCCCGAGCCCACTTGCGTTTCTTAAAAGTGAACACTCCATTGAGCAGCAAATAATTTAAACTTTATGTAAATACGACGGTAATTAATAACTTACATTCCTCTGATTTAAAGCTTTCGTGACTGCAGGGATTCATATTCTTGGTTCTTTCGGTAAAGTCACGTAGAAGGGAAACAATCAAATAATAAAACTATTTTTCGATTTAAAGCTTTCGTGACTGCAATGATTCATCTTCTTTGGTTCTTTCGGTAAAGTCACGTAGAATGAGAATAAAATAATAAATTGATTAAAATAAAATAACACAATAATATTCTCACGACGTTTCGGCCACAACACAAGTGGCCTTCATCAGGTGAAGGGACGAGACTGTCTGGTAGGACAGCGCTGGAGTGAAAGAGCCACGTTGCTGAACGTTGCTGAACGTGGCTCTTTCACTCCAGCGCTGTCCTACCAGACAGTCTCGTCCCTTCACCTGATGAAGGCCGCTTGTGTTGTGGCCGAAACGTCGTGAGAATATTATTGTGTTATTTTATTTTATCAATTTATTATTTTATTCTCATTCTACGTGACTTTACCGAAAGAACCAAAGAAAATAAAAATATTGTTTTATATATTTATTATTTTACTGTTTCCCTTTTATGTGACTTTACCGAAAAAAACAAGAATATTACATTCCTCTGTCAATGTACTACTAGATGAAAAGCTACCCCCATGCCCCGTCGGTCATAGGGGTTGTCTGACCATACTTCACTACGCCGGTCAGCTCGGTGTGGTGAAGGGGCCAAATCCAAGGCCCGTTTCAATATCACTTAGCCGTAGGCCGGGAGTCGATCTCGGGCCGGCAAGTTCATAGTGCAGTGCGGCAACCGCCGCTAAACTTCAAGCACCCCAACGCATTTATTCGCTTTGTTAACGAATAACCCCGTGACCTAGGCTTGCCTTCGATGACGCCCGCGCTGGAAGTGCGGGGGAGGGGGGGGTTCGTCCCGCTCGTTAGCTTGTTGGTGGTTGCCTCCGCTCGGAGTGCTTCGTACGCAGAGAGAGAGGGGCAGAGAGGCTCGTGGGAACGATCCCCGCTCATGCACCGAGAAGCGAGCACGGTGGGGTTGGGTGTGGGGGGAAGGATTGAGGGCACGAACCGTCGTGCGCACAGCTCGGCCTTAGCCATCACAAACAACTTGTCTTTTGGCATCGGCCACTCCGTACTCCCCGCGACCCTCCGCTTGCACGGACAGCGCCCGCTGTTGACCCTGAGTGCCTGTCACTTCCCCTTTCGAGCGGCCGCCTTCTGCAGGATTTACAGCCTCGAAGGGACGTGCCGAGGGGCTCTGCTTGCCCCACGTTATTTTCCGTTACATTTCAGGCGGTAAAGCTCTTGTGGGAGGCAAACCAGAGGCAATGGTCCACCCGTGCAGCCTTGGGCAGGCTGATGGGGCAAGCGACTGTTCGCGAGCAGCCTGCTTGGGGTCGGTGTGTCGCACAAGGGGGTGGGCGGTCAGCACCACTCCCGGCCGCCTTTGTTTCCCCAGTGCCAATGTTTTTACACCATATCCGCATTATTCATGTAAGGCCGAGTCGACGTAGGGTGGGCCCAGATCCGGTTCAGATGTACGTAACCGAAATTGGCCGAAAGCGGGTATCGTAGAGCATCGTCCCAACCGCTGCGCCACCGCTCAACGAAATTGCGCGTGCTCGTACCAAGCCATGTAATTTTGATGTCCACATTGAAAGGAGGGTCTCTTGGAACATTTTAATTCAAACCTTCGCATCGCTGTGCTGTCATGCCACCAGGAGTGGTCTGCTGGACGCCTTTATAATGGACAAAGCGCTGCTGGATTACGAGGTCTCGGTTGATCCCGACTGCCAGCTGCTGCAGGTGGGCAAGCCCTTCGCCATGGAAGGTGAGGACGCCTCTCGACGCCGTTGTACTCAACACAAAATTATGATCGGCGTCGTAGGGAAGATCATGAGTAACACAAGCATTTAGATTGTTGTGATTTTGTTTTCCTTTTTTTTACACAAGCTATCGGCCGCGTGGCCTTCGGGGAGTGCATACTTTCAGCAAAGTTGATTCAGTACAAGGAAGACCTCTGGACTCGTTTCGAGAAACAGTGTCTCATCAGCAGTTAGGTTTACCTGAATCAATGCTCGCGAACGTCTATGAGTCAAGGGCCCTCTCTTTAAAATACTGGGTCCTGGTGTGATGCTATATTATTTAACAGTTCCCCAGAGTTGCATTTAGCAGGACTTACTCTGCCGATGAGATGGTAAATGTCAACGCCAATCGACAGTTTGCTTATATTGAACAAGTGCTGCTGAAAATAATGACTCCCAGAAGGCCACGTGGCTGATGGCGTTGTAAAGAAAGATGTACTTTTGTATTTTACGGGAAGGCTTTGGCAAGGAGGGACATCGTCTGCGTGATTCTTTTTTTTACTTATATTCTCCATGACGACGCGAATGGATATTTTGTGTTATCTTTTATTTAACAGGCCAGGCAATTCTTCAGCTTGACCCTGTTTAAAATATTTTTTAAAACTCGAGGTGGGGTAGGGATGACAGAGTGAACGTTGTACACGGTTTTACCGAATGTTCAACGCTCAACAGGATGAGTAACAGTTCAACACGTAGGAGGCGTTCACGACAATATCATCCATAATAGAGTTTTTTTTTTGGGTTAGATCGCATAAATATATAAATGTGACCAGGTTAAACCCGCCACCTCCCTACACAGACAACTAGTAAGGGTTGTCACGTAAACAGAACGTGGCCAATTCGTCACTAGTACAGCACTAACCGCTGTGTTGGAGAGCCAAGGCACAACATTTACAATCTGAGTACGACGTTTCGCCAGTAATTACAACTAGCTTCATCAGGCGACGCTATATATTTACGCGATCTAACCCAAAAACGCCTCTATTATAGAGGATGAGTAACGTTACCTTCTGCTTTTATCTATCGTACATTCTGCTCTGGCTCTCACCCCCTGTGTGTATATTTCCTCCTGGGCATCTGTGAAAAAGAGCTTCATAGCTTATCGGATTCCTTCTGTATAGATATTCTGATTCTGATATGTATGCATCCATGTTGAACTTCTTTCGCACCATGCATCTTTCGTACCGTACATCGCCAACCGTGCTAATTTGAGGTTGCTTGAGGAAGGAAACCAATCTGAACACAAAAATCAGTTGTAAAGAAATGAATTTACAACCTCGATGACTTAAAAGCCAATAGCTCGTGTGGCTTCCTAATATCGGAAGGAAGAGCATTCAAGGCGGCCGCCAAAATCGCATCCGAAAGTGTGCGACGCCGTGACCGCCTTTGTTCGATGGTGAGTCAAAAGCCGCTGCTGCTGCTGCTGCGGCTGATGCGGCTGCTGCTGCTGCTGCTGCGAGGATGAAGGATGTGAGGAAAGATTTATTAAAACCGCCGGGGTACCACGGGGCCGGAACAAATGGCCCCAAAAAAATGAGTTGCTGCATTAATTTGCGAGTATTCAAAACAAGTTCGGAGGAAGGATGCATTACTGATGGTGATGATAATAATATATATAACAAGGCCGATTGTTTAATTACCAACAGATAATATATTGACTTGTGCAATCTTTGAGATCAGTGTTTGGCGGTAGCATTCAGCTGTTTCGTTTGAACAAATAAGAACAAATGTCTTGACTACGTAATATTCCACAGCCATGTTTATTTATTTAGTAATGTTTGCCCTCCGGCACCTTGTAGATTAGACGCTACTTATCAACCTCCTGAGTGGCCCAATCTCAAAAGTTTGTTGGGTGATTTGTGCTCTAAAAATGTCAAATTTTGCATAAATTACGCAGCGGAAAAGCTTGTCCTGTGCTGTCTTCAGCCGTCCTTGATCCGAGGATTGGTCGCAACACGGGCCACTGACTTCTGTTTTCTGCTAACCTCATCGTCTGTTCCAGCGTGAGCCTCGTCCATGCTTTGATGTTATCCATCCATTGTCATCCTCGGCTTTCCTCGCGCACGTGAACCGGGTATTGTGCCTTGGGAGCGTGATAATATGACTTGCACTTTCTTCGCACCCGTAATAAGTACCCCAATAACTCGCTCACTCACCAAATCGCACACCCTACCATTTAAGGCCCCAAGACTGGACGAGATTTTCATAATTTTCAGCAAACTGATTGATGATGCTGATTGCAACTACCAGCAAAACAAACGCGAACACATTTTATATGTTGGGCCCCGCAAATTTGGGGGCGGAGGGGGTGTAATAAATAAATGATAGTTGAAATAATTGAAATTTGTTTCTGGGGACTTTTTCAAAGGTTTTCAACATCATTTAAAAAAAAACAAGCATTGTTCATTGCCGGCCTCCAAAATATGTTAGGGCCAAAATTGTGAGCTTTAAAAAAAAACTTTAAAAAAATCTTGGCCTTTGCTTGTTATGCTCTTGTTATTTTGGCGAGACTCACCCTGGTTTCTTGAGTTCTCGCCTAGTTAAACAAAATAAAAGTGTGGCTTGAGGGGAGATATATCAAGGGGGGGGGGGGAGGACAGTCAGTGTTACAGAAAAGATTGGGCTAAGAGGAGGAGGTTTTGGGGACACCTTTGAGCTTCGTAGCTCATTGGATTCCTCCAGCATAAATAAATATTCCGATTCTGATTCTGACGTGAGAATTGCAACCTGAGCAAAGCCATGCTCTGCCCCCTCTTAAAGATAAAGCAACATATCTAAAATACTCAACACATCCGTCAATAACACTGTGGCCTTAAAATGTTACGTTTATATTCGACGACGTTTTGGGTAATGGTCCTTTTTCTTAGCACACAAATAGAGGCTAGAGAGAGAGAGAGAGTGGATGGAAAGAGTTGGAGACTTGCTTACAGCAGCGGGCCTGATGAGAATTAAAACATTAATGTGTTCTGATGACCATTTTTCTTTTTCTGCAGCTAACAGTAATTTTTGCAATAATTTATGTAAAAATTTCCTCTTAGCTCGTTCCATTTCATAATAAAATTACTTCTCGGCCCAGCAATCTGCGTGTTCCCATGTTCGTAACGCAAGATAATTACGTGGCGCGTAAACATTTACTGCATACACGTGACTCGTGATGAAGATGATGATGATGGTGATGACGGTGGTGGCGGTGACAACGCCATCCGCGGGTGTCACATTTCACACCTTACGTGCGTACGCACAAGCAACAGGCGTACGGTGGGTGGACGCGCGTGAACTCTGTTCGCTCGCTGCGAGTTGTTAATTGTTGAGCTCCGCAGATTCGGGCATCAATTACAACGCCCACTCACGGTAAACTCTCGATGTGGTTTTATTTTATTTGACTATTTCATTTTTATGTACATTGCGCCCTTGCCCTCCCGAGCGCGTAGCGCATTCTATCCTTGAAGTTGTCATTGCACTCAACGGATATTCTCACGACGCTCTGTTAAATCCTGTTTGCTTGCATTATTATATTGTTGTGATTGTATTTTCGTATTTCATTCAGAGGACTCCCCCCCCCACCCAATCTCTCCCCCCTCCCCCACACCCGTTTATGTTTAGCGCCAATATTTTTTTGTGCATTTCAAAGTAGATATTGTATCGCGCTAAGCTCTTATCTTTCTCCATGAAGAAAGAAATTCATTTGTGACTCATATTGACATTGCGGGTGCTTTCTCTATAATTGAGATGTATCGTTTGAGCATGGGAGCAGGCGAGATTGTCATGCTACACGAGAGTGCTATATTTTTACTTTAAAAATAATAATGTAGAATGATTAGGCACATTTGCCAATTGATTATTTTGCCGTTTGAAAACCTGTCTTTTATTTTTTTTTTACCACGGAATAGCCGTCAAACGATGCACTGTATGATGATTTCACAGAGGCCCGAACATCTGACGCGATTTGGTGTAGGAACGCAATCGGAGATCAAGTGTGAACAAGTAACGGCGTGCATCCATTTCGTCCAACCACTGCTAGATGGAGGCCTCGCCACGCTGTGATGGTTAAGGAGGTTTTTTTGACCGTACTTCACCAACACTGGCGAGTGAAGATCGGTGAAGGTAGCGGTGGGGCTTGGACTGGTTCCCGGTTCAGCCGCCACTCGCCAACAATGTTAGCCATGACCAGGACTCAAACTCACGTGACCAGACTCGGGAGGTCAGCTTGCTAACCACTGCTCCACCGTTCGACCGTCCATTAATCCGTATAGGTATGCATCGAATAATGATGTTAAATACATTCTTATGCTCATTAAGAATTCTTCCAATACCATGCATGGGGGCAGATGATGTCTTAGTTGTGCATTTTGCATGCTCATGTTACACTCTTCAAACACGTAAAACGGACAGAGTGAATATAACCGTATAAACGATGGAACGAATTACAAACAATACGAATGAGATGACATCCTCCATCACGCAGGTGTACATGCGAATGACTTCATCCAGCAGTGGATTGAAAAATGGCTGTACATAACAAGTGTTATTTAGACAAGTTTATATATTCGCTTGATTTGCCTGAGCATGTTTTAAAAACATCTGTTTATGGAAAAAAAATCTGTCCATACTTCGCAATAATACTCACTCATTTGTCACCTTAAAGGATTCCAAGGGTCAACGCCAGTGCAAAGTTATGATCTCACATTAATAATTCAGTCAATCCGCATGCCCTCTCTGCTACTCCCTTGTCATCTGTTGTTGCAAATCAATGGTCTTAGTTCAATCACCAATCACCGGAACAACTGCAAAAAATAATCACTCAAAATACTGTATATATTTTTTGTTGGGGAGTTCTTAATCCTATCACGCATGAATAATTAAAAGCAAAAACAAAATTATCAATAAAATATTGGATTAATTTAGATTTCACGAGTGACGTGAAAATGATCCAAACGTGTAAAAAAATCATACTATTTCATCGCAGCGGTATAAATCATTGCGGTCCACCACAGTTTAGTCGTGAGGTACGATGAGAGGGTTAATTCAAAACCCAGCTGAAGCCGAGCATTTATTAACGTGGTCCATCACCTTCTAAGCATTAGATAAGACAACCGTGCCGAAGTTGCCCGTGTGGGATCTTCACCTTGCGGGGAGGGGGGGGGGTCTTCGTCCGTTCACGTGAATCGACGCTCGGCTGGATGAAGACCTCGCCAGCAGACATCGTGTCGGTGGTGGTGGAAATTCCACATTCCCTGTGGCAGCGGATTGGAGTCTTCTTTTTCCTTTTGTATCACGAGGCAGCCAACTCTTGAATTCCCACGAGTTGGGCACGTGCTCTCGTTGGTGTCTGCCCTACGGAAAAAAAATGAATTGACCCCTGGCCGGGATTTGAACTCCCATCGTGGAAGTAATCGGGTTTTGTTAAGGAAACTGATATGCCGATAGCCACTGCCCTGTACATCACTTTGCACTCTCTGCTAGGCACAATGGGTGATCATGCCATCTGAATTCCCTGCCCCAGTGTTGTGCTGCTCCCTGGCTGTGGTTTAAACCTCACCTGAAGATCCAGTTATTTCTTTATTGCTTTCGGTTCTCTCAATTATATTCTATACTTCTTAGTATTTCCTCCCCTTGGCTAATACTCCATTTATTTATGTCTTGGCATTTACAGCACCTTGAGTGCCTTGCATAGAGGTGCTTTGTGAATGCAATTTATTGTTATCAATAGCGCTCTGGTTACTTGCAAGATAGCTGCCGCAGAATTATAACTTACATTTTTCTAGGTTTACATCGAAATTCACGCCGGAAACCTGAAAATTAAGGAACCGTTTATTTTCACGGACGTCAAAAAGCTCTTTTGGAAATCAACAAAAGTTGTATCCATGAGTGACCTGACGAGGATTTGTTTTTCTATCGCGGGCCGCGAATCAATCGCGAATCTCTTCAAGTGGAGAATGCCCACGGCGCGCACACAATGGATGATCTTGACCCAAAATGCGCCTCCGTCCGCACTGTGTCATTTATCCTAATTCTCTGTTTTATATACGTTGCGTCAGCCTCGCGCGTAATGGATTTTGAATGTGCGACGCTCCCAGCACCCCCCCCCCCCCCCGACGGCTTCTCTCTCTCTCTCCGGAAGGGGGAGAGTTACGCCACGGGCCGATCGTCCGACACGACGGGCGGGCGGGCAGACGGGCCGCGATGTTGGAGGGACGGAGAGACGCCATAGACAGAGAAATGGAGAGAGAACCACGGGCAGACAGAGACACGTGTCCGGCTGGACGTCTGTAAAAAAGGAGCTTCATGGCCCATTGGATTCCTCCGTTATAAATAAATATTCCTATACCCATGTGTAGAGAGACGGATGGACAAATGTGCAGAAATGCGGAGAGATAGACTGAAGTGTGATGAGAGCGATATACAGGTACACACGTATTTACACTGACACGGAGACAGACGTTTAGAGGCATATATACAGACATATGACAAGATACACAGACATATAGACAGAAGTGTGAAGAGATAGAAAGGCAGAGGCATAGACATGAATGTGAATTTATACACTAATATGTGAACTTCCAGACATGCGAGACAAGATTCTTGCGAGATAGGTAACAGCAATTTACAAGTGTAGGATTTGACTCATCTCCCATATGAGAGGTCATAAAAAATCAAATGAATCAGAATTCAAGCCAACAATAGCTGAACACTCATCCGTTGAAGCGACGGCAGATTTAGCCTCCGCAGTCTCATCGTTGGTTCCACCTCGCAGCTTCCGGTCGGCCGTAAGTCAGAATCGGATTTTTTTTTTTTAACCGGAGGACGAATCCGATGAGCTGAGAAGCTCTTTTTCACAGGCGTCCAGTCGGAGCAGGTCCAGAACGTTCTCCCACGCCTCGGGATGTCCTTTTGACGTTCAATGTGTGCGCGCCACGAGGTTTGTTTTTTTGTTACTCACGGAGGAATGCGAGGGAGGAATCCAGAGGCAGGGGTTTGGGGAGATCTCAAAACGCTAAACTTGGCCACGAGGATCGCTTCGTTCAATTTTTCCACTGGCCGGCGAGCTGAAACCAACGATAACAATTGGCGCCCGCGTGGAAACGTAATCCTGTTTTGGGTTCGGCGGAGGGTTCGTAACGTCTCGGAATTGAGGTGACGTCATTCGTGCGTCCAAACCGAAATTTTCCGTAAAGAATAAAATGTTTACGATATACAGGGTGCTTCAAAACAATGTTAACACTTCCGAGAATTTGCAACAATACCACAGGAACTATGCTGCTGCCTCCGGGCTCTGGAGACCACCTGGAGAAGATTCCAGGCCACGTGTTCACAATGATGGCGAACGAGTGGAGACTTGACTTTTTTAGGCTATTAACATACATCACGTTACAGTGTAATTATCCGTTTCTTTTTCCATTAAAAATGGAGAGTCCCATGTGAATGTTAACATTTTTTTAATCATTCTTTGTATTAATCTTGATTTTGTGTATATTTAAAATACAAATCGCATCATGTCAATTTGGGATACGCGCGACTTCACCAGAATCTCCGCACTCACCTTGGTGTGCCGCCTCCGACAATGTCCTGGAGCCATGCGTTACTGTCGCGCAAAGCAAAATTGGGGCGACACTCATTTCGTTTGAATCTTCATATTTTTATTGTTTAACTTTTTTTTCTCGGGCGATGCCGCCACGGTACGATGGTTAGATAGCACACCGCTCGCTGTGTCTTCGGTTCCATCTCAGGGCGAGGCAATTGCAACAACGATGCAAGGTTCTTAAATCTCTCCGCTACTGCAGTGATCCCAAATGGCCTCGATGGGTCCGTGAATTTAAGGGCGTATCGCTGTTACACGCTGTGCGATCTGTTGTTTCCCTCCTTCTCAAAGTTTCGCTTGTATTCTGGGTCCTTGAGACACAATTAAAAATAAAAATGAAAATCAAATCTTCCCGGCTCTGTCCGCCGAGCGGTATTAATAGGGTGCACCACGACTTAGTCGATCGGCAGGTTTCCGTTTGGTGGGGTAGAGTGTGGGTACTGCAAACCAGTTCCAGGAGGTGAGGTCAACGTAGAAGCGTAGGGAACTCAAGGCCCTTCTGCCCAGCTGAGACGTGATTCAGGCGATTGCAGGACCTGCGCCTTTACCTACCAATCGTCACGGAAAATCGCGTTAAATGTATATTGTGTGGCCAGCGTGGAAGAGTAGGCAAACTGCCCCTTCTAGTTGGGTTCTCTTGGAGTTCTCTTCAACC
The DNA here is from genome assembly GCF_048934315.1 of Petromyzon marinus. Classification (NCBI taxonomy): domain Eukaryota; kingdom Metazoa; phylum Chordata; class Hyperoartia; order Petromyzontiformes; family Petromyzontidae; genus Petromyzon; species Petromyzon marinus. Next base: position 7,817,883 of record NC_133710.1, on the reverse strand, counting down.
AGAAGTGGCAGGGCTGCACCTTTGCCGCTCACACTCGCGTCTATTTACAAACAATACCGGCACGCGTATCGGCGGAGAGCAATTGCGGGACCGCACCTTTACCCCCGCACCAGATTTTACGATGATTGTTGTTTTTCATTACCGCCTTCTTTCCCCTTTGCCGCTGCAGAATACGGGATCGGACTGAGAAAGGGATCTGGGCTGACGGCCAACATCTCGGACCTGATTCAAACGTACAGGCTCAACGGGGACCTGGGCGCCCTGCACGACAAGTGGTACAAGCCGGGTCCCTGTGGGCAACACGGACTCAAATCAAAGGACGTGAGTATTGGGGGGGGGGGAGCCCCCACCCCCCCTCCCCGGGTGGGAGCCTCCCCTCTTGCCCCCCACCCACCCAACACCCCAATACCTCCCCCCCTCCCACACCCTCACACAACACGGTGGTGTCCCGCGGCGCTGGTTATTATTATTATTTGTTGCAGCTGTGATTCCGCGAGACTTTAAATGTGATCACCGGGCCGGCGTGATTGGGTTCGCATTGTGGTTCCGTGCGAAATGGACTGGAGACTGAGAGAGCGTGAGCGAGGGTTTGTGTCTGTTGCGGCTATCGGATAGTTGTGATGCTTGCTGCTATTGCTGGTTTCAGTTTCATTTATTTCAGTTTCATTTATTAGGTATGACCCTGTGAGCCATGCGGCTCTTGACTCGCACGCAACCGCAACAAAACAAAAACACGAACAAAGAAACATCTTAAAGTGACTACACGCAACAGAAAAAAATCCTGGATTAAACAGCAAAAAGTCTTCCAGAAAAAACACCGCGTTTCAACGCTGTGTGCAAAAATCCCAGTGGGAATGCAAGCCAAACAATTACAACCATAGGACAATATAGATTCAAGTTAGCAGGCCAACTCTGTAATACAACAAACAAACAAGGCCAGACCAAACCGTCCTCAAAATCACCAAAATAAAGCCACAAAAACAATGTAACAGTGATCATAGGAACTGTGATTCAAATACAACAACGAACGATATACATAACATGTATTACCAAACCATAGCTGGCTGCATGAGTCACTCCATAACAGCAGGAGCATCAGTAGCAGAATAAAACATTCTCAATACACCTTTAAAGATCAGCACACCACAATCAAACCTCAAGATCATACTTTGCAGCAGTCATCCGGAATGATACATTTGATTTCAGGCCATTCTGAATAGCAGTGGCAGCTTGGTGTGTACAACTCCTCTAGACCAGTTTTGAGTGTAGATCTCACAGGTAGTGATCCCAGTTGCAGTTTATTGGCAGTAGCATTCCAGACCCTGGGGCCATCAATAGCAAAGGCCCTTCCTCCAGTATTTGTACGGCAATAAGGAATGTGAAGCTGGTAAATGAGCAAAGACCTGAGGTCACATTTGTTCTTCGAAACAGTGAGGAGATCCAGCAGGTAGTCTGCTGATTTTTTTGTAAGTACTTCGTGAATAAATATGATCTGATGCACAAGCCGTCGATCATCAAGAGAAGTTAAGTTTGACCCAATGTAGAGATCGCAGTAGTGAGTCCTATATGGGCAGTTCAATGCAAATCTTAAGGCCAAGTGATACATTGAGTCAAGCTTCTTCAGTAAAGTACTGGGGGATGATTTATATACGATGTCACAGTAATCAAGTAGAGGAAGTATGGTAGCTTTTATCAATTCCAAACGGAACATTGGGGGGAAGCATTGCTTGTGTCGATACAGAAAACCATTTTTTTTATTTTGTCTTTTAACCAATATAATCAATGTGATCTTGAAAACTCAGTTTTGAATCAAAGATGACCTCAATATACTTATAGATCTTGACTTGCTCTATTTCATGATTATTTAAGGAATATATTTGAGGAAAAACAACTTCCTGCTTTAGTCCTGGTGAGAAGCATACCACCGTGGTTTTGGAGGTATTCAGGACCAGTTTAAGAGCAACTAGCTGATGTTGTAGTTTGTTGAAATAACCCTGGAGCTTAGCAATCACGTCATCCGGAGAGTGGCCAGCAGTAATCAGTATCGTGTCATCTGCAAACAGATTTACCCTGGAATAATCCAGGTCAGTGCCCAAGTCATTGACATAAAGAGATAACAAGAGGGGGCCGAGGATGGAACCCTGTGGAACCCCTTTTGTTATATATTCTTGGTTCTTTCGGTAAAGTCACGTAGAAGGGAAACAATACAATATTTAAAATATAAAAAAATAAAATTCTCATGGCGTTTATCTTAACACTTTTCGACCTCCAACCATCTGTGAATATAGTTTGGGTACGATAAGAGAGGTACATTTTTAACCATTCTACTATGTGTTTGGAGAAACAGAGGGAACTTAGTTTACTAAGCAGGATGTTGTGGTCCACTGTAGCAAAGGCTTTGGACAAGTCAAGAAAAAGACTGGCGCAGTACTGCTTATTATCAAGGCTACTGTAAATGTTATTCAGAGAGTCTAATGCAGCAGGTGTGGTGCTGTATTTTTTTCGGAACCCAGATTGTTTTAGATGTAGTAGATTGTTGTCGGACAGGAAACTGCTAATTTTTTAGTTCAATAATTTTTCAAAAATTTTCATCAACGGGGACAAAATTGAGATAGGCCGGTAGTTATTTGGATCATCTTTAGGGCCCCCTTTGTGAAGTGGACAAACATAGGATTGTTTCCATTCTAGAGGTACTGATGCTTCTTTTATGGACAGGTTGAAAATATGGGCTATAGGTTTGTATATTAGGTGACCAACAGTTAGCAGAGCAAAGACGTGAATACGATCTGCTCCGCTAGAGGAGGACCCTTTGAGGTAGGACAGTTGTTTCAGAACATTACTTTCGTGGATAGGCTGGAAACTAAATTCGTTTAATGTTTGGACAAGGGTGACTCCCAATGCATTATCAAAAAGGTCTCCAGCTTCAGAAAAATTAAGGTTAAAATTGTCGACTATTTTTTGGGGCTCTGAAAAATAGTCCCCATTTCGGGTATGCGCAATGGGCAGATTATCTGTGTTGGATGCCTTTTCGATACATTTGATTGTTTTCCAGAAGATCCTGGCATTTCCATGTGATTCCAGGAGAGTGGAGTAAAAGTAAGCATTTGTTTGCATGCCGTACTTTTTTTGACTGGTGGTGGTGCTGTCGATTTGACGGCAACACCCCCAGCAGATTCGGAGGGTTCTGCCTGAAGAACTCTGCGCCTGACCGCTGAGAATCTGCCATTTAGAAATAAACTAAAAACCAATGCTTATTTTCTATCATATCTAGATTTGATCTAGATTTGAAGCTTTGCTGACTGCAGGAATCCATACTCTTTGTTTTTTTCGGTAAAGTCACGTAGGTCTAAAATAGAATAAATCACGACGTTTCGATTGCAACACAAGCAACCATCATCAGGTGGGAAAACCACAGCAATAATTTTTTTCTTCTATCACATGTTAGATGAACTGAATTATTTTTTTTATTTAAAGCTTTCGTGACTGCAGTAATTCATATTCTTAGCTCTTTCGGTAAAGTCACGTTGAAGGGAAACAATAAAATAATAAAAATATATATTATTAAAATAATAAAAATATATATTTTTTATTAAATAATTTTATTGTTTCCTTTCAACGTGACTTTACCGAAAGAGCTAAGAATATGAATTATTTTTCTAATACATTTGACTGTACGTTGCTCCAAGGCCTCTGTTGGGTCTGATGTGTCTTATTGAAAACGTAAATAAATTAAATAAATACTATTATTATTTAATGATGAAAAAATAAGGCAAAAATGGTGATGGTAGTCAGTGGTGGAAATGTCCGATTGATGATGATGATAATGATGATGATGCACCACGGAATGATGATGATGAAAATGATGATGAAAAATGTTGGTAGTGGTGATGGTGGTGGTTGACTGATGCTGAACTACAGAATGATGATGATGATGACGACGATGGTAGTATTGGTAATGGTGTCATTAATGGTGTTAGCGATGTTCGCGTCTATTAATCGGTAATAATTGTGGCGTGACACGACGTCACTACTATGTCGGGACTGTACGAGCGTAGGGACATATGACGTCACTACCGTGTCGGCTCGGTATGGGGGCTGTAGGCGGGTGTCACGGGGGTCGTGTCAGGCCGTGGCACTCCGCGTGATCCCAACAGGACACGTGGTTGGGGGCCCGGACCTTCGCGAAGGATCGAGAAGGGGGGGGCGTGGCCTGGGGCGGAGCCGGCCTCGCCGGAGTCGTTATAAGGGGGGTGTGAACGGGGAGCTGGGTTGTTCTACTCCGGGATGAAGACGCCATGCAAAGTCCTCAAGTCTCCGATCGTCGTTCGTGATCAGGCAGCCGTCACCTGCCTTGGTCACGCTGTGCAGTGTTCCCCGAGTGTTAGTGAGATTAGGAACGGTGGTCACCACCTTGTGCATAGTGTTCACGTTGGTGTAGTGCGTTAATAAATAGTGTTGCCTCCAAGTCTCGAGTGTGCACCTCGATCGAGCCCATTACATCTGTATACACCGGTCTTTTATCACCACAGCAACGTTTCACGATGAGTGCGGTGATCACGTCAATGGAACAAAAAAAACCGCGGTGACCGTTGATAAAACAACGAGACATGCATTTGACAAGAACGCGTTCCAGCGAAATAATTAACTTGGCCCCTCAACATTACATCGGCGTGCTGTTTGTCATAAAGCGCAAAGCAGGACGGACCGGCTTGTTGAATAAGCAATGACAACGTCGATAAAAGCACACGCAAAACAAAAACTGGCACAGAAAAAGACAAAGACCCCCCCCTCCACCCCTTGTAGCCTTAACAGACTGTTTGGGGCAAGTGCTGTTAGCGAGAAGCGCCTATGACGGCCGGCACGGCAAACGAGAGGGGGCAGGTGGGCAGCACCACGCCCGACCGCCTTTGTCTCCCCAGTGGTGATATTCACACACCGCACCAGGCACTCATTTGATGCTGAGTCGACCTAGGGGAATGCCCAGGACCGGTTCAGATAATCGTCACCGCTGTTGGCAGCGAGCGCAAATCGAACCCGGGTCGCCCCAGTTTCGTAGCGCTGCTACACTGCCGTTTCTCTTGCACACAGGAGCAGCCCCCCCTACCCCCCCCCCCCACCCCCGGTAAATCCGCGCGCTCTCTCCCTTTGCCGTTCAGAGCCAGCACATGGGACTGAAGCATTTGCTGGGACTCTTCATTTTCCTGTGCGTCGGGGCGGCCGCAGCCCTGCTAACAGCGGTCGTCGAGCAGCTGATGCATCGCTTCGGCCTCCAGAGGCAGAGGCGAGCATCTGGCAAGTCCATGTCGGGGCACTACACCAGCCAGGTAACCACTACGAATAATAATAATAATGCTAATCTATTATTGGTGTCAATTGAAGAGTGAGTATCTTTAGTTTTAAGTAACATGGGAAGGTTGTTGTTGTTGTTATGAAACTGCCGTTGGCTAAGGTGCCTGAGTGCAGATAAGAAAAGACTGGACAAGGTTTCTTCGAAAAAACACTGCCCTGGATGAAAAATTGATGAACGTGTTGATTTTTTGTTAAGGGACGCACGCATCGTTTACAGAATGAGTCGATGGTTACACACACACACATACACGAACACGCACGCACGCGTGCACACACGCACACACACGTACACACACGCACACACACACGCACACATACACATGCGCGCGCGCAAAAAAAACTGTAATGCAGCATCATCGTTGGTGCGTGGTATTTTATGGGCATTTCTGCCTTTTCGAGGAAGAGTGCAAAGTTGTTCTGCACTGAATCACGGTCCTAATTGGTTGACTTACTTTTAATTTTCTCCTGGAATTTTTCCAGCTCATGCGGGGATCTTGGCTGCCTTCCCGCCATCATCCTCGTAGCAGCGGCTTTTGGCTGGCCATCAAACAACGACGGTCACGGCATCGCGCGCTTTCAGATGCGCTTCTGTGGCCGTCTGGAATGCTCTTACCTCTGATATTGGGAAGCCACTGGAGCTATACAATCTTTTGTCCAGATTGAAAAGTATTTTTTTTAGAACTGCTTTTCGTGTTAAGTGTGTTGCCCTTCGCCCGCACATCTCATTAGCACGGTTAGCTACGTATGGTGCAAAATAAGTTCAACATACATATTTCACCACTCATTCCTGTCCCGGGCCATCATCTCAACGCCCACTCCACAGTCCTTCACATCCTGGTTGACCACTCTGAACCACCTCTATCTAGACCCTGCTTCTCGATCTCCGTCCTGATAACTCCATGTTCATCATCTGCCTTCTTCCAGTCTAGTTTTCCTCTTTCTGTCCTCTCGTTATGCCACATCCCAGTCATCCGAATCGATTTTATAATCGGTCGGCATAATATGCCCAAGTAAAAAGCCCCCCCCCCCCACCCCCCACCGCGATTATACGAAATATTTTACATGAGTTTGCATTGTGCAGACTTTATATCACAATCTGTGGTGGATCTCCCAATCTGCTGGGCTGGAGGGTCCTGCTAGGTTTATTCCCAATCTGCCAGGCAGTGTTGCCAAGTTTAATCCCAACTGAGTTATTTCCAGGTAACTTTTCAGCATTGGGATGTTTGGCCAAGACCAAGTTACCATTGCATGGTGCTCCTTTTATAGCTACAGGAGGGAACCGGAGAACCCGGAGGAAACACGTTAAGAAATAATAAGGGGGAGAGAACACACGACAAACTGCAACGCAGACCGACGCCCGGGTCGGGCATCGAACCCAGGTCGTTCTTGCTGCGAGGCGCACGTGTCATCACCGCGTCACGCTGGCGCTCACCTCTGTTAGCCTCCATGAGCCCCCTGTTTCTATGGCAGGGGACAAGTCCATCCATAAGATCACCGCAGGGAATGTCTCACCCTGGTCCTCGCGTACATTAAGTTGAAGTAAATTATATTCCATTTTAATATTGCGTTCATTCAGTGCAACAAACAAGGGGATTGATAACCTATTTGTATGGATTTTCGAGAATCCATTTGCGTGTGGGGGCTTTCTAAAGGTGCCTATGTATATTGTACCAGTTATGTTGGAATGATATTGCCTCTTGGATTCATTCTTCATCCGTGCCACCGCGATCATATTTCATTTCATTGATCGATTCTCTAATGGCCAGTCGTTACGACAATTGTTTTTTTAGAGACCATTAACGCAGACAGCTTATATAGCACATTACGCTAATTATATTTTAATTAACCTGGATTATTTCATTTTTAAACTGCCGCTTGGCTCAGTTAATAGATCACTAGTTTTTTTAACTTAATGCTCTTTGCTCTTTCTAAAACAATATCGCTCGGCGGTTCAGTATCTCTCTCATTTGATTTTTCATTCGAAGCGTTTTCTTTTTTTCGCGTGCCATTGTGCGTCTCGCATTTTATTTTCCGCGACCCATATTGCCGGAGAGCGGGGTCGCCGCAGTGCTTTTGGAGGAACTGAAACTTTGAGAATTCATTGCGCCCATAGAGAGGGGCAAACGTTCACGCTGAGCGCGCACGGCAGCACTGCTTGGATTTAAAATGGTTCTTCGACAGAAAACAAAAACTGAGGTCGTTCGTGAAATTTCCAACGGAACGAAATCTCGCAAAGTGCCCAAATAGGCTTGGAGAGGCACACGCTGTGAGGCGGACAAAGGAATTCACGGATCAGCAAACGTGCAGGAGTTCAGGGTCGTCGTTCATCCCAATTACGAAATAAATTTGGGCTTGGGCAGGATGCGCGTCACGGCACGAAGGGACGATGGCCGATGGTCGAGACTGATAGCGGAGCGGCGGCGGATGAATGGAACGCGCTGGAGGGGATCTCGAGCGAGGAGATGGAGCGATTAAATCAGCTCACGCCGCAGGCGCTGCGTGGCTTGTCAGATCGCAGAACAATGAGATTTGGCAACGGCGTGGGGAGACATTCATCTAGCAGTGGATTGATCGTGGCCGATGATGACGATGGTGACATTTTACGTGTTTTAAATCTCCCTTTGCAAAAGAAAACGTTTGCCTCAATGCCCTCTCACGTGGTTATACGTAAGGGGGACCTTGTCTAATTACTGATTCATGAGCGGTTATCAGGAAGAGTGGCCCGGAGTGATATTCTAAAGGGTGTGCGAAACACGCACAAGAGTGAGAGAAATAGAGAGAGAAATGGGCAGGCATCGCTCGCTCGCGCGAATCGTCCTAATCATGGGAACGCTGCCTGCTCCCGCTCTGTGACAGAGCTTCCACGTGACGCTCGACTCCCCCGAGGCCAAGACGCCACAGACCCAGCTGCATCACAACACCGAGATGAACAACAGCAGGTACCACGCACCCCCCCCCCCCCAGCCTCCCGGCCTCTTCCGTGGACGATCACAAGTCACACACACCCGCCGATTCTGTGCCCACGACTCTCAGAGCCATAGCGAGACTTTGGTTGGCACTCGGAGCAAGGTGCCATCCTTGCATCCCCCCCCACCCCTCCCCACCCCTCCCACCAACAATCGGGCTCCCCATTCAAGCGGTGCCCCCCTCCCCCCTCTCGGGAGGGATGCCTGCGGCAGTCCACCGGGCCCGCCCCATCCTTGCTAAGGCACTAATGACCTCACTTGACAACGTAGCTGATGCATATCCTGGCCTGTGTACCCAATAGTGTCGTGATCACCTTTATTGGGTATAGCATGTTGGCGCAATGGTAACACTTTGAAAACGCTTCCTCTTGGGTCACACTCGTATCTGCTTTTCATTGACGGGATTTGTTTGTCAATGAGCACTCCTTCCGGCCCTTGCTCACGTCTTCATTTCATGATTTCATCCCGATGCATTTTCACTCGTTGCCCTGGGTATAGACTGAATATGTATATTCTACTGCATTTTCCAATCTGTGTCCAACCGATTATTATTTCACGTGGTTTTAAAGTAGTTCACCTTCCGCATCATGAGTAGTCTGTGTTTTAGCCCACAGGCCCCATCATGTGTCACGCCGCTAACGTGATGCGAGGGCAGGGCAGTGCAGCGGTTTAACCCTGAAAGCCCGGCACATCTTGCGCTGAAAATACACATCCTGTTTGAGTGAGCAAGGTGCCTTATTTTCTAAAGAAAACAAAGCAAGCCGCGAATCACAGAGTAATTAGAGTCCTTGGCTGATGTAAATTCCCACATGATGATAAGCCACTTTGTTGAGCTATCATTTGTGGCCAGGTCGCTTTGAAAAATAGCTTTATATAGCTCAGTGGGCCTTACCTGGTAAAATATTAATTGTTTTTTGTTTTGTTTTAAAGCTTGTACCTCAACAGCTAAATGCACATCGGTTCGGTTCTCGAATCGTGTGCTGGTCCGTTTGGAGTCTGTAGTGAAACACTCTCCTCGTGTACATTGAGAGACTGTGATAAAGGGGGGGGGGGGGTGACACAACAAAGAGGAGCTGCAGGGATGAGTCTCCCGACCTCATGGTGCTGAATTACGAACGTTATCAGCACCACTGAGTGGACAGAGACACCCACTCCCAACAGCTCGTGGGTGTGACGTGGAGCGCGATCGGCGGGGAGCTGTCAGTCGGGGCAGAGTTAACGGGCAGCCACGAGGCTGTCGGTTGGGGCAATTAAGGGAGGGTCAGAGTCTAGATAAAAAAGGGGCGAAATAGCAGTTTGAAGGCAGTTAAGCCTGGAGAGGAGAGGGAGTGGATGGGTTGTGAGAACTCCATAAGAAGTTAAAGAATAAATAAGCATAGGGGTGTAAACAGCAAGCTACCAATTGTTACATTTGTAAAGCGATATATTTGATTCAATTGTGTTACCCATTCTGGGTGCAAAATATACACGATTGTCAGAGTCTTCTCTGACTGTTTATGTATAGCAACGTTTAGGCGACGTTCCATTTTTATGCCCTCTCCCCCTGTATTTCTTCATGGGTTTCCTGCAGGTTCTTGAGATTCCTCCTGTAGTTGTTGAACTTGTTTCGCACCATGCATAGCCATGCGTGCTAATCGTAGGTGCGGGAAAAAAATGAGAACCATTCAATGTAACTGGTATTGGCCAAACATTCCAATACCGGAAAGTTACCTGGAAATTACTCATTTGGGAATAGATTTGTTATTTTTTTCCCCAAGGAAGACATCTGACCAGAAACAATAGGTCAACGGACATCGCCCCCTTGCTGCCAATAAACCTGGCAGGACCCTCCTCAAAAAAAGTCATTGTACTCAATGAGGCTTTCTTGGGTAAACAAGTGTAAAATATAAAAAAAGATACAATAAAAACCTCCTAATATTTGTTTTTTTTACTTAATTTTTCTATGAATTATTTACACGTAATTTGACTAAGCCAACGAGGTATGTTTTTTGTGGATGTTTTATTTGATATTATATATTTGTATCGACATTTGTGCTGTGTGTTTTTATTTCGCCTGCAACGCGGTCGTTCGGCTCCTGCGTTTGTTTGATGTCCCTCATCGTCCGTATTCCGCTTCATGGCCTTTTGTCCCCTTCTGGCGACCCCGGGGTCACTCCCACAAATGAGACTATTCCTGACCAGTCTCTTAAATTATCGCTGGGTCTAAACTAAACAGCAATAAACCAAAGTGATGGTTTAACACTGCCATTAATTGTCACAATTACATCTCATGCACACCTGCCTCTTGCCGCTACAGCATTGTTGTTGTTGTTATACTAACAATCCCTTGCAAAATGTATATGTTTGGTGTGGGAACATTTTAACACCTGTTTTATTGCCAGAAAGGGTAAAACCCATTCGGATTTTTCACACTTTGAAACTTCCAACAAAGGTCCCACGATATATGGATATGTGTATCTATTTATCTATTTATTTATTTATTTTATACAGCGTCATTCATGCTGATAGCATCCCACAACGCTGTACATTAATTATATATAAGGACCTTATCTAATTGTCAATCCACCGTTCAATGAGCGCCATTCTGCAGACTAATTGCGGGTCAAGGAGATTATTATCTCTGTACTCTTTGAAACGGACGTCATCGAGGGTCAAACATTACAAAGGCGAACATACGTAATTGTTTCGTAATATCATTTCGTTTTACATATATACATATTATTTACATATTTAATTTCGTGTTCATGAACTCTTGCTGCCGTGTCTGTCTGCTGGCCGAGTCATGCTTGAAAAAAAGAGCCCTCTAGCTCAATGGGTAATTTACTTGGATGATGAACTCCTGATTTTGATTTGAGCATACTTCACCACGCCCGTCAGTGCGATTTGGTGAAGATATGGAACATAGCCCGTGAAAGCGTAGAGTACAACAGTGGACTTGCCTCCACCATCCCTCTGTTGCCTACCACGTAGCTGCATGGTCTGTTCGCGACTAGCACCTATGGAGGCCGGCACGGTACACGAGGCCAGCACCACGCCCGACGATCTTTGTCTCCAAAGTGGCAATGATCACACGCAACATCCGGTACTCATTTGAGGCTGAGTCGACCCAGGGGAGGCCCAGGACAGGTTCAAATAATCGTCACTGCTGTCGGCTGTGATCGGGAATAGAACTCGGGTCGCCGGATTCATAGCGCAGTACGCTACCTACTACATCACCACTCCCCACAAAAAAAATCCCCCATATAGCCTTGGCAGATTGTTAGGGCAAGTGCTGTTAGCGAGCACCTATAAAGGCCGGCATAGCACATGAAGGGATGGGTGGTCATCACCACGCACGGCCGCCTTTGTCTCCCCAGTGGCGATGTCCCCACAAACGCAAACGGACGTGCGTTTCTCCGCGACAGGACCGTGTACCGTGACCTGACCCTCATCCCCGACAGCGCTGAGTTCGACTCCGACGCCCTGCAGCGCACCTTTCCACGCCGCTCCAGCAAGCAGCAGCAACAGCAGCATCAGCTGCAGCAGCATCAGCAGCAGCTGCAGCTGCAGCGCCACGCGTACCGCGAGACCCTCCTCGCCAACGCGTCCGCCCCTCGCCGGGCGGCCGCCCTCGGCCACGGCCGCTACGCTGGCTCCAAGGCGTCGTGGGGCCATCGGCTGTCAGCGCCCAAGCGGAACCCGGCGGTCGCTTCTGCGACGGGGCCGTCCGTGGCCGCGGCGGCCCAGTCGCCAGAGTTGGGTTCGCCGGCGCCGATCGCTTCGTCCGCGAGCGCCACTCCAGTTGCGTTTCAGCAGCAGCAGCAGCATCAGCGGCAGAGACAGGGCTTCCTGCCGGCCGACGGACACGTGTCGGTGCTGCGCGAGCTGTCGGAGCTCGACTGCGAGATCGAGCAGATCAAGGAGCAGCTGCGGCGCGTCACGACGCGGAGGGAGGAGCTCGTGTTGCTGATGGACCAGCTCAACAACTCCAAACTCTGAGCGCGGCTCATACCCGCGCGGTCACACGCTGCTTGAGCCGATGCTGCTGTTGCTGCTGCTGGTGATGGTGGTGGTGGTCGCCGGACGTATCGAGACTGTGGACCCAGTAGGGAGCCCTCCGATTGTTTTTTTTGGGTTGTCCGATGTTTTTTCTGCGAACGTTCCGGAAGGGCGGGGAGCTTCTTCGGGAACCGAGAGGAAGCATGTCCCGCTGTTTGGCACGACGCCCGACGCATCTCGCTCTGCCCGCAGAGTTGCCAAAGCGCCCGGTTTCTGAACAAGGTCCCGGCACGTGTGGAGCGAAACGGCGGACGTCGCGCCGATCAGCGCGCGGTACGACACCGAAGGCGCATCGAGAGAGATGCGCAGCACAACCGCGAAAAGCCACGCAGCAGTGTAACGGACTTTGTGATTTATAATTCACGCTAGCTATTTGTCTCGGGACGATGAAGCAAAGGCTTTTTTTGGGGAAGTTACGCTGAAGTCTCTCAGATGGAACCCGGGAATAGCAATTTGCTTCGCTAGAAGAAGAAAAACAATTGATAAAACAAGAGCGATTTAAAAAAAAATCTGAAACCTCCCGAAGCTTTTTGAGCACTTTATTTTAAGAAACGCTGTGGAATTAATTTGAATGTTCTTGTTAATAAGGCGGGGGATACACGCATTGGCTGAATAGTACTATACCGTGTATTCTGTATGCAAAGGATTTCAAGTAAAAATGTGCCCAACAGATTGGAGTTCATGCCGAGCAGGTGCAGATGACTTAAATATGTTAGAAGGGAAATGCTTTAGCATGCAACAGGCAACACACACCAAGTCTGGTAAATAATTAAAAAAAGATAGCTTTAAGCAATCTTAAAAGAAGAAAAAAAAGCCATTGCTGCACTCGCCTGGATAACGTTGCAATTAAGGCAGGGTTGGAGGATTTACACAAATATTATTGTGTGCTGTTTTTTTTTTTCAAATGGAATTCGTGAAAAAAAATATGGGCGTGTTGATAACTGCATGTCGAGCTTGGAGAAGCCATTTCGATGGCGCCCCGGGGGGCTACCCGGCCTATTGCATTTTGCATCCCCTGCAAATGCGCCCGTCGGGGGCCAATGATCGGTTGCAGTGCAACGGTTAGCGCACGCGTCGCACTGCGGACCAGGCCACCCGAGTTTGATTCCAGCTCAAGGCCAACACCAGTGGCGATTATCTGAATCGGTCCTTGGCCTCCGCCTAGGTTGACACCCAGCCTCAAATGAGCACTTGGTTGCAGGTGTGTGGACATCACCACTGGGGAGGCAAACGCGACCGGGCGTGGAACTGGCCACCGACCCTCTCCTGTGACGTGCCGGCCTTCATAGGTGCTACTTGCCCCGACAGTCCGTGGTGTGAGCGGTGGACTTCGCTTCACCGCGGTAATAAATAGAACTCGCATAGACCCCCACAGAGAGATATACGTGCTCACATAGAGAGCCCGTAAGCTCGCACAATTCGTCGCTCGCCACGCGGAATAATTTCAACTTGTGACGCACCGCAAACTATTCGCTCGCTCTCGAAGAGGGAGAGAGAGAAAATAACTCGGAGGCACGTAAAAGCACAGACAAGCAGAAAGGCAGCAAAGCTGTGAGCTGGTGCCAACTATTACCCGAGCTCTGCAGGCCTCTGTATTGTAAGGTGTTATAGGCCAATTAATGAGTGTTTGTATGTATTATTTTGAACTTCTTTCACTCGTAAGTAGTCGACCGTGCTAATCAGAGATGCGCGGGAAAAAAAACAACAAACTAAACACAAAAAGCAGCTCTAAAGAAATTCGTTTTCAATCTGGGTGATAATTTAAAAGTGCATAGCTCAAGTGGCTTCCTAATATCGGAAAGGAAGAGCGTTCCAGGTGGCTGCAAAAGCGCGTCTGAAAGCGCGCGATGCGGCGACCACCGTCTTTGTTCGATGGCGAGCCCAAAGCCGCCGCCGCCGTTGCTGCGAGGATGACCACCGGAGTTTGCGCGATGGAGGCACGAGGAAGCACTTTGTGGTAGGAAACCGGAGCACGCGGCGAAAAAACTCGCGCGCGCGAGGGGGCAACGCTTGTCTCGTACAGACGGAACAGGTGGGCTCCACGTTTGGTCGACCACCTTCTTCTGGCAAGCCAGGGTTATGGCTCCTCCTCGATGCCCACGGGGAGTTTCGCAGAGCGTGCCTGGTCCCCCAACCCTCTCCTCCACGGTGGTGCTTCATTAAAGGCCACGTGTATAGCCACCGACACTCGGCACGTTTGACATTGTGTTGCATATTATGGTAATACATTGAGGCAGATGATTTGCTGGCTCCCACATATATGTATACTACCTGGTTTTGAGTGCTGCATTTTCCAAGACGTACATAGTTGCCCTCCCCCCACCCCTCGTCTTCTCAAAATGCTCAAAAAGGAAATTTGCTAAATATTCCAATGCAGGACCCTCCTGCAAAAGAGTCTCGAGACTCAGTGGAGAGAGATTACCTGGGTAAATCTTAATCAGAATCTTTATAGTGGAGGAATACGACGAGCTATAAAGCTATTTTTTCACAGATGTCCAGTAGGGGCGGGCCAGAGCATACTAAGGCTGCGTGGAATATTCGCTTACCATTCAAACTGGGTCGGTTTTTTTTATTGTTTTTCATTGCACATTTGGCTGAATTGTAACTTGGCAAACATTCCGAGTCAAATATCTTAAACTGGCCCACGTTTCGGAGGCCACGTGATCACTTCATATGAACATGGTGGGGCGGGGGGGGGGGCGTTTGGGGACAGGTCAGTAGAATGCCTAGGGAATGGGAGCTGCAGGTGAGATACTCATATTTTTTGCCACAAAAAAACATTTTTGGTGATATCAGTAAAAAAATATATCAAACAGTAAGAATAATACAAATAGAAATTTGATACGATAAAAACTGACAACCAATTAACAGTTCAGATGATACCAGCTAAGGAATCAGGAACGTGTAAAAGCAGTGGTTGTTATACGTTCCTTCAGCGAATGGAGTGGAAGTGGTGGCACGGCGTTTAGCGCACTGCACCGTGAACTTTGTGACCTGAGTTCGATGACCCGGTCACGGCCAACACCGGTGGCGAGTGACGTGTGCACCGGTCCTCAACCCTCTCCCCACCTCCCCCTCACAAAATGGCACTAACCAGCGTGGTGAAATAAGGTCGACCGACCTGACGAGGAAGAGACCATCATCCAGCAGTGGTAAGAGGAAGGGCTGTAATCGCTTAATTGACGAATTATCATTCACCACGAAATCAAAGTTAATTGGGACATTGTGTTTTTAAGACACTATTGTGCGTTTTATAACCACGAACGGCCAACACTGTTTAAAAGGCGTTTAAGCAGTGGTTGTTGCAATTTGAAATGAAACTATACATATTAACAGGAAAATGAATCAAAGGCTTCATAATCATCAGTACCCACCAGAGGTTAATGAGCAGTGTGCCTAAACATACATATGGGGGATGTGCTGCAGATTTATTTTATTTGTCAGAAACTTGGATCAACAAAGAGAAAACTGGGATGAATATTCAATTGTTTTGTTCATTTCGGATTTATCTGAAAATGTGACATCACAGGAAGTGACATCACTTCCTAGACGTCACCACATCTGTGCTTTTCATGTAAACAAAAAAGTATTATCCCGTGACGGTAACATTTGCTTATATTATTCCTGTTAAAATTCTCAAATGTCTACTTGAATATCATTGCTTCACTGACTGAACGTTGTTTAAAAAAAAATGCAACACTTCATGTGGAAAGGTACCGTGTGAACAAGTCAAGTTAATCACAAAAAAGAGAACACGTTTGGAAATAACACTGCATTCAAATACAAATGTATATCATGTGTTTTTTTTAAGGCCACAGTGTTCTTGACGAATGTGCTGAGTTTGGTATTTGTTAATTGTGCGTGTGCACCACTGCTAGCGTAGCAGCATCAGCAAATCATTTGTTTAACTATAATGGCAATGTATTTAAAACAACAAATCTAAAATAAACTCCCAAAATGGACTTGGTAAAAAATTTAAATCTGATGTCTGGAAAAAAAAACGATATCAGAAACTCATCCCTTCACATTTTTTTTAGGATTTAAGTCATGGATTATATACAAAAAAAAATCCTTTCTTTTCAGTGGGGGGGGGGGGGGGTGCACTTCGATGCTTTTAAAATCTGACTTTCTGACATCAATGCAGTAGCTCAGTTTTGATGGACCAGACGTTACTTGCGTAATTTTTTTTTTTTGGGGGGGGGAAATAATACGTAAGTGAACTAAAGCATCTCAAAACTTCCATTCGCTTTTTGTGATGTCTGAAACTCTGTCTCGAAATGTCCAACGGAAAGTCAATTCCATTAAAAGTCGTAGCTCTTAGTTCCACCGTATTCTATTTGTAGGGGTGGGGGGTGGGGGGAGGGAAAGCACTCGGAGGCGGATTCACGGTGTTTTTGATTGCTGGCTGGAATTTTTTTTAAAAGCGCCGTGGAATGAAATGAGAACTTTCACGACGCACGGTTTGTATTAACCGTTGTCTATCAAAGCCTCCGAACGCAGTCGCCAAACATGAAACTAAACGAAACTATTTTTTATATATACCAGGTAAGGCCTACTGAGCTATGTAGCCTTTTTTTTCAGAAGTGACCTGGCCATCACAAATGATAGCTCAACGAAGCGGTTTTTTTTTTAATCACGTCGATTCTAAATGTTGAGGGAAAGAAACCGGAGGACCTGGAGAAAAAATCCATGCAACCACGGTGAGAGGGACACAACAAATTCCAAGTATACAGGCATCAGCATCGGGATCGAACTGATGATCTCCTGTATACCAGGCGAGGTAGTTAACATCTCGCCACCGTGTCACCACTCGCGGTTTTGAAAATGCTGTCATTCATCACACTTCATTAACAGTGCTCATCTTCTCAGAAACGTTCACAACCCATCCCATTGGCTGCCATTCTTTCACCAGTCTCACCCATTGAGCGTCTCGTTCGTGACGAACTGGGGCCAATGCCTCTTCTGGATTGAACATTAATTTATTTAGAACTGCTTTTTTTTGTATTTAGGGTTGTTGTCCTTCCCCCGCACTTCCGATTAGCACGGTTGGCTACGTACGGTGCGAAAGAAGTTCAACTTACATGCAACATTCATGCTCAGACGCACTTAGCTATGATGACGTGGCTTGCTCAAGCTCAATCTTCTTCAGTCAAATGTGATGTTTCTGATTTGCGTTTTATTGACTCGCTCAAAGTGGATTTAAAGCTTTTGTGACTGCAGGGATTCATCTTCTTGGTTCTTTCGGTAAAGTCACCACGTAGAATGGGGATAAAATGATAAAAATCCTCACGACGTTTCGGAGGCAACACAAGCTTCCGTCTTCAGGTGGGACAGTCACAGCAAGATCAGCGATCTTGCTGTGACGGAAGCTTGTGTTGCCTCCGAAACGTCGTGAGATCGCTGATCTTGCTGTGACTGTCCCACCTGAAGACGGAAGCTTGTGTTGCCTCCGAAACGTCGTGAGAATTTTTATTTTATTTGTATTATTTTATCCCCATTCTACGTGGTGACTTTACCGAAAGAACCAAGAAGATCACTCAGAGTCTTCATTTTCGTCTCGGTGTCATATCAGTTGTGCATCTCCCCATGAGTTTCTTCTGCACCTATCCGTTTTTTTCTCTCTCTCCCAGTCTTCTTTTTCAGTGTTTCTCATTCACAGGTTACAGTTGGCACTGCGCACTGATTGAAAAGATTCCTCTTGGGGCACACTCCTATCTGCTTTTCATTATGGAATTTACTTATTTCAATAAGCACTCCATCTGGTTCTTGCTCACCTCTTTATTTTTTCATTTTCATCAGATACATTTTCAAAAATTGCCCTGGGTATAGACTGAATCTGTATACTCTGCCGCATTTTCAAATTTGCATCCAACCGACGGCTATTTCGCGTGTTTTTGAACAGTATACCTTTCACATCATGAGCACTCTGTGTTTTAGTCCAAGGACCCATCAAATGTCGCCCTGCTAATCTAATATGATGGCAGAGTAGCTCAGTGGTAAAACTTGTACCTCACAGCTAGATGACATAGGTTCGGATCCCTACTTGGGTGCCTTTATGTGCGTAATGCCTACGTTCCCTCCCTGCCCTGTATGGGTTTTCTCTGGCTTCTCTGGTTTCTCGCATTAGCTCAAATAAAAAAAAAACATCCATGAGTCTAACTCGTAATGGCCAAAACATTCGATGACAAAAAAAATGCAAATTTTCTCAATTGGAAAATCTCCTCTTCCGATTTAAAAAAAAAGTATTGACACCCAATGAGGCTTTCCTGGGTTAAACAAATGTGGTCATAATAATGAATACATATGCAGAAGCGGTAAAAAATAAATGTTAAATACTCAATCTCAGACTACACGCTTAAGTGACATAACATGCAAATGTTCACGTGGAACAGAAAAAAAAATCTTCAATCCCGATTCTAGGAGAATAAATTAGACAGCAGTTGCATAGCATATATTCACGAGCGGTGAAAGGTCAGGGACGATGGGGTTAATGCATTTTACTGACACCAAATCCCATCATCACTGCAAATGGCAGTATACACAAAACATTCCAATATCTGTAGCACGACTGAAAGACAAATATATAAACGTTTAAAAAAATGCCACTGTAATGGCTCACTTTTGTCAGTATTAAAATATCTACATTTGACAGCTTGCTCTGAGTACCAACACGATGATAAAGGGAGCTTTAGGAGCCAAGATGCACTTGTGAGCCAAACCAGTCTGGGGCCCTCGCGGTACGGGTGGGGTTTTTTTTTTCCACTGCCCATTTACCGAGCCGAGCCTGAACCAAACTGTGGCCACAACAAGCCACCCGAATCTAGCTTGAAGCCAAGCAGGGCCATTGGGCGGGGGCTGGGGGTTAAGACAGCGATATGATATGGCAGCGTTGCGTCGGTGCGGTTGGGGCCACGGGGACACAACATAGCATATGCTGCGTGCCCTCCCTGAGCTCCATGGCTGAATCTCACCCCCTCGCAAATAGGCATCACAACGATTAACGACGATACGCCACATTACGCTGATTACTGCTGGCATCCTGACATTTCAACGCTGAAAAAAACACCGCTCCTAGATTCCACAATGCCATATGACATAATAATTGCTAAAATAATTACCGGGTTTTTTTTTTGCTCGCTGATGTATTATTTGGTTGCTTCGTTCTTGTTCACCCGTCGTACTGCGCTTGATTGTCGTGGTGTCCGACGTTTACGCTCCGCAATGGAATTCAGTTCGTGAAGAAGGTTCCGGCACGTGGAGCAAAACGTGCCGACCAACATGCAGTACGACCTTAAAACACATCGGAGAAATACACAGCAGCAGAAGCACAACTGCACGAACACCGACACAGTCGTAGGCATGAGGAATATTATTGTTGTTGCGTGACGTGTGATGTCAATGTGACGTTAAATGCCATGGGCCTTAATGATTTAAGAACGCGACGTTGTGTGCCCGTTCTTGTGCCAAAATTCTGCAAAGTTTGCAAACAGCCCAAGATGTTTGACTCTGATTGTTACTCTGACTTTCTAGACCTTGTCCTGATTATGCTTGATGTAGTCACAAGCGGAAACATCGTGTGTGTAATTGCTGAGTTCGTTTGTGGGGTTTTGTTCTTCAATTTACCAGTGAGCTGAGCGAATAACAATTGGCGTGTTAAACGCTGGTATACGTGGCAATGTAATTTGTTTGGCCGTGTTTGGCTAGTGGATCATTCCTTGCGAAATAGATTTGGCCCTGATAATTCACGATGTAACACAATTTTTGTTTCCGGGTACTAAGTGTTATTTTTTCATAGCTCATGTCTAAAAAGTATATTAAATGGCTATTATTATTATTATTCCCCACAAACTTTGCTTTTGTGACCAGGACTTAATGTGAGCGAAATACACAAATGCACACCACGTTTTCTCATTTGAAAATAGGTTAATTTCAAAATAGCACTGTCCTGGTCACAAAAGCAAAGTTTGTGGGGAATCATAGCCATTTTCTGAACCTTTGAGTCATAAGCAATTAGGAAGTAACACGACCCAGGAACAAAACAAAAATTGTTACACAGGGTTATTAATGGAGTGGATTATTAACCATGCTTTTGTGTGCTGGTCACAAAGCAAAGTTTGTGGGGAATAATAGCCATTTTCTGTACTTTTGAGGCATAAGCAATTAGGAAATAACACTTACTACCCAGGGACAAAAAAACATTGTGACGCAGTGTAATTGCTTGGCCTAGCCCCAAAGTCAATGACGAAACATAACACCGGCTGAGAAAACCCACGTGCTGAGTCGCACATGATATTGCCTCTTTGCAAATGATTTACCTGCCGCCGTGGCAAGACGTCCGTACGAGTGAGATGGACGCATTTCATTGGCTGTAAGAAGTGCAGGACTGCTGGCGGAGCTCTAAGAGATTCCCCCTGTATCGGGAATTTGGCCCACACTTCCATGCTGACCAGATATCATGAGAGAGGTGGGACGATCCAAGCTTTTTAAGACCACACGTGAGCTACCAATTGACTGACGTGTGGTGCCCCCCCCCCCCCATCCATCACCAGTGCTGGGCAGACAGATGTGGGGTTGGATTTGAGAACATCAGCCGATTGTTGTCAATTATGCACCAGGAGACGGAATCGAACCGGCGACTTCTTGATTGCAAGCCCAGTGCGCTGTGAACCACCACACCACATCCCGAGTGACTGTAGGCAATGTAAATATTGTTTGTTCAAACCGAGATAGATTTATGTCAGCACATCCGAGGTATATGTGCCGTATTTTTTGTCAAGCCGCTGCTGAATGAGGGCCTCCCCACGACCGGATTGGTCAAGGCGTGGGACGTGCGCAGACATTGGGGCAGAGCACAGTTCAACGATGGATTTTCGCATCTTCTTAAGATTTACAGGGGGCGCTTTACATCAGTGATGAAACTAAAATAGGACGTGCGGTGAAAGCGTTTGAGATGGGTTTTTTTTTTATTTTAAAGTGGGGTTATTGAAGATGGTATTTTAGCTACGGTGAAAGTTGGGAGAACGGGCAGGAGAGGTTAGCGGGGGGGGGGGGGGGTGGCGTTTGGCCTGTTCGTAGCTGGGGGGCAGGTAGCAGCAGTAGGGAGGGCTGCACTGCCCCCTGTTACCCGCAGTGTAAACACCGCAGCAGTCTATAGCACCTGTTTTGCACGACGGTCGCCCATCCAAGCACTCTCCAGGCTCAACTCCTGCTAAGCTTGCGGGTTCCGTCGAGAGCGGGATATTTTGGGGCCCTTTGGTCATATGCGCATGGATATAAATAAATTCCCCCAATTCCAACAAGCATTAAAATGCCCATAATTAAAGTGTATATATCTATCCAGGGCTTGATTTGATACCTGAAGCTGTCAGGGCGGTGAGCTACACATTTAAAGCAGGGTGGGTGGGTGGGGGGGACAGCAGGGCCAAGAGGTATCTGGGAAGCGATGAATTATTATTATACCTATGGGTACCCTTTATGTAAATGAATCACAGAACCGCAACACGCTCCTCGGAGCGTGTTGCGTGAAGGGGGGGGGGGGGGTCACGGATGGATGCCTGCTTTTTGAACGGAAAAAAAAATTGCTTTGGGATGATGATTATACTTGGGTTTTTTTAAATCTATCAGCGGACAATGCTTAGCGTGTGGTACGGAAAACGCCAGGTTGTGGAAAAACAAATACGGCGAAGAAGAAGAAGAGGAAGAAGAAGACGAACCACAGTTTGAGGACGGGGCGTGCGTTTCCTCCTAAATGTGTCGCGATCGAGTCGGCGATTTGGTTATTCCTTTATTCTCATCCTCGCCACACTTTTGTCACCTCGGAGGCGCGCACTAGCTCCCACCACCGGCCCCGCCGCGCAACAGGATAAACAAAAAGGGTTTGGGTGCGAGTTTACAAGTCTGGCTCGTTTCTCTCTTCTCGCCGGGACGGGGGAAGGCTCCACACGTGCTGGACAACAACAACAACACAGAAACAACAACAACAACACAGCAACAACAACAACAACACAGCAACAACAACAACACAGCAACAACAACACAGCAACAACAACACAGCAACAACAACAACACAACAACAACACAGCAACAACAACAACACAGCAACAACACAGCAACAACAACAATACAGCAACAACACAACAACAATAACAACAACAACACAGCAACAACAACAACACAGCAACAACAACACAACAACAACAACACAACAACAACACAACAACAACACAGCAACAACAACAACAACACAGCAACAACAACACAACAACAACAACACAACAACAACACAGCAACAACAACACAGCAACAACAACAACACAACAACAACACAGCAACAACAACAACCCCCCAACACTGTCGGCGTGCGACCGTCGGTAGCGGCGCTTAGGCAAAAGCAACCAAAGCAAACGCTTCGAGCCCCCAAGGGAGCTCAAGGGGCGGGAGGCCGATGGGGGGGGGGGGGGATTAATGAAAAAAATCTAAAGGTGAGCCCAATGCTGTATTGTCATGAACATAACAAGGTCATTGGTATCAAGAGTCGATTCAACTTAACTTTTTGTTTTCTTGAATCTCTCCTTAAATCTCACTGACGTCTCTTGTGCCTGTCCGCATTCGTCTTACCTCACCACAGCTCCATCTCTTGTCGATATCCCCGCCGTCTTGCCACCTCCGGACTAGCGCGGTTGGCTACGTAACGGCGCGAAAGAAGTCCAACGAACAGTTCTGTGCGTACTGTACGCACATCCCGTCATCTCACTTCGCGAGGAAGTTTTTTGGGCTTTATTGAAAAGTTGTATAGCTTAGAAAAAAAAATTATTTTTTCAATTTCGTTGAGGCCCCACTGCGGACCCTCGCGATGACCTCACCGCCGACGTCCTCGAGCACTGCCCAACGGAGAAGGTGTTTAACACATCCCCCTGGTGTGCCCGACGCATCGCACCTGTCACATACTTACACTTGTTCTGCGCTGCGCGTGAATAAACTTGGTTCATTTGGTTTCTCTCTCGAACAGCGACCCGTCCTTTATTCACGCAGCCCAGCCGCCCTTCGTTTCGCGCGGGGTGGAGCCGGTGGTAGCCGAGTTCGATCCCCGGCCACGGCTAACGTTGCTGGCCGGGGCGACGCCTGAACCGACCTGCCGGGACAATTCGTGAAGGCGGATGACTCTGGGATTTGTCCGGCACCGCGCGACGGGCCAGTTGCCGCAGAAGCTCCGGGCAACGTGGAGGGCAAAACGTGGGACGTCGTGCCGGGCAACACTCGGTACGAGCCGAAAACACATTGGAGAAATAATTTGGCGTTTCATCGATGATTATTTGGAACCAAAAATGCAGAGGATGACCTTTGAGGACTCTCATATAAATTTCGATTTAAAGCTTTCGTGACTGCAAGGATTAGCCAACCGTGGCCACCGATTGCTCCACTAACGAGCACCGTTTTTATCGTAATGCTGCCGATGAGGTCTACGATGTTGGTGATGATGCTGATGATCTTCTTTGGTTCTTTCGGTAAAGTCACGTAGAATGAGAATAAAATAATAAATTGATAAAATAAAATAACACAATAATATTCTCACGACGTTTCGGCCACAACACAAGCGGCCTTCATCAGGTGAAAGGACGAGACAGTCTCGAGTGTTATTTTATTTTATCAATTTATTATTTTATTCTAATTCCACGTGACTTTACCGAAAGAACCAAAGAAGACTCTCATATACCGTAAACGAATTGCAAACGGACAGGACATTTTAATAATTGGCGGATGTTATGGAGACATTTCCCCGTGTAAAACAAATTATAATACGTGAAACACTCTTAAATGAAAAGACAAAGCAGTTGTTGTTTTTTTCTTGTAACTATGTGTGCATATGTATGCGAATGCATAATGAATAAATAAACACCACAGAGGGAAGTGGCCAGGTACCATTAAATTACGTATGCCACGTAATTAGATTACAGAAATTGTCTGGCCTTGGGCCAAAATTACATGAATTTCATTTTGTGATTCAACAGCTTTGTCACAGAGCAACATTGTAAATAACCCACAGCAATGACCAACAAAATAAACCCATTACAACTCTGCGCCGTATGAATGCTTTCACATAATGATGTATGTGCTGGCCACGGAGTCATTATACGTGCCACGGTATACGACACGGCAACACGATATACATTCACGTCGGATGTGGAGCTGTGGCGCGGTGGTTATCACGCTGCTTATCACCCTGCACCACGAGCCCGGCGAACCTGAGTTTGATTACTGGTTGCAGCTAACGATGGTGGCAAGTGACATCTAAACAGGTCCTGGGTAGCACCCCGCACATCTCTCCCCCCACCCCCTTCACTAACCCACATCCATCAGTAGATTTAATTGACCATACTTCACCAGGCTGGTCAGTATGGGTTGGTGAAGGGGTACCCAAGGAACGGTTCAGCTATCACTTGCCACTGATATTAGTCGTGGCTGGAAATCAAACACGAGTCTCTCGGTTCATAGCGTAGTGTGCTAACCACTGCATTATGGCTTCTCTCTAATACAAGAATACATTGACACCATCGTTATTCTCATCCACTGATCACATCCCGTCAATGGAAAGTCCCAAATTCCAGACCCCGTGAGAGTTTTGTTACAAGAGTAAAGCACTGCATGTCACTGTCGCAAGACAAACCCCACATTTCATTATTGCCACCGTCATCAGCCATGATCTTGTTGTATATGTCGGTTGTGAAAATTTTGATGAAAATAATAAAAGTTACATGAAATTTGGAATTTGCGTGTAAAATATGCTAATTCGAGGGATAATCGTATTATTTTATGCGAGGGGTGTGATTATGCTAATGTAAGCCGTTATGATGATTAGGCCCCGCCTCGCTGACGAGGGTCGGATTATCAATCGGGATAAGAGAATCGCATGAAGTTATGCCAGTGTGATGCAAGTATGCCAGAGTAGGCTCCGCTTAGTTGTCTAGGTTTGTATTAACGCTCGGTATAGTACAATTATTCTCGCTTTAACATTTACTGATTGTGTATTAGTGCGTTCATGTCAGGTCTCCAAATTAGAATCTCAACGCAGACTACAGTTCTTATGAATGAGATTATTACGCATGAAATCAGGAAAGAAGCACGCAGACACTTCTGCGTTAATCAATTGTATTCTAAACGAAACCTTAACTTTATGATATGCAAACTCTCAAGCTTGGAATTATCAACACACTATCAACACAGTAGCATCAACGATTGCGTTGTTTCACTTTGGCAACTGCACATATGATTAATTCCACCGCGTAACGCGAGCTCGATTGTTGATAGGGAGAGTCGTCCAAACATGCATGCACGCTATTCTAAACGAAAACCTTAACACTATAATATGAATTATTATACTTGAAATTGTCAACACAGTACCACAGGCGATGTTCATTTCATTGATCCATCTCTTCAACCCTCAATAATCACGTTGGTAATTGGGTAACGGAACAATTTATTACTTCCTCTGGGTACCAGACAGCACATGGAAAATTCGAATAAAAAGTCCTTAAAAGTTCATCCCACGATATTCATGCGAAAAGGCAGTCAAAACAATTATTATTCCCTTAGGCAAAAGTATACGTCAATGGATTCATCGGCAAGATTATGCCATGAAAAAGAAACGAACGACTCAAATACTTCTAAGTGACCGTATTCACGTAACTCATTGGGCAGCAATGTTCTTCACGATCAGTTGATATTTAATGCACCACCTTGGAATGTCACTCTTCTTGATTGTCCCGATATGCGTGTTGTGTGTCTTCGTGAAGCAGACGCCGGGTGATGCGTCGTGAGGGTGTGAGTGTGGGGAAGGGTCATACAGACTGCTTTGCTCTCTTGCTCGGGGTGTCGGCTGGGCTGCTCGTGCTGGCAGATACAGGCTCTTTCCACTGTTGTAGTAGCCGCGCCGCACGCGCTGTCTCTCCGTGGAGATGTTCGAACGCGCCCTCCGCTGGTTCGCTGGTGACTCTTTTGCTCACGGGCGGCTGGTCAGGCTCTTTACCCTGGTGGATGAGCCAAGTCGGCACACGCTTGGCCGCTGGCAGCTGGCGCTCGATGTAGAATAAGAGTCTTTTAGCGATACTTCTTATTTCAGCTCTGAACTCACACTCGGTGGCACATCGCTACTCGGCGAGCCTCGCCATTCTCAGTTGATCGCGGGGCCCCTTGGAGCCAGCCGCTCGCCGCCCTCTCCTGGCGCTCGCCGAGCTGTTGTCTGTTGAACTGCCGAGTGGCGAATTGTCGCTCACTCTCAACACTTGAAAATTGTATTTGCACACCTCTTACACAACTCTGAGAGATAGTACGATACAGCTTATCGCAATCCTCGATTCCGCAAGTGACTCAAAACATCAGGATGAATGTAGAATGACTTTCAGCGATAGTCTGTCGGTCCATGCCGAACTCAGCACCTAACATCCCCTCGCCCCTCTTCTCTGCGGGACACAGCACCCATTGCTAGTGTCTCGAGGCCATGCCTCGAAGCTGGCTTGATGTCTTCTTCCGATCTGCTGTCTCGCTGTCCCTTGCCGAGCTTAAATGTGAAATTCTCTCTCATCTCTCCGCGTCTCTCTCTCTCGAGAGAGAGAAAACATATACCCTTCGTCACAGGTTGGTTTGTGAATTGTCCTTTGGCAATCTGGAGATTTTTCAGATCGTCGCTAACCTCTCTTTGCCCCGGAGTTTATTATTTGTTTATTTTTAAATGGCCCTTTTTACGACCTCCATCTGCTGTTTGCTGGTCCTTGTCGTAGCGGCGTTTGTTTGTTTCGGTTACTGTAAAAAAAAAATACATCGGCAAATATTATTGATATTAATTGTGGAAAAAGGGCCGTATACAACAATCTATCCATTGCTAAATGAAGGCCTCACCAAGCTGTCACCACCCTGTGAAGGGCCTGTGATGCAGCAGTTCACAGACCTCCTGCGCAGAAAGTCGTTGTGTCACGCCATCCCCTTGGGTTAACATCATCTCAGATGCGTTTCCTTCTTTGGCTGCGACTCTGCAGTAGTCTCAGCCACCAGCCAAAATGACTAGAAACTTCAAGCAGATGCTTGCGAAAGCATCACCTCCCAAGATATAGCTTGCAAAAAGCGAAAATAAACTAAAAGAGGTAACGATTTGCAACAGACTCTTGGCTGGCTACGTATGAGACGATGTATGGAATGGTGTGAATTCAATCTGCTAACTCATATTTACCCTTTCCTAACCTTGGCCATATGAGAAACGCCACAGGTGTCCTGAATCGAGCGCTAATTCATTCACACGAACGGCAGGGGAGTTTTCGAGCATCACACTTTTGGACAGTTCTTAAATCCCAGCACACAGCTCTCATCTCGTCTTACGTGGATTCGGTCATGTCACAGTGACGTTTGCGGTGGTTAAACTCGCGCATTCCCATGGCACGCTCATGATATGGCCGCATTGTGTTTATATTTCATGGGTGCTTTTGTGCGGGACCTGTCACCCCGCAGGATTCTAGGCGCATTACCTCCATGGGAGAAATTGAAATATTATGTTTTGGAGGTGAGCCCAAGGCTAAGGGCACTAATACCGTGTCAGAGACACTGAGCAAGCACCGCTCAGATCCTGGGTTTGACATCAGGCGTCACGGTGGCGAGATTATTAACTATCTCCGTTGGTATACAGGAGGTCGTGGGTTCAATCCCGACCCTGGCACCTGCTGTATATTTGGAGTTTGCATGTTCTCTCTCTCCCCGTGGTCGCGTGGATTTTTCTCCGGGGTTTCCCTCCACATTTAGAATCAAAATGCGTTTAGAGTATATGGCTGTTATAAATTTCCACGTGATAAGCCACTTCGTTTGGCTATCATTTGTGGCCAGGTCGCTTCTGAAAAAGAGCTACATAGGTCAGTGGGCCTTGCCTGGTGAAATAAAAAAAATAGTTCTCAGTAGTTTTTTTTTTATAGTTTACATCTGGCCTAGTGTGGAGAAATATGCCAAACACCCAATATGTGCAGAACACTACAGCTTCCTCTCAGAGATGCATTTCTTGTCAGCAGTGGCATGAACAAGCAATTGCAGGGCTGCACCTTTACCTCTTCATTCCACCTCTGCACCTCCGATTAGCACGGTTGGCTACGTATGGTGCAAAAAAAGCTCAACAGACATGTAGGTACAATTCGGAATTCCGCCGCCTGAGATGTAAACCATGCTCTCAAAGATAGGTCGTGGTCTCAGCCCAGTCAGCATTGCCTGCAACAACCGCCATTCGCCAGTAAGTGGCGTGACGTCCCCACATCGCTTGTGCCAGGCTATGTGCACGTTAAGGCCACGTGAAGTGGCTTATCAGGTGAACATTCATAGCAGCCAGATCATCTAAGCGCATGTTTATAAATGTGGAGAGAAAAAACCAGAGGACCCAAGAGAAATATCCACACGACCACGGAGAGAGAGAGAGAGACAGGCAAACTCCAAATACGCAGGCGCCAGAGTTGGCAACGAATCCACGGCCTCCTGCATACCAGGCGAAGTAGTTAACATCTCGCCACCACGATATAAACATCTCAAACATGGACGTGTTAGAAAAGGCTTGCACCCCTAGTGCGGCGAATAATCACGACATCTGTGATCTCCCCTTCCACGTGGCCGTCTCGTCACTTTTACACCCTGCCGAGACGTATTGGGGAGGAATGAGATATATTAAAACGCCATATAAAGAAACAACAACAGATGCTTAAGATCTACATTGTTTCAATTAAACACAGGGGGCACGTATGTCTTAAAATGCCAATAGGTCGTGTACCCGCATAGAACCAACGGGATGTGGCCTAACGCCCAACGAGGGAGACAGTTTTTACAGTTACAGGCAACGCCACGTCTTTGTGTGTTGCACTGGGTGAGTGACATGGGCGTGCAGAGGCGTTCATCCAGCAGTGGATTGAGAAAGGCGTTTTAAATTATCATAATTTGTAATTGCACAGTGTGCGATTTTCCTACGTTCAGCATAAATTTATGTCACACTAACACTCCGTGACATTTGAAATGTGACAACTATATCAACCCTAATCTGGGTTTCCTGTTCCAATGTTACATTAGTAAGTGTTATTGCCTAAATGCTTATGCCTAAAAAGTATATAAAATGGCTATTATTCCCCACAAACTTTGCTTTTCTGACCGAGACTTCATGTGAAGGAATGACACAAATGCACACCACGTTTTCTCATTGAAAATAGGGGAATTACAAAATATCACTGTCCTCATCACAAAAGCTAAGTTTTTGGGGAATAATAGCCATTTTTTTACTTTTGATGCATAAACAATTAGGAAATGACACTTAATACCCAGGGACAATAATTTTTGTGTTACACAGTGTCGAATTAACTCCTGAATTATACAATTCGCTTCGTGAAATCATTTGTTCTATTTTTATAAATTAACTGTATTCCCAAATTATGTAATTCACGTTGAGGCTTCCGTGAGTGTGTGGGTGGATATGTGAGTGGCGGGTAGAGGGGGTTAGAGAGACATTGCATATTATCTGTCAATTATGACCATGCTTATTAAGATTTAATTTACAAATCTTACGCGTAAATGTGTAAATGTAACACAATATACTTACAGTGAGGGAAAAAAGTATTTGATCCTCTGCTGATTTTGTACGTTTGCCCACTGACAAAGAAATGATCAGTCTATAATTTTAATGGTAGGTTTATTTGAACAGTGAGAGACATAATAACAACAACAAAATCCAGAAAAACGCATGTCAAAAATGTTATAAATTGATTTGCATTTTAATGAGGGAAATAAGTATTTAACCCCCTCTCAATCAGAAAGATTTCTGGCTCCCAGGTGTATTTTATACAGGTAACGAGCTGAGATTAGGAGCACACTCTTAAAGGGAGTGCTCCTAATCTCAGCTTGTTACCTGTATAAAAGACACCTGTCCACAGAAGCAATCAATCAGATTCCAAACTCTCCACCATGGCCAAGACCAAAGAGCTCTCCAAGGATGTCAGGGACAAGATTCTAGACCTACACAAGGCTGCAATGGGCTACAAGACCATTGCCAAGCAGCTTGGTGAGAAGGTGGCAAAAGTTGGTGGGATTATTCTCAAATGGAAGAAACACAAAAGAACTGTCAATCTCCCTCGGCCTGGGGCTTCATGCAAAATCTTACATCGTGGAGTTGCAATGATCATGAGAACGGTGAGAAATCAGCCCAGAACTACACGGGATGATCTTGTCAATGATCTCAAGGCAGCTGGGACCATAGTCACCAATAAAACAATTGGTAACACACTACGCCGTGAAGGACTGAAATCCTGCAGCGCCCACAATGTCCCCGTGCTCAAGAAAGCACATATACATGCCAGTTTGAAGTTTGCCAATGAGCATCTGAATTATTTAGAGGACAACTGAGTGAAAGTTTTGTGGTCAGATGAGACCAAAATGGAGCTCTTTGGCATCAACTCAACTCGCCGTGTTTGGAGGAGGAGGAATGCTGCCTATGACCCCAAGAACACCATCCCCACCGTCAAACATTGAGTTGGAAACATTATGCCCTGGGGGTGTTTTTCTGCTCAGGATACAGGACAACTTCACCGCATCAAAGGGACGATGGACTGGGCCATGTACCGTCAAATCATGGTTGAGAACCTCCTTTCCTAAGCCAGGGCATTGAAAATAGGTCGTGGATGGGTATTCCAGCATGACAATGACCTAAACACACGGCCAAGGCAACAAAGGAGTGGCTCAAGAAGAAGCACATTAAGGTCCTGGAGTGGCCTAGCCAGTTTCCAGACCTTAATCCCATAGAAAATCTGTGGAGGGAGCTGAAGGTTCGAGTTGCCAAACGTCAGCCTCGAAACCTTAATGACTTGGAGAAGATCTGCAAAGAGGAGTGGGACAAAAGCCCTCCTGAGATGTGTGCAAACCTGGTGGCCAGCTACAAGAAACGTCTGACCTCTGTGATTGCCAACAAGGGTTTTGCCACCAAGTACTAAGCCATGTTTTGCAGAGGGGTCAAATACTTATTTCCCTCATTAAAATGCAAATCAATTTATAACATTTTTGACATGCGTTTTTCTGGATTTTGTTGTTGTTATTCTCTCTCACTGTTCAAATAAACCTACCATGAAAATTATAGACTGATCATTTATTTGTCAGTGGGCAAACGTACAAAATCAGCAGGGGATCGAATACTTTTTTCCCTCACTGTAACCGCGATTTTGCTTGACGATTGGTAGGTAAAGCTACAGCCCTGCAATCGTCTGAATCACGTTTCAGCTGGGCGGAAGGGCCTTGAGTTCCCCGAGGATATTTGGCCTACTCTTCTACGTTGACCTCACCTCCTGGGTTTGCAGTACCCACACTTTTACCCCACCACACGCTACCTGCCTATCGACTACCTGTGGTGAACCATTGATACAGCCGCTGGCTGGGAAGAGGCAATGCGGGGGAAGGAGGGGGCGGCAGGGGGGGTTGTGGAAGTTTTAATAAAACTTGGACATCTAATAATAGGGGTTTTCCCCCCTTTTTCTGGCAACAAAACTGAAACTTTTTTTTTACTAGGATTAATGTCTGCATTAACCACAATACCTGCAGTCAAAATGCAAACAAAAAACATACTATGATGATATATGCATTGTCCTTGAAACTGACTAGTCCACACCAAGGGACGGCTTTCTTTTGAGCCTCGACCCAATTGGTGCTCGACCAGATGACGCCAAAAGGCGTACAGCTCAAAGACAATGCACTATCAAAGTAATGAGGGCTCGGGGTGAGCATCTACATCATTAGACCTCCTTTGCCAGTACCAGTTTTGTTGCCATAAAAAAAGGGGAAAAACCCTATTATTACATTTTGGTACTGGCAAAGGAAGTCTAATCACTTGGACATGTGTTTTTTTTTTAAAAGCGCTTCATAGCTCATCGGATTTTTCCAGAATAAATTAAGATCCTGATTTCAACTGCCACGCCGAGCAGATCAAATTGAGCCGGCGACCTCTGTCCAGTGCGGTATAATAACCATGACAACCCGACAGCATCTCCTGTGAAGGGGGTGGGGGGCAATAGAGCAACGTGCTCGTTGTTTTAACTTGCCGCGCTCGTAGATCAGCATCGAACCGACGACCACATGCGTATTGCAGGTCCCGTGTTGCTGACCGCTCCACCACTGTGGCAGCATCCGATGATTCACGCAGAGCGTACGGCCGTGAGGGATGGCGGGGGGGGTGGGGGAAGGTCATTTTCCAGCAGTGGATAGACCACGGGATGATGACGACAATGATAATGCCCAACGTATAAATGTCACGTTCTTTTTTTTCCCACATGTAAATATATAACGCGTGCGCTACTTGACCACAATTCCCCTCTGAGTGATCGGGTCCCTTTAAATGTAAGACGGATTTAATTGAAACCGCTGTTTGGTTAACAGTGAGTGCATGCGAGCACATTAAATATCCCTTCCAATTATGTTTCCTGATTGCTTTTTCTGCACTTCTGTGGGATTAGCCGATGTATAACAGACAAACACCAATTAATTGAGGCCGGTCTGTTTAAGCAGTGAATTAAATCGAACACTGACGTCGGGCCTGTTACTTTACGCGAGTCTTATTTGCAGTCGCGATCATTGATACCGGGTTACATTGTTGTTTGGCACCTCGTGTGTATTTTTTTGCATTCGCACGTTTAAAATATTCCCTCTTATTCGATACATTCCAGTTCTTGAAAACGTTGTTGTTGCTGTGGCCTTGATTTAAATGGCGTACTCAATATTATTGATAGTCGATTCTCAATCCACCGATGGATGAAGACCTTCCCCACACTGTTGTCAGTCACGAGGGGTTGTCTCGTCCATACTTCACCACCCTGGTCAGTGCGGGTTAGCGATATGTTACGTTCATTAAAAAAAAACATGTATTGCCTAGAGCATTAAGCATGAAACCTTAGTTGTGAAAATAATATATTATAATAACAGCAATTTCTATCGGGCAGTAACACCGCAAATAAATGTGTTGAGCTTAGTTTTAAACGCAGATGATATAAGTCCTTTGCACATATGTAGAGGGCAGCAGAGCTCGGGCAATTGTTGGTAGTTGGTAGCGCCGGCTCACCGTGTGGCTGCTGCCTTCCCATTTGTCTGTGGTTCCTCCTCGCGTCTCTCTCTCTTGACAGCTGTAATCACATAGTGGCTCTCAAGCCACATTCATATATGCTGACCCCCCCCTCCCCCCATCGGTGAAAGAAAAGTGGACATCTGTGAAAAAGGTCTTCGTAGCTCATCGGATTCCTCCTCCAGTCTAAATAAATATTCTGATTCTGATAATTGGCGTGAGGTCAGCGTATCGTGATTTATTCTGGCTCAGCTCAGCAGATTAGTAGATTCATGACTCGGGCTTCTGTCTGTGTGTGGTACGTATGCTCTACCCCCTATTCTGCATGAGTATTCTCCGAGTTTTCCACTTTTCTCCCATAGATAATATATATTAAAGCAATGTAACTGGCATTGACCAACATCCCAATGTTGAATAGTTACTTTAAAATTACTCAATTGGGATAACACGTAGCAACATCGCCCCTTCTCCCTATTGCAGAAAAATGTTTGGCAGGACCCTCCTGAAAAATATATAAGCATTAGAAATTATTCATTTTCGGCAGCCTCTTTTAGCCACACTACTAAGTGACGTGTCTCTGTAAGCCCAGAAATGAGAGTTTACCTGGATTCGAACTCATGTTCCCAGCGGCGATGTGCCTAACATATAGCTGTGTATTGTATTATTATCCCTCTGAGCCAGTCAGAGGCTTCAGAGTGTTCGGCATGTGCCATATGATATAAGTATCAATCTGAAAGTTTAACTTTTTTCAGTCTCCATTTGCAGGAGAGTCCAAGGACACTGAAAAGTGGTGAATATTTGTCAAGGAGCCAAGCATGCACAGAAATCCCTCCCTTGGCAAAAAAAAACACGGAAGATGCTACGCAGAAACAAGCGACATTTTATGGCCCCAAGGAGCTGAAGGGGCCCTGAGTAATAACAATCTTTTTTTTAAAGAAGAGTGCTTGTGGTGTCACAGGGGAATCGCTGTATTTTTTGAACAGAAGAAATGGCTTCGCAATCATGCTATCAACCGGCATTGCTTAGTGCGCGGTGTTAAGACGTCAGAGTAAATTTTTTGTTAAAATATATTTATATAAAAAAATTGAGCGAGCGTGTTTGTTAGTGAGTCGGCGATTCGGGGCGACGCATTTTATTTATTTATTTACCTTAGATGCTCGTCAGCTCGTGGGCGCCCAGTCCCCCTCCCCCCCCCAACGCGGCTACAATAAAACGAGTTTACAAGTCTCGTTCGTTCGCTGTTCTTGCCGGGACGGCTCGGCGCATAATGGACAACAATCCCCCCACACCCACCGCACTCCCCCTGCCTCCGTCGGTGGCGGTACTTGAGGCGTAAGCGAACGAAAGCGAAAGCATAGAGCCCCCAAGCAGTTGAGGGGGGGAAGCCCCCCCCCCCATTCGTGGCGAAACAAACACCAGCTCAAATTCACGCGCTGATAAACATAACAAGCTAATTGTTATAAAAGGGAAAATTCATCTCACGGATCTCTAGCTCTCCTGCTAGCTCTCACATTTGTCATCTCACGTCTCCGTAATTGTGTCTACATTTCTCTTGTCTCACGACCGTGCGTCTCTATCGCTTGCCGACATCACATCTGTCGTACCGCTAGGAGCTTATTTATGCGTTGAAAGAGAGGCCTCCCAAAATGTATTTCTACTTAAAGTCCCAAGTGGGCCCACACCACCACCGACAAAAGCCTCCCTCACAAGCAAGGTGAAGGTTACTGCTCTTGAGCTCCACTCTAGCCAATGCGAGTGTCCACATAATGCGCCATCGGTGTTGCACCTGACATGTGTGATGCATTTATTTTTTCTTTTATTTACTAATTCATGTATCAAACTAGATTCGAAGCTTTCGTGACGGCAGGAATTACTCTTTGGTTCTCTCGGTAAAGTCACGCAGAAAATGAAATCAAATAATAATAGAATACGACGTTTCGATTGCAACGCAAGGAACCATCCTCTGTCATTTTTTGGGAGGGGCGTGGTCAGCCAGGTGGGGTGTTTGGCTGGTTGTGTTGGCCGGCTCTCTGTGTTACGTTGCATTGTGTTTCTAAGTTTACTATGTTTTTTTTTCTCATTAATTCTTATCTGATGATGGTTGCTTGCGTCGCAATCGACACGTCGTATTATATTATTATTTTATTTTCTACGTGACTTTACCGAAAGAACCAAAGAGTAATTCATGTATATTTGGAAACATGCTTTTTTAGATGATATAGAAATTGCCATCTTATCTTATCGCACACTAATACAGCGCCTTAACCGAGGCGCTGTGCAGTGAACTAACCATGGCACAAGATGATTGGCGGGATGAAACGTGACGAGTGGATGGGATATATTATCTTATATTCATATAGCCCCCTTATCCAAGGCGCTTTAAACGGGTTACGAGTGGTACAATGAGGGTAGCTAAAAGTGATGTGGTGCATAGGGATGGGGTATGGGGAGGGAAGTTGGTGGGTACGGGAATGACGTGGGGGGGGGGGGGGGTACCTAGGGATGGAGGGAAAGATGGGGCCAGGGAGGAGAGGCGCGGGTCTTGAGGGAGGAGCGGAAACTCGACAGGGAGGGTGCTCGTTTATTGTGGAGGTGAAGTTTGTTCCGGTGCGAGTGGGCTAGTAGGCAAAAAGGAGTGGAAACGGGATTGCGTAAGATGAGGTGGTAGTGACGATGCGTGGAATAAACGAAGTTTGAGTTTAGATGAGTGGATTGATGACGGGTGACCAGGGGGAGTTTGTGACAGGGAAGGCATTCGTGGGGAGGACGACAAGGGGAGAAGAAAGGGTGGACAATAGAGAATACGTTTAAGAGAAGAGCAGAAGGTAGCTCGAGAGGGTGATTATTTGACGTGCAAAGGCAGTCCACGTGATGCGCCACTTCGTTGAGCTACCATCTGTGGCCAGGTCACTTCTGAAAAAGAGCTGCATCGCTCAGTGGGCCTTACCTGACCAAATAAAAATGGTTTATAATAGATTTTTTTTAAGTTAAAATCTGGCCAGTGTGGAGAAATATGCCACAAATACTCAATGCTCACTCGAGCTCCCTCTGATAGATGCCCTTCTTTACAGCAGCGGGATGAGCAAGCAATTGCAGGGCTGCACCTTTACTTTTTAATTGCACCTCTGCATCTCCTTCTGAAGAGTAAACTAATAACTCAGTGGGCCATACCTGGTAAGATAAAGTTTAGTTTTATTTGTACATACTTTGCACAAATCTATATAAACTTTGGTTGCAGTAGCTCTCTCGCTACATTTTCTCCTCAGCAGTCCGCCTGCTGTATTGTTTCACCTGAACACGATGGCTTGTGTTGCTATCGAAACGTCGTGATTTATTAGTTATTTTCTTCTATCTACATGACTTTATTGAAAGAACCAAAGAGTATGAATTCCTGCAGTCACGAAAGCTTCAAATCAAGATTAGGTGGTGATGGTCGGAAATACGAGCTCTATGGTGTAGAGTTTTGATGAGGGAATTCTTCTGAGATGGATGGTGGTGGGAGTCAGGTTTTAGGTAGGCATCCATATGGGTGGCTTTCCTGTAGACAGTGTCCCACTGATCCATCAGGTCTCTTTTCGATTAAAACATCCAGGAATGGTAACTTGCCACCCTTTTCCACCTCTATGGTGAATTTGATGGCAGGGTGTATGGAATTGATGTGGTTGAAGAATTGGTCCAGAGCTGTTAGGCATGTGGCCAGATGACGAACGTGTCATCTATGTATCTCTTCCACAAGGAAGGACGTAGGGTAGATGCCTGGATGGCTTCTATCTCAAATTTATCCATGAAAACATTGACTACAACTGGATATAAGGGAGAACCCATTGGGGTACCTTCAACTTATTTGTAGAATGTTCCATTCCAGGTGAAGTAAGTGTTGGTGAGGCAGTGTCTAACCAGGGCCGGTACATCAGCATTCAGTCCTTGTTGGGCCAAATAGTCAATGATTGCAATGGTGTCAGACACAGGAACTTTGGTAAACAAAGCTACTACATCGAAACTGACAAGCAAATCACCTGGAGATAGTGATATGTCCTTAATATAAGATACCGAGTGAGCTTAGTTACGTACAGCTGAGGTGGTCTTACCAGTGAATGGTTGTAAGGTCTCAGACAAAAATCGGGCCAGTTTGTAGGTGGGTGAGTCAATGGTGGAGACGATAGGACGGAGTGGTGTACCTTCTTTATGGATTTTTGGTAAGCCATAAAATCTGGGTGGTCTAGCAGCAGAGGGTTTTAAGAAAAACCGTTTGGTTGGTTCGATTAAAGATGTCGAATCAGTGATGATATTGTTGGTTTTCGTAACCAGACGGTTGGTAGGATCTCTATTGATTTTGGTATAGCTTCCATCATTAAGTAGGTCCTGCCACGGTATCGCAGGAGAAGGTCGATATTACTATATATGCGCAATCCCAATTGAGTCATTTCCAGGTAGCTACAATATTGCAGCATCGGTCTCATTGATTTTGCCAATAGCGGTTACACCGTGCGAGTTTGTTTTAGCTATGGACGGAAACCGGCGAACCCGGACGAAACCCATAGGGAGCAAGGGGTTGAACAAACACACATACCCCACGCACAAAGTCAAGAATAGAACCTAGCGACGTCTCGCTTCGAGGCACACAAGTGTTACCACCACGCCACCCTGCCGCCCAGCGTGCATTTTGGATGTATTCGACGGCAACTGTCCAGGCTGAACGGCTCGGCGGCTGAGCATTCGCTTCTCACGCGAACGAGAGATGCCGCGTGTTGTGGATTGTAGCTCGCACGCACACATGCACGCTGCCCGAGTGTGATGTTCTCTGATTATATATCGGTCGCGGGACTATTCTTCAAGTGCGATGTCCCCCACGAGCAATTGAACGTCTGGGGCAATACTTGTCTTTATGGGTGGGTTGGAGCCTGTGGGCGGAAATTTTGCCATCAGGGGAATCAGGCTCTCTTATGTAAATCCACGAAGTGTTCTGATTTCCAAGGGGCCATCCCCGTCTGTCTCAGATCGTTTGCATAACTGGGTTGTATGCATTGTTGAATTTATTTTGCACCGTATGTAGCGAACCGTGCTAATCCGAGGTGCGGAGGAAAGACAAAAAAGTTAACACAAAAAGCAGTTCGAAAGAAATGAGTTTTCAATCTACATTTAAAAGTGCATAGCTCCACAGTGGCTTCCTAATATTGGAACGAAGAGCTTTACAGACGGCCGCAGAAGGGCATCTGAAAGCGCGCGACCGTCCTTGTTTGACGGCCCGCTTACTTTTCTTCAGTGTCACTATGATGTATTTAACTTGCTCTCGAATCCACGTGGTTGTCTCTCCGTCTCACAGTGCAATCCAAGCGTGCACCGCTCCGCGTTTGCTCATGTACCTTTCAGCTTTTTTCATGAATTCTGATCTACACATCAGAGCGGGTGGTACAAATTAATATTATTAATAATAATTAAAAATAAACTTTCTTCTGACGACACATCACTGCGTTGCATTTCATTACCAGTTGCAGTTTTCCAAGAGAGCGCTCCAATCTGCTCTTGTCTGCTTCTTCAATTCATAATTAATATTCCGGTCTGTTTCAAATTTCCTCTCCCACGTTTTGACACTCGGCTGGGTTTTCCAGCGAGGTCCCACCTACACGATTTCCCCGACTGTTTAGGAGCCAGGTCGGACGTGACTTTCGTTTTGCTCCTAATTATCCTGGGCAGTTCATTCCCCATCGAAGGTTACGTTGACTGGGACGTTGGCAGATATAAGACGGTTAATGTTGTCCCATTAATACTCCAACTACCTTTTTGGGGAAATCTTGCAAAATTCTGATACTTTAATAATCTCTAAATGAATGGGTTTACAATGATTATTAAATATGATGATGCTATGGCGTAACGGCTCATACACTGGGCATCCCAGTCCAGAGGTCATTGGTTCTATCTCTCAAGAGAGCGGCTTTTGAACCAATGATGCAGGTTTTTTTTTAATCTCCCATGCCTGTGAATAGTTAGTTAAACAATAATGTGCAATTTTATTGAGAGACTATTGTGTGGTGTTGTCTTGTTGTGGTTTGGGACTGCGTTGTTGTTGTTGTTGTTTTTGCTGCCTTTCCCAATATTGATACATTTTACTTACATAAATTAATTAATGTTTTTTTTATTATTTCTTTATATTTAGTGACTTGCTCACCATTTCTCTATTTTGTATTGCGTTGGCTGTTGTAACTTGCTGACTCGCTCGCACTGCTCTGTGAAAAAAAGAGCTTCACAGCTCATCGGATTCTTCCTGCAGTCTCCAAAATATCGATTCCGATTCTGGGATGGGTACACAGCACAGTTGATCAGCAGGCCCGCCGCGTGGTGGACTAAAGTGTGGGTGGCACTTGTCGTAGTAAAAAAAAAACCGTACAAATATTACATCGAAAACAGGGGAGACATAGACATAGAGTAGGGAGAGAGGGGGTAGAGAGAGACGGGGGGTAGAGAGAGGGGGTAAAGAGAGAGGGAAGGGGGAAGATGGAGGAGAGCAGAGCGTGAAATCTTTTGTTAAATCTTTCATTTAATAAG
The DNA here is from genome assembly GCF_048934315.1 of Petromyzon marinus. Classification (NCBI taxonomy): domain Eukaryota; kingdom Metazoa; phylum Chordata; class Hyperoartia; order Petromyzontiformes; family Petromyzontidae; genus Petromyzon; species Petromyzon marinus. The sequence goes on along the minus strand of NC_133710.1, from coordinate 7,777,890 downwards.
GGGGGGGGGGCACATAGAGAAAAGCATTGGGAAAAAAAACCGAAATGATGAACGAAGCAAAGTGCTGACTACACCGAGCATCTTTTTGTTTCCTCTGATCGTAAAAATGAAAAAAAAGTGTGGGTATACTCACACCTTGTTTTTTTGGCAATACGGCTGGCCAGTGTGAAAGAGTAGGCCGAAACACCCTTTTAAAGACCATTGTCGGCAGTGGCGTGAGCGAGCAATTGCAGGGCTGCGCCTCTGTTTAGCGCTAACCTTGTCTCTCTTTGTTGCGACTGCAACAAATATGAATTGGACATTAGTATTCGTCTCTGGAATTGAGCAAACGTGCGGAGAGAACTGCAGTGGGTGCTCAGTGGTATAAATTATTTATGCTGCTTCATGGCCCTGATCTCTCACACTTCGAAGCGCGGTGCAGGCAGAAGGCCGATTAATTGCATTGCGTGAGCCGCGCGACACACCTGCATATTGTTTAACAAGAATGTTCTTTACGAAGTCATCGGAATCCAGAAAGTGATTTTGTTTATTTCCCAATTAAAATTGCAATGTTGGGCGTCAGTGCGTTTCAGATGAGGAGAGGCCATGTTGTGGGCGTTCCCTGCTACGGTTGCCAACTATCCCGGATTGGGCCGGAATCTACCTCCTGGAAGAGCTTTGGCTTCCCCACCTTACTTGAAAGCAATCCGAGGGATTTCTTCCTGCGATATTATATTTTTTTAAGAAAATAAATGTAACAAAAACACGAATGCACGTAATTCGTACAGAAGCTCGCGCATTGTCAAGAGGTATAACGGTGTCATCTCACGGCATGCTTCTTTTCATTTGGCAGCGTCAGACGTAATACATCATGTAAACGGACTAGCTTCGCTCAAGAGTTGGCAACCCGGGCGCGCAGGGAGATCACGTGTAAGGTTGTCAACCATCTTCATTTCTCCACTCAGCATCTCTCAGGAGGCCACGGAGTGCATCGCCAAACTAAACGTCCCATTGCCACCTTTTTTTTACGTCAAATGCACAGCTCTCTCCTCATACGGTTTACCCGTATTCTTGTACAGGGAAATTGAGTTTTCATGTCCATAGGGCGTACAGCCATTTCAATCGGAGCAACGACATGTTTTTTGTGTCTGTGTGTGTTTCCCCTTTGTGATGGGACTTTGTAGGATGAACGTTGATATTTATAAGGGCCACGGGGTGACCAATACGGTCTGTAACAAGTTAGGGCACTGATAAAGCAGTTGACAGGTATTAAAAATACAGAAGAAGATTCAAATACTCTTTGTTTTTTTGCGGTAAAGCCACGTAGGTAAAAAAAAACATTTTTTTTTAACCTACGTGACTTTACCGAAAAAAACAAAGAGTATGGATCCTTGCAGTCACGAAAGCTTCAAATCTAGAAGATTAAAATGTTGTTCATCGGCCTCGCGTCACGAGACGGGGTCTCCATTCGGAAACTGTGGCGGAAGCAGCTCTTCAATGACACCCCGCGTTACAGAATGGCCGGAAGAAGTTGACATCTCGGGGCTACTTCTGAGATCCTTTCAATTGCCTCCTGTCCACACGCGCGAGACGCCGCGTGTGGCGTGGCTCCAGAGATGTCTGTCACGTCGCAGTTAAACGGAACGCATGCGGTTCTCAGCGGGACCATGGCAAATTTGAGTGAACACTGAAATTTAACAAGATGGGTGACCGGGTTGAGATAATCAACTCGCTCACACTTGAGGGCCCAGTTTAATCACAGCCGGGTGCCCGGGTTGAAGCCCCAGTTCTCAGCATTAGATTCCAGGGATTGAGTTGTAATCATAGTATCCCGTCGTTATTCGTGAGGGATACGTTCCGGAGATGCTCATGCAAAGCACATATTGTGGACAACGACGTTGGCCTATGAATATCGCACGACGCGCAGCGTCTGCAGATGTTTTTAAAGCTTCGGCAAGTTATCTCTATCTCTCTCATCTCTATGTATCATCAATGTGTCTCTCATCACTTTATTTGATCACGTTATCTCATCACATTCTCTCTCATCACTTACGTCCCATCACGTTCTTTCTCTCTCGATGCGGTCGCGTAGAGTTGCACATGCGATTCGCGGATAGCCAAAATCGCGGACAGCAAGTTTGTGAATGCTGCACCCTCGCTTAATAGTGGCAGGATGCATGAAGCGAAATCACGCGGGTCATTCCTTTGAAGAACCAAACAACATCCTGATGTTATCTGTACTGCAAATGTGCACGCGCAAAAACTGTGTCCATCCACTGCTCGATGAGTCTCCCCCAATGTCGTGCAGCTCGTGGGGGAGCGGGGTTAAATTGACCATACTTTCCCACGCTCGTCAATGCGGTTTGGTGAAGGCAGGAAGCATAGGGGCGGCGCCAACAGTGGCGAGATGTTAACTACCTCGCCTGGTATGCAGGAGGTCGTGGGTTCGATCCCGACCTTGGCGCCTGTTGTATATTTTATTTGAACGTGTCTCTGTCCCCGTGGTCGCGAGGGTTTTTTCTTCGCGGCCTCCCTGTTTTTTTCCCCTCCGCATTTAGAATCAACATCACGCGTTTCGAACATTTGGCTGCCGTGGCATTTCCACGTGATAAGCCACTTCGTTGAGCTATCATCTGTGGCGAGGTCGCTTCTGAAAAAAAAAAGCCATATAGCTCAGTGGGTTAAAAAAAAACACAGTTTAAAATAGTCACGTTTATAGATGCCGGAGCATAGCCGTATCCTGGCAACGATGAAATTCGTTGCACCGCCCACGAGCTGCCCCACAATGCAGTGTGACAAATTAGAACCTCGGCCCACAAGAATTCGCCCGCAGAGAAATGCTTTAAAACATTTATTCGTGGTATTCGTGCAACATTTTTTTGTTTTTACTGGGGTCGTGGGGACGGGGCGGAATTTTCCATGGACACTGCTCTAAGAGCTGAGACACTCTCTGGGTCTCCCAAGGGTTTCTCGTTTTCTTGATATTTAACAGCGACGGCCCGTGCATGCATTTCGCACACACCCAGGTTGTCACGACGGACGCAATTAAAGGGTTAGTTTCTTTTTGGTTCCATCGTCTGTGTGGGTATAATCTCAGTTAAAACAAAATGTTTAAAACCCTCCACCACCCGACAGAGTCAATCAAATCGAGTTTCTGTCACATCGTGAGCAACTACAGTGAGGGCAAAAAGTATTTAATCCCCTGCTGATTTTGTACGTTTGCCCACTGACAAAGAAATGATCAGTGTATAATTTTAATGGTAGGTTTATTTGAACAGTGAGAGACAGAAAAACAACGAAAAAATCCAGAAAAACGCATGTCAAAAATGTTATACATTTATTTTCATTTTAATGAGGGAAATCAGTATTTGACCCCTCTGCAAAACATGACTTAGTACTTGGTGGCAAAACCCTTGTTGGCAATTTCAGAGGTCAGACGTTTCTTGTAGTTGGCCACCAGGTTTGCACACATCTCAGGAGGGATTCTGTCCCATTCATCTTTGCAGATCTTCTCCAAGTCATTAAGGTTTCGAGACGGACGTTTGCCAACTCGAACCTTCAACTCCCTCCACAGATTTTCTATGGGATTAAGGTCTGGAGATTGGCTAGGCCACTCCAGGACCTTAATGTGCTTCTTCTTCTTGAGCCACTCCTTTGTTGCCTTGGCCGTGTGTTTTGGGTCATTGTCATGCTGGAATACCCATCCACGACTCATTTCCAATGCCCTGGCTGAGGGAATGAGGTTCTCACCCAAGATTTGACGGTACATGGCCCCGTCCATCGTCCCTTTGATGCGGTGAAGTTGTCCTGTCCCCTTAGCAGAAAAACACCCCCAAAGCATAATGTTTCCACCTCCATATTTGACGGTGGGGATGGTGTTCTTGGGGTCATAGGCAGCATTCCTCCTCCAAACACGGCGAGTTGAGTTGATGCCAAAGAGCTCCATTTTGGTCTCATCTGACCACAACACTTTCACCCAGTTGTCCTCTGAATCATTCAGATGTTCATTGACAAACTTCAGACGGGCATGTATATGTGCTTTCTTGAGCTGGGGGACCTTGCGGGCGCTGCAGGATTTCAGTCCTTCACGGCGTAGTGTGTTACCAATTGTTTTCTTGGTGACTATGGTCCCAGCTGCCTTGAGATCATTGACAAGATCCTCCCGTGTAGTTCTGGGCTGATTCCTCACCGTTCTCATGATCATTGCAACTCCACGAGGTGAGATCTTGCATGGAGCCCCAGGCCGAGGGAGATTGACAGTTCGTTTGTGTTTCTTCCATTTGCGAATAATCGCACCAACTGTTGTCACCTTCTCACCAAGCTGCTTGGCAATGGTCTTGTAACCCATTCCAGCCTTGTGTATGTCTACAATCTTGTCCCTGACATCCTTTGAGAGCTCTTTGGTCTTGGCCATGGTGGAGGGTTTGGAATCTTATTGATTGATTGCGTCTGTGGACAGGTGTCTTTTAAACAGGTAACAAGCTGAGATTAGGAGCACTCCTTTTAAGAGTGGGCTCCTAATCTCAGATCGTTACCTGTATAAAAGACACCTGGGAGCCAGAAATCTTTCTGATTGAGAGGGGGTCAAATACTTATTCCCCTCATTAAAATGCAAATCAATTTATAACATTTTTTGACATGCGTTTTTCTGGATTTTCTTGTTGTTATTCTGTCTCTCACTGTTCAAATAAACCTACCATTAAAATTATACACTGATCATTTCTTTGTCAGTGGGCAAACGTACAAAATCAGCAGGGGATCAAATACTTTTTTCCCTCATTGTATGTAGGTTGATTGCGCGTGTGTGTGTGATTGTGTGTGTGTGGAAGGTTTTTCATCAAAATCCGATTACGTTGAGAAGCAGGCAGAAAAGCGTTGATAATTCCGGACGACGTTTCGCTGGGGATGATTCCATCCGGCAGCATCGTGCGCGTTGACAAGAGCTCTCCTCTCGCCCTCGTGCATTATTTACCGTTCCTTCTCCCCGGCTTCCCCCTGCGCTTGTAACGAAGTGCGCACTTAAAATCACTTGTTATGTCGGCCGGGGGCTAATGAACCCCCCCACTCGTCTGGTTTATTAAACTCCCGCTGTATTGGAAAGGGGAGTGGACATCATCATCATCATCACGACCCATGAGCAGATAGCCCGTTTGGTGTCCACTGGACACACACACACAAAGGAAATCTAAAATCAGTAGAATTGAGCGATCGCAGTCTTTCACTGTGCACACAGGGACACAGCGGGTGTGGTGGTGGTAGTGGTGGTTGTGGTGGTTGAGTTGCGTAACAGCAGAGCAGAGTGCACGACAGACGCTGAACATCGCACCGTTACTCATTCCGGTTCGCGATCAACATTTGCTTAAGGTGTGTTCCGCATTGATCGTGTGGTGCCTATAACCCCTGCGGTCACCTTGCACGCCGCCCCCCCCCCCCCCCACGGAGCATTGTACCCCCCCCCCCACTCCCCCGCCAACTTTTAAACAAAGCCACGCTCTGGGGACGGCTGCTTCCATTCCTGAATGGCGAGACGCCCTCGTGTGTACGTACGTATGTTGAACTTCTTTCGCACCGTACCTAGCCAACCGTGCTCATCGGAGGTGCGTTGTTTGGCACGGGCAGTTATTTGCCACCCACACTTGAGTGTCCTTCCTTGTGCTTGTGGTGGTGCCCGCGCTGGGAATGGGGATGGGTGCCAGTACGAAGTGAGCGCTTGGCATTTGCAAGCCTCCATCCCCGCTCTGTGCCTGAGGCATCTAATGAACAGCACCTAGCAGCTGACATTTCTGGCAACTGCCTGATGATGCTGGCTGTAACTATGTATGTTCGTCGTCAATCGTGCTATTCGGATGCGCGGGGGGAAACTATCAGCGAAACGTCGGACGATACCGATTTGTTAAATGTTGTGAGATCGCTCTCCAATCACGCAGCGGCGGTGGCTGTTTAAAAGCATTGATGAATTGGCCAGGTTTGTCTATCACGTGACAACTTTATTAATTGTCCGTGTCGGGTGGCGAAGGGGTGTACGGAACACATTTTAATGTGTGTGTCGTGCACACATATTGATGAGGCTAGTTGTAATTACCGGCACAATGTCGTACTCGAATTGCTAATGTGGGTTTACTCTCCGACACACCAGTGTGCTGAAATAGTAACTAGTTGGCATGTTTTGCTAACCTAACAAACCTTACTAATTGGCTGTGTCGGGTGGTGGCGGGTTTAATGACACGTTTATATGTATGCGATATCACCCAAACACCTCTATTATGAACACATTTTTACATGCGTGATGCGGCCCGAAAATCTATTATAAAAGCATGCACGTGTTAAATTAACAGTACATGTGTAGCATACGTCTTCTCCTGCCCGCATGTATTTTTTTGAGTTTGCTCTGCGTATGTATGTTGAACTTCTGTCACACCGTACGTAGTCAACCGTGCTAATCGTAGGTGCGGGGGGAAGGACAACAAACTGAACACACGAAAAAAATTAACCCCGTTGCCTCTGTCAACCCAACAGCGTGGTGGGGCAGAGTGTGGGTACTCCCGTCTCTTGCTAACCTGGAATAGTTCGGCAGAGCTCCGTCGAGTGGACAGCCTTTCCACCAGCAGTGGTGCGAGAAATTGCAGGGGATGGCACCTTTACATTCACAGAATGTAGATGAAGGTACAGCCCTGTAATTACTTGATTATGTCACTGCTGGCGGAAGAGTCTCCACTAAGAGGGAGCTCAAGAGAGCTCCCCATCGCTCCCCCCCCCATTAGTGGGAACTTTGGCCTACTATTCCACGCTTGGCCAGACGTCTTGGATGACGCTTCACGACCTGCTGATTGACTATAACCGGGGTGGTGGTGTTTATGCTGTTCGTCTGGCACATGCTAATTCAATCATCACCACGGGGGGCAGTGGTTGGTGTGGGGGGGGGCGGAGGGAAAACCCTAACGGTTTCAGGTTTAATTATAACGTAAATTTGCACGCACGTTGCCTGCACGCGTGTCTGGCTTTTCCGCGGAGAGCCGCGCCGATTGTAATTTTTTGTAATTATAGCTCGCAGCTCAAGAATACATTTCACTCACGAAATGAGGAGGCTCGTTTTCTAAAAAAAGTGCACCAAAGAAAGCATCGACAGACGCATGTTTGGTAAGACACCAAGACACGGAGAGAAGAACACGCGGATTATTAGAACAAACGCAGGTCCATAAGATATTTTCAAGGGCTCGGGCATGGTGAAGCCAACCGTGCTGATCGGATGATGTGGGGGAAGGACAACAAACTGAACACAAAAATCAGTTCTAAAGGAAAAAAAAATGTTTTCAATCTAGATTTAAAAGGGCATAGATCCAGTGGCTTCTCAATATCGGAAGGAAGAGCGTTCCAGACGGCCGCAGAAGCGCATCTGAGGATGATGTTGCCGAAGTTCAAGCATAGGCCGGTCAAGGTACGGAACGCGCCTAGGATGACGTCTCGAGACGGAGCGTCGTGGTCTGCTTGATGAACAGAGTGCCAGGTGGATTTGTTACATCGCGCGATTGCGAGAGGCGGTGGCAGATTGGAGAGGCCTTCATCCAGCAGTGGATTGATGATTGATTCTTTATATTTGGGGCATCTTAGAGCGCTTTTTACGCAACAACCGACTTAGGTCACATTTACAAAGCCTCCCCCCCTCCCCCCTAAGCGGCAGCTGTACCTCTGTGGTACAAGGTGACTGAGCACCTGGCCTACAAACAGGCATTAGTCTATAATACAGGTTTTTCTTTGGTTAGATCGCGTAAATATATGAATGTGTCGTTAAACCCGCCACCACCCGACACAGCCAATTAGTAAAGGTTTGCCACGTAAACAGAACGTGGCCAATTCGTTACGAGTACAGCACACCGGTGTGTTGGAGAGCCTAGCCACAACATTTGATATCTGAGTACGACGTTTCGCCAGTAATTACAACTAGCTTCATCAGGCGACAGCCTTCGTCTGCCAGTAACAGGGGCGATGAATTGCAATGCACAACCCCAGCTGAAGTCATCAGCGACGATGACGTTTCAGCCACTCGCGCCAACAAGGACGTCGAACAATGGAATTGTTTTTTTTATGCATCACGTGGCTAACTCTATCCGGTGATATTACTGCGTGGCGCCGCAGGTAATACGAGCTGCATAATGTTGAGCTCGTTCCGTACGAGCGGCTACTTATTTGAAATTTAAATACGCCACACACTCTCTCTTATGCAAGAGATCAGAACATTGGGAGGCTGGAAGCAATGCAATTTTACGCGTTGCCTCTTCAGCATCTACGCATAAGTTAATACTTCAGTCAGAAGTCTCACATTCAGCACTCCCATTCATTGTCAAAGTATGGAGAGCTGCAATGTATCATTATGAAATTAATACATATTCAGAATAGATTCCCATGGAAGGCGTTTATCAAGTCTCGGGGCTCATTTATACAGCACGTGACCAATCTGTATGCGTGTTTGTCTGCGTACCTTCTCGCCAAAATCAGCAATTTCAATGTGAAAAAAATGAACCTTGCACTGAAACATTTCAGATTTTGGGAATTTGAAGGACAACTTGGGATTTATTTTTTTCGGATATATATTTGATCATTTCCATTAAGCGCTGGGTGAAACACGCCTTTACGCTGATGAAAGCACGTGATGCCACTGGACACCAGCTTTGGTGGAGATGTCACCTCGTATGAGTGACAGCTGTTTCCAGGTTTATACGCGCTGTGCCGATGGTGGATTTTCCTTTTTCAAATTGTGATGTGTGTACGTACGTTGGACTTCTTTCGCACCGTACGTAGCCAACCGTGCTGTGCAGGGGTAGGACAACAAACGAAACACAACAATAGTGCAGTTAAATCTTGACTTAAAGCTTTCGTGACTGCAGGAATTCATATTCTTGAGTCTTTATTTTCTTTGAACCTATCTACGTGACTTTACCAAAAGACCCAATAATAATAATAATAGTGCAGTTCTAAACAAATTGGTTTTCAACCAAGATCAGGAGTCTGCAACCTGCGGATCTTCAAGGACTCAGTTGTGACCGTTATTTATTAAAAGACCACCGTCTTGTATTCACTACACAGCTGCATTATGACTCTTGAAATATTGAGATTGTTTTTGTTGTTGTTTAAACTGAATTCGGAAGAAAAAAAATGCCTCGTCTTCTTATTTGTATTGCCGACTCCTGATCGAGATTTGAAAGCGTGCAGCTCCAGTGGCTTTCACAATTGTCGAGAAGAAAGAGCGTTCCAGACGGCCGCAGAAGCGCCATGCGGTGGCCGTCTCTGTCCGACGCTTATCCAACAGTCGCTGCTGCGAGGACGAACGGGGGTCGCTTGATCCGTCTAAAATGTCACATCTAGGCCTAATATTTATATTTAAAAAATGGTAATAATGCGAAAGTCAGCAGCACACCCTTGCTATGCAATGCATGCAAGCTAGTTGTAAATTCTAAGAGAGAAAAAAAATATATAACCTTCAAAAATAACTTTTACCTCATAATTTGGCTCATTAGAGCCGGATCTGCTTATCCGCTCTGCCATTAACAATATCCCTGCTAATATAATCCAAGCCGAATTTAAATTCACACAACGATTAGGCATATGCATCTCCAATTGCAAGGCGTAAAAAGTATTTGTACCATGGAGATACTTTTTCGTTTAATATAATGCTAGATATTGTATTATTATTATTATCATGCAGATGTTATAACAAAAATAAGTAGTGCTTTAATGTAGCTTTTTAATAGTCAAATTTAATTAATCAAATCTCTGCGGAGTGTGTGAAACTCAAAGTAATTATTGATTGAATCTCAATGGGCTGGCTGCCTGGTGGATTTTTTTGTTAATTTGTATTTAAAAACTCGTGTTTTTCAAGAATGTGCTCACACGTGTGGGAGGGGAGGGGAGGGAGGGAGGGAGGGAGGGAGGGAGGGAGGGAGGGAGGGAGGGAGGGAGGGGAGGGAGGGAGGGGGAGGGAGGGAGGGAGGGAGGGAGGGAGGGAGGGAGGGAGGGAGGGGAGGGAGGGAGGGAGGGAGGGGAGGGAGGGAGGGAGGGGAGGGAGGGAGGGAGGGAGGGAGGGAGGGAGGGAGGGAGGGAGGGGAGGGAGGGAGGGAGGGGAGGGGAGGGAGGGGAGGGAGGGAGGGGAGGGAGGGGAGGGAGGGAGGGAGGGAGGGAGGGAGGGAGGGAGGGAGGGGAGGGAGGGAGGGAGGGAGGGAGGGAGGGGAGGGAGGGAGGGAGGGAGGGGAGGGAGGGAGGGAGGGGAGGGAGGGGAGGGAGGGAGGGAGGGAGGGGAGGGAGGGGAGGGAGGGGAGGGAGGGGAGGGAGGGAGGGGAGGGAGGGGAGGGAGGGAGGGAGGGAGGGGGTCTGTTAGGTTTTAGTCTCCGGGTGCGCCTCGAGATACTCGTTTGGTTTGGGCAGGGCCGTCCATAGGCAGAGGGGGGGGGGGGCTGGGGCAAATCCCACCATGTGAGCCCCCACCCCCCCCCCCCCCCCAGGACGCCTTCAAACTATGACGACGATTACACGTGACACCGTGACGTCGACGCGCGGGGCAGGTCCCCGCCCCCCTCGCTCCTCCCCCCCCCCAAAGCGCGGGGCCTGGGGCAGTCGCCCAGATTCGCCGTGCACCCAACCCGAGGTGACGGCTCCGCGTTCGAGTTGCCGACAGCTCCCAAAACATCAACCTTAGACGCGTGCGGCTGCAGCGTATTTCCCGACACCCCCCCCCCCCCCCGCCCCGAGAAACGTACCAAAACATTAAACAAAAAAACCTTTTTTCAGCACAACCAAGGTACGTTCGTGCGTAAATATTGATAATAGTAACTTAGTGAGGTGATTCACTCAGCTGAAACTTTAGCGCACGTCGTGTGTGTGAGGTGATACTGGGGGAGGTGGTGGGGGTGGGGTGGGGGTGGGGTGGGGGTGGGGGAGGGGCGGTAGGACCCCCCACCCCCCCGTAGAGTCATCAAACGTAACATCAGAGTCAGAATATTTATGTCAACTGAACGAGGAATCCGATGAGCTAAGAAGCTCTTTATTCTTCCACAGATGTCCAGTACGGGGCGGGCTCGGCAAGTTACAACGACGAACAAGTTACACGGAATTTTTTTTTTACCGACAGGAGTGTCAAATATAGATGAGGGTCAGCAAACCACTAAATATTAATTACAGAAGTCCGATTCATCAATGTTGGTCAAGGCAGGAAGAAGAAGAACAGCAACACAGGCCCAGACCACACCACGATGTCACCACGCAGCGGCAGTCCCTCAGTAATATGGCACGCGAGCGTTGGACCATCGAGACTACACAGGTCAGGAATTAACGAGACAAACGAGAAAGTTAAATCGGGAAGGGGGAAAAAAAGTGCTAATTTATGACGATCGTAATGAACAAATCGTCCGTAAATCGAATGACCGTAAAATGTCGGGGTACACCTGTGGTGTGAGAACAGGGTGAAAACCTAAGAGATCGGGTTCATTCCCATCGCACCGACAAATTACGCAGATAAATTAAATACAAATACAGCACGTAAAATAACAATGAAATTACGGGAGACATATCAGCGTATGTTTGCATGTTTTGCCGCAAGTACGTGCGGCAAATGCAGAATTTGATGCCTTGCAAAAGTTTTATATTTTGGTGTTTGAACGCCTTAACACCCGCCGTTGCATTGCCAGAAAGGGTAAAATCTATTCTCAATTTTCATGATGGCAAAAAAAACCTGCTGCGCAAATATGTGTAGAAAAAAACTAAACTAATTATGTTGTGATGCTGCCGCGTTGGCCGTGACACACAAGCGCTTATAATAACAACAAGCTCAGCACACATCTGTCAATAACACCGCCCACTACTTCTCTGACCTCTCTGTGTGCTCTGAAGTAGGGCCATTGCCTGAAACGTCACCTGCTACGTCCCTTTTTTTTCTTCTTTTTAAAGCAGTGTAATTGATGTGTTGAAATGTATGTGTCTGTGTCTATATTAATCAATGTATGGAAAACATAGCTCGCTGCCCTACGGACCCGGCGGCCCGAGTTCGATTCCCGCTCACGGCCAACACCAGTTACGATTATCTGAACCGGATCTGGGCCTCCCCTAAGTCGTCTCAGCCTCAAATTAGTACCCAGTGCGGTGTGCAAATATCACCACTGGGGAGACAAAGGCGGCCGGGCGTGCTGTTGGCCACCCACTCCCTCGTGCGCCGTGGTGGCCGTCGTAGGTGCTCGCTAACAGCACTTGCCCCAACAGCCTATACAGGGGATCTTTGTAATTTGTTCATATATCAATGTAAAATGTAATCAAATTTCCTGTAACAATTTGGCTCGAACCAAATTAATTATTAAGCATAACTCGTAAAGAAATTGCTTAGGAAAAAAAACGATTGCATGTCATTTATACAATTCATTGCAGTATCAGCTACTAAGGTTAAGGAGAGTAATTCCCAATCCATGGATTGCACTGCATCCTCCCTAAAACGAATGAAAGTCCAAGAGCGTCCATTCCAAGAACGTCCGTTTCATCATTTGCCGTGAACGCAGCGCACGGTTAGCAAAGTTTGGTAATTTTTTGCGTGAATAAAACACACGCTTGGCCAGTTGTAGCAGCGCTTCTGCGGCCGTCTGGAACGCTCTTCCTTCCGACAGTAGGAAGCCACTGGAGCTATGCACTTTTAAATCATCTACATTAAAAACCCATTTCTTAAGAACTGATTTTTGTGCGTTCAGTTTGTTGTCCGTTCCCCGCACCTCCGATTATCAGGGTTGGCTACGTACGCTGCGAAAGAAGTTCAACATACGCCGTCATTGTCGAAGGTTACATAAACCCTGAGAGTTCTGCCTGCTCCCCCACCGTCTGGACAGCCCTGGCTCATGGCCAAAACGCCATCAGCAAGGGTGGTATGGAAATGGCAACCCGTTTCAATCGATCGAGTATCAGGGCGCGTGGGCATCTTCGCACATACCCCCACCACGGGGGGTTTGCTTGATGTCAGCAAAGCCGATAATGGCTGGTAGAGGAGAGAACAGCTGTGCCAACTGCAGAGGAATCAGGAGGGGTGGATATATAAATGTCCTTGAATCAAGTCAGCTGATTATTTGTTAAAGTAAAGGGTGCAGCCCCTAAGATAAATTTCCCACGCCACTGCTGGTGGAAGGGTAATCCACTAGAGGGGAGCTTCAAGATAATCCTGCCTCCCCCCCCTCCTTTCCTCTCTAGGAGGTAGTTGGCTTACTCTTCCATATTGGCCAGACTTCCTGAAAGAGGTGGAAAGTACCCGCGTTTTTACCCCAACGCACACGACTTGCCGATTGACTAACTGTTGCACACCCCCACATGTGCCTGTGTTGGTGTGCAACAGTTGCTGCTGGGTGGATCGGAACGGTGGGGGTGGGGGGATTTAAAAATGTTGGCCCCTTGCTCAAACCGCCGTGCGAGGCAATGGGTTCAAACCAGGTGACCTCTGGATTGCAAGTCCAGCATGCTAACCAGTGCACCACTGCAAAAGCCCCCCCTAGTCCGTTATTATAAAACTAGTTCAAGAAGCCTGTCTCCGCCAGGCAAAAGTTTTCAATCAATATCATAATTAACCTGATATGATTTTTTGTTCACAATATTTTTTAAAAATTTACGATCAAACGCTAATAACTCCTCCAATAATGTTTTATTTTTCCGCAAGAACAAAATTACTTGAGGACTTGCTTCAACTTCTTTGAAATGTTTAAAGACCTACCCATCAGAAACCGCTCAATTTAAAGATCCCGTTCTTTTTTATTGGAACGAACAACATTTTTAAACGCAGTACTCTATGAGGAGAAGCTCCTATCTTTTAGCGTTTTCGAATTATTCTGAATTTTACATCATAAAATGGGTATTTTTTTCGTTCAAACCCGCTTAAATTCTAAATATATGAAAAACAATAAAAGGTAGAACAATTGTTCTCGCTTTAATGTTATTTTCTGTTTAACGCTCTATCAAAAAAAAAAAACGCAATCTTATATTGTTAACGGTTTCTGAATGACACGCACAAACGTGTTCATGGGGCACTTAAGTTCGAGATTTGGGGGCATTAAAATGAAAAATCTCGGATTTTCGGATTGTTGCTGTTGTTTGTGTCCAAAAAGCCACCCGTGTACCACTTTTCAGCTTTCTACCTTGTCGGGAAGTACCCTAGAGGTTTTATTGAAAAGTGCATACGCATTAAGGTGTTTATTTACATCGACAGATCACAATGTCTTACGACAATCTCATGCCCTGTCTCAATGTTGGCCCGAACATTTTTTTGGTCGTCTATTTTCCGACGCCTCGTCTGGCGCGCGCGTACGCAATCACTGAACGTCATCTCAGAGGGTTAAGTTTTTTTTTTTCCCCCTAGCCGTCGTGTGTCAAGAGATTAGAACCGCAAATTGAGATATGAACACTTGGCTCAACTTTCTTGAATAACGGAGACATTGTCAAACATTTGTTTTACACATTGTATCTTCAACGGGTGTTTGAACACTCTCTCGCGTCGCCCACCCTAAACAAGCCGTGCGCTTCGCGCGATGAGCATCAAACCCTATTTAGAAAGACACACGCGCCTTGGTGACAAAGACACACACGCCTTGGTAACAAAGACACACACGCATTGGTAACAAAGACGCACGCCTTGGTAACAAAGACACACACGCCTTGGTAACAGACACACACGCCTTGGTAACAAAGAGCACCGACTTATGTACTGCCGATGAATTGATTGACCTAGCCCACCCCCCAGCCATGATTACCTGAACCGGTCCTGTGCCTCCCCTAGGTTGACTCAGCCTAAAAAGAGTACCTGGTGCGATGCGTGAACAGCGGTGGCCGGTCGTGGTGCTGGCCATCCGCCCCTTCGTGTGCCGTGTTAGCCTTCATAGGTGCTCGCAAACAGCACTTGCACCAAATGGTAGTGATGATTTTTGAGGATGACGATGATAATGGTGGTGGTGCTTGGATTGCGATTGATAATGATGATGAGAATGATGCATTTCATAATTATGTTGATGGTAGTGGTTTTGACGAGGAAGACTGCATGATGATGACGATTATGATTAGCAATATTTACCACTTGATGGAGACGCAAACAAATATATTTACGATGATGACGATGATAAAACAATGAATTATGAACACAATCCATTACATTCATTTTAACCCTCATCCGACATCATATTGAATTGGTAATCAATTCTCCAGTGGGGTTCCATTTTTTTTTTTAAATTAATCTTGCCAACCTGCAACACAGCAAGAGCCTGCTTCTGGGTAATTTAGCGCACATATGCCCTTTCTCGAGAGCCCTTTGCGGTTGGGGCCACTCAAAAGTCTGCGACAGACACCACCGCAGCTCACCAAAGGTCCTTGCTCCCTTAAGAACCGCAGCAGATGGCGTTAGGTCTTATGCGAGCGGAAGCTTACTTGCACGTCCGTGATCTCTGTGAACGTTCATTATATATATATGGGTGGCCGGGTGGTTCAGAGCGGTCAGAGCGCTTAGCTGGCACTGTTTAAGACCCAGAACTTGAATCCTGAGAGTAACTCAGAGGTCAGAGGGCTGAGCTGGCACTGTTTAGACTCTGGGTTCGACTCCTGAGAGTGGCTCAGAGGTCAAAGGGCTTAGCTGGCACTGTTTAGACCTTGGGTTAGAATACTGAGAGTGGCTCAGAGGTCAGAGGGCTAAGCTGGCACTGTTTAAACCCTGGGTTAGAATCCTGAGAGTGGATCAGAGGTCAAAGGGCTTAGCTGGCACTGTTTAGACCTTGGGTTAGAATACTGAGAGTGGCTCAGAGGTCAGAGGGCTAAGCTGGCACTGTTTAGACCTTGGGTTCGACTCCTGAGAGTGGCTCAGAGGTCAGAGGGCTTACCTGGCACTGTTTAGACCCTGAACTTGAATCCTGAGAGTGGCTCAGAGGGCTAAGCTGGCACTGTTTAGACCCTAAGTTTCAATGTCAGGTTCAAGCCACTCATTATTCAACTAAGTTTAGTTTGTTGATGGTCTTTGTCTGGTAAACACCGGCATTGTTGTGTGTTGCAGTTTCCACAATGATTTACAGTCTGTTCCTCATTATACTCTGTGATTGGATGACGTCCCTCACATGCCGCTGATTTTTACTTGTATTCACTCTTTGCTGAATTAATTATACATACACATACCGCGTTGCCAACATACATTATTTATCCTGTCTTTTTGAAGGATGTATATTAAAACAAATTCCATCTTGTTGCTTTTCCCATGAACTTTTATTTGAATAACTGACACTAATGCAAGAAAAAAAAAGTTGATCTAAAATGCTGTAAATGTGTAGCAAAAAGAAACGTGAACTAAACTCAGTCGAGACCTACTCTGAAGCAAAAAAAAACTTTTTCATCGCTTCAGCTGCCACTCCGGGAGAATGAAAAAATGCACAATGATGAGCATCTCACGTCACGTACAAAAGATTGTCGGCATTGTCCAGACGACCAGCTCAAACGAACTGAAGAATGTGTGACTATTGTATCGTTCGGTTAAGGGGCCGTCCATAAATGACGTCACGCGATTTTGGACGATTATTTACCCCCCCCCTCGTCACACGGCGTCACAAAAAGTCAGACCCCCCCTCAAATATGACGTCACAAAGCTCTGCCCCCCCCAAAAAAATGCTTCAAATCGATTTAAACTATTGTAATTGTAGTGCGTATTTAATGTGGCGCTGCACTCTGATGTTGTAGGAGAAAACATTGATTAAAAATATATTTAATTAAGTAGAACGTGTTGTCTATATTTATTTAAAGCTGCGCATTTTTATGTGACGTCACATTTCTCACCCCCCCCCCCCCCTCGTCACACATCGTCACAAATATCTGACCCCACCCCCCCTAGGTGCGTGACGTCATTTATGGACGGCCCCTAAGCGCGTGAGCGTCTGAACCCAGTAGTCCCTGGTCCCGGAAAAAATCCGACACCAGGTGACCATTCACATCACTCTCATTACTAAAGCTCTTAACAGACTGTTGGGGCAAGTGCTCTTAGCGAGCACCTTTGAAGGTCGGGACCGGCACACGAGGGGGTGGGTGGCCTCCCCATTGGCGATGTTTACACACCGTACCAGGTACCTATTTGATGCTGAGTCGACCTAGGGGAGGCCCAGGACCAGTTCAGATAATCATCACTGTTGTTGTTGTTCGTGAGCAGGAATCGAACTCGGTTTGCCAGGTTCGTTGCGCAGCGCGCTCCCCCCCACACACACGCACATGGCAGGCACGTACCGCGTTGCCAACACGTGATCTCGACGGCTCCCATTGGCCAGTCATGTGGATATGGGGTCAGGCGAGGCAGTTGCAGATGGACCAGATGAGCATCCAATTATAATGAATTCATAAAAAATATATATACAAAAATAAAAGTAAGAGGAGGGCGGCGGGGGGGGGCGGGTTATCTCTCGAGATGGGCCTCGCTAGGTCTGTAATTAGCGAGGAGCACGCCATAAAGTGATCCACCGGCTGCCACCTCTCCTGACTAAACCTCCCCTCGTGGCTGGACGTGTTAAAGGGTGCAAACAATCCCTGCTGCGACCGAAGATGCACCTCGTGCCCTTTGTTAATGTGTCACGTGGGGGGGGGGGGGGGCTGGCTCCGTTTCCAACGTGACGGCGTGCACGGCATGCAGGAACCGCTTAAGAGCGCGAGCGAACGTTGCATTTTTTTCGCGTGTTACTGCGACCTCGTCGCGATACGATGATACGACTGACGATGATCCACGATGACTACGACGACGATAATGATGATACAGGACGTTCAGGGCAATGGCGCGGCCCAAGAGGTCGGGGTCGGTAGTGCGTTCGCCCGCTTGTCCTTGCGGAGGTTCGTCGCATTCGAATCCAGGCGGCCGCCCTGGTTAACCGTGATGAAGCTACGCCGCCACCGCCGGCTGCTTCACGGTGAACTTTTGACAATCCCGGGACGGCATTCACAAGGGCCATCGTGTGCCGGTGGTCAGGGTCCAAATTTAGCTCACTTGAAAATCACAAAGCATATTACCGTACTCCCTTGGGATTATGCATATATATACACACACAGTAAGACGCTGTTCATCCATAACCTGATTATCCATTAATTGGTTTATCTGGGGTTGGTAAAACCTAATTCTTCCAAATATCCGGTGTGGGGGGGGGGGGAATCCATATACCCGGGATCCAGGCCAAGGTTATATGAAGTTATTCGGAAAACACTATTTAGGGTTGGGATTACAGATAAATGGAGTTATTCGGCAAATTATTCCAATATCCAAGTTATAACCTGGAATAATTTGCCGAATAACCAGGGTGAAGTGGGTCGACACACTCGCGCCTGCTGGCCATTTGGTGAATTTGTTTTTTTCACGTGTTAGAGGTGGCAAAAGGAGGTCTCATAATGTAAATGCTCACCCCGAGCCCTCAATACTCTGATAGTGCGCTGTTTTGGCGTCTTCTGGTCCAACACCAATGGAGACTAGGCTCTAAGAAAAGCCGTCTCGGGTGTGGACAAATCAAATTCAAGGACAGTGCATATTATTATCAGAGTTGTCTCTTTTGTTTGCATTTTGACTGCTTGTGTTGTGGTTATTGCAAACATGATGCCTTGAATAAAGGTGTCAGTTTTTGTGAGCCTTGCCATGAGCTTCACAATGATTGCATCCTTACAATCTGTAATGTGTTTGAGATTCACTGAGGATTGTCCAGGAAACTAAATGGAATTATTATTATCATTGCAGCTGTTGTTGTTTTGTGTATATTAGAGGGAGCTCGAGAGAGTCCTTCTAGATGGCATTTGGCCTCCTCTTCCACACTGGCCGGACGTCTTGAAAGAGGCGGGAATACCCACACTTCATCACACCACACACAACCTGCCGATTTGACGAACTGTGGCTGCTGTGTAGATAGAAGCGTGTTGGCGAGGTGCGGGTGTGGGAGGGGGGGTGTATATTTAAGAAAATAAACTTGCACCATTGTTTCAACTCCTGTGCAGGGCAATCAATTCTAAGCGGTGACCTCAGCGTCACAAGTCCAGCGATCTCACCATTGACGTCAAAAACCCCAAGTCGGTGGCCTTCTGAGAAAGCTCACGAGACCAAACGTGGCAGTCATCGTTCGCAGCAGAGTTTGCCTGGCCTGGTACTTTGTTGCCCTCGGTGGTGATTCCTGTAAAAAAAAAAAGATCGTCGATTCCGGGTTGCTCGCGCTCCCCCAAAACCGAACGTTCGTCACCTCGATCGAGCCTCCAATCGGGCAAACATCGTGGTGACCTACTCGGAGAGACGCAAATGTGCGCACCCCTTGATCTCTCGGCAAATTTATCTGGCGCAAGAAATTTGAAGTGGAAAAAAAATACAATTTCTATGGTAATTGTCGGCTTTCTTTACCCACGAACTGCCCCGGCCAACATCATTTGCCGTGGCTTTGGCACGAGACCTTGCGTGACGGTTAAGCTGTTGGTAACCCACCCAAAAAAAGGGGCTGGAAATGCTTTATCACCGTCGTCATTAACAAGTGCCGCGTTTTAATGAAAACATAATTGCCTCGCAGTTTAGAGCAGTGACCTTTCTTCTTTTTGGAGTCACCTGCGTGAAAGATGGACCGTTCCTGGCTCTAAGGACGTATTGTCTGCAGCAGAGCGTAAATCCTGATTTTGGCCCCCGCCCCTCTTATCCGCTATTCCCCTTATCTGCGGCCCATATCGAGATTTGCTAAATGTTGCTGTTAACCACCGGTTGGTAAGGGGCGCCACACATGGAAGAGGTCAACGTGAGGACGAATTGCCGTGCTGTCTATAACAATTGAATAATCATCATCAGTGACACTACAATATAGAAGCACATGATGGTAAGGGTTATGATGTATAGCCCATACCAAGGAAGTTAGGGGCTCTGAATCTGAGTGTTTTCAAATCGTGGAAGACGTTAAAATGTGGGCTAATTGCCGTGCTGTCGACAGCAAAAGAATAATCATCATCACCGGTACCACAATATAGAACCAGATGTTGGTGAGGATTATGATGATAGCCCACCGCAAGGATGTTAGGGTTTCTGACTTTGAGTGTTTTCAAATCTCGACTTGAAACTCGTGGGTTTAAATTATCTATATTTAATAGATGGAATTTGGCATAATGTTACCTTCATTAATCTTGAAAGGTTTCCTTTAATTTGTGCGAGGTTTTTTTATGGACAGAGCTTTGAGTTGACATGTAAAAAAATAGTTATAAAGTGTAGTGCACAAACTCTTATTATCCAATCTACCTCTCTGGCCTCCCTACTAGACATGCTCCTGCATGAACACATATTCTGATTCTGAATTCTCTATTTATGTTCCACGAACAAGGGCCATTGCCTGAAACATCTCCAAAACGTACATATTGTTTTCCTTTGAAAATCAACAATGTAATCGATGAATACGTTTGACCATTCAATTGTCACATTGTGCTTGTGCACCACTGCGGATCCAGCAGCAGCATCACCACATTGTTTTTTTTCTGGTTAGATCGCGTAAATATAAATGTGTCGTTAAACCCGCCACCACCCGACAGAGCCAATTAGTACGGTTTTTTTCACACGTAAACAAAATATGTCAATTCGTTACGAGTTCAGCACACCGGTGTGTTGGAGAGTGAACCCACAACGTGAGATGCATTTCTTTTTTAGATGTAGTTGCATTTGAGCGCCTGATAAAATGCAAACGCTTATCCTCACCTCGCCTGATCTAATTGTGTGCCCGTGTTTTGTGCAATCATAGTGCTGTGCTCGTAATTGCTTGCGTGAAAGGAGACCTTTCCACCGTTTTCCACTGCCGAATTCTTTCGCCCGCTTATTCAACGCATTGGTAATTTGTTTAGCGGGATATGACGTTCGCCCTTGGTTTATCGATTCGTTTTTTTGTGTGTTCATCACAGTTTCGGATAGAGTTACGCGCGCCCGTGTTATTCTTTGGCAGGACGCGAGTTACGCCGTCTGTTTGCACGCTCACGTCCGCATGCCATCCCGCTGTTGGGAGTGCCGCGTGTAATTGCTGAGCAAGCAGGATCAGGTGGTCGCCTTCTCTCTGTGACTTGGTTTGAACCTAGTGATCCTGCTTCTTGCATTGACTTTCATCCGTGTTTTAGCGCTCTCGCGTTGATGTGGTTGCAACCACTGAGATGGTGACCAGATCTAACTCCCTCGTACGAGGTCGTGGGTTCGATTCCGACCCTGACCCCCGTATATATTTGGAGTTCGCGTGCCACTCTCCCTGTGGTTGCGTTGATTTTTCTCCGGGTCCTCCGGTTTTTCCCTCTACATTTAGAATAAAAATGCGTTTCGAGTATCTGGCTGCTATACATTTCCACGTGATAAGCCACTTTGTTTAGCCATCATTCGCGGCCCGGTCGCTTCCGAAAATTAGCTACATAGCTCAGTGGGCCTTACCTGGTAAAATAAAAACAGTTACCAGTTAATAATAGGTACAATTCACGGGCCCACTTAACATTGAATGTGGTTACAACCACATCCCGAAGTTGCCTCAACCTTTAGAGATGGAGACTATCTCACAAGAACGGACGAAGGGACACCCACGTGTACATGCATTGGCTTGAGTGCCGTATAATCGATACTATGTGCCGGCAAGACATGTCACAGCTCCACAGAAAGAGGACGAGTCTGATATCTGAGCCAGTGCTGGGCCTTCCCTTTGGTCGACTGCCTTAAATAGGTACCCAGGTGTGGCGCTTAAACGTCAAGCACTTTGGAGAAAACAACGTTAGCGAAGGTGTTGTGCCAGCTACACCACCCCCTCGTGAACCAGTCCATCTACATCTTGACTTTAACCTTGCGAGACTGCAGGAATTCATTTTCTTTGGGTCTTTCGGTAAAGTCACGTAGATATAGGTTCAAAGAAAATAACAAGCAAAAAACTACGACCTTTCGATCGCAACACAAGTGTTCGTCCTGATGACGAGCGTTCGTCCTGATGACGAGCGTTCGTCCTGATGACGAGCGTTCGTCCTGATGACGAGCGTTCGTCCTGATGACGAGCGTTCGTCCTGATGACGAGCGTTCGTCCTGATGACGAGCGTTCGTCTTGATGACGAGCGTTCGTCCTGATGACGAGCGTTCGTCCTGATGACGAGCGTTCGTCCTGATGACGAGCGTTCGTCCTGATGACGAGCGTTCGTCCTGATGACGAGCGTTCGTCCTGATGACGAGCGTTCGTCCTGATGACGAGCGTTCGTCCTGACGACGAGCGTTCGTCCTGACGACGAGCGTTCGTCCTGACGACGAGCGTTCGTCCTGACGACGAGCGTTCGTCCTGACGACGAGCGTTCGTCCTGACGACGAGCGTTCGTCCTGATGACGAGCGTTCGTCCTGATGACGAGCGTTCGTCCTGATGACGAGCGTTCGTCCTGATGACGAGCGTTCGTCCTGATGACGAGCGTTCGTCCTGATGACGAGCGTTCGTCCTGATGACGAGCGTTCGTCCTGATGACGAGCGTTCGTCCTGATGACGAGCGTTCGTCCTGATGACGAGCGTTCGTCCTGATGACGAGCGTTCGTCCTGATGACGAGCGTTCGTCCTGATGACGAGCGTTCGTCCTGATGACGAGCGTTCGTCCTGATGACGAGCGTTCGTCCTGATGACGAGCGTTCGTCCTGATGACGAGCGTTCGTCCTGATGACGAGCGTTCGTCATGATGACGAGCGTTCGTCATGATGACGAGCGTTCGTCCTGATGACGAGCGTTCGTCCTGATGACGAGCGTTCGTCATGATGACGAGCGTTCGTCCTGATGACGAGCGTTCGTCCTGATGACGAGCGTTCGTCCTGATGACGAGCGTTCGTCCTGATGACGAGCGTTCGTCCTGATGACGAGCGTTCGTCCTGATGACGAGCGTTCGTCCTGATGACGAGCGTTCGTCCTGATGACGAGCGTTCGTCCTGATGACGAGCGTTCGTCCTGATGACGAGCGTTCGTCCTGATGACGAGCGTTCGTCCTGATGACGAGCGTTCGTCCTGATGACGAGCGCTTGCGTTGCGATCGGAACGTCGTAGTTTTTTTGTTTGTTATTTTCTTTGAACCTATCTAGGTGACTTTACCGAAATACCCAAAGAATGCAGTCCATCTCCCTCAAGAAGAGGTCGATCTCGTGATATCCAGGGCAGGTGGCAACCCAAACTCGTAACTCTCTTATCTCTGTGTGTTTAGCATCTCGGCTGCAGCCGTGCTGTCACCTGTCCACCCAGGTATCGCTTAGCAAGAGACACGTCAAGTCTCAGCGGGGTCCCCACCTGGTTAAATAACGCGAACCGAATCAGTCCCTAGGCAAATCACCACGCGGACAGCTAAAAGCAATTACCATCACTCACATTTGTACGTTGTTTGGGGCAAGATTGCCAACAAAATACTTTTATATAATGGGTAATGTATCACCTTCTCTTGATCCACTGCTTGATGGAGGTCACGCCCAATGCCGTGCCGGCCATGGAAGTGCTGGGTATTGTTTTTAACCATAAAGAGAGAGAGATATAGATCATTAACTCGCTGTTTTATATAATGGGTAATGTATCACCTTCTCTTGATCCACTGCTGGATGGAGGTCACGCCCAATGTCGTGCCGGCCATGGAAGTGCTGGGTATTGTTTTTAACCATACTTCACCATGCTGCCCGGTTCTCCGGTTTTTTCCCTCTATTATTAGAATCAACATCACACATTTAGAGTATTTGGCTGCTATACATTTCCGCACGATGATAAGCCACTTCGTTGAGCTATCGTTTATGGCCCGGTCGCTTCTGAAAAAGAGCTATAGAGCTCAGTGGGCCTTAGCAGGTAAAATAAAAAAAATACTGCACCATGCTGCTCGGTGCGGGCTCGTGACCACGGCTAACCATCAGCGGCGATCTCTCTCTCGCCACTGGATTTTGCCCACACGAGAATCATGATCTTTTATTTATCGCGGAGAAATCCGATGAGCTCTGAAGCTCTTTTTTTTCCCAGACGTCCAGCCGGCAAGAAGTCAGCGCCATGGCCGCTGGCCCGTGAGGGTATCGCGCCTTGTGCTCCAAAATGCGTGAGTGTGAGATGGAGTCGTCGAGTGTGAGATGGAGTCGCGCGTGTGCGTGCGCGTGCATGCGCGTGCGTGCGCGTGCGTGCCCGTGCGCGTGCGTGCGTCAGTGTGGCGGCTCGGGAGCTGGGGATGCGAACCCGGCGTCCCCGAGTTCGATTCCCGCTCGCGGCCAACACCAGTGACGATTATCTGAATCAGGTGCTGAGCCTCTCCACGAGATCGACTCAGCCTCACATGAGCACCTGGGGGCGCCGCTGGGGAGACAAAGGCAGACCGGCCACCCCACCGCTTCATGTGCCGTGTCGGCCTTCATAGGTGCTACTCGCTTACCGCACTTGCCCCAGCATTTTATTAAGGCTACATGGGAGATCTTTGTATTTGTGAACGTGCACGTGTGCACATGGGCACATCGCTATGCGCTGTCAAATTATATTACACAACGGAGGCTTCCTTAATGGAGTTGTCTGCCAGCTAAAGTTTTTATTTACAACTAATCCTTCCATTGAACCTGATTGATATCGAACGTAGGGAAATGCAACAACAGCAACAACAAAAACGTAATGTTTTCTTTTTTACAACGTAAAATACACTCTCTGTACTGTAATGGGAATCTGCGAAGCTTATCATCATCGACTGCTATGCTTCATAAAGACTGATGCCGTATGTATACGCGGCTGCCACTGGGGGTGTCAACACGATTTATATGGCTAAAGCAACACTTCCGCTCCACAGTGGCGAAATGTTAACTACCTCGCCCGGTATTCAGGAGCACGTGGGTTCGATTCCGACCCTGACGCCTGCTGACTGTATATTTCGAGTGTGCATGTCTCTCTCTCTCTCCCCGTGGTCACATAGATTTTTCTCCGGGTCCTCCGGTTATCCCTTCCACACATTTAGATCAACATCACGCATTTAGAGTATTTGGCTGCTATAAATCTCCACACGATAAACCACTTCGTTGAGCTATCATTTATGGCCAGTTCGCTTTTGAAAATATATATATAGTTCAGTGGACCTTACCCGATAAAATACAAATAGCTTAGTTGACATTCTGAACAAAGATCATGGGATTTTGAGAGTTGATTTTCTCTTCCACCAGGTATTTATGCATGTGTGGTGACATCGCTGGATGTCAACATGCTGGGTGCAGTGCCAGCCCTAGAGGGGCACGGCGTGCGGTGTAGCGACATCGCGGACACCACAGCGGTGTGGGTGCAGTATCGGCCCTAGAGGGGCACGGTGAGCGCTGATGGATAGCGCTGGGTGGCACCACGCTTGGCGTGCAGTGCTGACCCCTACAGGACAGGGTGTGAGTGAGTGCCGGTCGAAGGATGAGGTTATTCGAGGCCATGGCACTCTGGTTGACCCGGGAGGACACGTGACCGGTTAAGTCTACAAAGGGGCCCAAATAGGGGGCTAGGGGTGGTCACGTGATTAGGACCTAGACCCTTCGCGAAGATTCTGGAAGGTGGACGTGGCCAAGGGCGGAGACGGTCACGCCACGTGCGACAAACCTAAAATTGAAACCGCAGAAGTGTCACCTGCTCCAAAAATCTGTTTGGTACAATGGCCACATAAACAGTAAATCAGGGATAGCGATGGACCCGGACAAAACCGCTTGTGTGCATTCTTGGCGGACCCCCTCGTCGGTGGGGGAGGTGCGGAGTTTAATTGGTTTTGCGTTCTATTACCACCGTTCACCAATATCGCCAAACCTCTCCACGCCCTGAAGGCAAAGGGTCAGAAGTTCCAGGATGGCTTGGTGAACACCCCTCCCCTCCGATACCCTGACTTTTCCTTGCCGTTCGTCCTTGGTACGGATGCTAGCAACACCGGAATTGGCGAGTCTTCAACACGTGGACCTGGACCGAAGTCGTTGGTCCCGGTCCATAGTAGCAGTTACGTTGTAACTAGTGTAGTTAGCCTGGTGGTCACCACCTGGCTAACTACACCAGTTACGTTGTGACTAGTGTAGTTAGCCTGGTGGTCACCACTATAGGTTGTTATTCTGTTAAGGGGAAAGTTACCCCGTGTGTTGGAACTGAATAAATGTGTTGCCTCCAAGTCTACGTGTGCGACTCAGTTGAACCCATTACACATGTTGTATGTATGTGGAACTTCTTTCGCACCGTACCTAGTCAAGGAGACGTGTAATTTAAACATTTCACGTCAAATATTCTGATGTATTAACCTTTGAATGCACAGCACTGCACGAACAGCAGGATCGGTACTCAGCCAGTGGGGCAGCAGTTGCGTCGCTTTAATATCATTCATTTTAATAAAACGCTCAACACATTCGCCAATGATACCGCAACAAAGGAACCACATCCTCTCGGCAACGTTTGGACAATGGTAATTCTTCATCGCTCTTTGTGTGCTAGGTATGTGCTATGTATTCGCTAGGTATGTGCTATGCATGTGCTAGGTATGTTCTATGTACGTGCTAGGTATGCGCTAGGTATGTGCTAGATATGTGCGAGGTATGTGGTATGTGCTAGGTATGTGCTAACTATGTGCTAGGTATGTGCTATGTGTGTACTCGGTATGTGCTAGGTATGTGCTATGTGTGTGCTCGGTATGTGCTAAGTATGCGCTAGGTATGTGCTAGGTATACGCTAGGTATGTGCTAGGTATGTGGTATGTATGTGCTCGGTATGTGATAAGTATGTGCTAGGTATGTGCTATGTGTGTACTCGGTATGTGCTAAGTGTGTACTCGGTATGTGCTAAGTATGCGCTAGGTATGTGCTAGATATGTGCTAGGTATGTGGTATGTATGTGCTAGGTATGTGGTATGTATGTGCTAGGTATGTGCTAGGTATGTGCTATGAAGAAAGGCCATTGTATTTGTCTCCGTGTTCCTCCGGTGTTTGCCCGCCGCGTGTTTAGAACACGCATTTAGATTCTTCATCTGCCAATTACACGAAAAAATTCACATGTATGCCGAGCCACTTTGTCGAGGAGCTATTGTCACGTGTGGCCAAGTGGCCTCTGAAAAGTAACGAATAGCTCAGCGGGATTTACCTGCTGACAAAATATATATGTGAATAATTCTGCCACGGCCGATCGATCGCCCTCCCCTCCCCCACTGTTCCTCCTCACATTGGCCACGTTTCCTTGAAGTCTCAATCCGAGAAGACGGGAGGCCGGCCATGCAAAGGGTGCGGTAGGGCATGACGGTCGATAAAGAGACGCGGTGCTGTGCGTGTGTGTGTGTCTGTATCTGTGTGTGTGTCTGTGTGTGTGTGTCACTCTGGGGAGCGGTAGTGCAGCGGTTAGCGCGCTGCGCTACGAACCTGGCTACCCGAGTTCGATTCCCGCTCACGGCCAACACCGGTGACGATTATCTGAACCGGTCGTGGGCCTCCCCTAGGTCGACTCAGCCTCAAAAGAGTACCTAGTGTGATGTGTAAACATTGCCACGAGGGAGACAAAGGCGGCCGGGCGTGGTGTTGGCCACCCCCTGGTATACCGTGCCGGCTTTTATAGGTGCTCGCTAAAGGCACTTGCCCCTACAGTCTGTTAAGGCTATACGGGGGATCTTTGTCTACCCGCAAACAAAATACAAATGTCACCCGTATAACCTTAACAGACTGTTGGGGCAAGTGCTGTTCCAAAAATAGTTTTGTTTATAGTTCAACTTGCTACTATAAATGTCCGAATGATAAAGCACTTCGTTGAGCTATCATTTGTGGCCAGTTCGCTTTTGAAAAATAAGGTTACATATCAGTGGGCTTTGTCTGGTAGGATGGGGATGGTTTAGTTTTGTTTCTATGTGTTTGGGTGATTTGTTTATACCTTCCTTGTACGTTGCACTCCTATCGTGTTTATCCCGATTCTGAACTTCAGTTCTGCGTAGCTGCAATGCAACAGACACACGAACGAGTGCATTTGTTTCACATTTTATTCATCGCTATGCGAATGTCCTTTGCGAATTGCGTGAGCTCTTTCCTGTGTAGAGGTGCTAACTGCTCACTGTTCAGTAACCTGCATTGCCACCAGGTATCAAAGGGGCAGTGCAGCGTGACCTCTGTGTGAATAACGGTTGGGGTCAGATGAGGTGAAGCGGATCGTAGCCACAGTTTGGTAAGAACCAATCAGACAGTTCCACGTGGGAATGTGGGATTTGTTACACCTGGCCACAAACAGGTATAAGAAGGGTGAGCGCGCAGAGCGCGGGGAGTTCTCTCCCTACACGAAGACCGAAGCCCGGGATGAAGATAGCCAGGACCATGGACCCAGCCTTCCAGCCCTTCTGAGGGCTAAGGCTCGGCGTATCCAGTGGTCAAGACCCGCCGGGCCAGCGGTGGGTCAGATAGCCTCCCCTAGGTCCCAGCCAGAGGACTCTAGGATAACGGTAGACGTGTGAGTAAGTCCCGCCAAGACATGAGGCTGTACCTCCTTAGGTTAGCAAGAGACCTGTGTGTAGGTCACGCTAAGTCCGGAGGCTGTACCTCCTTAGGGTATCGGGTGAGGGGACCGAATACCCATCTGTGTGTTAAGGACTGTGTGAGAGAAGAATTACAATAAACAGAGTGTGCCTCATAAGAGGGTTATTCGTCGTTATAAACAGTACACCTGTATAAATTCCTGGCAGTGCGGGCTGGGTTTTGCCTTGTGCTGCAAACATAGCTGGCCTTTCATGAACGCGTTTCCGTGCCGTCGGGGCTAATCTTAATATACATCCTCATGCGCAGCTTCAAAGCAAGGTTAACCTATCGTGCAGGGCTGTGTTCACTCAGTCGCCATATGTTCAAATCAGTATTCTGAACCCGTAGTGACACGTGTTTAGCCGCAATTCTAAATAAGATGCAGAGAACGTTGGACAATTACTGCCAGCAAGGCGTATTATTTAGCGGATATATCCTCATCTGTTTACATAATCGTACAATAGCCAACCACCCTGGGCCATTCGTTCGTTTCTCAGTCCGCTTGTCCTGGTGAGGGTCGCGGCGGCAGAGTGGTGAGTGGTGGTGGTCCAGACCTCCCTCTCCCTGGCGACAGACTCCAGCACAACATTACTATGCACAACTATACACTCTACACTATTACACACTATTACACTACTACACTATACACTACTACACTATACACAACAAAACACTAATTACACTATATTCTTAGTTTTTTCGGTAAAGTCACGTTGAAGAGAAACAACAAAATAACAAAATATATATAAAACAATAAAAAATTCTCACGACGTTTCGACCATAACTCAAACGGTCATCATATTTTGTTATTTTGTTGTTTCTCTTCAACGTGACTTTACCGAAAAAACTAAGAATATGAATTACTGCAGTCACGAAAGCTTTAAATCAAAACTAATTACACTATACAAACTAAACTATACAATACACTACTATACACAACTACACTATACAATACACTACTAGACTATACACTACTACACTATACACTATTATGCACTACTACAATATACACTACTACACTATCCACAACTGCACTATACATTACTACACTATACACAACTACATTATAAACGACTACTACGCACTACCACACTATACACTACTATACTAAACACTATAAACTACACACTAATACACTGCACTATACACGACTATACACTAAACTAACTATACACTACTATAAACTAAACTCACTATACACTACTATACACCAGTGGCGGGCCGTGTATTTTACTATCATACCGCAATTAAACCGCCTTCGAATAACCTCACCATGACGCGAGGGCTATAGGCTATTGTCATTCAACATTGTGCGTTAAAAAACAACAGGGCTAAGTAAAAATCTAAACAAAAAATCTAAAGCACTTCATCTAAAAATATAAACGACACGAAAGAAAGTTTAAATAAATATTAGATGATGCTACGTTACGTGCGAGCTAGTTTTTACTTCAGTTTTCAAGTTTGATTTATTAGGTATAGCCCTGTGAACCATGCGGCTCTTAAAATGCAAATAAATGTATAACATTTTTGACATGCGTTTTTCTGGATTTTTTGTTGTTGTTATTCTGTCTCTCACTGTTCAAATAAACGTACCATTAAAATTATAGACTGATACTTTCTTTGTTAGTGGGCAAACGTACAAAATCAGCAGGTGATCCAATACTTTTTTTCCCTCACTGTAGCATTAATGAAAATAGATATAAAAATAACATTTTCTGATTCTGACAATCTCGAGGCCGGCAGAGAAGGCCTTGCTGGGACCTGACGGCCCGCCTCTGCGATCCACAGACTCTCCAGCTCTTCCTGGGGAATTCCCAGGCGTTTCCAGGCCAGCCGAGCGACATCGTTCCCTCTAGCCTGTGCTGCCCGGCCCCAGGGATCTTCGCACGAGTTAAAAAAAAAACTCGTGATTGCGCTCCGTGATCAGTCGAAACATAATATTGCCCCGAGCCGAACTCCGCGAACGGGGAATTTATGACTTTTGATCTCTGTCCGCGCGACAATTTCGATTTCTCCCGTGACAAACTCATTCTTGTTGCGCCCCGATTTACATTTGCTTCCTTGCTGTAACTTCATTTAGTTTCAGCTCCTCGTGATGTTGGTGACCCAGATCACGCCTCCAAATGAGACGATCTCTCTCTCTCGCTCTCTCTCTCTATTCTGGTCTCCCGAGTTCTCACCTGGTTACACAAACTTGTTAAAAAAAAACAACATAAGTATGTACTATGTACGTTGAAGTTCAACATGCGTACGTATGTATGTTAAACTTCATTCACACCGTACATGGCCAACCGTGCTTATCGGAAGTGCCAGAGAATGTCAACAAATTGAATGCATAATAACGTTTGTTTTTTGTTAGATCGGGTAAATATAAAACCCTCCACCTCCCGACACAGCCAATTAGTAAGTGAGAAATTAGTTACTACTACAAAAAGCAGTTCAAATGAAACGAGTTTTCAATCTAGATAATAACTACGTTTGTACGTGTATGTTGAATTTACGTGAAGGTTGGACTTCTTTCGCGCCGTACCTAGCCAACCGTGCTAATTGGAGGTGCGGGTGAAGGACAACAAACTGAGCACAAAAAAAAACAGTTTCTGAAAGGAATCAAAATGAAATGGAAAGGATGTAATTTTCATGGCCACTAACCTCATGAATAATAATTCACTCATCTTGATTATGCTGTCAATGGTGATGTCAATTATAATGATGGCAATGACGACAAAGGCAATGATGATGATAATGATGGCAATGATGATGATGATGGTAATGATGATGATGGTGATGGCAATGATGATGATGATGATGGCAATGATGATGAAGGCAATGATGATGATGGCAATGATGATGGCAATGATGATGATGGCAATGATGATGAAGGCAATGATGATGATGATGGCAATGATGATGATGATGATGTCAATGATGATGATGATGATGATGAAGGCAATGATGATGATGGTAATGATGATGATGGCAATGATGGCAATGATGATGATGATGATGGCAATGATGATGATGGCAATGATGATGAAGGCAATGATGATGATGATGGCAATGATGATGATGGCAATGATGATGATGATGATGGGAATGATGATGATGGCAATGATGGCAATGATGATGAAGGCAATGATGATGATGGCAATGATGATGATGGCAATGATGATGAAGGCAATGATGATGATGGCGATGATGATGATGATGGCAATGATGATGATGATGAAGGCAATGATGATGATGGCAATGATGATGATGGCAATGATGATGATGGCAATGATGATGAAGGCAATGATGATGATGATGATGGCAATGATGATGATGATGGCAATGATGATGATGATGAAGGCAATGATGATGATGGCAATGATGATGATGATGATGGCAATGATTATGATAGCAATGATGATGATGGCAATGATGATGAAGGCAATGATGATGGTGGCAATGATGATGATGGCAATGATGATGATGATGGCAGTGATGATGAAGGCAATGATGATGATGGCAATGATGATGATGATGGCAATGATGATGATGAAGGCAATGATGATTATGGCAATGATGATGATGGCAATGATGATGATGGCAATGATGATGAAGGCAATGATGATGATGGTAATGATGATGATGATGATGGCAATGATGATGATGATGAAGGCAATAATGATGATGGCAATGATGATGATGATGATGGCAATGATGATGGCAATGATGATGAAGGCAATGATGATGATGGCAATGATGATGATCGCAATGATGATGAAGGCAATGATGATGATGGCAATGATGATGATGGCAATGATGATGAAGGCAATGATGATGATGGCAATGATGATGATGGCAATGATGATGATGATGAAGGCAATGATGATGATGGCAATGATGATGATGATGATGGCAATGATTATGATAGCAATGATGATGATGGCAATGATGATGAAGGCAATGATGATGGTGGCAATGATGATGATGGCAATGATGATGATGATGGCAATGATGATGAAGGCAATGATGATGATGATGGCAATGATGATGATGATGATGGCAATGATGATGATGAAGGCAATGATGATTATGGCAATGATGATGATGGCAATGATGATGATGGCAATGATGATGAAGGCAATGATGATGATGGTAATGATGATGATGATGGCAATGATGATGATAATGAAGGCAATAATGATGATGGCAATGATGATGATGATGGCAATGATGATGGCAATGATGATGATGGCAATGATGATGATGGCAATGATGATGATCGCAATGATGATGAAGGCAATGATGATGATGGCAATGATGATGATGGCAATGATGATGAAGGCAATGATGATGATGGCGATGATGATGATGGCAATGATGATGATGATGAAGGCAATGATGATGATTGCAATGATGATGATGGCAATGATGATGATGATGGCAATGATGATGATGATGAAGGCAATGATGATGATGGCAATGATGATGATGATGGCAATGATGATGATAGCAATGATGATGATGGCAATGATGATGAAGGCAATGATGATGATGGCAATGATAATGATGGCAATGATGATGATGGCAATGATGATGAAGGCAATGATGATGATGGCAATGACGATGATGATGGCAATGATGATGATGAAGGCAATGATGATGAAGGCAATGATGATGATGGCAATGATGATGATAGCAATTATGATGAAGGCAATGATGATGATGGCAATGATGATGATGATGATGGCAATGATGATGATGAAGGCAATAATGATGATGGCAATGATGATGATGGCAATTATGATGATGATGATGGCAATGATGATGAAGGCAATGATGATGATGGCAATGATGATGATCGCAATGATGATGAAGGCAATGATGATGGCAATGATGATGAAGGCAATGATGATGATGGCAATGATGATGATGATGGCAATGATGATGATGATGATGGCAATGATGATGATGATGGCAATGATGATGATGATAGCAATGATGATGAGATGAAGGCAATGATGATGATGGCAATGATGATGGCAATGATGATGATGATTGCAATGATGATGATGGTAATGATGATGATGGCAATGATGATAATGATGATGGCAGTGATGATGATGATGATGGCAATGATGATGCCAATTATAATGATGGGGATTTTCAGCGGTGGTAATTACGATGATGACAACAGCAATCGTTGTCATCATGGCAACGATGATGATGATGATGATGGCAATGATGATGATGGCAATGATGATCATGATGGCAATGATAATGATGATGGCAATGATGATGAGATGAAGGCAATGATGATGATGGTAATGATGATGA
The DNA here is from genome assembly GCF_048934315.1 of Petromyzon marinus. Classification (NCBI taxonomy): domain Eukaryota; kingdom Metazoa; phylum Chordata; class Hyperoartia; order Petromyzontiformes; family Petromyzontidae; genus Petromyzon; species Petromyzon marinus. Next base: position 7,744,108 of record NC_133710.1, on the reverse strand, counting down.
TGGCAATGATGACGATGGAAATGATGATGATGGCAATCATAATTATGATGGCAATGATGATGAGATGAAGGCAATGATGATGATGGTAATGATGATGATGGCATTGATGATGATAGTGATGGCAATGATGATGATGATGATGGCAATGATGATGATGGCAATTATCATAATGGCAATGATGATGATGATGATGGCAATGATGATGATGATGATGATGGCAATGATGATGATGATGGCAATGATGATGAAGGCAATGATGATGATGGCAATGATGATGAAGGCAATGATGATGATGGCAATGATGATGATGGCAATGATGATGAAGGCAATGATGATGATGGCAATGATGATGATGATGATGGCAATGATGATGATGATGATGAAGGCAATGATGATGATGGCAATGATGATGATGATGGCAATGATGATGATGATGGCAATGATGATGAAGGCAATGATGATGATGGCAATGATGATGAAGGCAATGATGATGAAGGCAATGATGATGATGGCAATGATGATGATGGCAATGCTGATGATGATGATGAAGGCAATGATGATGATGGCAATGATGATGATGGCAATGATGATGAAGGCAATGATGATGATGGCAATGATGATGATGGCAATGATGATGATGGCAATGATAATGATGATGGCAATGATGATGATGGCAATGATGATGGCAATGATGATGATTGCAATGATGATGATGGCAATGATGATGATGGCAATGATGATGATGACAATGATGATGATGGCAATGATGATGATAATGATGATGGCAATGATGATGATGGTAATGATGATGATGATGGCAATGATGATGCCAATTATAATGATGGCCATTTTCAGCGGTGGTAATTACGATGATGACAACAGCAATCGTTGTCATCATGGCAATGATGATGATGATGGCAATGATCATGAGATGAAGGCAATGATGATGATGATGGCAATGATGATGATGGCAATGATGATGATGGCAATAATGATGATGATGATGGCAATGATGATGATGATGATGGAAATGAATATGATGGCAATGATGATGATGATGATAGCAATGATAATGATGAAGGCAATGATAATGATGATAATGGCAATGATGATGAGATGAAGGCAATGATGATGATGTTAATGATGATGATGGCAATGATGATGATGGCAATGATGATGATGATGATGGCAATGATGATGATGGCAATGATGATGATGATGGCAATGATGATGATGGCAATGATGATGATGGCAATGATGATGAGATGAAGGCAATGATGATGTTAATGATGATGATGGCAATGATGATGATGGCAATGATGATGATGATGGCAATGATGATGGCAATGATGATGATGGCAATGATGATGATGATGATGATGGCAATGATGATGCCAATTATAATTATGGGGATTTTCAGCGGTGGTAATTACGATGATGACAACAGCAATCGTTATCTTCATTAAGAGGGCCATGGCCAGCAGATAATTGATGATGATAGTGGCCCAACTACTGCCCCACCTATCCAAGCCCACAACCAAGGTTGAGTGTATGTATGAATAAAAATTGATGCCGGCATACACCATCGATGTGCGGATTATGAGCGGAAGAGTCGATCTGAGTCCACGAATCGACGCATGCCTCGCGCACACCACGTGATAAGTCACTCGCACGGTGACGCGGCTTGTTGTGTAGAGGTGCACCGGTTCGAAACCCAGCGGCCGCCCTGGTTAATACTGCGGCTGTATTAATCACAGAAGCTTGCTCCGTCTGCTTCGCAGTGGACCTCTAAAGGCCCCGTGACGTCATTGTGCTGGCAACATCGGCTACAGCACTTCGCCAAATTTGAAAAAAAAAATAACCCTCGATTTTGGATCGCACACAGCCAACAATGAAAAAACCCCACTGAGAAAAAAAACATTTCGTAGGACCTGCTTGAAAAAAAAAATATATACATGAGACTCGGTGAAGCTTCGTAATTAATACTGATGTAACAATCAATGATAATAACCCTGGCCATGATTTGAACCCACAATCTTCAAAAGTGTGACGGCTGCGTCTTTACCAACAGATGCATATAATCCTGGCCAAATATCATCACCAATTCAGCGACTTAAACTAGGTAAGTGGTAAAGGTGCATCCCTGCAATATCTTGCTCGGTGGTATTTTCCCTACCCTTCCTTCCAAGTTTTTTTCCAGACGTCTTGGAAAAGCTGCGTGTACCCACACCCCATACCCCGCCATAACACAACTTGCCGATCGCCCAATCATAGTGTCCCCATCTCCACTCCTGGATGAAACGTTGGCGCTACGTACGGTGCGAAAAAAGTCCAACATACATGCATGCATAGATACAAACTTGTCCATGGCATCAAATGCTTCACGGGCCGGGAGATAGAATCGATCCTCTATGATCGCCAACCATCGTGTGCCCATCTCCACTGCTGGATGAAACGTTGCCTACGTACGGTGCGAAAGAAGTCCAACATGCATACATATGTACACACTTGCCCATGGCATCAAATGCGGCACCGGCCGGGAGATAGAACCGAACCTCTACCCTTTAATGTCCGGTGCGTTACGCTAACTGGCAACACATGTGCATCCGTCCATCGGTTGGCCGTGGTGTTTTTTTATTTTGTTTTTGCGGCTGACAAAATTCCGCGCCGCACAACGTAAGCCCTGAGGATCGGCAGTTCATAATAAAGGTTTGTGGGTTAGATCGCGTGTGTATGAATGTGTCGTAACCCCCCACCGCCCGACACAGCCAATTAGTAAGGGATTTGTCACGCAAACACAACGCGCCAAATAGTTTACCACTTCAGCCCACCGGTGTGTTGGAGAGTAAATCCACAACGTTTACGATTTTAGTACCGTGACGTTTCGCTGGTAATGACATCACCCAGCATCATCGCGCGATTTGCCAGAATAGCGAAGCCGTCCACCTGCTTCAGGTCTCAAATAGAGCAGCAGCAGCAGGACGACGTCAACACCGAGCCCGATCGGCAGTTGTCGAATCACTGCCGTGGAAGTGGCGCGGGTCGCGAGAGGCGCGTTGGTGACACGCAGAGAAGACACGGGGGGCAAGACGCGCCTGCAGAGCGTGTCAATTCCTTTTTTTTTTTTTAAAAGTTTGTCGTTGTTGCTGCTGTTGCTGGCCGGATAGAATGGTGATTTTGTAAATATTTAGGCTGCCATGATGCAATTTCCCACAATGCAATGCGATATTAAATGTCACCCATGAAGTTGTAAATTGCATTTCGCCTTTCTATCGTCTTGTATACGAATGCGACCTACTTCAGTGACGTTCAAATGCAGTTCACGCAACATCGTGGTGCCACGATTATTGCGACTTTGCAATCAATAATGCTTCATAACGCGCACGCTGTGCGCAAATTGTGGCATTATGTAACCACCAAGGCGTCAATTTGTCCGGCAAACCCCATGTACGAACTCTACTCATTAAAGGGATAGCAGCTGCCGTTGTCATTGCGAACTTTAACTATTAATCGCGTTTCTGATTTCGTTTTTGAGAAATGAAATAAGCGGCAGTCCTTCAAAACCTTTAAAACAAACATGGACAATCAAGGTGTGACGTTGTTTTTAGCAAGTTATTAATCGTTACGCGTGTTTCCACCCCCCCCCCCCCCCCCAAGAAGGCCTTATTGAGTCTTTTGGTTCTTTGTCAGGAGGGTCCTTCCGGGTTTTCACGGCTCCTATATATCGTGCCATGGTCCCATCTTACCTGAGTGCGTACGGCGCCTTAACCGAAGCACTTTACAAGGAATTAACAACGGCACAACATATCGATGCAATGGTGTAGACGAGGTGAATGGAATAGATGAGAGAAAGCAGTGGGAGGGCGAATCTGTGATGCTGCGTAAATTCGGTGAAAGCGAAATTGATGACGGTAAATGATGATAAATGGACTGATTGCATGCATGGGGAACGCGTGACAGCCATGCTAAATAAACTATGTTTTATTTTACAAGGTAAGGCCCAATGAGCTATACAACTATTTTTCAGAAGCGACCTGGCCACAAATGAAAGCTCAACGAAGTGGCTTAACATGTGGAAATGCATATCAGCCAAATACCCGAAATGCATGTTTCTAAATGTGGAGGAGAAAACCGGAGGATCCGGAGAAAAATCAACGCAACCACGGGGAGAGAGACACGCAAACTCCAAATATGCCGACGTCAGGGTTATAATGAGAATATGAAGCTGGAACAGTAAAAATGGTGGGGCTGTGAAGGGGAGATTATGGGGTCGTCTTGGGGTGAGCCCGGTAAAGAAGTGAGTTTTGAGTGAAGAGCGAAAACTTAGTGAGCGAAGTTGTGTGCTGAATTGTGGAGGGGAAGTCTGGTCGCAGTGTCGCCTTATCGCCACAGACATCGTAAATGCAAAGGAACGGCCAACACATTCTGTAGATGTTAAAACAACTCACGCCCACACCTACCGTTTTACAAAAAATATATTCATTACTGTTAGGAAGCATTAGCGATGCTCAACTGCATTACCTACCCCAGGAGTACATAAATCAGGGGCTCGGTCTGTGCCATTAACCTTCTCTCGTTCTCAACAGTAACCTTAATAACTCATTTCAATTGTTATGCGAGAGGCTTTCGCCGTCGAATTTCGTGGTGTGCCGTGACATTGGAAAAGTTTATTGTTGACGTGATTTTGTGATTGGAAAATTGAGGACGTTGCGGAATGAATAAATAATGAATCTGACGATGGATAACCATAATAATTGCGAAGCAGAACTTTTGGTGATACTTTGGTCGTTCATCACTCGCTTATTGAAGAAGGGCCATTGCCTGACACTTCGCCTATTAAATATTAGGGATTTTGTTTTATTTTTAGGCCACTCCGTTTTATTAACTCAAAATGCTTCGGGCACCTTGTTCAGAGGGTTCGGTTTTTTGCTCGGCGTGGCTCCAACCCGACAGAACTAATGGGTGACCCCATAAAAGGTAGTATAGCAAGTAGGTAGCAGACCTTGCTATATGAGCAGTTGAGCGTTAGTTATCAATCAGCATGCACGTGTGGGGTTTTCTCCAGGTAATCCGTTTTCTCCGAACACCCAAAAAAAACATTCAAACCCACTGGTTCCCAGACGGTGGTGAGTGTTACCACGTCAAAGATTACACCTGGGTGTAAGTATACTTATCAGTGGGTACTTCGGTATTATACACATGTGCATCTGAGAATATATACATGACTGTGGTGTGTACGCACTGCATGTATTGCTCGTTGATTTGTCAGAATCTTCATTTTTTTTACTTAGACTGTAGGGGGAATCCGATGAGCTATGAGGCTATTTTTCACAGGGTCAGAAATGTGTAGTCGGGAAGGCAGTAGTTACAAGTGTGTGTTCATATGTATTTGTGTGTGGGTGGAGAACGACAGTGCAGTGCTTGGCACACGATGCGCTACGAACCCGGCGACCCGAGTTCGATTCCCGCTCGCGGCCAGTATCCGTGACGAATATCCAAACCAGTCCTGGGCCTCCCCGCTGAGTCGACTTCGCCTCAATGCGGTGCGTTAAACATTGCCACTGGGGAGATAAATGCGGCCGGGCATAGCACTTGTCAACACGGCGCCTCACGCGTGCCGTACTGGCCGTAGGTTCGGATAAGCAGCCCTTGCCACGGACATTTGTGAAACATTTGTGAAACAAAATGTCTGTTCAAGGCTCTGTGGGGGATCTTTGTCTTTGTGTGAGAGAGACGGTATGAGGATAATACTAACTAGCCTTATGCAGGCCTTTCACAAGTCACTAATCGTTAATTCAGGTCCGAATCAGAATATGTATTTATACTGCAGGCGTCCGATGAGCTATAAAGCTCTTTTTCACAGATCTCCAGTCGGGGCACGGGGTCACAACGTTACAACCATAAACCCCAAAAAACATGATACTGTAGTAGTATTGTGTGAGGAGCTCAGAGGCGGCACTTGCCCCAACAGTTGTATGACTATATGGGAGATCTTTGTCTTGGTGTGTATCTATGCATATACCAGCGTGTGAATAAATATTGTGTATGCATTGCTGGTTAGTAATTGTGTGCACGTGTTTACATTTGCATGCATCAAGAGTGAATCAGTGTGCGTATAGTGCTTTTTGTGCACTTTGGTATGAGATGTTTGATGCCATCCGGTACTAATTTTCTCGGGCAGTTATATGCAGAAATAGCTGGTGGTCCATCAGATTATATATTCATTGAAATGATGGCGGTGGGTGAGCCAATGTTGGGAGGCTGCCACTCTGTAGAATTTTGCAAACGCCTTAAGAATAATTTGGGTCCTGACCCAGGTGTAGCTTTCCTGAATATTTCACATCGATCATCATCATCATCATGGCAGCTACTCCCACATCCAACCTTCCAAAGCCCTGTGCTGGTGGTGGCTGCGCTGCACGTGACCCCGTGATCCAGCGCTACCGGAGGCAGCGAGGGGTTGGCGGACCACGCACATTCATGACGCTCCCTCCCTGTCCGTGGTGTGTCGAAGTCGCCAGGTGCTGGCTTGCCGGTGCACGACGGCGATGCGGCAAGTGGATTAATTTCCTTTTCGATTTAAAGCTTTCGTGACTGCAGGGATTCATATTCGTGCTTGTTTCGGTAAAGTCACGTAGAAGGGAAATAGTAAAATAATGAAAATAAAAATAATTAAATCCTAATTAGGACGCTGTCTTTCCGACAGCTCTGTTTCTTCACCTGAGGACGGCTGCTTGCGTTGTGGCCGTGACTTTACCGAAAGAGCCAAGAATATAATTTCCTTTTGTTGAAGTTTTTTGTTTATTTAGGCAGGTGGCAGGTGTGCATATACGCAGCACGGGAAATGTGCGCCGTACGGAATGTTCCATGAATGTAAAATCAAACTTGCGGACCTGTAGTGAAGCCCAAACCATCAAACGTATCGCCGACGAGTGCCCCATCATCCACGCAAACACCCTGGCGGTATCACTGCAATCCACACGGCGTCTAATGCCGCCTTGGATTGGTTGAATGGCGTTAACGTTCAACTTCGACATCATCTACACAAACTGTTGCTTACACGCCATATAGAAGAAGCCAGGTGGGAACGCAAGAGACCAGGATGGAGTCTGATTTTCGAGGGTCACTTGGGCCCATTGGTCTGCCAGGAGAGGACAATGATTGCTTATGCGTGATCCCAACTGAGTAAGTGAAATGTACTCCACCTGAATGTTGTGCAACTCCTTTCCAGTGGGCGGTGAGGAGCTGCCGTAACCTGGCTCGCCAGGATAAGGCAGCACGGCAGGTTGACAATTCGTGATCTGTTACCATCCGTCCAGGCACTCCTCCACTTATGAACGAGTTAGCTTCCAGAGGTTGGTTCGTAAATAGATTCGTTCGTAAGTCCAACTTTACTCCTGTCGATTCCGAACATGTTGTACAGCATATACACTAAACACGGGGAATGGCCTTAAAAGTTGTATACTCTCCTAACAGATGTAGATGCCACTGGCTATTCAAGTTCTGCAGCTGTAGATGCCACCACCGCCATCTATTTGCGCGGCAGTTGAACGTACGACTCGGTCCAAACAGCCAACTAGACATATGGACAGGTTTGTTCGTATCTTTGAAAGTTCGTAAGTCGAATACCTGTACTGGGATATGGTGTCGCCCTCTCGTGCACGCAGGTTTTCTCCAGGTGTTGCGATTTCCTCCTGCTTGTTTACACGCTCACTCATTTGCTGAAAATACCTTCAAATAAATAAAATAAATAACCCACTTGGCAGGACGGTCCTGAAATATTATAGTATCACTCAGTGTGCCTTTCTTTTTTTGTAATTAAGCTAACGAAAAGTAAATGTATAATTACGATAATTAAAAAAATATGCTTTCTGAACGCGGGACCCGCCCCCACCCCCCCTTGATGTGGCCGATGACATTACCAAGCGCCATCGCTCACCTCCCGTCCAGTGGCACAAGTAGGGACACAAGAGAGATTTTCTTTTTCTCCAGACATTTCTATGTTGTCCGATAGAGTCAAGAGACCACAGCAGTAGTCAACGGGGTAATTGATTACTTACATGATCGGACAGCCCAGATCTAGTTAATGTTATATTCTTAGCTCTTTCGGTAAAGTCACGTTGAAGGGAAACAATAAAATAATAAAATATATAAAACAATAAAAATTCTCACGACGTTTCGACCATAACACAAACGGTCGTCATCAGGTGTGTCGGTTCGCATTAATTTATTTATTTTTAAAACGGTGTATTTATTTATAAAAAAAAAACGTCAGCGCCACGCGCAGCGATTTGGCAGTTTGTTTAGAAGGACTAGTCCATCTATGTTCTGAAAAGAGGAGGGTGGAGACGAAAAATTAATGTATGCTGTCTGAAAGCCACTGTAAGCATGAACAATCAATTAAGACCTGAAATGGTTAATCAAATCTTTGATTCATTAGCCCACCAGTCCAGTTCGTCTCCACCCGAGGCTTTCTTATACATTGTATGAGTCACGTGCAAGACTCACACGAAGCTTCTGGCTTCATAAAGCACTTGTGGTATGCTAAATTCAAGAGTCACAAACTTTGGCATTGATTGTTGCGTCGCGTGGCTTTTAAGGCAGACCTTTGGGGACTAACAAAGACTCAAGATTAACAAACAATATTGACCCCTCTCAGCATGGGGAGAGAAAAAGCACATAATGTACGAATTGTTACATCAATGTCACGGTCAGGCAACAGACGTTCTTCTCGTATGCGGGGTTGGCGGGAAAGTGTTTCCCTCTATTTTGTGGGCCGGAGGCTCCTTGAAGGAATCTCAGAGGTAGCTCTATGATATCCGCTTACCATTGGCCGAACGGTTGCGCTGCTCTGCGAAAGATCGAAAATGTTGCTCGAGAACACACTCGGGATGAACTTGAGGGGAAAATAAATAAATAAAACATTCAAACAAAAAATTAATGAATAATTTGCTAGCGCTCCTGCTCCCTACGCCTTGAAAGTTTTGGAATTATCAATGTTAAATAATGCGTTGGATAAATATTGTTTAGTGCATATTGGAGGTGTTCAATTTAGTTTGTCTCACGGCAAGTTCACAATGGCGAGCATTTTGAATGCAAGTGTTGCAAATGTTAATAGAGTGAATCCATTCCCCAAATTGTTTCCCTTCTCGCAAATAAAGACTTCTGTTTTCATAATCCTGTTTTCTTGGAAATCTGATTTAAAGTTTTCAATTTAGATGTACAAATTTTCTGAATAAAACATATCATTTCAAATGTGTTATTTTATGAGGAGGGAGCGGAAGGTTTAAGAAACGTAATATTTAAAAAAAAAACATTCCTGCAATGGTTGATGTGAGGAGTTTGTGATCCACTTGCATTCACTGTATGTCGTGTCATTTTATTATCTGGCTATCCGATGTGGAATGTGTCTGGGTTTTATGGGGCACGGCGCGCGGCATTACATATGACGGTACAACGCAATTATACGGCACAGTGACGGGGGGGGGGGGGATACACGTACACACAACAAAAAACCTTTCCAGTTGTCATTTAATCGTTTATATTTTAAAATAAAAAAAAATATGAAAAAAATCCCCAAATATGTTTTTCTTCTGTTATTCAAGAACCCAATTATTATCTTATCAGCGTCTTGTCACGAGAGAAAAACATTGTCTTGAAGCGCTCTGCTGATTTTGCAAATGCTTCGCCCCGTGTTAGAGAGCGGCCCTGGAAGTTGATGTAACAGAACTACTTCTGACACTACTTCAATTGCTATCACGATGCTCGTTTACCCAGGAGAGCCTCGCTGAGTCTCAAGATAAAAAAAAAAAATTGCAGAAGGGTCCTGCCAAGTGTCCGATGGGTTATCCTCATTAAGTAATGTCCAGGTACATTTTGCAGCACTGGGATTGTTTGACGACCAGCAGTCAGTTTAACGTCGTACTCAGATTGTAAATCTTGTGGTTTTGCTCTTCAGCACACCGGTGTGCTGTACTAGTAACGAATTAGCATGTTCTGTTTACGTGTCAAACCTTACTAATTGGCTGTGTCGGGTGTTGGTGTGTTTAACTACACATTTATATATTTAAGCGATCTAACAAAAATAACAGTATTATGGAAAACAGCAGTCACCTTGTATATGGCCTCTTTATCACTACACTCGGGGCATAGCCTTCATTTTCCTGTAAAGAGTGCTCATCACATGTCAATTATGTTTTTTTTTATTCTAACAGCTGGAGTTTAGCCAATTTAATTGAAAATATGAGAGTTTTTTGGGGTTTTTATGCACAGTGACCAAGCTGAGCTCGTTAACTCGATGCACCTATGGACTGGGTTTCATCACGGGTAGCGGAAACCCGGTTAGAACTCAGGATCTCAGCGAACACTTGTTCCGCAACACTTTGACTTCTTCACAACCCAGGCATTTCCTTCAATTAACATTTGAAAGACGTGTGAAAGTTAATGAAGAATTAAAGCTTTCGTGACTGCATAAATTACTCATTGTTTTTTTCGGTAGAGTCACGTATGTAGAAATACCATAAAATTATATTAAAATAAATCAATCACGACGTTTCTACCGCAACACAAGCGATCTTCATCAGGTGTAAAAAACAAATAGCGAGGGAGCACATAGGGTGACACCAACGCAACACATAGATAGCGTTAGACTGCACGGAGGCAAATACAACAAGAAGATGAGAGACGAGAATTCAACAATCCTAAGAAAAAATTATGTGATGCAAAACCAGTCAGGCCAACAACACAGTTAGACACTTGCCTGGCGGACCACGAATTTCGTCTCTCATCTTCTTGTTGTATTTACCTCCGTGCAGTCTAACGCTCTCTATGTGTTGCGTTGGTGTCACCCCATGTGCTCCCTCGCTATTTGTGTTTTTACACCTGATGAAGATCGCTTGTGTTGCGTACGAAACGTCGTGATTGATTTATTTTAAAATAATTTTATGGTATTTCCACATACGTGACTTTACCGAAAAAACCAATGAGTAATTTATGCAGTCACGAAAGTTTTAATTCTTTATTAACATACTTCTATGGGTAAGTTACCTTTACAGTCATGTCCTAAACGTATCGTACCCCTTGCTTTCTCCTACCCCTCCCCCCACCTATGCTGCCGTGCCACCTTGCTCTCTGCGGCCCCTCCCCCCCACCTCTACTTTTTTATTTTAAGGCCTCTGTCTGTTCATCCCTCTGGCCCTTTTTCTTTTTACTTGCTTCTCTGTCCATCTTTCCCTCTCCTTGCCTCTTGGTGTCTCTGTCTATGTATTTCTGCTGACTTGTACCTCGTATTTGTTCACCCTGTCTATGCTGGTATGTTCAATCCAGAGGATGAACACGAAATATAGCACTCTTCGGAAATTCGTGGTCCGCCAGGCAAGTGTCTAACTGTGTTGTTGGCCTGACTGGTTTTGCATCACATAATTTTTTTCTTAGGTTTGTTGAATTATCGTCTCTCATCTTCTTGTTGTATTTACCTCCGTGCAGTTTAACGCTCTCTCTGTGTTGCGTTGGTGTCGCCCTATATGCTCCCTCGCTATTTGTTTTTTTACACCTGATGAAGATCGCTTGTGTTGCGGTCTAAAAGTCGTGATTGATTTATTTTAATATAATTTTATGGTATTTCTACATACGTGTGAAAGTTCTTGCAAGGAGCACTTTTTTTTTAGTTGCCGTAAATGTCACCGCAAATTCTACCCACCCAATGTTCGCTGCGGGATCGGGTTCCGGCTGAAAGGTTTAAACAAAGCTCAAATTGAGCCACTCGCTAATGGGTCACCTGTTGATTTTGTCGTCGAATGGTGGAAGAATGTTTGCGGGTTTTTTTTTTTTAAAGGCATCATTGATAATTCATAAATGTTACTTTCTCCACATTGCCTGACATTTCAGCTATATAAGTTCTTAAAGCGACGGATTTAATTAAAAATGAGACAACTTCCGTTTTTTTTTTCACGAGAAGAGAGTGAAAGGGCCCAATTTGACGCGAGTGCAGAATATAATTGACAACGAATCATTAATTAACAGCTCCGTTGTCAATGCACTGCCGGCTGAAGGCCTCCCAATGCTGTCTGTCGGTCATGGCGGGTTGTTTGACCATGCTTCACCACGCTTTGTTAGCGTTGGTGAAGAGGGGATGCCCAGGACCAGTTCAGATGTCTTCTCTCCACTGATGTTAGCCGTGGGCCAGCGTTCGAACTCAGGCCGCCGGGGTTCACAGTGCAGTGCGCTAGCCACCGTGGCCACCGATTGCTGCACAAAGGGCACAGTCATGCTGCTGATGAGGTCTACGATGTTGATTATGATGCTGATGATGGTGGCAAAGGCAATGCCGATAACGATGAGGATGTCAGTGGTGATGGCACTGACAATCGTGATTGCATCTGCACAGCTCCAGCTTACAGGTTTACACTAACAAGTAAAAAACTCAACACATAATACCCTCGGTCTGAAAACATTTTTAATAGGTGACGTTTCGAGTAATGACCTTTCTTCATGACATTTAGATTTTTTTTATTTGGGTTTTTGGTATTATTTATTATATTGTTGCGTTATTTGGTCACCTCCATGAACACAGTACCACCATATAATTGAATAACAAAAAAATTAAGGACACAATATTTATTATATAACTAAGCTCCAAGTGAAATGTGGATTTACAGCACAGTACTTGCCATTTTTTATTAATCTCCATGAAAACAACTTTAAACCACAACTTACAATCTCAACGGCGACGATGAGAAGCTTCCGCATTTAGGAAAAATCCTCCCAGCCTTCACAAATATATATTTTTATAAAATTAAGCAACAAATGTTTTTTTTTTTACCAGGCATGGTGTTATTATTTTGATGGGGTAAAAGAAGCAAAACGATGAGCTCCGATTTCCAAACTATGCATTTTTATTATTATTTAAATTGTACCACGAAATGGCCCACTGAGCTATATAGCTCATTTTCAGAAGCAACCTGGCCACAAATAACGGCTGAACGAAATGGCCCATCATGTGAACATTTATATCAGCCATGTACTCTAAGCGCGTGATGTTGATTCTAAACGTGGAGGGGGGAAATCCCAAACATACAGGTGTCCGGGTCGGGATCGAACCCACGACTTCGTGCATAGCAGGCAAGGTAGCTAACATCTCGCCACCCTGTGGCAGCAATAGTACATTTAGGGATAATGGTAAAAGTGTATAAAGGTGCAGCCCTACAATTGCTCGCTCACGCCACTGCTAGAAGGCACTCTGGAGAACGCCTGTAGAGTCTAGAGCAGTGTTCTTCACTTATTTTCGGGGGGGGGGGGGCGATTTCACCGATGAAACATCATCAGTGTGAAGGTCACCACACCGCCCGCACGGGGTGATTTCACATGTTGTGTATTGTCAAGGGTCGCACAGCAGGAGCCGCACCAAAGGCTACCAGGGCCCGTCAGTGGCCCGTGGGCCTTGCAGTGAAGAACACTGGTCTAAGAGGGCATTTTTGGCCTACTCTTTGGTGCCGGCCAGACGTCTTGGAAGACGCGGGAGTGGCCACGCCTTTCCCCAGCACACGCGACCTGCCAATGTGACTCACTGCGGGCGGTGTTTCCCCGTTGCTGCTGCTGGGCGGGCAAGAGGCGGCGTGGGCCTTGCCTGACGATGGGATCGAACCGGCGACCTCCCGCGCACCTGGAGCCATTCTGCACCCCAGCGGGCAGCAACCAGAAATAACAGCAAGCGGCTCGGGGACGATTCGACTCAGCTCTGCAAAATGTCAGGACTTGGAACAATAAATAAAAACAAGACTTGCAATCGATTTCCCCCGCCCGCGACCCCCCCCACGTCCCCCCGCACTTGGATACATTTCACAACGCGTGCGTGGTGCAGCAACACGAACATTTTAAAAGTACAAAAAAAATGTTCACCCACGTCCACTGCACGGTCCTTCTGAGTGCTGCCACCTGCGCCCGTGGTCGTTCATCTTTCATAACCGAACTCAATCGCCGCATGCCACTGCCGTTACAGGTTGCCACCGTTGTGCGTGTGTGTGTGTTGAACTTATTTTGCCCCGTACGTGGCTAACCGTGCTAATCGGAGGTGCGGTATGTATGTCGAACTTTTTTCGCACCGTACGTAGCCAACTTTTGCCGATCTGAGATGTACAGTCTGAGGTGTACAGGGGTGGAAGGACAACACACTTAACACAGCAACCAGAAGCAGTTCTAAAGAAATTCGTGTTCAATGTAGACGTTGCTCGTGGTTGCACAGCACCAACATTTTGTAATGTCCCCTCGTAACCAATCTTAGCGTTCCAGATGCTTCTACTCTAGCCAAGTGTGTGGAGGCAATGCTGCAGGATCACCCCTGCCACCATCACTTTCGATGCTATAACCATGGCATCATTATGTTTAAGGCGGTATACATGGTGGTCTGTATGCATGCGTCTGTAACACGATTTAGTCTTACAGTCATTTGTTTTGAAGCACTAGTTAGTCCTAATGATTTGCCTTTCAGTTCTGGTGTGTGTTTCGTGGACATAAGTTGTTTTTGCCCCGGTGAGTTTGCACTTTCCCTTCACCCCGCGGTGACCTTCGACTGCCGATGCTGCCAACTTTTAGCTCTGGCTGGTCTCTCGCGTAATAGAGCCGCTTAGCTAGATAGGCGTTACCAGCTGAAATTATAAAGTCCGATGCTGGGTTTATTGCTCTGCCGCGTTTTCTCGCGTGGAGCTGGGTTTGCGTTGTTACGTTTTCCAAGTGACGTGGTGATTTTTGTACCGAAGCTGGAAGTGCTGGGATTATGCATCTACCCTGTGTTGAACTTCTTTCGCATCGTACGTAGCCAAATGTAGTAATCGGAGGTGCGTTATGTACACATGTAGGTTGAACTTCTTTTGCACCGTACATAGTCAACCGTGCTAACTGGAGGTGCGGGATTAGGGGAAATATCAAGCTTGGGTTTTCGGCCTAAGTGCAAAGAATATTGGTTAGAAGCATGGTTGCCACAATGCGGCGATGGTATCATGTACTGTTTCATATAAAATCGACGAAAAGCAAGTTAAAGTTATTTTGTTTAACCAGGTGACAACTAAATGGGCTAGGATGAATCTCATTTTCAAGAGTGATTGGCTTTTGCAAAACGTTGTTATATGGTGAACGTCAGTGGTCATTATTTCGTTGGCATTTTATCAGCCTGAAAAAAAAATGCATGCAATAACAAACTCCGTTATTGAAATAGTTAATGAATAGCCATTAGGCATTAGATCACTGCTTTGCAAAATGTATTTCGAAACAATTGACGGGCGTGTGCAATTGTCTGATATCATCATTTTAGCGGGTCGTTATTTATCGCATAACTGATAACGCGTGTGCGTGTTATGATAAATGTTCCAGATTGCAACGTGGGGCTAGTTTGTGGCGAGTGAACTGCAGTTGGGGAACATTTAAGCTGCCTTTGTTCGCATTTCAGCTACTGTGCACATCAAAGCACAAACACGTAAACATTCATGAAACACTATTTCAAATTTCATGGAAACTGATATCGCGATGATCGTCATATCGTGAAATGTGATAATGCATCGTATCGTAAATAATTTAATCACAGAAACCCTTCGTTTAGGGTGGCTCATTTGCATAATTTGGGATAAATGTTCCAACAGAAAGGGCTTTCCTTACCCCTTGAAGAACAAGCTCAGTTGCTGTTTTCACCTTTTCTTCTGATACGTGTTGCAAAATCCTGAGCGTGTTTGTTCCCACTTTAATTCGTGCTGTGTTCGGGAAAGGTTAATCAACCGATTCCTCAGTTCGCACCAGCAAATGTTCAGGAATGGAGGTGGCACGCTTGCTTGCGCGCGCCCGTTGTATGAAAGTGAACGACAGGTGAGAGCTGCGTTGAGAGTAACGGCTCCTACAACCAAACCGAGAGGCTGCTTGCCGTCCCGTTTCGATTCCATGCATCTACCTTCAAATTCAAGAGCACCGTGCATGGAAGACAAAAGTCCGCGGTATGAATCCATAATCGCTTTAATTTTGGGTTCGATCAGGAGGTGTCATCAACGAAAATGACAAGAAGCGGCATTTTTTTTTTTTAGAATTCGGTAACAAAAAATAACTCAATATCGAAAGGGCCGCGATGCATGCAAATACTCAACGGTCCTTGATGATAGCGTCACGAAGCTGGTAACTTTCTTAAGAAACGTCGGGCTCGATCAGCGGATCGCCAGCCAAAGCAACAAGAAGAGGCGTTTTTTTTTTTGAAATTCGGTAACAAACAAAAAATCCTGCAACATTTCAAGAGCCGCAATGCACTGTGGTGAATACGAGACGGTGGTCCTTGATACAACGACGTCGTGAAGCGGTCCTTAATGAGCCGCGTGTGGCGGCTTCCACGGTGAACTGGAATTCCATGGTGAACTGTACTACCATGATGAACTGGACTTCCATGGTGAACTGTACTTCCACGGTGAACTGGAATTCCATTGTGAACTGTACTACCATGATGAACTGGACTTCCATGGTGAACTGTACTTCCATGGTGAACTGGATTTCCACGGTGAACTAAACTTCCACGGTGAACTGTACTTCCACGGTGAACTGAACTTCCACGGTGAACTGAACTTCCATGGTGAACTGGACTCCTATAGTAAACTGGACTCTTGACTTAAAGTTTTCGTGACTGCAGGAATTTATATTCTTTGGGTCTTTCGGTAAAGTAACGTAGATAAGTTGAAAGAAAATAGCAAAAAAATACAAAAAAAACGACGTTTCAATCGCAACACAAACGATCGCTTGTGTTTCGATCGCTTGTGTGGTGATCGCTTGTGTGGTGATCGCTTGTGTGGTGATCGAAACGTCGTCTTTTCTTTTCTTGTTATGACATTACCAAAAGACCCAAAGAATATAAACTGGACTCCCTTGGCCAGGGGTCGGCAACCAAATAAACAAGAAGAGGCATCATTTTCGAAGAGCAACCGCGTGCGGCTCCAGAGCCCCAGGTCGCCGACCTCAAGGGTTAGATCATCGTGTTGGTACAATGCCAGTTGTACAACGATACAACTCCACCACCCGACAGAGCCAATCAAATCAAGTTGGCTCGTGGGCAAATACGCACATGTATTTGGTTCTATCAGCAACGTTGAACGGCACACATGTATAGACATACACACACTGCATAGACCCACCGAATCTGCCCCACACTCACAAACACGCACTGCTGTCTTGCGTCTTCGCAACAAAAGACGAAAATTCTCCGCATAGCCTTCACAGGCTGTTGGAGCAAGTGCTGTGAGCGAACACCTTTCCTTCCACCACGCGATGTCTCCCCAGTGGCGGTGTTTACACATCGCACCAACTATTCACTTGAGGCTGAATCGACCTAGGGGAGGCCCAGGACCGGTTCAGATAATCGTCACCAGTGCTGGTGATGACCCTGAGCGGGAATCGAACTCGGGTCGCCGGGTTCGCAGGGCAGCGCGCTAACCGCTACAACAACAACAACAACCGCCATTCGCCACTAAGTGGCGGTGACGTCACCACGACGCTTGTGCCAGGACATGTGCACCTTGAGGCCACGTGGAGTATCGAACGCCCGCTGGCAGGAGGTCACAGGGCAGACCCAGGTGCCACTGGTCGACTGACTGAGATGACTGGCTGATGCACCACCTGTGCCCCCTACTGTGCCAACCTGATGTGCTTTAGCCACCCGGCGCTCCGCTCGTTGTTGTGAGCGTCGCTCCTCCGCCCTCCATTGTTGTTGGAGGGCGACTACCTCCAACTGCCCAGTAGCGTCCTTCACGAGCCTCCTCCACAGAGGCCGATCTTGATACCGCTGGTACCAGTCATCGGCAAGTCCACTCAGCTCCACGTCCTCCTGTACCACATCACTTCATCTCTTCTCTAGCCCGTGCCGCGCCCGTTTAGCCCCCTCGATCCGGCCGAACAAAAGCTGTTTCGGCATGCGGTGGCTGGGCATGCGGGCTACATGACCCAGCCAACACAGCCTTGCCCGCCGGAGGAGCTCACCGATGGGACCTTGCCCAGATCTTCCGAGGATTTGTAAGCTCCTCACACAATCCAGTCTGGTTAAACCCAGGATGGATCGTAGGCAGGCTAGCCTAAATGTTTCTAACCGGCGAAGATGTTCCATTAGGGGGGTCCACGTTTCGCAAGCGTAGAGAAGGGAGGGAGTGACCGTGGCCGAGAAGACCTGAAGCTTAGTGCGGAGCGACAGACCAGGTAGCTTCCACACAGCGTTACGCAACCGATGAAAATATATTTCCGCTCGACTGATTCGGAGTGAGACCTCTGCTGTTAAAAGTTTAACAGTTTAACCGCTACACTACCACACACACACCACACAAATCAACTTGCACATCACAGAGCCAATCCGCTGAAACAAACACAGATATCCCTCGTATAATAGCCTGAACAGGGCTATAAGAGCTGGCACGGCACACAGGAGGGTGGGTTAGGCCAGGACCACGCCGGGCCGCCTTTGTCTCCCCAGTGTCAATGTGCACACACTGCGCCAGGTACTCATTTGAGGCTGAGTCGACCTAGGGACCGGTTCAGGTAGTCGCCACTGTTATTGGTCGTGAGCGGGAATCGTACTCGGGTGGCTCGGGGTTCGTAGCGCTCACACACGCGCGCACACTCGCACAAAGACAAAGATCCCCCGTATAGCCTTACCAGACTGTTAGGGCAAGTGCTGTTAGCGAGCACCTATGAAGGCCGGCACGGCACACGACGGGGTGGGTGGCCAACACCACGCCCGGCCGCCTTTGTCTCCCCAGTGGCGATGTTTACACATCGCACCAGGTACTCATTGAAGGTACTCATTCGAGGCTGAGTCGACCTCGGGGAGACCCGGGACCGGTTCAGATAATCGTTACCGGTGTTGGCCGTGAGCGGGAATCGAACTCGGGTCGCCAGGTTCGTAGCGCCGCGTAGCGCTAACCGCTACACTACCGCTCCCCGTGCACACTCGCACGCACACATTCGCACACACACCACGCGGACCACACTGCTATTCACGGAGACATCCGCTCAGACACACGCCGGTGCGCACGCCACTTATCATGCCAATAACCAACTGGGAGGCCTGCCAGGTCACGGATGAGCTCTGGAGGTAATTTTAGAAGCTGCAAATACAATTTGAGAAATTCAAACGCATGCAAATCTCAGTGGCTTCACTGACGCTCCACACTGCGGAGTGAAACAGCCTTTTCAATGTTAACACCTAAATATGAACAAATCTCCCCTTCTGCTTTAGAGTCATACGTTGACCCGATTCTTTTTTTTAACGCGATGTACAGCGCTGACAGAAATATATATATTTTAACGCGTTCCTAATTTTTTTCAACGGTACTGCTCACTTGTCAATCTACTGCCGGATGAATGCCACCCCCTATATCATGTCATGCGTGGGGTTTGCTTGGCCATAATGCACCACGGTCTTTCGTGACTGCAGGAATTAGTCTTTGGTCCTTTCGGTAAAGTAACGTAGAACGATAAAATTATAAATTAAATAATAGCATACCACTTTTCGATTGCAACACAAGCAATCATCATCAGGTACAAATGAACGAGAAAACAAACCTAGTGAACTTAGAAATATAATGCAATACAACACAGAGAGTCGGCTAACATATCAGTCAACACCCTACCTGGTTGATTACGTTCTTCAAAGATTGCTAAATTTGAGAGAGAGACAAAACACAGAGACGGAGACACATAGACAGACACATAAGCAGAGAGAGATAACACAGAGACACACAGAGAGAGACACACAACATAGACACACAGAGAGAGACAAGACAGAGACACACAGAGAGAGACACACAACATAGACACACAGAGAGACAACACAGAGAGAGACATACACATAGGCACACAGAGAGAGACAACACAGAGACACAGAGAGAGAGAGACATACAACATAGGCACACAGAGAGAGACACACAGAGAGAGACAACACAGAGACACACAGAGAGAGACATACACATAGGCACAGAGAGAGAGAGAACACAGAGACACACAGAGAGAGACACACACATACGCACACAGAGAGAGACAACAAAGAGACACGCAGAGAGAGACACACACATAGGCACACAGAGATAGACAACACAGAGACACACAGAGAGAGACACACACATAGGCACACAGAGAGAGACAACACAGAGACACACAGAGAGAGACACACACATAGGCACACAGAGAGAGACAACACAGAGACACGCAGAGAGAGACACACACATAGGCACAGAGAGAGAGACAACACAGAGACACACAGAGAGAGACACACACATAGGCACACAGAGAGAGACAACACAGAGATACACAGAGAGAGACACACACACATAGGCACACAGAGAAAGACAACACAGAGACACAGAGACACACACATAGGCACACAGAGAGACACACACATAGGCACAGAGAGAGAGACACCACAGAGACACACAGAGAGAGACATACACATCGGCACACAGAGAGAGACAACACAGAGACACACAGAGAGAGACACACACATAGGCACACAGAGAGAGACAACACAGAGACACACAGAGAGAGACACACACATAGGTACACAGAGAGACAACACAGAGATACACAGCGAGAGACATACACATCGGCACACAGAGAGAGACAACACAGAGACAGACAGAGAGAGACAACACAGAGACACACAGAGAGCGACACACACACATAGGTACACAGAGAGAGACAACACAGAGACACACAGAGAGAGACACACACATAGGCACACAGAGAGAGACAACACAGAGACACACAGAGAGCGACACACACACATAGGTACACAGAGAAAGACAACACAGAGACACACAGAGAGAGACATACACATAGGCACACAGAGAGAGACAACACAGAGACAACACAAAGATACACAGAGAGAGACATACACATCGGCACACAGACAGACAACACAGAGACACACAGAGAGAAACACACAGGCACACAGAGAGAGACAACACAGAGACACACAGAGAGAGACAACACAGAGACACACAGAGAGAGACACACACATAGGCACACAGAGAGAGACACACACATAGGCACACAGAGAGAGACAACACAGAGACACAGAGAGAGACAACACAGAGACACACAGAGAGAGACACACATAGGCACACAGAGAGAGACAACACAGAGACACACAGAGAGAGACACAGAGAGAGACACACATAGGCACACAGAGAGAGACAACACAGAGACACACACAGAGAGAGACAACACAAAGACACAGAGAGAGACAACACAGAGAGATACACAGAGAGAGACACACACATAGGCACACAGAGAGAGACAACACAGAGACACAGAGAGAGAGACATACACATCGGCACACAGAGAGAGACAACACAGAGACACAGAGAGAGAGACAACACAGAGACACACAGAGACAGACAACACAGAGACACACACATAGGCACAGAGAGAGAGAGAGACAACACAAAGACACACAGAGAGAGACATACACATAGGCACACAGAGAGAGACAACACAGAGACACACAGAGAGACACACACATAGGCACACAGAGAGAGACAACACAGAGACACACAGAGAGAGACACACACATAGGCACACAGAGATAGACAACACAGAGACACACAGAGAGAGACACACATAGGCACACAGAGAGAGACAACACAGAGACACACAGAGAGAGACAACACAGAGACACACAGAGAGAGACACACACATAGGTACACAGAGAGAGACAACACAGATACACAGAGAGAGACACACATAGGCACACAGAGAGAGACAACACAGAGACACACAGAGAGAGACATACACATAGGCACACAGAGAGAGACAACACAGAGACACATAGCGAGAGACATACACATCGGCACACAGAGAGAGACAACACAGAAACACACAGAGAGAGACAACACAGAGACACACAGAGAGCGACACACACACATAGGTACACAGAGAGAGACAACACAGAGACACACAGAGAGAAACACACATAGGCACACAGAGAGAGACAACACAGAGACAGACAGAGAGAGACAACACAGAGACACACAGAGAGAGACACACACATAGGCACACAGAGAGAGACACACACATAGGCACACAGAGAGAGACAACACAAAGACACAGAGAGAGACAACACAGAGACACACAGAGAGAGACACACACATAGGCACACAGAGAGAGAGACAACACAGATACACAGAGAGAGACACCATGGTTGTGATATCAATGATTGCTACTGATTTCGGCCGTGCCCAAGAATCAAACTCAAGTAGCCACGGCACATCGCAGTTCTCATACTGTGCTCCCACTGTGCAACTGCTCGGTCCAAAAGGTTAAATATTTTCTCCCGAATACATGTTTGAATCATTTTACTCTAAAACGATCAACGTAAAGAATTGTACCACCAATTATATGACAATTGTGCTCCCACTCAATCCTTTGAAATTGTTGAACAAAAAAAAATCCCTTTTTTGTCAAGAAGCATCAACCATCACAAAAACTCCGGTCATCATTGCAGCAGCAGCGGCTTTGGCTCAGCCCTCGAACAAAGACGGTCACCCCATCGCGCGCTCTTGGGGAGCGCTTCCGCGGCCGTCTGGAAGGTTCCTTCCTTCCGATATTAGAAAGCCACTGGAAGCAATGCACTTAAAATAAAAGAATCTCGATTGACAAACTCATGTCTTTAAGAACTTCATCTTGCGTTGAGTTTGTTGTCCTTCACCCCACACATCCGATTAGCACGGCCAGGCAGTGAGCAGGGCACCATGTCGTGGTAAGGTACCAGGGCCCCCCTCATCGTCTCAGCAGCAAGCACATTCAAAAGTCCCAGTGCTATTATATTTGCATTGAACAAAAATAGTCTTGAGATTTCGTGACTCAATGAGGCTTCCGTGAATGGAGAGGACCCTCTCTCTCTCTCTCCCTCTCTCCCTGTATCATTAAACGCAAGGCCTCAGCGGTGCTGGCTCATTGCGCTGACATGAGCATTAAGTGCCCTTCTCTCCTTCTTCTCTGGCCGTTGCCAACCCAGCTTGCACTCGCAATTTTAATACATCATACGTCTTTTTTTTTTCGCGCGTGTGCGACAATGTACAAACCCGTCAATCCACTGCTGGATGAAGAGCTCACCGCACAGCGGGGCGTCGGCTATGGCGGTTTGCTTGAGCGGGCGTGGGTTGTTGGTGAATGGGCCCCCGGGGGGGAATTTGGAGGAGGAATCGAACTCCGGTTCGCTTGGTTCATAGGGCCAGGGTGCTAATCAGCCTGCCACCACTCCCATCATCGTCTTCGTCGTCTTGCCGTGATCTATCCACTGCTGGGATGTGAAGGCCTCCACAAAAAGCGTTGCAATCCGTCACTGTCACGCGGTCCAATGCTCCCAAACCAGCGGCTGCGCGCGTGAGCTGATTTAATCGCTCCGTCTCCGCGGTGGATTCATTTACCTGCAGTAACTCGCCCGTTGAATGGTCGCCGATTTCAGTGCACTCGCAAAATAAATAAACCATCATAGCCGTCGTGGTGGAGAATATAAAATAACAAAAGATAAGCGGCCAGTATTACTCCTTCAGAAATCTGTCTCTACCCATATTTGTATTCAATCTGTGAAGAGCCCCATTTTGAAGGATACGTATTGTCCGCTTATCTAAATATATGTAGACGACGCAGGTGTAGTTTTGCATTCAAGTAGCTCAACCCCAAACACACGAACATGAACGTAGACTTGTTACACTGCGATCCAAAATTCCATTGTTGCAACCAAAAGCAATACACCAGCTACTGTTAAGACAGCAAAAATCCTCATCCTCATCATCATCATCTTCAGCCAGTATCTATCCACTGCTAGATGAAGCACCCCCCCCCCCCCCCCAGAGCTGTTGCCAATCCTCACTGTCACGCGATGCACGAATCCTCCCAGCACATGAGCGGATTTGAAGGCTCCATTGTCCACGTGAAAGGCATTTTGAGTACGCAACACTTCAGTTGCAATCAGTCTACATCCTGGGCACGTAGATTGCATGCGAGAAAGAATGCACGTGATAGAATCATTAATGTGTATTTCCCGAGTAGAGTCCATTGAGCTAAGAGAGTGATTCTTAACCATCACTGCAGCCTTGCACCCCTTTGGTTCCCAATTTTTTAAAAAAAATGTAGAATGTCAATGAACACGTAGGGTTTGATAAAAAAAACAAAGCAGTTGTACTAACGTGCCCCTGCTTAAAAACAATGTGTTTTCGATGCTTTACCTTCTACAACAAATCTGACCGCGACTCGCACACCCAGAAAGGGCATCTCGCACCCGCAGGGAGTACAGCGTGCACCGCAGGCTAAGAAGAAGCAGCAGCACAGAGCTAAGAAGAAAAAGAAGCAGAAGCACAGAGCTAAGAAGAAGAAAAGCACAGAGTTAAGAATAAGAAGCACAGAGCTAAGAAGAAGAAGCAGAGAGCTAAGAAGAAGAAGAAGCACAGAGCTAAGAAGCACAGAGCTAAGAAGAAGCAGCACAGAGCTAAGAAGAAGAATCAGCACAGAGCTAAGAAGAAGAAGAAGCACAGAGCTAAGAAGAAGAAGCACAGAGCTAAGAAGAAGAAGCAGCACAGAGCTAAGAAGAAGAAGAAGAAGCACAGAGCTAAGAAGAAGAAGCACAGAGCTAAGAAGAAAGCACAGAGCTAAGAAGAAGCAGCAGCACAGAGCTAAGAATAAGAAGCACAGAGCTAAGAATAAGAAGCACAGAGCTAAGAAGAAGAAGCACAGAGCTAAGAATAAGAAGCACAGAGCTAAGAATAAGAAGCACAGAGCTAAGAAGAAGAAGAAGCACAGAGCTAAGAAGAAGCAGCACAGAGCTAAGAAGAAGAAGCACAGAGCTAAGAAGCAGCAGCACAGAGCTAAGAAGAAGAAGAAGCACAGAGCTAAGAATAAGAAGCACAGAGCTAAGAAGAAGCACAGAGCTAAGAAGAAGAAGCACAGAGCTAAGAAGCAGCAGCACAGAGCTAAGAAGAAGAAGAAGCACAGAGCTAAGAAGAAGCAGCACAGAGCTAAGAATAAGAAGCACAGAGCTAAGAAGAAGCAGCACAGAGCTAAGAAGAAGAAGCACAGAGCTAAGAAGAAGAAGCACAGAGCTAAGAAGAAGAAGAAGCACAGAGTTAAGAATAAGAAGCACAGAGCTAAGAATAAGAAGCACAGAGCTAAGAAGAAGCAGCACAGAGATAAGCAGAAGAAGCACAGAGCTAAGAAGAAGAAGCACAGAGCTAAGAAGAAGCAGCACAGAGCTAAGAAGAAGAAGCACAGAGCTAAGAAGAAGCAGCACAGAGCTAGGAAGAAGAAGCAGCACAGAGCTAAGAAGAAGAAGCACAGAGCTAAGAAGAAGCAGCACAGAGCTAAGAAGAAGAAGCACAAAGCTAAGAAGAAGAAGCACAGAGCTAAGAAGAAGAAGCACAGAGCTAAAAAGAAGACGAAGCACAGAGCTAAGAAGAAGAAGCACAGAGCTAAGAAGAAGAAGCACAGAGCTAAGAAGAAGAAGCACAGAGCTAAGAAGAAGAAGCACAGAGCTAAGAAGAAGAAGCACAGAGCTAAGAAGAAGCAGCACAGAGCTAAGAAGAAGAAGCACAGAGCTAAGAAGAAGAAGCACAGAGCTAAGAAGAAGAAGCACAGAGCTAAAACAAAGACGAAGCACAGAGCTAAGAAGAAGAAGCACAGAGCTAAGAAGAAGCAGCACAGAGCTAAGAAGAAGAAGCACAGAGCTAAGAAGAAGCAGCACAGAGCTAGGAAGAAGAAGCAGCACAGAGCTAAGAAGAAGAAGCACAGAGCTAAGAAGAAGCAGCACAGAGCTAAGAAGAAGAAGCACAGAGCTAAGAAGAAGAAGCACAGAGCTAAGAAGAAGAAGCACAGAGCTAAAAAGAAGACGAAGCACAGAGCTAAGAAGAAGAAGCACAGAGCTAAGAAGAAGCAGCACAGAGCTAAGAAGAAGAAGCACAGAGCTAAGAATAAGAAGCACAGAGCTAAGAAGAAGAAGCACAGAGCTAAGAAGAAGACGAAGCACAGAGCTAAGAAGAAGAAGAAGCACAGAGCTAAGAATAAGAAGCACAGAGCTAAGAAGAAGAAGCACAGAGCTAAGAATAAGAAGCACAGAGCTAAGAATAAGAAGCACAGAGCTAAGAAGAAGCACAGAGCTAAGAAGAAGAAGAAGCACAGAGCTAAGAATAAGAAGCACAGAGCTAAGAAGAAGAAGCACAGAGCTAAGAAGAAGAAGCACAGAGCTAAGAAGAAGCAGCACAGAGCTAAGAATAAGAAGCACAGAGCTAAGAATAAGAAGCACAGAGCTAAGAAGAAGCACAGAGCTAAGAAGAAGCAGCAGCACGGAGCTAAGAAGAAGAAGCACAGAGCTAAGAAGCCGTTGTTCAGGGGGCGACTCGGCCGGCACGCAGACAACATCAAGAGCACGACTACAATTTCACAGATGTAAAACACAATGACGTAATAAGATAAATTATGTACATGGACACCCCCCCCTCCACTATAGGCGGAGTTTAACTTCTATACTTCGGGGGGTGGGCGAGGGGGGCGACTTGTCCAACTTCAACAATCATTTCGGTTTGCATACTTTGCATCGCTTCTCCATATGCAAATACCGCGGAACGGGAAAGCGCAGTTGGAGTTGGGTTCGCATTGTCCCCCATATTAAGAATCGCAGGCGCATACGATCAATTAACTCAGGAAAAAAAACCTTTATTATAAACGACTGGAAATGAATTAATAAATAGGTGCCCAGTTTTAAGGGGGTCTTGCCCCCCCCCTCGGTGCCCCCCACCCGTCGGTGCCCCCCACCATATACGGTCCTGGGCCTCCCCTATGTATGTATCTACGTTGAACGTCTTTTGTACCGTACGTAGCCAACCGTGCTCAACATGCGGGGAGACAAAGGCATGTCGGGTGTGGTTGCTGGCCAACACAGCCACCCCCACGTACGCGCCCGTGCCTGGCCTTCTTCCGACGGGGTTTTCACTTACAGCACTTTCCAATCGACGCGCACACACACACACACGTGTATCTGTGTGTGTGTGTGAATAAACAATTTATAAATACAGGAGTGTATGTATACAGTATTTATACGCGGTAACCTTTCGCCTCCGAGGGATTTCTTTTTCCTTGAGCATGTTTGGGGGATATTTATCAGGTCCAAGCAAATCCAATTATCACAGCACTGCAGGCAGAATTTTTTTTGTTTATTGCATTTGATGCATTGCAATAGATAACCACCGCAGAGAAAACAAATTGTTTATAAAAAAAATAGTTATATCGGTGCGTACTTAATCATGTTAAATGGTTTGGCACAAGCACAATTGACGGACAAATCAGATAACAACGGGAAGAAGAAAATAAAACATTTCCGCTCTGCGCATTTTACCCAGGAAGATAGAGTCAACGTGGATTAGTGGAGAGGTCTTGTCTCCTTTAATTGTAGTAGCTTTATCACCGCGGGCATTCCGCGGTGTTCAAATTGACTTCGGGGGATTTGGAAGTCCGTGTTCGTTGACGATGCAAAGGAGCCCGGTGTAATGCCGAATGCGTTCCGAGGCAGTGATGCGGCAGATGGTAATAAGGGAAAATTTGTTTGCTTGGAACAGCCTCAAGCTATTAAGTTGTCCGCTCCACACAAAATGCACCGCGCCTTAATTTCCCACCACCGAAGTAAGGTGGCACTTATGTTGAACTTCTTTCGCGCCGTGCATGTGAGTCGTAGGTGGCACAGACGAGAGAGAGGGAGAGGTGTCTAGATTTATATGGAGGATGTTGTGTGCCGGGTGTGAACATATTTCGCGGGTCGCTGATGCGGACGGACCAGTCCAGCTTGAAACGGTGATTTACGCAAAAATAATGTAACCGGGTATTTTCTTTGGAAAGTTTTTTTTTTAATGAAACTACCAAACGCGTTGGGGCAAAGTGTGCGTGACATTCGGGGGGGTCATCTCATCCTGCCTCCTAACCTATCAGGAGAACCCAACACATTCATCACTAACACTGGGAGCCTTCAAAAGAAAATGAACAAACAAAACACAACAGGTAATATTTCGTTTAAAAGCTTTCGTGACTGCAGGGATTCATATTCTTGGTTCTTTCGGTAAAGTCACGTAGAAGGGAAATAATAAAATAATAAAAATAAAACAATACAATTCTCACGACGTTTCGATTGCAACACAAGCTTGTGTCATTGTTTAATTTTTATTATTTTATTATTTCTCTTCTACGTGACTTTACCGAAAGAACCAAGAATACAACAGGTAATTTGTCAGCCTTCACATGACACGTGCAAGTTGTACGTATGCTATAAAAAAAAAAGTCCGTTGCCCAAAACGTCATCGATTATATATATTTTCCCTTTTAAAGCCACAATGTTATTGATTAATATGCAGGGTTTTTTTTTACTTGTTAGTGGAAATCTGTGCGCTGGAACTGTGCAAATACAATCACGATCGTTAGTGCCATCACCACTTACATCCTCATCGTTATATCCCTCGTCTTCGTCGCCGCCATCATCAGCATCTCGATTTAAAGCTTTCGTGACTGCAAGGATTCATCTTCTTTGGTTCTTTCGGTGAAGTCACGTAGAATGGGAATAAAATAATAAATTGATAAAATAAAATAACACAATAAAATTCTCACGACGTTTCGGCCACAACAGAAACGGCCTTCATCAGGTGAAGGGACGAGACTGTCTGGAGGACAGCGCTGTCCTCCAGACAGTCTCGTCCCTTCACCTGTCCTCCAGACAGTCTCGTCCCTTCACCTGATGAAGGCCGCTTGTGTTGTGGCCGAAACGTCGTGAGAATTTTATTGTGTTATTTTATTTTATCAATTTATTATTTTATTCTCATTCTACGTGACTTTACCGAAAGAACCAAAGAAGATCATCAGCATCATCACCAACATCGTAGACCTCATCGGCAGCATTTCGATAAAAACGGTGCTCGTTAGTGGAGCAATCGGTGGCCACGGCTGGCTAGATCACTGCCCTATGGACCCTGACCACCTGAGTTCGATAGCTGGCCCACGGCTTCCCACGGTGGAGAGTGACTGAATTGGTCCTGGGCATTCCTTCTTCACCAACACCGCACTGACAAAACGTGGTGAAGTATGGTCAAACGTACGTACGCTGAACTTCTTTCGCACCGTACGTGGCCAACCGTGCTCGTCGGAGGTGCGTGGGAAGGACAGCACGCTAAACGCAAGAGGAAGTTCTAAAGAAATGAGTTTTCAATCTACATTCAAAGTGCATAGCTCCAAGTGGCCTCCTAATACCAAACAACGAATGTGTTGATTTTTAGTTGTTGTATGTTTCTTATTCGCGCTTGTGAACTGTCTGTGGACGAGCTCGTCAGGCTGGGCCGAACGTGGGAGCTCTGGTGTGGGTGCAGGCGAGGTCTGCCTGAGCCGCCCATGCACGTTAACACCTTGACGATTTTCGTTTTTTAATGAGCATGATAACCGTGCGTATAACGCGATTTTGTGAATATAATCCACCGTGCGATGATTTAAAATTGGAATCTAAGCACCTGAAGGCGCTGCATACTAAAAGCAACCCGCTGTTGACCTCCACAATGTTAGGCAGCGATGCAGGGACCATTCCGGCAGTCTGTCCGGGTTTCACCTGAATGAGTGGTGGCAAATGGCATCCGTGTTCGGGTGGCAGGAATCGATTTGTACCGATATCTGATGCTATTGTGTCGAACTTTATCACAGTCGACTGCACAGTTTTGACAGGCCGCAGAGAAAATCCCTGGGTTCGATTTCCCGACTCGGGCGGCTTTCTGTTTGGCTTTCTAGATTTGAAGCTTTCGTGACTGCAAGGATTCATACTCTTTTTTTTATTTATGTTTGGCGTCTGCGTTATATTCTGACCCCTGTTCGGCATTGGTTTCCTCCGAATTCTCGCGTTTCCTTTCATTGCAAAAATGCCAACCCACAAAGTGACCGGTTATTGACCATCCACTCCCAAAACACTGAAAATGTAGCTGATAAAAATGTCCCAATTGGAATCACGCAGCAGCAGCAGCAACGACATCACCTCTCTACTTCGAAATCAGCTCTCGGTAGGACGGGCCTGTCAAAGAGTCTCAACACTCCGTGATATGTTACTGGGTAAAGTAGCCCAGTGATATAAAGAATGACCAGGGCTGACTGAGAAACATGCTTGGTCTGTAGGGAGAAAAAAAGAGGTGATGGCCCTACTTGGCCGCAATGAATGGTTGGAGAGGGGTGGGTGGGGGGGCGGAGGAGTCGATCGGAAGATCTTCGCACCCCTCCAAGGTTCCCGATTGCTCTGCCGGCGTCGAGAGAGACGACGAATCAGCATTCTCGCAGAGAGCAGTGCAGCAGCCCTTGGTGCCAGAGACGGTCCTCAGAGCCGTTGGTTCGCTGCCTTGCCCATGCTTGGGAATTGGTGTTTCTTGTGCAATTGAAACTTTAAAACTTTATTTATGTTTGTCTATTTATTTTCTGGGTATTGCTCACCTTTCCTATACTTTGCACGCCTATAGTTTGTTTGGTATTGTTTGTTGTTGTAACTTGCCGACCTGCCCCGACTGGAGGTGTGTGATAAAGAGCTTTGTAGATCATCGGATTTCTCCAGGATAAGTAAAGATTCTGATTCAGCGAGACCAGACCGTGTTTAAGATATTTTTTTTTACCAAATTGTTTTTTTAATCATTTTCTAACATGGAAAATTCCGGAGAGCACAGAACCAGGGCACAAGAGGTTCGATCGACCGCTGTAAGTAGGTTCCCCTGGTTGTGAACCAGGAGAGACAAGGGAAATGGACCACATAGGAAGGACAGAAAAGGTGGAGACAGACAAGAGAAAGGAGAGGAGTTAAATCAAAAGTGTTTGTTAATGTTGTTTTGCTAGGCAGGGTCCACTGAGCTATACGGCTCTTTTTCAGAGGCGATCTGGCCACAAATGATAGCTCAACGAAGTGGCTTATCGCGTGGAAATGTATAGCAACCAAATAATCTAAACGCCTGTTTCTCAATGTGGATGGACAAACCGGCGGACATGGAAAAGAATCCACGCGACCACGGGGAGAGAGACATGCAGACTCCAAATATACAGGCATCGGGGTTGGTGATCGAACCCACGACCTCCTGTATACACGGCGAGGTAGTTAACATCTCGCCACCGCGGCGCTCCTAGCTGAGCAACAAAAGTCCACAATGGGGTGAGAGGATCAGCCCAGATGCGAGTAACGCGCTGAAGAGTCTTACCATTTTGTGTCATTGTCAAAAGCCCCAAGCAACGCACGGGAGTTCCAGCAAGTGGGGAGGGAGAAACGTCCCAAGCCGGTCTACGTGGTTGCCTTGTTACCTAACATCAAGTAAAAAAAAATACACGGTCTCTACATTAATGATTGCTGAGTATTAAAGGAGTGAATCTGGTTATAATTACACCTTATATAGGCACAGTACATACGGTAGTACAGATATTAAAAGTGGAACGATACAGAGACAATTAGCATGGCCCCTGTGTGAGGATTCGTGATGCATTTCATGTTTTAACTGATTTTTGTTTTAAGTTTGATGTCCTTCCTCTGCACCTCCGATTAGCATAGTTGGTTATGTACGGTGTGAAATAGGTTAAACATACATACAACCACAGAGATTCACAGACACGCAGACCCATAGAGACCCACAAAGACCCAGAGATTAGGACGGTTGGCTTTGGACGGAGTGAAATAAGTTCAACAAACATACAACGACAAAGATCCACAGACACTCAGACCCATAGAGACCCATATAGACCCACAGATTAGCACGGTTGACTACGTACGGGGTGAAATAAGTTCAACATACATACAACCACAGAGATCCACAGACACGCAGACCCATAGAGACCCACAAAGACCCACAGATTAGGACGGTTGGCTTTGGACGGAGTGAAATTAGTTCAACATACATACAACCACAGATATCCACAGACACTCAGACCCATAGAGACCCATATAGACCCACAGATTAGGACGGTTGACTATATAGGGAGTGAAATGAGTTCAACATACATACAACCACAGAGTTCCACAGACACGCAGACCCATAGAGACCCACAAAGACCCACAGATTAGGACGGTTGGCTTTGGACGGAGTGAAATTAGTTCAACATACATACAACCACAGATATCCACAGACACTCAGACCCATAGAGACCCATATAGACCCACAGATTAGCACGGTTGACTACGTAGGGTGTGAAATGAGTTCAACATACATACAACCACAGAGTTCCACAGACACGCAGACCCATAGAGACCCACAAAGACCCACAGATTAGGACGGTTGGCTTTGGACGGAGTGAAATTAGTTCAACATACATACAACCACAGATATCCACAGACACTCAGACCCATAGAGACCCATATAGACCCACAGATTAGCACGGTTGACTACGTACGGGGTGAAATAAGTTCAACATACATACAACCACAGAGATCCACAGACACGCAGACCCATAGAGACCCACAAAGACCCACAGATTAGGACGGTTGGCTTTGGACGGAGTGAAATAAGTTCAACATACATACAACCACAGAGATCCACAGACACTCAGACCCATAGAGACCCATATAGACCCACAGATTAGCACGGTTGACTACGTACAGTGTGAAATAAGTTCAACATACATACAACCACAGAGATCCACAGACACTCAGACCCATAGAGACCAATATAGACCCACAGATTAGCACGGTTGACTACGTACAGTGTGAAATAAGTTCAACATACATACAACCACAGAGATTCACAGACACGCAGACCCATAGAGACCCACAAAGACCCACAGATTAGGACGGTTGACTACGTACGGGGTGAAATGAGTTCAACATACATACAACCACAGAGATTCACAGACACGCAAACCCATAGAGACCCACAAAGACCCACAGATTAGGACGGTTGACTACGTACGGGGTGAAATGAGTTCAACATACATACAACCACAGAGATCCACAGACACTCAGACCCATAGAGAACTACATAGACCCAGGGATTAGCACGGTTGGCTACGTTCATCGAGAAACGCAAGTCATCTACGCTCCGTTCACTGACAACTCTGACCTTTAGGGGCAGGGGATGTGACGCAGTCAATGTTAAACAAACCACAATTTTAACCACTTTGCTAAAAGCTAAATATTTGAAACGATATAATGTGCTCGCGTCTATCATGCATTCTGCCCTAGCTCTCACCTCCCCCGTACGTGTGTGAGGACATATTGCACCGATTTTTTTACTTCACTTTAGGCATTTAGAAGGGAGGGGGGGGGCGGCTGAGTAAGCCCGCCCCTAGACGCCCACGATGCTACGGGGCCCCATCACTCCCCTTCTCCCACCCTCATGCTCCACCATACCCCCCTCCAATCCCCCCCTCAGTCCCCACTCTCCCGCAATTGCCCCACCACTCATGAAACGGTGGAGCTGGACATTTTCCACAGATAGGCTACTGACGAAGTAGCCTCTCTGTGTGCAGGAGGTCGTGGATTAGATCCCGGCGCCTGTATATTTGGAGTTTGCATGTCTCTCTCTCTCTCTCTGGTGGTCGCGAGTATTTTCCTCCAGGTCGTCCGGTTGTAAAATTGAACTACCGATTCTACCATGGGTAGGGTTCATGGCTTCAGACCACAGTCGCGAACGTGGCTGTTATCTGGCACTAATGTGGCCTGTGTATGGTGCATAGTGGCAGTCTCCAACTACAACGCACTCGGGCTTACTCACCGACATATCTCTTCATCTATGCCTTAAGGGAGTCTGTGCCCAAAATGGTGCCTGTTATATATTTATTTATCTTTTTCGGGGAGCGCTATTGGCGACCGCGTTGAGTTTGCGTTTAATCGAGATCTGTTTTCCATTTATTTCGCGAGGGTCTATGGAAATCGGCAAGTAACTTTTACCCCCGAGGACACTGAAGGCGAACAAAACAACGTCAATAATTCACTCCCCGGGCCTTCACGAAGATGGGGCAAATTGTCAGGCGTCATTGAGAATGAGAAAAGTCATATTGGTAAAATTGACTGTGCATGCAACTTGAATTGCTAAGTGGGGTACCTTGGGATGCCGTAGTGCTGTGGAATACTTTATATAATTTTTTTCTTTAAGTTAACTCGTATGAATTTTTAAAATGTACGACGTGACTCAAAGCCATCGATTTTTGTCTTCTCTGTTCGTTAAATATTTTTTTATCTTCAAAATGTTTTTGTTAATTATTCACCCCCCCCCCCCCCCCACACTGCCACTAAATCGCAGTTTGCTGAGGGTAGACCCAGATACCCAGACTGCCAAAGGGCCAGCAAATAAATAATTAAGGGTGGATGAGATTATGACATTTTTGCTCTACAACTATGCGAGCTAGCAGCAGAAGCATCGTCATGTGGTGCAGAATAACACTTGGAAGATGATGATATAGAAGTACTTCCGATGTCACTTAATAAAAAAAACCTCTTCATTCACACGAGAGGCACACATTTCACATGCCCTGCTACGAGTATTCATGACATGTCAATCAAATTAAAATGTTTGTAATTCAGAGCTAGGACTTTTACCAAGCTGAGCGCAAGGAAATGTGTATCCAATCGTCTGTTTTGTGCAGTCATTGGTGATTGGAATTAGACCATGAACACACAACACTTGGCAACCCGTTTGAATCACAATCCAGTCTCTGTGTAAGTCTGCGGGTCTCTATGTCTATGAGTCTATGCATCTCTAAAACCTCGGTTTAATTATACGCATTGTACAATGTACGTAAAATGATGCAATGCACGCAACATTATGCAATGTAAAGTCACGTGGGTAGAAAAATAATAGGTCACGACGTTTCGATCGCAACGCAAGCAATCGTCATCAGGTGGAACAACCACAGCACAACCACTGCCTACTTCAGCATTTTTTTCTCGCTGTGGTTGTCCCACCTGATGACGATTGCTTGTGTTGCGATCGGAACGTCGTGATCTCTTATTTTTCTACCTACGTGACTTTACCGAGAGAACCAAAGATTATGAATTCCTGCAGTCACGAAAGCTTCAAATCAAGATTATGCAATGTACTGGACGCGAATATCTGTAGCTTGCGCTACGCGTTTGTGGGCAAGGCACACCACACACCATCGCGAATGCCCCCACAGCTGCGCCTGCAAGCACCAAGCGATATTCTCAAGATGAGCGAACCTAGGTGTGGCTCTTGCCACGTGCTTTCATCATTAAATCGTAAATTCTTCGTTCATTTCAACTCACTCTCTCCTTGATTTGGCGCTTTCGTGACTGCAGGAATTGCTCTTTGTTTTTTTTTTGTAAAGTCACGTAGAAATAAGAAATAATAAATATTATGTAATTTTTTTTATTATTTCTTATTTCTACGTGACTTTACCGAAAAAAACAAAGAGTCACTCTCTCCTATCTTTTATAACGACGGCTCTGAGCTGGGAGTAAGCGGTTGCAGGGAAGAAATGTAATCATGGCAAGAGTTTGCGGCAGATGATCGCGTTACTTTTGTTCACGGGCTAAATATGTTTTTTCTTCAACGTATTACACCTGCTGAGAGACAGCGAGTGGAACATCTGTCTACGGGTACATACGCAGGGTTGATGGCGTCGTTCCCAACTGTAAATTCAATACAATAAATGCGGCAATTGGCCCTTGGGCAAGATGCACTCTTCGCAGGAAATGAAGGCCGATGGCCTCATTCAGTGGTTCTCAAAGTTTGTTTGGCTTGTGCACCACTCAGCCAATGCAAACGTTTCGGCGGACCACGCCACCGCTGGTGACGAAACGAATTCGCCTCTCTCTTTCTCTCTGAATAACAATCTTGCAAAATTATTCATATTACTGGAACATTAAAAAACTTTTTTTTATGCTGCTATTAAGGGTTTTTGTTATTGGGGGGGGGGGGGGGAGGTGAGCGGGAGTAAGGGGGCATTTAGATGTTAACTTTAGAGTAGTTTAAGGAAGGCAGTTTACCTCACATTAGTTTTTTGTTATAATTATATCATGAGTAAATTATAACCTAACGCCTGAAACAAGAGGAATAATACACGTTGTCGTCATTTCCGGAACAACCCGCATTTGCATCACAGCCACTGCAGACCACCTGGTGGTACCGGGGACTACAATCTGAGAACCACTTGGCTAGAGAACCACTGGACTAGAGAACCCCTGTACTAGAGACCCACTGGACTAGAGAATCACTGGACTAGAGAACCACTGGACTAGAGAACCACTGGACTAGAGAACCACTGGACTAGAGAACCACTGGACCAGAGAACCACTGGGTTAGAGAACCACTGGACTAGAGAACCACAGGACTAGAAAACCAATGGACTAGAGAACCACTGGACTAGAGAACCACTGGACTAGAGAACCACTGGACTAGAGAACCACTGGACTAGAGAACCACTGGACTAGAGAAACACTGGACTAGAAAACCAATGGACTAGAGAACCACTGGACTAGAGAACCACTGGACTAGAGAACCACTGGACTAGAGAACCACTGGACTAGAGAATCACTGGACTAGAGAACCACTGGACTAGAGAACCACTGGACTAGAGAACCAATGGACTAGAGAATCACTGGACTAGAGAACTACTGGACTAGAGAACCATTGGCCTAGAGAACTGGTGGACTAAAGAACCAGTGGCCTTAGGGAACTGGTGGACTAGAGAATCACTGGTCAAGTGTAAGGGCTGGCGCAGTTGTAAATGGATGGAGCTGCTTCTGAGAACGAGGAGGGGGGGAACCACTCAGAAGATGGAGCCATTAAATAATTTTAGCGGAAAAAAATAATTCCACGTGCAGATACCAGGTCGATTATGACCTCGATGGATCTAGAGCGATGTAAGTACGTGCTGTATATTGAACTTCTTTCAGACAGTACGTTAGCCAACCCTGCTAAGCGGAGGTGCAGCGGAACTGGTTGGCAGAGGCCCTCATCCAACAGTGGATTGACCATGGCCGATGGCGATCGCGACGATGGTGAAATGTTGCCTCACGGCAGTACTTAGTCACCTCTATGCTGAACGCGTGTAGCGGCAGATTAAATTACATCGTGCATGGCCGGCCCCCCGGCAGGTGCATATTCGGTAAATTTCAGGAGCGCGTGCATGTGTGCGTGCGGGATGTGTTTTTCAGCATTTAGTTAATATTCTGCACGCCGACTATGTTGCGCTGTAGAGAGGCTGCCTTGGAATTCGCGACAGATTTATGGTGCTTTCGGTCGCTCATGCTCGTGTGTGCGCGCGGGTCATTCCGTCTTTATTTATTCACTTGTGGCAAGCTGTGCTCAAGCCTCTCTGTGAGTGAGGTTGGCCCCATGCAGCCTGGGTTATACACAAGTCTGCATATGACAGAGACCAGTTTTCGAGAAATGTTTCCACCGGTCAATAGACGAATATATATATATGTTTTCTCTAGTATTAAACCGAGGGTCAGAAATTTACCGTGGCTGTAAGAATCAGACCAATAATCCATTGTCCCTGACCACGAAAACATGGCAGGACCCTCCTTTAAAAAGAGTCTTGAGCATCTGGAATTTAGGGTAAGAAGAGTAATAATATGCATGTATTTTATTTTACGTAACTAGTTAAGGCCCACTCAGCTATTCGCTTCTTTTTCTGAGCTGACCTAGCCACAAATGGTAGCTCAACGAAGTGGCTCATCATGTGGACATTTGTAGCAGCCAAATACGCTAAACGCATGTTTCTAAATATGAAAGGAAAAACCAGAGGACATGGAGAAAACTCCACGTGACCACGGGGACAGAGACATGCAAATTCTAAATATACAAGCGTCAGGGTCGAGAGCGAAACTACGACCTCCTGCATACCAAGAGAGGGAGTTAACATATCGCCATCGCGGCGGCCGATAAACAGAACAATAGGATGTTCTTGCATAGACATCTCGATCTTCAGATTCAGCCAAGGTTCAAAGTGGGTGTTGGTTTCTTCGTTCATTTAAATATTGTTCTGCTCTTGTCGGTTTTGCTTTTGGCATTCTGAACTGTGTGGGCAATGATTACTTTATAATGTGGCGTAGCTTTACCTTCAGGCAGTATTGCCTGTGCCTGCTTTCCACATGGGCTTTCCAATTCATAAGTTAGAAGAAAATAATAACCTCACCAAACAAAATACTTGTTTTGTAATACGTGACATATATAACTACTTCAGATAATTGTGTTATGGTCATACATATATTTATTTGTAAACAGTGAACTTCAAGTAAAGTTTACACTTTTTGTAATGCTGCGTTTGCATTGGTGCACAGCAACAATTTACAAAAAAACCTCACTTTCCCCAATTACACTGCCCTCATAAGTACAACATATGTAGTAGGCGAAATTTCAGAAATTCTCCAGATTTTGTCCATGATCAAAAAGTCACCCATTATATAAATGTTCATCTTCAGGACATTTTTGTATTTTTTATTATCATCGTCTGCTCGTCTTAGAGAACCAGGCTACAGCATGGAGGTAGTGCCCAGAGTCCACCGCCTCAGAGTCTAGTCAGGGTCAGGGCCCTGAGTCCACCGTCTCAGAGTCCAGTCAGGGTCAGGGCCCTGAGTCCACCGCCTCAGAGTCCAGTCAGGGTTAGGGCCCTGAGTCCACCGTCTCAGAGTCCAGTCAGGGTCAGGACCCTGAGTCCACTGTCTCAGAGTCCAGTCAGGGTCAGGGCCCTGAGTCCACCGTCTTAGAGTCCAGTCAGGGTTAGGGCCCTGAGTCCACCGTCTCAGAGTCTGGTCAGGGTCAGGGCCCTGAGTCCACCGTCTCAGAGTCCAGTCAGGGCCCTGAGTCCACCGTCTCAGAGTCCAGTAAGGGTTAGTGCCCTGAGTCCACCGTCTCAGAGTCCGGTCAGGGTTAGGGCCCTGAGTCCACCGTCTTAGAGTCCAGTCAGGGTTAGGGCCCTGAGTCCACCGTCTCAGAGTCCAGTCAGGGTTAGGGCCCTGAGTCCACCGTCTCAGAGTCCAGTCAGGGTCAGGGCCCTGAGTCCACCGTCTCAGAGTCCAGTCAGGGTCAGGGCCCTGAGTCCACCGTCTTAGAGTCCAGTCAGGGTTAGGGCCCTGAGTCCACCGTCTTAGAGTCCAGTCAGGATTAGGGCCCTGAGTCCACTGTCTCAGAGTCCAGTCAGGGTTAGGGCCCTGAGTCCACCGTCTTAGAGTCCAGTCAGGGTTAGGGCCCTGAGTCCACCATCTCAGAGTCCAGTAAGGGTCAGGGCCCTGAGTCCACCGTCTCAGAGTCCAGTCAGGGTCAGGGCCCTGAGTCCACCATCTCAGAGTCCAGTCAGGGTTAGGGCCCTGAGTCCACCATCTCAGAGTCCAGTCAGGGTTAGGGCCCTGAGTCCACCGTCTCAGAGTCCAGTCAGGGTTAGGGCCCTGAGTCCACCGTCTTAGAGTCCAGTCAGGGTCAGGGCCCTGAGTCCACCATCTCAGAGTCTCATCAGGGTCAGGGCCCTGAGTCCACCGTCTCAGAGTCCAGTCAAGGGTTAGGGCCCTGAGTCCACCGTCTCAGAGTCCAGTCAGGGTCAGGGCCCTGAGTCCACCGTCTTAGAGTCCGGTCAGGGTTAGGACCCTGAGTCCACTGTCTCAGAGTCCAGTAAGGGTTAGGGCCCTGAGTCCAACGTCTTAGAGTCCAGTCAGGGTTAGGGCCCTGAGTCCACCGTCTTAGAGTCCAGTCAGGGTTAGGGCCCTGAGTCCACCGTCTTAGAGTCCAGTCAGGGTCAGGGCCCTGAGTCCACCGTCTTAGAGTCCAGTCAGGGTTAGGGCCCTGAGTCCACTGTCTCAGAGTCCAGTAAGGGTTAGGGCCCTGAGTCCACCGTCTCAGAGTCTGGTCAGGGTCAGGGCCCTGAGTCCACCGTCTCAGAGTCCAGTCAGGTTTAGGACCCTGAGTCCACCGTCTTAGAGTCCAGTCAGGGTTAGGGCGCTGAGTCCACCGTCTTAAAGTCCAGTCAGGGTCAGGGCCCTGAGTCCACCGTCTCAGAGTCCAGTCAGGGTTAAGGCCCTGAGTCCACTGTCTCAGAGTCCAGTCAGGGTTAGGGCCCTGAGTCCACCGTCTCAGAGTCCAGTCAGGGTTAGGGCCCTGAGTCCACCGTCTCAGAGTCTCATCAGGGTCAGGGCCCTGAGTCCACCGTCTCAGAGTCCAGTCAAGGTTAGGGCCCTGAGTCCACCGTCTTAGAGTCCAGTCAGGGTCAGGGCCCTGAGTCCACCGTCTCAGAGTCCAGTCAGGGTCAGGGCCCTGAGTCCACCGTCTTAGAGTCCAGTCAGGGTTAGGACCCTGAGTCCACTGTCTCAGAGTCCAGTCAAGGTCAGGGCCCTGAGTCCACCGTCTCAGAGTCCAGTCAAGGGTCAGGGCCCTGAGTCCACCGTCTCAGAGTCCAGTCAGGGTCAGGGCCCTGAGTCCACTGTCTCAGAGTCCAGTCAGGGTCAGGGCCCTGTGTCCACCGTCTTAGAGTCCAGTCAGGGTTAGGGCCCTGAGTCCACCATCTCAGAGTCCAGTCAGGGTCAGGGCCCTGAGTCCACCGTCTCAGAGTCCAGTCAGGGTCAGGGCCCTGAGTCCACCGTCTCAGAGTCCAGTCAGGGTTAGGGCCCTGAGTCCACCGCCTCAGAGTCCAGTCAAGGGCCACTTGTCAACAATGTGCCACACGGTCTGTCGCTGGCCACATCCACAGAGAAGGTTGTTGTGGTCACGTTCTCCCCAGGTGTGGCAAGCAATGATTTTGACGATTGTATTCAACTTCTTGGTTCTTTCGGTAAAGTCACGTAGAATGAGAAAGAACAAGAAGATGAATCCTTGCAGTCACGAAAGCTTCAAATCGGAATGTATTCAAGTTTAATTGTTTGTGACAGGAGAGGCAGCGGTTTATAATATAAGCTTTTAATGATTCATCAATCCGTCGATTAAAATAAATCCTTACACTCACGATACCGATACCTAGTTGTGAATCCACAACTAAATGTATTGTCTTTCAAAAATGACAATCTCATATACCTTTACACTGGGGTGGAGCAGTGGTACGGTGATTAGCGCATTGCGCGATAAACCCCGGTGACCTGAGTTTAATTCCCAGCTTTGGCTCACATCAGCTATGAGTGATATCTGAACCGGTTCTGGACCCCCTCGCCTCCGCCCCCCATCCCCCCCCCACCGCAAATTCACCAACCCGCACTAATCAGCATGCTCAAATATGCTCAAGAAACCCCCATAACTACAAATGCACGTGGAGAACTCCACCCATCAGTGAATGACACCAATTAAAACGATAACAAAACCGCGAGCCCGACGTTGCAATCAAGTTGTCAACAAACAATCTGTTCGCAAAACGGGATCTCCAAGCGATGAGCACGAGTTGCAGGAGTGATGCAGCCCACTGGGGCCATGAGCAGCAATTATTTCTGGTTATTTCACGTGACTGGAAATATTACACGCTGCACAGGCTACATAACTCAATTATATCACAGTTGTGTGAAACATTACATGAAAGACTCATACTCTTTGGTTTGTTCGCTAAAGTCACGTAGGTAAAATCAAATAAATGAAAGCAACTAAATTCAATTACGACGTTTCGGAGGCAACGCAAGCTTCCGTCTTCAGGTGGAACAGACACAGCAAAATTAGTTGTATCAAGTGAACAGCTCTGGGACACACGAGATTATGTACAGGTTAAGGGGGGGGAGGCATCTTTTGAGGAAGGTTAGCGTCTCGATGAGCTGTGACTTCTTATAATTATCATCTTTTTTTGTGTTCTTTAGGTTCTGGATTTAGATTAAAATTAGTTTATATATATGAATCCAGGGCTCATCGAGCTACTTTGGGCCCTGAACTTTTGCTCAAATTGCTTCTGAAAAGCGCCGCACACTCATTCATCAAACTTGATTTGTCATATGGGTAGTCGCACAATGTAGGTAAGTATTCCAAAATCTTCATCTCAAACCGCTGGCTTTGAGAACTTTATCACGAGTGGCTGGCCACGTTCAGATCCAGGAGGTCAGTGTTGCTGGTTCAGTGCTCCGACATGGTAGCGTAATAGATATCTGCTCCACCCAGCCAACTCGATGTATATGTGTGTGTGTTCTTATATATGTAACGGTTCTCCATAACGGTCACGACAATATCAGCATTCCTCACCCCATACACGCTGACGTCAATCCAAGCACTGAGTTGACCTGGAGTAACCCCGTGATGTGACGATGTGACGATGTTGTGATTGGTGGCTGGAGATGAGGAGACGTGGTCCCGTGATCTGACGATGTTGTGATTGGTGGCTGGAGATGAGGAGACACTGTCCGAGGTGTGACGATCTGTGATTGGTGGCTGGAGATGAGGAGACGGGGATGGGGAGGGAATGGAAGAGGGGACATTGGGGATAAGAGGGGACGTCGGAGCAGTGGGGGGGAGAGCTGTGGATGAAGATGAGAAAACCGTGTATGAAGGATGGAATGGAACCCTTACCACCTGACTCGCTGTGTTAGTGAATAGAGTGTCCGCTACGTATAGATATATACATGACAAAATAGATAAGCATAAAATAAGTCTCCTTCGCAAATCTGTCTCTCCACTTACACAAATCAATGTATTTATTATCCAACCCATTGACCCGATGGTCTTCTGGTAAAATTTCAGTCGAAATTAAATTTAGTTCAAGGAAAACCCTGGACTGGCTTCGACATACAATGTCTCATCAGCAGTCAGGCTGACTTGAGTCAATGCTGGTGAAGTGCACGCAGTTATAGGCAATTATCCACCATTAATATATGGGTCCCACTTCGTTGAAAAAATGTTCTATGTATACGTACAGTTCTACTTCATTCTGCAGAGATAACAAGTGACAAAGATTGTGTGTTGAGCACGGGCATTTGTGTTGATAATGAGGCTCACCAGTGCAATGTAATTTATTTGTTTTGCTCGACAGTTTGGCAGTTTGACAGAGAGTGTGCAAACAATCCCTCACTCAAATTGACCACGTTTATTGTTGGAATTTAGTTTTTAATTCAATTCAATCCCTTGTTTATTCGTTTTCTCATTTTAACTTCCAGGCATGTTTGACATGGACCATTATCCATTGATGGGCAGGCGGCCAATTTAAACGACGAGTTTGTTTATGACTGTGTTTTACCCTCTCTCGCACACAGGGAAAGTTGTGCGTTTCCTGCCAACCAATATATTGGCCTTGCAATCAAATGCGAAGTGAGACACATTTAAAAGAAAATAAAACATTTCAGGTCCATTTCTGTTTAGATCATTGACCATGTGTCTGAACCAAACCTGCTGTGACATGGTGCATGAACATGGTCATTTACGATAATTTTATGTTTAATGAATATTGCAAACAAATGCATAAAGAGAGCACTGAGAGATGCAAGGTTGGAATTGCACTGAGACAGAAAGAGAGACGCGTCAATGATAGAACACACGCAGGGTTAAAGCCATCATTCAAACCGTTATGAAAAGTAATTGGGCTTGGGTCAGACCATGACATGGCTACGGTGACGAGATCTTAACTGCCTCGCCTGGTATACAGGCGATTGTGGGTTCGATCCCGACCCTGATGCCTGCTGTAAATTTGGAGTTTGTGTGTCTACCTCCTCATGGTCACGTGGATATTTTTTTCTCCTGGTCCTGCGGGTTTTCCCTCCACATTTAGAATCAACGACCGTTTTGAGTATTTGGCTGCAATCAGTTTCCACGTGATAAGCCACTTGGTTCAGCTATAATTTGTGGCCAGGTCGCTTCGGATGAAAAAAAAAGTTGTATAGCTTAGTTGGCTTTACTTGGTAAAATAAAAATAGTTTCGTTTAATAGAAGGGACGGTGGCTGAGACTGAGGAGAGTGGCAGCCGAGCCTTTCCTATACTTTGCATTCGTATCGTGTGTTTTGTACAATTTGTTGTGATGTTCTGACCTGCCCCTACTGGACATCAGAGCTTTATAGCTCATCAGATTCCTCCAGTATGAGTAAACATTCTAATTTTGAAGGAATGGACCGCATCAGAAAGCATTCCCTTCCTCTTCCGTCCCCTCGCCCCTCCACTCCGCCCCATCCCTCCCCGATAGCTTGACTCCCACATGTGCCCTCTGTGACGGCCACGAAAACCCCCTGGTGTACAGAGGAGGTCGTAGGTTCAATCCCAACCCTGACGCATGCTGTATGTATTTGGACGTCGCATGTGTCTGTCTCTCCCCGTGGTCGCGTGGATTTTTCTGCGGGTCTTCCGGTTTTTCCCTCCACATTTAAAAACACGCGTTTAGAGTATTTGGCTGCTATACATTTCCACGTGATAAGCCACTTCGCTGAGCCATCATTTATGGCCTAGGTCGCTTCTGAAAAAGAGCTATATAGCTGAGTGAGCCTTACCTGGTAAAAATTAAATCTTAGTAATAGTACATCCAGCAGTGTTTATTCTATGACCAACGACTCCAAAAAATGCAATGTGTGGTGAGATGGACCAGGTACGGAGAACAGTATGGGCCTCACCATCAGAATTTGCCCAGCCTCCATCTCCGTGCAGAGGTCTCGTGTCGGGCTTACTGGGGTCACGGCTAAATTATCCACCTGGAATGGACCGCATCTGAGAGCGTTCCCTTCCTCTTCCCTCCCGTCGCCCCTCCACTCCGTCCCGACCCTCCCCTGCAGTTCAGTGACCCCTCCCCCCCCCCCATGTGTGTCCTCTGTTAAGGTCACGCATTCCTCAGCCCTTGCACTGCCCTTGCCATCTAAATCACTTGATTGTTGTTACCGCTTTTTTAAACTGTGTAAAGCTCCTTGAGCTGAGGCGCTCTATA
This sequence comes from Petromyzon marinus, assembly GCF_048934315.1. Lineage (NCBI taxonomy): Eukaryota > Metazoa > Chordata > Hyperoartia > Petromyzontiformes > Petromyzontidae > Petromyzon > Petromyzon marinus. Next base: position 7,699,329 of record NC_133710.1, on the reverse strand, counting down.
AATATAATTAGATAAGAACTTTGGGATTTGGAATTTAGAAAAATCAAAGCTGAAAAGCAATTTTAAGACAATGTTTTTTTGTGTGTGCTGTCACTGTTGACCAAGCACATACCATCAAAGCGCTGCTTTGGCGAATTGCTTCTAACCACAAGCCGGTGAAACCCGGATCCCAACCCAGGATTTCGGTGTTGACAGTTCAACTCTCTCACTATTGAGCCACTCAGCCACCTCATTATCCATTATGGAGTAATTATAATTATCCATATGCAGCTGGTTGAATTAGGTCAATAAAACTACACTCACACTTGGTGGTATGACGATCTTATCCTATGATTTTCATTCCTCCAAACGTTCATGTGGCCACCATAACGTTGCATGCTACCCTCTGCACTCCCCGCTGCACCACACGGCCATGTTGACAAAGATGCCCCGTATAACCTAAACATGGTGTTGGGGGAAGTGCTGTTAGTGATTATCATTAAAGGACAAGCACGATGCACAAGTGAGTGGGTGCCCAACACTATGCCCGGCTGCCTTTGTCTCTTAAGTGTAGATATTTACGCATCGCACCAGTTACTAAATTAAGGCTGCATCGACCTAAGGGGAAACCTGGGACTAGTTCAAATACTCGATACTGTTATTGGTCTTAAGCGGGAATTGAACTCGGGACACCGGGTTCAGAGCGTAGTGCGCGGACCAATACACTGCCGCTCCCCACTCCCCCACCATCACATGCACACACATACACATGCAAAGATACATGCAAGCATTCATGCATACATACACACACACCACACATACACGCATATGTACATGCAGCGATACAAGTAGTGGGGAATGAGAAACATGAATCCATCATTCAGAGCCACGTGCGCTGATTATAAAGCAGGGCAAAAAGGAGACGTCTCAGCCTCACTCGTGCATTCTCGCAAGGAAGTGGGGTGGGGGGGGCGACGGAGCCGGGGGGGGGGCGACAGAGTCGGGGGGGGGGGGCGACGGCGCGAGCAGAGGGAACCGACACTGACTTCCTCACACATCATAGACTGACTCACTCACACATCATGCACTGACTCACTCACACATCATACACTGACTCACTCACACATCATGCACTGACTCACACATCATACACTGACTCACTCACACCATGCACTGACTCACTCACATCATACACTGACTCAGTCACACACCATGCACTGACTCACTCACACATCATGCACTGACTCACACATCATGCACTGACTCACTCACACACCATGCACTGACTCACTCACATATCATGCACTGACTCGCTCATCATGCGCTTACTCACTCACACATCATACACTCGCACATCATACACTGACTCACTCACACCATGCACTGACTCACTCACATCATACACTGACTCACTCACACACCATGCACTGACTCACTCACACATCATGCACTGACTCACACATCATGCACTGACTCACTCACACCATGCACTGACTCACTTACACATCATGCACTGACTCGCTCATCATGCGCTTACTCACTCACACATCATGCACTGACTCGCTCATCATGCGCTTACTTACTCACACATCATACACTCGCACGACCACTGACCCATTCACTCATCATACACAGGTTCACTCATCGTGTGCTGGCCCACACACATCATACACTCACTCACACTGCCGCTGATTTGCTCACACATCACACACTCACTCAATCTAATACTGACTCAATCATCATACGCTGACTCGCACATCATACACTGACTCACACATCATACGCTGACTCGCTCACACATCATACACTGGGAGTGTCGTGCTGCCAGCCATGGCTGCAGGTTTTGTCATACGTGTTATGTATATCTTTTATTGTTAAATTTAAAATCACAGTTCCTATGATTGCTGTTGTTACATTGTTTTTTGTAGCTTTATTTTGGTCTGGTTGTGGTGCAATAGTTTTCTGCAATGTAGATGCATATTTTGTTTGTTGCGGTTGCACCCGACTTAAGAGCCGCATGGCTCACAGGGCTCTACCTAATAAATGAAACTTGAAAACGCAGTGCAACACTGCCAATGGAAGCAAAATAACGTTTGCATATATATTGACACGTGCATCCAAAGCCAATTCCATTAACGCAAGATTCCAATTCATAATGTCGGGAGAGGTCATATTTATGTAGCGATGCGTATACACGTATTTATTGTGTACACCGTTGCGTATCATGGTGTGTGTTCACGTAAATTTAACCTTCAGCTGCATGATGTCGCAAGGGGCATTTGCGTTTTCCACGGAGTTCAAGGTTCACAGATTGAATCCCAGCTTCTCAGGTGAATATTTTTTTCCCCCGCTACGCTTAGAGACGGCGAGGGGAAGCGGTGGGTTTGTGGGAGAGGGCGCGAGTTAAAGAGGTGATTTTTGACCGTGACAAAAAAGCTAATATCGAGTGTTTGGTTGCCCTAAATGTCCACGTGATAAGCCACTTTGTTGAGCTATGAGTTGTGGCCAGGTCGCTTCTGGGAAAGAGCTCTGTAGATCAGCGGGCCTTTCCTGGTAAAGTAAAAATAAAAATCAATGTTACTTTGCTTACCTTTCCTATAATATGCACTCCTACCGTGTTTTGTATTGTTTTTTTTTGTTGTTGTAACTTGCTGACCTCGTGTCCCTTACTGGACACTTTGCTGAGCTATTATTTGTGACCGGGTCACTTCTGAAAAAAGAGTTATGTAGCTCAGTGGGCCTTTGTTTAGTTTAGGGTTTAGGACATCTGTGGAAAAAAAGCCTTCAAAGCTCACCGGATTCCTGCAGTATGAAAAAAAAATCAAGATTCTGATTCTCAAATGGGCTCATCGTTTGGGACGCGTCGCGGCTAGGAGCTCGAGACAGCACGAAGGGGTGGCAGCCAAAGGAGCGGTTTCGCGCCCGACAGGATGCGCGGAGATAGAGCAATGAAATCGTCTCCCGCGAAGGAGCCAGATGCTTTGTTGTACGTATGTACGTTGAACTTCTTTCACACCGTACGTTGCCAGCCATGCGAATCGGAGGTGCGAGGGGCAAGGACAACACACTACATACATGAATCAGTTCCAAATAAATTAGTCTTCAATCGAGATTATTTCAAGGTGGATAGCTCCAGTGGCTTCCTAATATCGGAAGGAAGAGCGTTTCCAGAAGGCCGCAACATCAACATCATTATCATCATCACAATCATCACCACCATCAACGTCAACATCCCCAACTTCCTCACCATGCAGGTACTTCACTATCACCACCATCATGTATGTTCGCATCTATGTTGAACTTCTGTTGCACCGTACATAGCCAACTGTGCTAATCGGAGGTGCAGTGTGTATGTACGTTGAAGCTACAGTATTTCGCCCCGTATGTAGGCAACCACGCTAATCGGAGGGGTGGTATGTAGTGTATATACATTGAACTTTTGTCACACCATACGTAGCCAACAGCACTAATCGAAGGAGACCGTGAGAAATTGGTGATGGGTCGGGGAGGCCTCCATCCAGCGGTGGATAGATCATGATTGTTAACAATGGTAATAACATAAACACGAAGGGTATACACATATATTGCCGAGAGCAGCATGATTTGGTTTCTGGAAGATATTGTAATACGAATACTAATAATCAGAATCATCATCATAAGGTTGGGTTTTTTTCCACCAGGGTGAGAACGCACAGAGACATCAAATATCCTTAGCAATGCATATCTGGGGCCACGGCTGTTAGCAGCGCAGTGTGATAGAGGCCTGACATACAGAGATAGTACAACAAAACAGTAATTCCTTTGACTCATGCAATACATATAAAAAATGTTACAACCATATAAAAAAAGATTATCGATACAATAACTTGCATAGACAAAGTGTGCAATGCAAGTGAAGTAGAACGGCAATTAAACACAATTGCATTCAAATAATAAAATAATCTCTTACAGATATCAACAGGATGTGTAGGTGCCTCTTTGGTCACTATGAGTTCAAAAACATGTATTTATGTGTCTCTCTATTTGCCTTTTTAGACGTGTCTCTCTCTCTCTCTCTCTTTGTCTCGTCGTATTGTTTTCTGCGTCTCCCTGTCATCTTGAGAATTTATTTTTGTGTTTAATTTGCTGTCCATCCCCCACACCTCCGCTGAGCATGGTTGGCCACGTACGGTGTGAAAGAAGTTCGACATACATACATGATTGTGAATGTGTCTCTGGTTCTTGATTTTTTTTCTCTGCATCTCCGTATTCATATATAATTGTCTATTGCTGCGTTTATGGTGGTATGAATGTGATGATGGCGTTTTGGGTGGCAGATTTGTGCCGGAGAGGCAGCACGTGTTTAAGCGATAAAACATTTACTTGACGTCTCTCGATTTGATCTGCGTCTCTCCATGTCCTTGTATCACAGGGTTTCTCTTTGTCGGCGTCTCTCTCTCTCTCTCTCCGAGTCTATTCGTTCTTGGACCAGAGCAAAGTTTTTTGCTTCCACGGATGGTGGACAATATTTTAGCGATACCGGTTTTCACATCGGGATCAAGGTGGCATCTTGGCCAACGCCGTTGATGTCACCACATCTTACCAATACCCTGGACCAGATCTGCCCTAACAGTGTCCCACAAACGGGTCTTAGGGTTTCCCCTTGGCCAATGGCATTATGGAGACCACTCCAATGCCAGTCTCTGCATATCGACTGTCACCCACCATGCACACGTCTAAAAACAAGAACCGATGTTTCCCGAAATCATAACTCTAACACACAACCGCCATGTTCGCTCCCGGACTTCTGCTCTGCTTATCGTGTCTCACTGCCAAATTTCCTAAAATCTCTCTCGGACACCTTGACTCAAATGCCATCAAAAGCTATCCGATGAGCCGCTGAGTTTACGTGTCACATCTATGATGCACACAGTAGTGTGGGATGCAGCTGTCCCGCCGAAAACCAAAATAGGCATATCTCTTCTTTGCACTCCGACTTATCTCTCTTCTCGTCCAAAGTGGTTTCCATAGCCCATCAAAAGCCTGCCCTGCTACAGCAATAGACCTCTTGACCTCCTCCTCGTCACAGCCCCCTTGCATTATGGACATCACAAGCCAAGTGCACAAAATCATCCACCCACCCCAACCGTCTCCGCTCCCTGCAGTGATGTGAGATCCTATTGGAGGCGCCCAAAATATATGTTCGGTCAATGCAGACTTGATTCCTTCCAAAAGGTATCATTTATTTGTGGGTTTGAACATCTTGACGCATTTTGATTTAAAGCTTTCGTGACTGCAGGGATTCATATTCTTGGTTCTTTCGGTAAAGTCACGTAGAAGGGAAACAATAAAATAATACAAATATAAAACAATACAATTCTCACGACGTTTCGACTGCAACACAAGCAATCATCATCAGGTGTGAAAACCACAGCAAGAAAATTTGAAAAAAGGTGGGGTTTTTTATTTTTATTGTTTCCCTTCTACGTGACTTTACCGAAAGAACCAAGCATGTCTTAACGCATGTTTTATTGCCAGAAAGGGTAACATTTATTATGATTATTTTTCAAAAACTTTGATACGGTGAAAAAAAAATCTCCCACGTCGGGGGCACCCATTTGGCGAACTTCCAAAACTCGTGTCGTTTGTTGCCGCTTGTGCCTTCAGACCCCAGCGCCAGCAGCCTCAGTGCCCACGAACAGCCGCACGGCTCCAGCCAGCCAGCCGCACGGCTCCAGCCAGCCAGCCGCACGGCTCCAGCCAGCCAGCCGCACGGCTCCAGCCAGCCAGCCGCACGGCTCCAGCCAGCCAGCCGCACGGCTCCAGCCAGCCAGCCGCACGGCTCTTCATTGGGGCGTTGACTCCGCCCATCATCACTCCAGAGTTGATTTTAAAAAAAGTACTACTTTCCTCAATTTACCTTCAGTACAGTTGCTGTGAAAACTACCGGAGGTCTGTGAAAAATAGCTCCATGCCTCAACGGATTTGCTCCAGTATAAATAAATATTCTTATTCTGAGTTGCCCTCTTTCATGACATCTGCTTTGGTCCTAACTTTGTCCTCACCAATGCACCGTTTTTAACACTAACCCTCGCAAATATTCATTCCCCAGAATGTAAAGATAAGTAGGCGGGGGGGGGGGGGGTGACAAGTATTTGCTGATGGATATAAATAATCATACACAAATAGAAAATATATAGGTGCAGCCTTGCAATAGCTTGCTCACGGTACTGCTGAAAAGATGGGGCTTCCCCGCTCGAGGCAGCTCTATAGGGAATGTGGGCCTACTCTTCAATGTTGAACCAGACGTCTTAAAATAAATGTGAGCTCCCACACAATCTACCCCGCCTTCGACTGGCGCGGTTGGCTACGTACGGTGCGGAAGGAGTTCAACGTACGTGGGCGCTTACATTCATACATAGCCCTCCTCGCACGATCTGCCAATCGACTGACTGCTGTGGTTGTAGCCATTTAAACGGCGAGGCTCGACAGAGGCGGCGGGGGGAATCGAACCGGCGAGCTGTGGATCGCGAAGTCCGGTCCGCTGCTGCTCACCATTAGCCCCACGGCAACCTTTTAAATGTAAGGTAATTACATCCCCAGGAAGACACATTCGCGGGAAGGAATACGCCGCGTTCACGCCAGCTTCTGAAATTTCCTCACATGCCTGAGCCACCCCCCCCCCCCCCCCGGCCATTAACAAACCAACAACAACAACAACAACAAAAAAACACCCTCACGGCGATTTGAGAATTTTCTTGGAGCTACTCGATTGCCACTCTGATCCCCCGGGCACTTTCAGCGGCCAAGGCGTGGGAAACCCTCCCTCACCACGCCCGGTTCGGACCACCGATCGCCCTCCTCCCTCTCGCGTTTGATTTATGCCGAACGCCGAAGCGCCCTGCACCTCCGTCCAAGGTGCAGGTGGAGCGAGAGGTTTGCGATAACGGATTGTGGAGGGGGGGACATCAATTTGTCCCTCTGCGGCTCCGTTTACGATGATCCATCAACGTGTGGAGACCGCGCGGGGGAGGGACGGGGGGGGGAGGCCTGGGGGCTTGCGACGAGAAAGGGGTTTAAATGTTTTAGTGCCGTTCGGTTCCCGGCGACAGACGCCGTGAAATCTCTATCCCGGCACCGAGTCGAGCGATAGATTAAACGCGGCGTTCGGCGCATTAATAGCAAAACCCCTCGCTTGCATTTACAGCGTCGGCCCGTGTATTTGGGGGGGGTTATTATGGTTTTTAACTCCTCACCGTCCATCCCGTGTGTCACGCCGCTCACCACGCGCGGCCACACTCCAACGGTACGGGTAGACGATGCGCTTGCCAATGTGGTGTTTGGGCGGAGAAGCTCCCGGCACGTTGGAGCGAAACGTCGGACACCATCGTGCCGAACAACATGCGGCGGTACGACCCGAAAACACGCGAGAGATATGTATGTGGCGAAAAGTCACGCAATTAGTTTTATTTTAATTTATAGGGGGATGCCTGTTGGGCTTTTTGCCCGCAATTCGAACCCGGCATGTTAAGCAGTACCAGCTCAGCGCCCTGACCTCTGGGCCACCCGGCCGCTTCCAACTCCCAGGGTATTGTAAATCCATTGTTGGATGAACGCCTCCCGACTGTGCCATGTACGTCATTGGCTGCTGTTTGAGTCTCCATCACCACGCCAGCCATTGTGGGGTTGGCGCGGGGAGCAGCACCTAGAAGTGGCTCAGACAACGCTCGCTACTGATGTTGGTCACGGCTTGGAATTTAACTGAGCGCTGCTAAACCACCGCGCCACCACTTTCTCCCTACAATGCAGAACCTCCGATGAGCACGGTTGTCTACGTACGGTGCAAAAGAAGTTCAACGTACGCACAGAACAAACGCAATCCCAATTGAGAAAGTTGCAGGTGTCCCTTTCGTATGCAGATGTCTTGGCCAGTACCATCGGCAACGTGTGACTGTTTAAGCTATGGGGAAAACCGGAGAACCCGGAGAAACCCCATGCAGAAGAGAACATAAAAAATCCACACAGAAATGTGCACGAGTCCGGAATTAAACCACCCCCGTGGGCGCCACGGTGGCGAGATGTTATCTCCCTCGCCTCGTATGCAGGCGGTCGTGGGTTTGAGCCCAACCCTGATGCCTGCTGCTGTATATTTGGAGTTCGTGTGTGTGTCTCTCTCCCTGTGGTCACGTGGATTTTTCTCCGGGTCCTCCGGTTTTTCCTTTCACATTTACAATCGACGCGCGCTTAGAGTATTTGGCTGCAATACGTGTCCGCGTGATAAGCCACTTCGTTGAGCTATCATTTGTGGCCAGGTCGTTTCTGAAAAAAGAGGTACATAGCTCAGTGGGCCTTACCTGGTAAAATAAAAAGAGTTTATGGTTTAACCCAGAATCTTCTTGCTGTGAACATGGCTGGATTCAGGTTATGAGGGGTCTAATGCTAATTAGGAGGGAAGGGACTAAGCATGTATTACATACTGCAAAACATTTCTAATGTATACATATTACTTTTTTTATCAAGCGCACGGAACGAGATTGCGATGCGAACGTTTCGGAACGATACGAGGCAGGAATTCACATTTTGTGAAGGTCACGGGACAGGGAAGAGATGGTGAGCGTTTATGATGGCACGGGACGACACGGTGGAATACAGTTTTGTCAATCTCAGGAGGGGACGGAATTTTATAACAAATCAGGAGTGGACGGTATTATTTTTTTGTTCCCGCCCTCACAATCTAGCGTGGAAGCAGCCTTAGCTGAAACGTGTCGGGCTGAGACAGCTAAAGTTGGCGGCTGGGAAGTTCCACTTCTGTTGCACGTAGATGGTGGTGGGTGGAATAGATTATGGCTGGTGGTAAATTGAGCAGCCAGGAATTTAAACTATAAACCATTCTTTTTTTTTTACCAGCTAAGGCCAACTCAGCTGTATAGCTCTTTTTCACAAGCGACCTGGCCACAAATGATAGCTCAACAAAGTGGCGGCTTCATAGCTGGCATATACTCGAAACGCATGTCGATTATAAATGTAGAGGGAACAACTGGAAGATCCGGAGAAAAACAAATCCACGCGACCACGGGGAGAGAGACTTGCAAACTCCAAACAAACAGGCGTCAGGGTCAGGATCGAACCCACGACCTCATGCATACCAGACGAGGTTGTTAACATCTCGTAGCCACCATGTATACATTAGTAACGGAAGTCCACAATGACGTTAGAGGGCCAACCGAGATACGAGTAACACGCCGAAGATTCGTAACATTTCACGTAAATGTCCAATTGTGTTGCGCTTAGAAGCCCCATGAGTGTGTGTGAGCGCGCCCTAAAACTTTACTCAAACGTCGGCGATTACCAAAAAGGGTTAAATAGACAACCACATTAATGCTAACTATCCCCCGGACAAAACAGTTGCTCTGCATAAGCCTTCCATAATGAGAAAAAAAGCCCGCTGTGTTAGGGGCAGAAAACGTTGCTAGAAAGATATTATGGTGGGGAGTAAAAACTTGACAGTGGAGCAGTGGCCAAAGAAGAGAACCTCCCTGAGCAGATGCACAATGCGGAGATGGAGCAACTAAATCGTATCGTATGCAGGCAGTGGATTGTTTAAATTGCAGGACTCTAGGAGGGTAGCAGCAGCTTTCGGGGGCCTTCATCCACGACAATGACGACGGTGATACTCCACCATCCATTCACATTCATTGATCAAGGCTACCTAATCAATCACAAATTGACCCCACCAAAATAAAACAACCCGGATCACTAAACCACCGGTCTGATTAAAGCCCTCCACAGTAAGGTTCCTCCCACAACCACCACCGCCCCCACCACAACCAACGCCGCCACCACCACCACCGCCGCCTGTCATCGCTTCCACCGCTGTCACAGCTGTCACCGCCATCACCGCCACCACCGCCTTTACCACCGCTCCCACCACCACAGCCACCACCGCTGTGTGGAATACGCGACGGCGGCCCCTTGCAAAGCCCGTCCGCGTTTCACGTCGGCCAGACACGCCGACTGCCGATTAAGGCCGCGGCCCCTCGTGTACACTCATTCCCGCCGAGCAGTATCCATCAGTGGCCGGCCCATAAATCTGGGGCCCTAACGCGCCCCGGAATGCAAATTCGCCCGGGAGAGCCGCTCGATCAATTAAAACCGGGGGGCGGAGTCCAACATTTGCGAGCACTTTAATGCGGTTTCCCCCCGCAGTGATGCATGGGCCGTAGTCTCAACGCCGCGTGCTCTCCGTGGCTGCATTTCCGTCGTGACAATACAAAGGGCCCTTTCAGACGAGTTAAATATGACATGAATCAAAAAGGAGGGGTAGGGGGAACGTTGGCTGTGGTGTGGTGGTGGTGGGGGCTCGGTTGTAACGTTTCCGGGCTGTGCCCTTGAAAAACAAATGACAAAAAAGGAGAAAGTCATTTGTTAAATGCGATCCGCTCTGAGATAGCTCAATGCTGATGCTTTTTAATTGGCACTCTTTTTATCTCGAAGGAGACGGAGGGGGATGCTATTGCGGGAGACAGTTTCTCGGCATAGGCTGTGTGCAAAAAAGTTGAGCGGGATCCGGACTGAAGGGGAGGTGGCGGGGAGGGGATTGGGGAGCCGGTGGGTCGGAAAGTATTGTGGTCGTCATCTGAGCATTCGTGCCAAGTTGCGTGAGCATTCACATATTTTGGCAATAGCTTACAGGTGCATCTGAGTATCAAAACTGTTGCTGCTGCACCAGGGGATATTTGCGAAATGTAAAACAAAAAAAAACACAATACTCTTTGGTTCTTTCGGTAAAGTCACGTAGGTATAAAATTAAATAAATGCAATCACGAGGTTTGGATTGCAACATAAGCAACCATCATCAGGTGTGAAAACCACAGTAAGAACATTTTTTGTTGTGGTTCAGCAAGAAAAAAAATTCTTGCTGTGGTTTTCCCACCTGATGATGGTTGCTTGTGTTGCAATCGAAACGTCGTGATTTAATTAATTTTATATTATACCTACGTGACTACCGAAAGAACCAAAGAGTATGGATCCCTGCAGTCACAAAAACTTCAAATCTAGATTTTAAAAAACCACGGATTGCGTGAAGGTAATAATACCGCCCTGTAGTTGGAAAAGGGGTGAGTGCAAAAAAAGTGAACTTCAATTGAGAGGTCACCACTTGGGTCAAATTTGGTCTCCTAGCACGGCGGTGGAAACGATGAGACGAGCTTGTGAAGTCCAACTGTGTCCACCCAGCAGCATAAATGGATCGTATCACGGCGAGTTGATCAGCAGGTCGGTCGTTTATGGTGGGGTAAAGTGTGGGTACTCCCACCCTCTCCATATCTCTGGCCAACGTGGAGGCAGTTCCATCGAAATCTTTATTTATCCTGGAGAAATCCGATGAGCTATGAAGCTCTTTTTTCACAGATGTCCAGTAGTTTTACAGTGGTGTGAACATGTTAATCGCTGGGCTGCACCATTGCCATTTAAGTGAAATTTGAAAAATTATATATATTTTTTTCTCTTTTGGCTACGTACGATGCGAAAGACGTTCATCATGCAGATAATTAATTGGGGGCCATAAGACGTCTGGACCACCCTGTACAATATTGTCCAACAAAACGTGGACTCCACCTGTTCTATCTGGCACCGGCTTCGCATCGCGTTGCCTGCTGCTGCTGCTGCTGCCTTCCCGCTTATCTGTGGTTTACTCAACCTCCTCCTCCACCTGGCACCTCTGAGTCGTCCCCTCCTCTGCCTACCTCTAACTCGAGAGTGAGCGGATGTCGTGCGGCGGTGGCAGCGGCGCTTCACCAGTTGGAATTATTCAACTAAACTCGCCCCCCTCCTCCTCCTCCTCCTCCTCAAGCTCCCACACTTCATTGCGTCAGCTCAAAACAAACCCCTTTAGCGCCTAAATGCAGCAATTTATCATGCCAAACTGCATTCTCCCTAACAGAGTCAAGGGGTCACCCAGCTGTGTGACCCTATGACACAGGGGATTGTTTTCTTCATTTGTCAGTGTTGCCATTTTCTTTACATTTTAATAACAAAAAAATGCCCTTCAGGGTGGCTTCCTCAGATTGTCACTTACGAAGGTACCAACCCAGTGGGGGGGGGGGGGGGGGCTGGTGTCACGTGTGCGGTATTTGGAGCAGTGGACAAATCTGTGTGTCTGATGCTGTTGGGCGTCATGGCGAGCGGTGGTGTAGCCGTTAGCGCTCAATACTATGGCGCCGGCGACCCGAATTCGGTTCGTCCCTCAACGACCAACACCAGCGACGATTATCTCAACCGGTCCTGGGCCTCCCCTACGTCGACTCAGGCTCAAATATTGCCACTGCGGAGACAAATGCGGCCGGGCGTGTTGTTGGCCAACCACCCCCTCGTACGCCGTGCCGGTCTTCAGAGGTGCTCGCTAACAGCACTTGCCCCATCAGTATGTTTAAGGCTATACAGGGGAGATTTGTTTTGTCGTTAGAAAGGTGAATATATTCTGATGTTGACGATGGCATCAACATTTTCTATAATACTTATTATTATTATTTATATACAGGGCCTTTCATTGAAATGTAATGCAAGTGCTGTACAGGGGGAAAATGTAAACATTCCTTAAATAAATCCAATATATATGGAGGGCTATACTAGATAGAATTTTGGAAAACAGATATAACCGAGCCATTTGTCTAGTGCTCCTCGACCAACGGTATTTATTTTTATTTATTTCCCTCATTAAAATGCAAATCAAATTATAACATTTTTGACATGCGTTTTTCTGGATTTTTGTTGTTGTTATTGTCTCTCACTGTTCAAATAAACCTACCGTTAAAATTATAGACTGATCATTTATTTGTCAGTGGGCAAACGTACAAAATCAGCAGGGGATCAAATACTTTTTCCCTCACTGTAGCTCTTTTTCAGAAATATAATAATGCAATTTTAATGACGCGCGCAAATTTGCGGACCTAACGGCCACAACTCAGAGGCGAGGAGCCAAGCTCAGAGTCGTCACTCGAAAGCGTGGTTGTAGAGGTGAGTTTTTAAAGTGTCTCTTGAAGGAGACGATCGAGGTGATGATGCGAATGTGCAGAGGGGACTGCGTTCAAGACTGTAGGGGCAGCCACCGAGAAGCGGCGCATAGATGTGACCGTCCTGGATCTTGGTATCGAGAGGTGGTCGTGAGTCACACTGCGAAGGCATCTGCCGTGTGCTGTGTTGCAAGTCGTCAATAGTGAAGAGAGGTACGGGTGGCAGGCAGATGTGAAGGCATGGTGGCACAGGCAGGCGATCTTGTATGTGACCCTGCTGGCAATAGGTAGCAGGTGGAGGGCACGGAGACAGGCAAACGAGTCGAGACGGGGATGAGTGCGGCCAATGACGACGCGTGCCAGGTCGTTTTGTAGTCTTTTAAGTTGTTTTGCGGTTGCCAGAGGATGACCGGACGAGAACGGAGTTGCAATAGTCGAGGCGAGACCCAACTATGCAACATGCCAATGTGTTGGCAGTTTCAGTGGAGATGAGAGGACGTAGGTGTCTGAGGGCCTTCAGGTGAAAGTTACATGAACTGATGATATGATTCGTTTGATGGTGGAAGGATAAAGTTGAATCTAGGATGACACCGAGGTAGCTGAAGTGATCGGTGAACCTGATGCTGTGACCAAAGATATGTGTTGGGAGAGCTGATGAGTTGAGACGTTGCCTGGTACCTACAGTGAGGGAAAAAAGTATTTGATCCCCTGCTGATTTTGTTCGTTTGCCCACTGACAATGAAATGATCAGTCTATAATTTTAATGGTAGGTTGATTTGAACAGTGAGAGACAGAATAACAACAACAAAATCCAGAAAACGCGTGTCAAAAATGTTATAAATTTATTTGCATTTTAATGAGGGAAATAAGTATTTGACCCCTCTGCAAAACATGACTTAGTACTTGGTGGCAAAACCCTTGTTGGCAATCACAGAGGTCAGACGTTTCATGTAGTTGGCCACCAGGTTTGCACACATCTCAGGAGGGATTTTGTCCCACTCCTCTTTGCAGATCTTCTCCAAGTCATTAAAGTTTCGAGGCTAACGTTTGGCAACTCGAACCTTCAGCTCCCTCCACAGATTTTCTATGGGATTAAGGTCTGGAGACTGGCTAGGCCACACCAGGACCTTAATGTGCTTCTTCTTGAGCCCCTCCTTTGTTGCCTTGGCCGTGTGTTTTGGGTCATTGTCATGCTGGAATACCCATCCCCGACCCATTTTCAATGCCCTGGCTGAGGGAAGGAGGTTCTCACCCAAGATTTTAGGGTAGATGGCCCCGTCCATCGTCCCTTTGATTCTGTGAAGCTGTCCTGTCCCCTTAGCAGAAAAACACCCCCAAAGCATAATGTTTCCACCTCCATGTTTGATGGTGGGGATGGTGTTCTTGGGGTCATAGGCAGCATTCCTCCTCGTCCTCCAAACACGGCGAGTTGAGTTGATGCCAAAGAGCTCCATTTTGGTCTCATCTGACCACAACACTTTCAATCAGTTGTCCTCTGAATCATTCAGATGTTCATTGGCAAATTTCAGACAGGCATGTATATGTGCTTTCTTGAGCAGGGGGACCTTGCGGGCGCTGCAGGATTTCAGTCCTTCACGGCGTAGTGTGTTACCAATTGTTTTCTTGGTGACTATGGTCCCAGCTGCCTTGAGATCATTGACAAGATCCTCCCGTGTAGTTCTGGGCTAATTTCTCACCGTTCTCATGATCATTGCAACTCCACGAGGTGAGATCTTGCCTGGAGCCCCAGGCCGAGGGAGATTGACGTTCTTTTGTGTTTCTTCCATTTGTGAATAATCGCACCAACTGTTGTCACCTTCTCACCAGGCTGCTTGGCAATGGTCTTGTAGCCCATTCCAGCCTTGTGTAGGTATAAATTCTTGTCCCTGACATCCTTGGAGAGCTCTTTAGTCTTTGCCATGGTGGAGAGTTTGGAATCGGATTGATTGATTGCTTCTGTGGACAGGTGTCTTTTATACAGGTAACAAGCTGAGATTAGGTGCATTCCCTTTAAGAGTGTGCTTCTAATCTCAGCTCGTTACCTGTATAAAGAAACCTGGGAGCCAGAAATCTTTCTGATTGAGAGGGGGTAAATACTTCTTCTTGGTTCTTACAGTAAAGTCACGTAGAATGAGAATAAAACAATAAAACAAAATAAGACAATAAAATTCTCACGACGTTTCGGCCACAACACAAGTAGCCTTCTTCAAGTGAAGGAACAGAACTGTCGGGACGACAGCGCTTCAAAGAACGCTGCTAGGATTCGCAGTGTCTTTTAAGCTAGGTGTGAGAAGTAAAGCACATTGACTAAGGAGTCTACATATCAAAGAGGAGAATTTAGCATTGAAATAGCTGTGTTAAAGTGGTGGATCAGTAGGGTGCTAAAGTCATAAATTAGCATGTAACTGGAAGATTAGCATGATGTTAATGTGAGGGATTAGCATGTTACTGGTAACGGAAATAGCTATGTTCAAGTCAAAGTTTACATATCAACAGAGGTATTTAGTATATGGACGCTAAAGGACTGCATCTACCCAACTATCATACAATAAACCGATGTGAAAAAATTAAGTATAAACTACATCAATATAATAAATGTACTAAATATATTCTTCAACAAGTTGAGCTATAAACATAAAGTAACTGGGTATACACTACACTATATAATGAATACCATATAGTAAACTAATAAAAAACTAAAATATAAACTACATAAACTACATAAACTCCATCAATGTTATCAATAAACTCAATATATGACATTTTTCACATGCGTTTTCTGGATTTTTGTTGTTGTTATTCTGCCTCTCACTGTTCAAATAAACCTACCTTTAAAATTATAGACTGATCATTTCTTTGTCAGCGGGCAAACGTACAAAATCAGCAGGGGATCAAACACTTTTTTCCCTCACTGTAACATGATGGCCACTGACTTTGACGGATTAAGGGCAAGGTTGTGTGCGGAGAACCACTGTTGCAGGGCAATGTTGCATTCCGAGAGCCTCTCAAATCCAGACGCATTGGTAGAATTGATGGCGGTGAACAGAATAGTCTCGTCGCATATGAGTGGTGCTTGACACCGAAGCTTGCGATGACGCAGCCGATCGGGGAAGTCTCGGCTGTGAACAGAAGGGGATAGAGGACGGAGCCCTGGGGGACACCACATAATGCTTTTGTTTCGGGAGATGTGGACGAGCCCACCCTGACTGAGGATTGCCGATCAGAAAGGTACAACAGTATCCACTTGAATGCCGAGCCACATATACCAAAGTCGGATTTCAGGACGGAAGTAAGGAGCGAGTGGGTTGACGGTGTCAAAGGCTGATGAAATGCCCAGACTTACAAGAGCAACGATTGAGCCAGTCAATAATCATTAAATGTCAGAGTACTCTGGTGTGTGCTGTGGAGTAGTTTTCATGGTAAGTTGACTGGAAGTAGCAGTATTTTGGGGAGGAGGTGATGTGGGGTTTTAGCTGGACGAGGGCAAGGCTTTGGAGGAGTTTATAGAGGTTCGAGAGATTAGTGATGGAACGATAGCTAGACGGGTCATCAGGGTCGAGACTTGGTTTCTTTAACAGGGGGGAAACCAGGCCATATTTGGGGTTGGATGGAAAACACCCCATAGAGAATGAGGCATTTGCGATGTTCCTGATCATAATGGCAAGTTCCGGAGCACATTGCTTGAACAAGGAACCTGGAAGGACGTCGAGTGGAGATGACTTCATATGAAGTGATTGAATCAAAGAGAAAACGTATTTTGAAGACACCAGCTTGAACGTGGTTAGAAACGTATCTGGTTGAGCACTTACAATTTCAGAAAACGGGAGCGGGGTATGATGGTGCAATGTGAGGGAAGACGTGCAGGAGTTTGCGATGGTCGTCAGCTTGTTAGTGAAGTAAGCTTTGAAAGAGGTGGCAAGTTTAAGTGAGGCCAGGGGATCGCTAAGGTGAGGGACGATGTTGCTACCAGGATGTAGAAGATCCTGGAGGGTTTTCCAAAGGATGCGTGGTTTTCCGGGAGCTGTTTTGATGCGTTCTTCAATGTAGGAGGAAAGTGGGGCAAGGATAAGCTCGTTGGTTTTCCTGCAGGCAGCTCTGTAGGCAACTCGATCAGCAGGAAGACCACTGTGGAACTCGATCCTCTCAAGGCGCCTCCTGATTCGCTTAGCAAGGATGACGTCTCTTGAGAGCCAGCGAGCGTCGTGGGAAGGCTGCCACGTGGTTCGTGGTTTTAATGGAGCCAGCTTGTCCAGCGCTGCCCTCAGGTCAGCTTCTAGTTGAAGAGAGCAGACAGTTGGATCGGATGATGGGGATAACATTGACGGCGAATTTTCAAGGGGGTGCTGTAGAGTGGAAAACTTGATACCCTTGAAATTATGGGAGTGGCGGGTGATTTTGATGGTGATTGGCTTGGGAATTTGAAGGGAAAATAGTATGAGGTGGTGCTCAGAGTAACCAGTTTGGAAAACTCCCAGTGCAGAGATGCGTCGATCCTGGTCAGGTTCCAAAACCAGGTCGAGC
Source organism: Petromyzon marinus (assembly GCF_048934315.1). Taxonomy (NCBI): domain Eukaryota; kingdom Metazoa; phylum Chordata; class Hyperoartia; order Petromyzontiformes; family Petromyzontidae; genus Petromyzon; species Petromyzon marinus. Next base: position 7,681,840 of record NC_133710.1, on the reverse strand, counting down.
ATACTCTCAACATTTGTTGAGGAAGCTCTGGTGGGGCCTGAGTTGGTGATGACCAGGTTATGACAGGCCAAGTTTGACTCGAGGTGGCCATCAATAGAGGCTGGGGTATTGCTGGGGCAGTTAAAGTCTCCAGTAAGCACGAGCCTGTGAGATGGGTTAGGAATGAGGTAAAGGCATTCGGAAAGCTCATTTAAGAAGGTAGTGATGCTGCCATCTGGAGGGCAATAGATGGAAATGAGGGAAAATAACTCGGTGTTAGTAGTGAGGGACACGAACTGGACCTCAAAGGTGGCGGTAGCCATCGGTAGATCGAGCTCTTTAATTTTCAAGTGAGCATTGTAGACAACCGCTAAGCCACCACCCCGCTGGTTAGTTGCGCGAGGTTTGTGAAGAACCTTGTATCCCGGGGGCGTGACTTCCATAGAGATGGCTGGCGGGGAGTTTGGCCTGCACCAGGTCTCGGTAATAAGCAAAAGGTTGATGTGGTGGTCTGAGATGGTATCGTGAATGAGGGCTGATTTGTTGGTAATGGAGCGTGAGTTGAGTAGGCCGAGGCGGATGGCTAAACCTGGATGTGAAGATCCGAAGAGGCGTGGCGTCGAGAGGTCAGAGGAAATGGCTGGTTGAAGGTTGACCTGTGAACAGCGGCCCCTACCGCCTCTGCAACCACGGTGCCGATGCAGCCTCTGACGTTGACCGCGAAAGAGCCCAAGGCCAGGGAACATCTACAGGAGCGTGGATTCCAGGTGCAGGTGATGAAGAGATGGTGCATGTCGAAGCCCTGTTATATCTGCTCACGCTGCACCGGCGGTGGATACGGGTGGACTCCGATCAGCGGCTGTGGTGTCCAAGATACACACCGTCAGCACGCGCTTCCACGCACGTGGCAGGTGCATACACGCCTACGTAAACAATTGAGCACGCACGCGGGCGGACACGACCACGCACGCGGCGCGTACAATGTAGCGGCCAGAAGAAGAAGAGTTCCGGTGGAGTAGCTGACCACGTGCTGTGCTCCAGCTCGCAGGTGATGCAGCAGGGTGGACAAACCCTCGCCGAGCTCCCATTCACTGGTGGTGCTGGGCAGCAGGCGAACCCACTCTCTCGTGTTGTGCGGTGGACAGTCTGCGTCACGTTCCCACTCGCTGGTGGTGTTGAGCAGTGAATGGAACACGGCGAGCTCCCACTTGCTGGCGATGCTGGGGCACGCCAAGCTCCCACTCACTGATAGAGGCGGAAGAGGTGCCTAGTGAGGACGTCGCTGGCAGGAAACGGACCCGGGACGTCTGTTAAGCCGCACTGCGTGAAGAGTGCAGCTGGCGTCCTCCAGCCTCGTGCGTGTGAGCAGCCAGCCTCGTTCACCTGCACAGCCCATCAGCTGTGCGAGGCGGCAGGTAAGCCGGGCCGTGTGACACCGCAGCCGGCATTTGTTGTCAGCTGTTGCAGCGCCCGCGGGGCGTGTGCAGTAGGCGCGGAGGCAGCCGGGGTTGGAGGCAGGGTTCTGCCACGGCCCAAAACTCGGGCGCCGCCAAAGTAATAATGAGAAAAATCATTTAAAAAAACCAAAATAAATAATAAGAAAGACGTAGTGAAAGATGAAAGTAAGAAGAGCAGGGGATAGTGAAGAAGCACGTGGGTAAGGTACGAGGTGTGGTAACAGTCGGTAAACAGTGGGAGCGACACGGGACTGCAGCCAGCTGCTGCGGCCCTGTCGTCATCCTGTTACTAAACGACCTGGCCACAAATGATAGCTCAACGAAGTGGCTTATCACGTGGACATTTATCGTGGCCAAATACTCTGGACGCACGTTTATTCTAAACGTCGAGGGGAAAAGCGGAGGACCCGGGGAAAATCCACGTGACCACGGGGAGAGAGAGACACACACACACGAACTCTAAATATACGGGTAGTTAGGGTCGGGATCGAACCTACGACCTCCTGTATACCAGGCGAGGTAGTCATCATCTCGCCACCGTGGCGATCCTACCTAAAAGCGAGATGAGCCTAGGTTCTTCTGAGAAGCGTGCTGCCACCTGCCCTGGTTTTCCCAGAATGTACTCTTGTTGTCCTGATACATTTCTAAATCTTGAAGGCCACGTTGCAAGTCCTGGTGTTTGTCAGTTGTGTGACAATGATGAGACACCACTCAAGACAATTCAATTGCGAGTTGTTCTTCAGCGAGACGTTAATAATAATAATTATAAATCTTGATTCGAAGCTTTCGTGTGACTACAGGAATCCATACTCTTTGGTTCTTTCGGTAAAGTCACGTAGGAATGAAATAAAGTAAATCACGACGTTTCGGGCGCAACACAAGCGTCCGTCATCAGGTGGGAAAGCATGCTGCTGAAAGAACCAAAGAGTAATAATTATAAACACAACTTCTTACGTGTACAGATTTTACCACTCAGATTGTGCAGTCATTGAGAGCATCAACTCGATACGCATGGAAACCCACTTTAATCAAACTAGACTTCCAGTAAACTGGACTCCCGTGGTAAACTAGACTTTCATGGTAAACTGGACTTCCATGGTAAAGTCGGCCTCTGATTTGAACTCAATTTCCAAGGGATGCCGCGATCTGCAAGCGGCCAGTATCAATGTCGTATGTCTGTTGTATGTTTGTTGTATGTATGTTGGACTTCTTTCGCACGGTACGTAGCCAACCGTGCTCATCGGAGGTGCGGGGGAAGGAGAACTAAACACACAAAACAGTTCTCAAGAAACGTCACCAATTACCCAGTGGAGGTGTTGCTAATCCCATTTCTTCTGAGAACACTGAAAATCGCGGTGGTGGTGGTGGGGGGGGCGAGGCAAACCACACGGTGTGAGGCCTCCCGACACGTCATCTTGCTCCATTTAAGGCCGGTGGATCGCTTCAATATCCTATTGGGGGGGGGGGCGGGGGGGGCGGCTGGGAGGGACGAGGGGGGCGGGGGGAGGGACCACGGGGGGGCTCTGCTTCCACGTTGGCGTCAAGTGACTCTCCTGCCGTTTGTCTCTCGAGCCCGGGGTGTGCGCGCGTGCGCAAATGGTGACGCGTACGGTTAAGGTCGCTCGCTCGCTGAAATTACGGCTTCACACGTGCAGCGCGTTCCGTATAAATTAACGGAAAATCCGTTGATGTCCCGTCTCACTAGTCGTGGAGGGGCGCGGGGGGGGGTTGGTGCCGCGTGCCCCTCTAGGCGATGCTCAAGCACGTGTGGTGCTGCACTTGTGTGAATTTGAATAAACATGACAACGTGAGTACACTGTCGCTCCGGACGGGGTTTATAAACAAATGATGGTGTTGGGGAGGAGAAAAAAAAACACGCAGAGAGGCATCTGGAATGCTGCACTATTCGGAAGGGTTTCGTGAAACAAAGACGCACGCGGCGGCTTTTGGCTCAACCGTCGAACAAAGACGGTCACAGCATCGCGTGCTTTCAGGTGCGCTTCTGCGGGCCGTCTGGAACGCGCTCTTCTCGAGAATACTGTACTGGGTTTTTTTTGTTTGTTTTTGCCTTCTTCATCGATGTTCGGTGTTCTCGGAAAGAATTATGAGTGCCCGGTTCAGATCACAAACCTCTGCAACAAGTGGTCAATGTGCTACCGCAGTGGCGCATAACTGCCCCAAACATTCACCAGAATGCCACGAGATAGATTTGTTGCCTTTAAGTAGAGGTGGCAGCCCTGTAATTTACAAGCTCGCGACACTGCTGGTGGAAGGATCTCCTCCAGAAGAAGCTCTAAGAGAGTACTGTGCGGTATTTTTTTTGGCCTTCTCTTCCACAATATTCAGTGTTCTCGGAAGAAATGAGAGTTACCCACACTTTACCCCCCACCCACCATCACACACCACGTGCCGACAGAGGCGGCGGCGGTGGGGATTCGTGAAAGTGGAGCTGCTGTGCCGTAGAGTCGAATCGAGCAGGATCGCAAGTCCAGTGTGCCCCCTCACTAGTGCATTACGAAAGCGTTCCCCTTACAAAGCCACCAACGAATATCACTCAACAATTCACCGAGTATTGCGCAGAGCGAACTGACGCCGGATTCCGAATGTAAAATCTGGGAACCTGCCAATATTCGGATCTTCACCTCGGTAATTCGGGAAATCTTTATTTAGACTGCAGGAGGAAGCAGGAATCCGATGAGCTATGAAGATCTTTTTTTTTTCAGAGACGTCCAGTCGGGGCACGGGGTCAGCGAGTTACAACAACAAACAATAGCAGCGCAAAATAGACAAACGGTAAGCACGGACACTGAAAATGTATTAATATAAAGAAAGTATATTTATGAGTACAAATTGCATGAGTGCAAAAATTCCTGCCGATGTGTCAACACCAAATGCACGGCAGAAAAACAACAACAACAACAACAGTTCCGAATGACACAAGGACAACAGTGCCTTGTTTACCTTCAACTAAAGCAGTTCGAGACCACACCAATACAACGCAAAAAAAGGTCCCTCGATAACATCGCACATTAAAATTGAACTATCGATTAGCGGGTAAGGATCAAACGTTACAAATCACGTTCGCAAAAATGCGGCTGTACCGAGGTGGTTGTGGATCGCTACTGCACGTGACCTGCGACACAGCGCCGTGGTGGCAGCAGGAAGGGTTGGTGGATCACCGAATCGATGTTACGGAAACACTCCCCCCACAGTCCCGAACCATGCAAAGCACGAGCACGTGTTTGTTTAAAATTGATTATTATTTTTTAAAATATTTATTTGAGCGGGGGGGGGGGGGGCGGGGGGGAGAGGGGGCAAATTTGGAGAAATAACGCAAATGAAACCTGATGCGATATTAATTCCACAATCGATAAGTATATCTTAAAGCACCGCGCACAGTGGCTAAATTTGCCCATTACCCAATTATCAAAATTATAATAAGTGCATTGGCGTAATTTTTCGATTAAATATGCAAATGTTCATTTAATTCGACTTAAATTCCGTTAAAGTTAACACCCTTCTCACTCAATTTGAAAAGATATACATTTTCTAGATTTTACTGTCGGCCTTTTTTTCCACGCACACTCAATGTTTAAACGATAAACAATGCACACGTGTATATAAATATATACGCTGTGCGTATATATATACCAAAACAACTACGGGTGTGGGTTCTGCATCTGCGTACATTTAATTAATTTGTTGAGAGAACAATTAAGATTAATTTTCCAAGCGATTGTTGGGCATAACAACAACTTCCTTAATCTGTTTTTCACGTCCAACAGTTTACTGTTGATGGATGTCTTCCATTATATGTTCAATGGGCACAAAAATTACAATATCATAAGTAATTGGTGGCAATACAATAAGGCGACATTTTACACGATCAGTCGCATAGGAATTGTACGTCGGAATTCTATACTTTACTTACGCAAGAGCAGGGGGTCGGGAACCGAAACAACAAGGCGAAGCTGTTTATTTCGAATTCAGGAAAAAAAATCTATATTTCAAGAGCAGTGATCAATGCAGGTGAATACGACACGGTAGTCCTTGATAAATAACTGTCACGAAGCGGCCCTTAATGAGCCACATGCGGCTCCCCATGGTGAATTGGACTTTCATTGTGAACTGCACTTCCACGGTAAACTGGACTTCCATGGTAAACTGGACTTCCATGGTAAACTGGGCTTCCACGGTGAACTGGACTTCCACGGTGAACTGGACTTCCACGGTAAACTGGACTTCCATGGTTTTTTTCCGCGAACAACTGTGTTAAAGTCATTGTGACGACCACGGCTCCGACTCAGCGGCCGGACGGAACTCGCGCTACCGTCCATAGATTACGCGCGCATTACCCCCCCCCCCCCTGCCACCCCGGCACCGCACCTCTGCCAACCCTGCAGCGGCACGGCAAAGAGACCTCAATTACCGTGCTGGCGCTGCTGTTCTGGCCGCTATCCAGGAGAAGTCGCGGCGGCGGTGGCGGTAGCGTCAGTGGCGTCAGTGGCCGGCGGCAGATTGAAGCCGGCGTGATGAATTACCGCGGCGACGGAGATCGATGGTTGCGCGCCGCAGTCTCTCCTCCGTTTGTCGCCCGGGGGAGGGAAGCAAATAATAATAATAATCATCATCCAGGTACGATCCGGAACCGAAACAGTGGCCACCGAATTTCCTAAACCACCCCCCCCCGCTTTCCCACACCTCCGCATTACCATGGGACTAAGCTGGTAGCATCCCTTCAATATGGCACGCGAAATGTGAAGCGTTAAGGAAACCAAGTGACAGATGTGTGGCTTCTGACCCAGCATCATGTTCATCGATATTCCTACTAGCACCTCCCATTAGCACGGTTTGGCTACGTACGGTGCGAAAGAAGTTCATACACATGAGGATTGAGGCATTGCTCGTCTTCTATGTACAGCTCTGAGCCATCAGCGGAAACTCTACATTCCTATGGCGGGGGTGAGTCTTCATATATAGGACAACGGCTCGTGACTTTCCTCACAAAGTGGTACGTATTTGATCAACTCTGGGGGGATGATGGGCTGTCAACCCCTCATTGGATGTGGAACGTGAACTCGGCGGTGGTGAATTCACATACTGTACATGACTAAGGGGAGGGAACACGCCCGAGGAGACGTGCCCTGCGGAGATGGAGCGACGGAATCGGTCCGTGTGCCTGGAGCTCGGTGGATTGTCGCATCAAGAGATCGAGAGATATTTTCACTGCGGTGTGGGGTGGGGTGGGGGTGGGGGGGGGGCAGATCTTCATCCAGCAGTGGATTGATCACGGCTGCAGATGGCGATGACCATTGCGCGCAAGCGAGAGGCTCGTTTAGTCGCCACAGTGAGCGGGTTGCGTTGACTGTCGACTTGCGACGGGTCGTCTCGTTGAGGATACAAACTCATTACTCGCGGAATTAACAGTCGTTTGAATAGGCAATAGGTCTGAGGCTTTAGCGAAGAGCACAAGCATGGATTGGTGCATAGTTGACTTTGTGTGTAAGTAGGTAGGTACGTTGGCAGGCAGGCACGAGGTAGCTAGTTACATGGATATATAGGCGGACAGATAAGTAAATCGGTAGGTAAATAAGTGGGTAGATCGATAGACAGATAAAAGGTAGGTAAATGGATACCCACAAAATTAATTTGTTGGAAAAATTACAGAGGGAAGGAGTTTTTGTGTTTTTACCACACGGCTCCTCAAATCTAAGAGAAAATTGTGCATTTTTTCCCTTGGATGTTGATAATTCTGCCAGATCACGGAGGCACCGCCAATTTGGTGATTCGCGCAGACGAAGAGTGTGGATGAGAGATGCTTTTTTATGCAAGTCGGTGGGTCGGTAGGTGGATAGGTAGGTTGGTAGGTAGGTAGGTGGGTAGGTATACGGGTAGGTAGGTGGGTAGGAAGTTGGCTACGTAGGTTGATAGGTAGGTGGGTAGGTATGTTGGTATATAGATGGCTAGGTAGGTAGTTTGGTAGGTGGGCAGTTAAGTGAGTAGGTAAGTGGTTAGGTAGGTAGATTGGTATCTAGATGGGTAGGTAGGTGGCCAGGTATATAGGTGGTTAGGTAGGTGGGTAGGTAAGCAGGCCGGCAAACTGTTCTAGTTTACAGGGTGTTTGAAAAAGATTGATCCCATTTGAAATCGCTATATCTCTGCAACCACGAACCGCCCATGAATGAAACTCTTACCACTTGAAAGGGCCGGGCATAGAGTTTCAAATGATTAACGTTAGACGCCTCTCCCAGCGCACAAACAGCCCCTAGCCTTAGTCATTCGCAAGATGGCGACCCCACAACACAAGGGGCGTTTTGCGTTCTGCAGTTCAGCAAGACTGAATCCGTAATTGCGGTGCAGCGTGCGTTTCAACGGCGTTTTGGCATCGATCCGCCAATGCCAAAGAGCATGGTGGCACAAAAGACCGTGGTGTTTTGTGCCACCATTAGCGACTAATCTGGATGACCTCAAAAACAGAATCACGGCAGCGGTGACTTCAGTGGAAGAAGACACTTTGAGAGGCGTTTGGGAAAAATTAAACTATCTTCTCGATGCTGTCCGTTCAGCAGGTGGAGGGCACATAGAGCATTTATAAAAAGGTTAGTAAAACTTGTCAAGTCATTAAACCGTTTGTACCTTTTTTGTGTAATTGTAACATGTTGCCATCGTGAAAAATTTTGCTTTGAAATTGGGTCCATCTTTTTAAACACCCAAACACCCTGTGTTTTGCCCAAATTTCTGTTTTCTCGCCCATGGATAAAGGCATTATCATTTACAGCAGTCACTCACTCTTGACATCTGCATACCGGATAATCCCCTCTAATCCTTGTGAGGCGTACATCGTGCTTAACACTTGCAGGCAGTTTCCTCGACAGTAATGACACTTCTCAGCGATGCTGGGTTAGCGGATCACCAGGAGAAAGGTGCACAGCCTCCAACCGAAGCTTAATTGCTGTGAGCACACCCACCGCAGACGCAGGATTCAACCGAGTCGGTGGCTAAACGCCGTTCGGAATAGACAGCAGGTTTTTTTTATAGTTTTTTTTTTTTAATCCAGACGACACCCTTCGTAAGTGTAGTAGTCAGATAAGTATTATAATCCCGCCCGTCCGTCTGCCAGTCAGACGTTGATGGAGCCCACCGAGATTCATTATCTCTTTTGCAAGGGAAGGGGCTCTGGCTACAATGAGTGAGACACAAAAAAGAGAATAGCAATAATTTTCTTTTCAGGCAGCGGCGGTGAAGAAGAAGAGGCCCATTATATTTGATTACCATTTCCGCAGCCGGAGGCTGCCGCCTGGGATTGCGGGTGGCCGATTTGCTGTGCCACGCAGCGCCGTGCTTTTTCGCGATGGGTAACGTATTTGCGGAATCGCGATTACAAAACGTGTGCAGCCCACCCCGGGTGTTATTCCACCGGTGATCAAACGCGACGCTTATGATTTCGCACGCGTGACCCATTCGCCAACGCTCGTCGCTGACACCGCCCGCGGTGATTTCGCTCTCGGCCCATTTCCACGTGTTTACCTTATTTACTTTGTTCCGCCGTCGTCAGCTGCTTTAACGTGCGGCTCATTTGCGACGGCAGCGACAAAGGGTGCGCTTAAAATCTCGCCATTGGCGCTTTGCCCCCCCCCGCCCCGTGTCAAGATAGCGGCGCACGTCCCTTTGGCCGCGCGATGCCAATCGATTTGCATCCATTAACGGCACATTAGAAGCGCGCCTTCTATTCGTCCCCATGGGGCGGGCACGGTCTCGTTTCACTCCGGCGTAAACGGTCGGCACGCCCGGACTTGCAAGCCGCAAGGTTCACACCCGAAGCGGCCGAAAGTGCGGATTAAAGGGCGGTTCTCAAAGTGTCGTGAGCTTAACGGTGTCTGTTTTGGTCTCCAAATGGTTGCGCAACACCATAAACATGACAAACAAAGAAACCCCCAGCAAAATATTGATTTCGTGTAAAGAGTACACAAAAATAGTGTTGTTAAACCCGCCACCACCCGACACAGCCAATTAGTAATCTTTGTCACGTAAACAAAGCATGCCAATTCGTTACTAGTTCAGCACACCGCTGTGTTGGAGAGTAAACCCACAACATTTGCAATTGGGAGTACGACGTTTTGCGGGTAATTACCAGCAGCCTCATTAGGCGACAGACAGAGTTGTGGAGAAATATATTTACGCGATTTTAACCCAAAGAGCTCAGTTGTGAATAATATTGAGCAGCGAAAGGTTACGAGTACAATTGGTGTAGATGGTTGGCACGCTGCAATCCAGATGTCCGCCAGTTCCGTTTGATCGCCGCTTCCTCTGGTAAGTAAAGTGAGGAGGTCGGGACCGGTTCGGATATAACTCGCCGCTGATGTTTGCTTTAGCCAGGAAGGACACTCAGGTCGCTGAGAATATTTCAATGTGCACTAACCACCATGCGGCTGCTCTGCATGCACTTCGTCTGGGTGTAAAACGGCAAAAATATTACAACGTGTGAATTATTCATAATGCCTTAGTGAAAGACCTTTAAACTCCACTGGGCCACCATTGTAAATGATGATGCATGGATGTCTGGGTGACTCTCAGGTCAGAGTGCTGAGGCGGCAAACGCTGAGATATCCTGGGTCATGAATCTGGGTTTCATCCGCCCGCGATTCAACTCGGTTCTCGGGTGAGATTGCAGCGAGTGGCATTGCATTTCACGTTTTCTACTTTACTTTGCCAAATTCAAACATGTAAGTTTGATGGCGTGCCAGGAGAAGGAAGCGAAAACTATTTTCTGGGTAAATAGCAAAACGGTGCCCTCGGGTGAGTGAGAAATAATATCATCGATTGAGAAGACTTTGAGAAGTACTTCCGCGACGTAATCTTGCAAAGCCATTTCATTCCTACGCCGGGTCATGGCCACTGCTGCCTGCGACGTGGAAATCGCTTCATCTCGTGGCATCGCAGAGACGTCGCAGTGTTGCGATGACACCGGGAGGAGAGGGAAAAAAAACAGCCCACCACGTGAGTCAAAGATTCGAGCAAATGAGGTGGCAGTGTCTCTCGGTTACCCGAAATGAAATTGCACCTCTGAGTCATTTATTATGTCTTCTGTCAGGATGGAATTTAATTTATTAGATTTCATGTAATTGTTTTTTTTTTATAAACTGCTAATGCGGTTCAATATAGCAACACGCGTTGAAAAATCGCCGTGCCAGGAATTAGCTGTCATCAAAACGCCGTCAACTGCATTGTCGCGATCACGATGAGCTCTGTAAGCCGGATGTCATCCTTGAGCGGGAGGCGTGCTGCACAGTTGTGAGAAGCACTGCACTATGAACCCGGTGTCCTGAGTTCGATTCCCGGCCGTAGCTAACAATCAGTGGCAAGGGACATCGGAACCGATTCCTTCACCCCGACCACCTACACCAACGCGCACTGACTAGCGTTGTGAAGTATGGTCAAACAGACCCCACAACCAACATGGCATACTGGGGCTGTTATACAGCAGTGGATTGGTGAAGGGCTTTTAATTGTACCGATGGTATTATTTGTAATATATTGAACAAATACTGTGTGGCAGCATCATCCGTGATCAATCCACTGCTGGATGAAGGCCTTCTCAAGTTGTAATTGTTATTGCTCCATCTCCACGGTGGACGTGTTCTTGGGTGACCCAAAAGCCAGGACACATCTGGTTATTTTAGTTATTTAAAGAAAAGAGCAACTCTGTGGGTTAACAGATCCCGATTTCCATTCGGGATATTGTTTCACTTTTTATTCACATCTGAAAACTCAGGATTCCCCCGTCACTTAATATTTGAAAATACATGTTGTCTGATTTGATTACTCTGTAATCATTATTATTATTCGCTTTTATCATAGTTCTTCATTTATTGCAATTTCGAGAGTAGTTGATGTTGTTACTATCAGTTTTAGATTTCGCTTAGATTTTATCTATATTTGCGAGTGTAGTTTTTGTTTTTACAGCGCTTTGAGACACTTCAATATGAAAGGCGCTTTATAAAGCAGAGGTTATTAGTATTAAAACACTACCTTTAAAACATTTTGTTTATTCGTTAACTTTATATTTCATCTCGTATCATTGTTCATATCAGGTTTTTTTTTATTCTTCTTCCTGTATGGTCACCGAAAATCCTTCGTTTGCAAAACTCGACTAAGAACCCTGAATTAATGAATTGAGACCAGTGGCGGAGCCATGATTTTCAGGTAGTGGGAGGGGGCAACCCCTCCAGCAATGACAAATGATAGAGGAGTTGTTAGAAAGTAAGGAGTTGTTAGTAAGTAAGGAGTTGTTAGTAAGTAAGGAGTTGTTAGTAAGTAAGGAGTTGTTAGTAAGTAAGGAGTTGTTAGTAAGTAAGGAGTTGTTAGTAAGTAAGGAGTTGTCCCTTGCTTTTTATTCGACGCATGTGCGGCGATGGTGCAGCCATCGATCGAGGGGTCGAATTGGAACCGCGTTGTGTGATCGGCATCGCGCTCGCTGAAGGTGAATGCCTTCAGGGAAGTCGTGGACTGTAGACACAACTGTGCACAATTCTGAGTCACTTATAACCGCTTTGCCGTTACTTATTGCCAAGTATGGACTCAGACTATTGTCCTATCATCTCATAGAGTCCCTGGCACATAATAATATGCTACACAGTGGCAGTGGGGGTTGCAAAATGTCGATTTATTACTAATAAACCAAAAATGATCCGATCGAAATTCGGGATTTCGATCGGATCACTGGGGGAGGGCACGTGCCACCCCCCCCCCCCCCGCACTGTCTCCGCCAGTGATTGAGACAAAAGCATAAGTGATTGATGTTCACAGATTACAGCTCTGTAATCTTTGGAAAATAATAAAAACGTCCGAATCGAAATCAGTTTGAAAATTTGTTTAAAGTAATTGAAATAACCCTCTGCGTTTTGTCAAAATAAATAAAAACCCGTGTTACCTGACTTTTTGGGCCACCCTCAATATAAATTCCACACCCGAATTCTTATTCATATTCTTAGTCAAAATGTCGTGAGAATTTTTTTTATATATATATTTTATTATTTTATTGTTTCCCTTCAACGTGACTTTACCGAAAGAGCTAAGAATATGAATTACTGCAGTCACGAACGCTTTAAATCAAAATTTACCCGAATTCTTGTTCCGCATTTGGCTTCCACATGCATCTTACCTACCTCAACTAGCAATTGTTCCAGTGTTCGGAACAGGATTGTTCTGAAAAAGTCTTGAGGTTCACTCAGACTTTTGCTGACATTATTATTACATGTAAATGTTGAAATGTTAACAGCCTACGACGGAAATCATCGTGAATGCGCCTGTTCATTCCAGATCCCGGAAGTTAAGCAGGAATTGTGCCGGGTTAGTACTGAGATGGGCGACTATTTTGTGAATACCAGGTGTTGTAGGCTTGTCCGGTGAGGTGTCCCGGATATATGTAGCAATATAAATTGATTGTTTCATATACCTGTGCAGAATTTTGAATTTTTCCCACTTGTTTGAATGGTTTTTTGTTTGTTCTTGGCACTTAAGTTGTATATGTTAGTCCCACATGACAACTAAACTCTCATTCCTAAAATCGGCCAAACATCCCGATGTAGCAGCACCCTCCCGAAAACGAGCGCTGGGACTCAGTAGGGCCTTTCTTGGGCAAAGTGAATAATCATTTTCGGAAAATTCGGTGAAAATAAAAAAATCTGCACAGTTGCTCGAATATTAAAAATGTGATAGGGGATGTAATGTTAAACCACTCAGGCCATCGGTTTGAACTCCCGGAGTGGCAGTCGAAATAAGGGGGCAAGTTTATAACCCCCCCCCCCCTCCACATATGTCCACCCAGGAGTGCGAACATGTAAAGCAGAGCAAATCATAAAGTCGTGTGTGGTGGGGTAAAGAGTGGGTCCTCCCACTTTACACCAGGATGTCTGGTAAGCATGGAAGAGTAGGCCAAAAATACCCTCTAGAGCTTAGAGCAGGGGATCGGCAACCGAAATAACAAGAAGAGACAAAAAAAATGTTTACGAATTCAGTATATAAAAAAAAAACTCCCTCAATATTTCAAGAGCCGCGATCCTTGTGGTGAATACGAGACCGGTGGTCCTTAATACATAACGTCAGGAAGCAAGTCCTTCAAGAGCCGCATGCGATTCTTGAAGCCACAGGCTGCCGACCCCCTGGTCTAGAGGGTATCTCCAGAGCCCTCTATTAGTGGAGGGCCGTCCGCCAGCAGTGGGCGTAAGTCAAGACATTGCAGGGCTGGCTCCGCCAACAGCATCACAATCTCTGAAGATGCTCCGCTGAAAGATGCGGCGGGGGGGGGGGGAGAAAAACTGGAGGATGGGGCAGGAAGGGAAGATATTCCCCCGGCCGTCCCCACCTTCGCCGCCCGACCGCTCGCCCCCCTTTCCTGTGTGAAGGTGTTTTTTTTGTTTGTTAAATATATATTTGTGTTTAACGGCTGATTGTGCATTCTGAAACGCGTTTCAAAACAAACAACAACAAAAAAACCCCACCTCAGCCACCGCCGCCTAGAGAGAAAAAAAAACGGCATTCCTCCAAGGATGCATCGTAATCGAGGCAAGCTATTAGATGGAAGGGTGAACGGCGTTCATTAAGGCGGTATATGGACATATATAAAGAACAGATGTAGAAAGAATCCCTAAAGAGACCGCGCCGGGTGGACATGTATTACGCACGGGGTTGAATGGCAATCCATCTTATATAAGCAGAGAGGAATACTAACGTGTTTTCATTGCGCGTTGAGAATATATATGGTTTTTTTTTCTGGAGCAAAAAAAACCTACTCGAATCTGGACAACACGTGACAATTGTTGGGTCGTCTTAGATTTTCTGGATGTGCTCCTGCTGTTATCTCCCTGTTGATGGCCATATATCGCATTATGCGGTTGATCACCTTCCTAAGTAGCTGATTCTCGCAGGCTTGCCAATAATCTATACACGAAATAAATGTTTTTATTTTATCAAGTAAGGTACGACTGAGCTATATACCTATTTTTTTTTTCAAAAGCGACCTTGCCACAAATGATCGCTCAACGACGTGGCTTATCATGTGGGAACGTATAGCAGCCAAATACATGCAAACTCCAAATATGCAGGCGTCAGGGTCAGGTTAAAACCCACAACCTCCCGTATACCCGGCGAGGTAGTTAACATCTCACCGCCATGGCGCCCCAATAAGCGCTCTTGCACCATCGTGAACGGTGCAGTGGTTGCTACTGCTGGCAGAAAAGCCCTCCGGTCAGCCGGCAGATAAACTCACTTTGCATAAAGCGTTATATTTAAATTTACATATCGGCTGACGTTAAGATGTGAGTTTCAAATTCAATCTTATCAGATGCCCCATTTTCACGGCCCAAATTTGGGATTGAATTTACTGCTCCGTTCAGGTATAAATGCGGGCAATGTTAGCAGCAGCAGTCATTCTTTATTTAGTGGCTTTCGAATCGCTTTCGGATTTTTGAACATTAGTGGTAGTGGCCCGCGTGAAATAGTTGGTCAAATACGCTCTACTTGGGAGGCCTTTCTACCAGAGGTGGTTTCAGCAAATCAGTTGCAGGGCTGCGCCCGTACCCTGCTGTAGCATCGTGAACTTTGCAGTGGCAAGATCGAGAAGTAAGAGCAGACAACAACAAAAACGGCGATACTTAATTTTAAATGCGCGAGCTTCACTTAAGGCGGCACGGCTAATGAACGTGCGCTCGTTCTTTAATTGCCAAATGAGATGCTCGCTCGGGTTTCCCACACTTGAGATGTGTGGAGACGCGGGGATGGACGTGGGGTGGGTTACAGGATTGTTGTTTGCCAGTGTCCCAACGTGTGTGGGGGATGATCTAGCCCAGGGGTCGGCAACCTGGGGCTCCAGAGCCGCATGCGTTGGCTCTTTAAAGACTGCAGTTGCGGCTCTTGAAATTCGAAAGAGTGGCTGTCTCTTCTTGTTATTTTGGTCTGCCGATCCCTGACCATGGAAGTCCAGTTCACCATGAAAGCCTAGTTTAACATGAGAGTCCAGTTCACCATGGAAGTCTAGTTCACCATGAAAGTCCAGTTCACCATGGAAGTCCAGTTCACCATGGAAGTCCACTTTGCCATAGAAGTCCAGTTAACCATGGAAGTCCAATTTATCATGGAAGTCCAGTTCAAAAAGGAAGTCAAGTTCAGCCATGGAAATCCAATTTACCATAGAAGTCCAGTTCACCATGGAAGTCCAGTTTACCATGGAAGTCCAGTTTACCGTGGAAGTCCAGTTCACCATGGAAGTCCAGTTCACCATGGAAGTTAAATTTACCATAGAAGTCCAGTTCACCATGGAAGTTAAATTTACCATGGAAGTCACATTTACCGTGGAAGTCCAGTTCACCATGGAAGTCCAGTTCACCATGGAAGTCCAGTTCGCCATGGAAGTCAAATTTACCATGGAAGTTCAATTTACCATGGAAGTCCAGTTCACCATGGAAGTCCAGTTTACCATGGAAGTCCAGTTTACCGTGGAAGTCCAGTTCACCATGGAAGTCCAGTTCACCATGGAAGCCAAATTTACCATGGAAGTCGAGTTCACTATGGAAGTCCAGTTCACCATTATTGCAGTGGGCTGTGTACGGTGCGAAAAAAAGTTCAGCATAGGTCTGTGAGCTGCTCACACGAGGCGGCCTGGTGACACACAGGACGAGTCGTAGGCAGGCCTCCCGGGACGTTTAAAACCGGCGCAGATATTCAACTCAACACTCACAAACACCCACACACCAAACAGTGACAACAACCGCAATTTGCCACTAAGTGGCAGTGACGTCACCACGACGCTTGTGCCACACTATGTGCACGATGCTTGTGCCAGGCTATGTGCACGACCCATGTGCCACGGGTCAACGGACACACAGAAACACTCAGACAAAGACCCTCATTTAGCCTTAACGTGCTTTTGGGGCAAGTGCTGTTCCCGAGCAGCATAAATGGGCACCGGCACGGCACGAGAGGAGGTGTGTGGGTAGCACCAGGCCCGGCCGCCTTTGTCTCCCGAAGTCACAGGGAGCAGCACCCAGGGCCCTGCGGACCGCCGTGGTCGTGGTGGTGAGGAGTGATGCGTCGCTCATGCTCGTGTGACGTGCACGGAGAGCCTGTGGCGGAGTGCTTGAGCAGGCTGAGAGAGCCACGCCAGGAGGACTACGACGCCATGGTGGAGGTGACGGTGGCGAAGGAGGGCTGGCTCCTCAAGCGCGCTGCAAGCATGTGACTCGGGCGACGAGAAGTCAGGTGCAGAGGCCGACAGGATGGAACTGCGGACCACGCTCCGCTCGCTGCCCTTCGAGCTCGAGGATCTGAGCACGTCCAACGACCGCCCTCCAGCGCTCGCTCAGCGACCTGGAATCCCTTAAGCTGCCGCCCGAGTGCAGCGAGAAGCTAAAGGCCGTCAATGAACGCGCCACCCTCTTCCGCTTCACCTCCAATGCTATGATCAATAGTGATCTCTTGCTCCGATGACACATTGAGGGCGGCACCTTATCTCCAAAAACTCAAGCACACCGGCGAGAAGCCGTGCATGTGCAAGGAGTGCGGCAAGACGTTTCTCGCGCTCGGCCAAACAAGTATTTTCTCTCATGTGTTAAACTGTGTGTACCCTTGATATTTTAAAGATGGAACTTCTCCTACTGTGCATACTACTGCTGTCCCTCCCGGCTAGATCTAGTGCCACACTCAACTCCACCCCCGGCAACCCTCGTTATTTCCCGTCCATACTTGTTGCTCCATTTGCCGCTACACCTGCTAGTGAAACAGCTTATAGACACTTCTACACTCCATCATTGTATCCTTTTAAACCCTAGCTCTGTCCCGTTACTTCACCAGCACTCCTTCCAAACTTCATTCTGCTCTTAAAAATGTCGCCATCTGCGAGCTGCTGCTATTCGTCCAAGGTTCGCCGCTCTTCATCCTTTCACAGAAAATACCTGTGCAAACTATTACTTCTACTTTACTTATTTGTGGGAGATATTGAGCTTCATCCTGGCCCAAATGTAAAGAACTCATATAATTCTGTAGATTGTTCTGGCAGAAAAGGTGTTGGTGTTCTACACGTCAACATCAGAGGGCTTGTGATTCAATTAAGTCAACTGAAACTAGAAGTGGCAAATCTTGACCCGGACATTTGTTGCCTTACAGAAACATTGCTCACTCCTGCCGTCAATGACTTGCAGATTACGATTGACAACTACAACCTTTTTCGGAGGTGGAATTGCCATTAGTGTTCGTAGTGCTATTGCATGTTCACCAGCTCACTCCTTGTTAAAAAAAATGTTGCTTTGAAGGTCTGGCTCCCAGAATAACTCTCCCAAATAACCAACAGATATTGGTAGTGTGCTGCTGTCAACCGCCTAGTGGGAAGGATGTTGAAGCTGCATCGGCACTGAGAGAGCTTCCTGGGTCCTCCCTAAAGGTGAAATAGTTTTAGTGGGTGATCTGAATTGGAATTGGCTAAACCCGCCGGCCGTGGCCACAAATTTTGCAAATAAATTTAACCTATTTCAATTAATAAATGTCTCCACGAGACCCAATCAAAAAAAGCCAGTACAGTCATCTCTGCTTGACATCCTGTTGACTAATGCCCCTCACAATGTCACACTTACTGGTGTTCTGGGTAATAACCTTAGTGATCACTCCTTCATATTTGGGGTGAGATCGTCAGCCAGACCCAAAGCCCCCCCTAAATTGGTTGATAAGCACTCCATGAGACACTTGAGCATACAGGCCTTTACAAATGACGTGCTTCACTTTGATATTGACAAGGTTTGCAATATCCCCAACCTGACTACGGCTTGGGAGTCCTTCAGGTACACGTATCTCCAAATTCTTGACAAGCATGCTCCGTTGTTTAGATTTAAAATTAAAGGCAACCGCCCACCATGGTTTGATCCTTTGATTACTAAGCTCATGAAAACTAGGGACAAGGCTTGGGCATGTGCTCACGAAAGTAATTTGGTCAGTGACTGGCTAGACTACAGGATTTTAAGGAATAGATGTGTCAAAAAAATACGGCATTAAAAAAATATATTACTTTTCCTCCACTCTCCTGAAATCACATGGCAACGCCAAGGTCTTCTGTAAAACAGTAAAATGTATTGAAAAGGCATCCAACACAGATAATCTGCCCATTGCGCTTAACCGAAATGGGGACTATTTTTCAGAGCCCCAAAAAATAGTCGACAATTTTAACCTTCATTTTTATGAAGCTGGTGACCTTTTTGATAATGTATTGGGAGTCACCCCTGCTCATGCAATTTGCTACACCCCTGTCCAAACATTAAACGAATTTAGTTTCCAGCCTATTCACGAAAGTAATGTTCTGAAACAATTGTGCTACCTCAAAGGGTCCTCCTCTACTGGAGCGGATCGTATTCCCGTCTTTGCTCTACTAACTGTTGGTTACCTAATATACAAACCTATAGCCCATATTTTTAACCTGTCCATCAAAGCAGCATCAGTACCTCTAGAATGGAAACATTCCTATGTTCGTCCACTTCACAAAGGGGGCCCTAAAGATGATTCAAATAACTACCGACCAATCTTAATTTTGTCCCCGTTGATGAAAAATTTTGAAAAATAATTGAACTCCCAAGTTAGCAGCTTCCTGTCCGACAACAATCTCTTACATCGAAACCAATCTGGATTCCAAAAAAAATACAGCACCACATCTGCTGCATTAGACTCTCTAAATCACATTTTCAGTAGCATTGATAATAAGCAGTACTGCGCCAATCTTTTTCCTGACTTGGCCAAAGCCTTCGATATAGTCGACCACAACATCCTGCTTAGTAAACTAAGTTGCGTCCGTTTCTCCAAACACGCAGTGGAATGGTTAAAAATTTACCTCTATTCTCGCACCCAAACTCTATTCATAGATGGTTGGAGGTCAAACATTGTTAAGATAACAAAAGGGCTTCCACAGGGTTCCATTCTCGGCCCCCTCTTATTCTCTCTTTATGTCAATGACTTGGGCATTGACCTGGATCATTCCAAGTTAAATCTGTTTGCAGATGATACGATACTGATTAATGTTGGCCGCTCTCCAGACGATGTGATTGCTAAGCTCCAGGGTGATATCAACAAACTACAACATCAGCTAGTTGCTCTAAAACTAGTCCTGAATACCTCCAAAACAAAGGTGCTATGCTTCTCACCAGGACTAAAGCAGGAACTTATTTTTCCCCAAATACATTCCTTAAAAAATTATCAAATAGAGCAAGTAAATATGTATAAGTGTATTGGAGTCTTCTTGGATTCAAAACTGAATTTTCAAGATCACATTGATTATATTGGCAAAAAGATCAAATAAAAAATTGGTTTTCTGTATCGACAAAAGCATTGCTTCCCCCCTATGTTCCGTTTGGAATTGATGAAAGCTACCATACTTCCTCTACTTGATTACTGTGACATCGTATATGAATCAACCCCCATTACTTTACTGAAGAAGCTTGACTCAATTTATCACTCGGCCTTAAGATTTGCATTGAACTGCCCATATGGGACCACCACTGCGATCTCTACATTGGGCCAAACTTAACATCTCTTAATGATCGACGGCTTGTGCATCAGATCTTAATTATTCACGATGTACTTACAAAAATAACAGCAGACTACCTGCTGGATCTCCTCACTCTTTCGAAGAACAAATGTGACCTAAGGTTCTTCGCTCATTTACCAGCTTCACATTCCTTATTGCCGTACAAATACTGGAGGAAGGTCGTTTGCTGTTGATGCCCCAGGGTCTGGAATGCTTTCGCCAATAAACTGCAACTAGGAACACTACCTGTGAGATCAGCACTAAAAACGCTGCCACTGCTATTCAGTGGCCTGAAATCAAATGCACCGCTCTGGATGTCTGCTGCAAAGTATGGAGTCTCGATTAATGTGTGCTGATCTTTAAAGGTGCATTGACAATTTTTGAAACTCCTGCTGATACTCCTGCTGTTATGGAGTGACTCATGCTGCCAGCTATGGCGGCAAAGTTTGGTCGTACATGTTACGTATTTCGTTTATTGTTAAATTTTAATCACAGTTCCTATAATCACTGTTACATTGTTTTATAGCTTTATGTTGGTGATATTCGAAAAGCCATGTTTGGTTGTTGAAGTACGGAGTTAGCCTGATAATTTTATCTAAATTGCCTTATGGTTGTTATTGTTCGACTTGCATCCCATTGGGATTTTTTTCACACAGCGTTGATATACGGTGATTTTTTTCTGGAAGATTTTTACTGGTTTTTTTCCTGGATGTTTCTGTTGCGCGTAGTCACTTTAAGATGTTCTTTGTTCATGATTTGTTCATTGCGGTTTGACCCGAGTCAAGAGCCTCATGGCTCACAGGGCTATACCTAATTAATGAAACTGAAAACTGAAAACCATGGAAGTCCAGTTCACCATGGAAGTCCAGTTTACCATTGAAGTCTAGTTCACCATGGAAGTCCAGTTTACCACTGAAGTCTAGTTCACCATGGAAGTCTAGTTCACCATGGAAGTCCTGTTCACCATGGAAGTCCAGTTCACCATGGAAATCCAGTTCACCATGGAAGTCCAGTTCACAATGGAAGTCCAGTTCACCATGGAAGTCCAGTTCACCATGGAAGTCCAGTTTACCATTGAAGTCCAGTTCACAATGGAAGTCCAGTTCACCATGGAAGTCTAGTTCACCATCGAAGTCCAGTTCACCATGGAAGTCCAGTTCACCATGGAAGTCTAGTTCACCATGGAAGTCCAGTTCACCATGGAAGTCCAGTTCACCATGGAAGTCCAGTTTACCATTGAAGTCCAGTTCACAATGGAAGTCCAGTTCACCATGGAAGTCCAGTTCACCATGGAAATCCAGTTCACCATGGAAGTCCAGTTCACCATGGAAGTCCAGTTCACCATGGAAATCCAGTTCACCATGGAAGTCCAGTTTACCATTGAAGTCCAGTTCACAATGGAAGTCCAGTTCACCATGGAAGTCTAGTTCACCATGGAAGTCCAGTTCACCATGGAAGTCCAGTTCACCATGGAAATCCAGTTCACCATGGAAGTCCAGTTCACCATGGAAGTCCAGTTCACCATGGAAGTCCAGTTCACCATGGAAGTCCAGTTCACCATGCGCAGAGGATTCGAAAAACTGCGGCTCCCGAGCCACATGTGGCTCATTAAGGGCTGCCTCGTGATGTTATTTTTTAAAGGACTGCCGTGAAATATTCACCACAGTGCATTGCAGCTCTTGAAATGTTACAGGGTTTTTTTTCTTCCACCGAATATAAAAAAAAATATCGTTCTCATTATTGTTTTGGTTCCCGACCCGCTGATCTAGCCATACGTTTCGTAATAATTGTTTGCAGCGTCTATGAGACACGGCGGCGTTAGCTCTCGTCCTTCCTGCATACAGCAATACCCCAAACATCTCCGCGATAGCACACGCGAAAGAATGGAGTGAACAATATATGTACAAGTACAGTAACCGAAGGAGCGATGTGCATGGCAGTGGGTGATGGAGGCGAAGGCTGAGAGGCGACAGATAACGAGAAAGGACGGGCGATGATGCTGTCAGCGCCTTTATTAACACCCACAAATTGTGTAACGGCGTTAATAAAGTGACGACGTTTTCACGAAACGACGTGAAAGGGGCAGACGTAAATCGGAGAATTACTACAATACGTAGGTCCATTTACTTAGCTGACCATTTTAAATATTGCTTACCAGACTTAAACACACATTTACTCATGAATAATATAATTTTAATATATATCATATTTAGTCATGTATTGTGATTAAACTTTTTTGAGCGGTTGTACAAATATGGAATGCTATCAAATCGGTGAAATGGTTCGCAGTGCACTGGGCTTGCAGTCCAGAAGTCGCCAGTTCAATTCCATCTCCCAGCGCGGCGTTTTAAACAATGGGGCAAGTTTCTTAAATCTCACCACCTACTGCCTCTTGCGGCGCATGAGCAGAAGTATGTTGAGCACAATCATTTGATTGGCAGATATTGTTTGGTGGGGTAAAGTGTGGTTACTCTCACCTCTTCCAAGACGTCGAGCCAAGCGTTGAAGAATTGGCCAAATGCTCTCTTTGATCGCCTCTCAAGAACTCTCTCTCTCTCTCTCGCTTCAGTGGATACAAGCAAGGTCAGTGGCGTGAGCAAGTAATTGCAGGGCTGAACCTTTACCTTGTACAAAAAACGTTTATCGTTCTGTGTACATTATTATGTTTGAATAATTTTATATTTTCTTATGCAAACCCAAGTATGATTATTTACAGACCTTTGTCAAGTTGGTGAAATAGTGGACACCAAGGAACAGGTTTAGGTATCAATCGCCACCGATATTAGCTATGGTCAGGTAATCAAGGTTCATAGCACAGTGTGCAAAACCACCGCACTACCGATCCCTCCCATCACACTCGGGCAACTTTAAATAAAATTTTCATTGTTTTATTTCTTAAAAGATCTAAGCATCTCCGTCATCATAAGAATGGTAGGCAAGGTAACACTATCACCATTGCCACTCAATCAATCACACTTTATTTCCTTGAAGGTGTCTTTCTTTAACCAAAGCCCCTGTACATACAATTATTATTCTCCAATAAAACTTTACAAAGCATGAAATTACAATCATAATTAGAGTCATCTACAACCGTGCAATTTGAACACTAAGTTTTCATCTGTAAATTCCGGGCTAAACAGGTAACGTTTAAAAAAGCTTGGAATCTAGTTTGGACGTTTAACATCATTAAGTTTTGACTTTTGGACTGTCAAGCAGTCCCCTTATTAGACAAGGCACAGTATTCCACGGCGGTGAGGGGGGGGGGTTAACAGCCGTGTTAAACCAAAGGCACGGGCTCCGATATGTTTGTAATGGTGCCCTGGGGACGTTAAGCAATTCCCTCATCACCACAATGGGGCGGGGTCTCGTGGCTGGCAGACTTCGACGTTGGAATTCAGCTCCCGGACGTTATTGGAGCAGGAATAAAAGCACAACAGTCACTACTTACTTGTCGTTCGACCGCACCTCCAATATGAGGCTCCGCCAAAGTCCACATTTGTGTGCAAACAAATAACTCGGTGTTCCACGTTAACAAGTGGGCAAATATCATCAAACTCACCGCGCATGAGAATGGGGTATTCATCTCGGATGGCTGACCTGAATATGAACCCCGGTATCTTAGTCGTCCTGGCTCAGTGCACTGACCTGGACATGGTATTAATTCCCCAAATCCACTCATCCTGCTCCACATATTTTTTAATTGCAACCTCTGGCCCACCCAAATCAACAATGATTTACCCCCAGGCTGTATCCCTTTGTTGGGCCCCCGCTCGCCCATGCCTCTCTCCTTTTCTCTGTGTCCTTCTCGTTAATTGCCCCCCAATGCATTTTATTTCCCGGGTTTCTATACGCACTTTGACAAACAAACAATGATATTCATTTTAATTCGCAACATTGTTCCGAGGCAGTGGTGCTGTGATGTACAAAAGAGCATGCTAAAAACGAAGAGTTAATTAGGCTGAATGTAAATTGATGTGACGTCTCGTATAATAATGTTTTTATTTTATTTCACCACTCCAATGCACGATACTATGCCACGAGGTTTTTTTTTTAATGCGTGTTTTTTTAATGCGTTTTTTTTTATTATGATAGACCTTCAATTCAATACCGCGCGTAAATCGAGGGACATCGATCACGTGTAGACGTTAAATGAGTCGTGTGTGCTGCATTCTCGGGTGTTGCTAAATGCTCCGGAAAGTAAGACGCAACCCCAACACATTTGGGCAGTGTCAGTACAGTTATACAGGCCTGTGTCTCGCACACAAAAGACAAGGCAAAGATCCCCCGTATAGTCTTTGAATGCAATATATATGGAGGGCTATACTAGATAATGATATCGAAATAATAATATCTAGTCTAGGCTCTCCCTATACATTCTTCGAATGTAAGGAGTGTTTACATTTGCACCTGTACAGCGCTTTAGTTGCCATTCAATGAAAGGTCCTGTTTTAAAATAATAACAATCATAATGAGCAGTATACGCTATTTAGATTTTAGAGGCGCACGCTTCACATTGCGGTCGCTGTGGCATAGTCAACAGCGGAATATATTCCCTTTTCTAAAGAGATCTCCCGTAATAGCCTTCAACAGACTGTTGGGGCAAGTGCTGTTAGCGTGTAGCACCTGTGAAGGCACAATAAACGGTGGGTGGCCAGCACCACGCCCGGCCGCCTTTATCTCCCAAGCGGCGATGTTTACACATCGCACCAGCTACTCATTTGAGGCTGAGTCGATCTAGGGGAGGCCCAGGACCGGTCCAGATAATCGTCGCCGGTGTTGGCCGTGAGCGGGTAATCGAACTCGGGTCGCCGGGTTTGCAGCGCAGCGTAGCGCTAACCGCTACACCACCGCTCCCCACACACACAGACACACAAAAGACAGACACAGCGACACGCACAGACACAGACACACACTCGCTCGCTCACACCAACCGGAATATAAAACACAACACCCGCCCAACGTTTGTCTTTAAAACACTGCCGGGGCGGGGTGTGTGTGGCGGTGGGGGGTGGGGAGACGTGCCTCTGATAATCAGAAGAATTCGGTAAGGCCGAGCATGCCGGCTAAAATATTTAAAACAGTGCACCGAAGCGCCACGCTCTGACCTTAATCTTATTCATTTTGAAATGTATTTTATGCCAGATGGAGCCGGTGGGATGCTAACGTCTCATTTACAGGCCTGTCGGACCCACGCAAGGGAACAAATTATTTTACAAATTATGCACGTGGGTGGAATTGTGACCAGGCTGGGGAAAACAGTGATTAATGTCCCTCGCTTTTATGTTTAAGAACCTTTATAATCTTATTGTAAATTCAACCCTGGTTGGCTTTACCCGTGATCGTAGGCATGTATGTTGAACTTCTTTCACACTGCACGTCGCCAAGCGTGCTAATGGGAGGTGGGGAATGGTCCGTTTAAGTCGGGGTTACGTTCCTGGAAAACATGACTTGACTACGTTAACTGATCGGCCATTTCCCATGAGTATTAACAAAAAATGCAGGAGATACGTTCTCGCAATCCATCCACATGTAAAGTCTTAAGAAATAACAAAACATACAATTTAATTAATACTGCATAATAGAGGAAAGTTATATAAATTTACATAGAAATTGTATCATTCATAAAACAATAAGATACGTAACAGATAGATAAATAATTGCATTTGGGTTTATTTGCTTACATTTACCAACCATCAGGCATATGCGGTGTGTGCAGTGGCTTAATTTTGCACGTGAATAACACCAATGATCTGTGTTTAAACTTGATTGATGACATTCTATTTCTCTGTAAAAAAATTATCAATTTTGTCAAGTTCGAATTTTTCTCCTCCGGCCGCTAAAATGTTTTGTCAAGTTCCACTTTTTCTTCTCCGGCTGCTCTCATTGACAGCTAATTTATCTGTCCCCCCCTAACTCTCTATATAATGCCTCGACACAGAGTCGTTGTTTCTCTGTGTGTCTCTGTGTGTGTCTCTCTCTGTGTGTCTCTGTGTGTCTCTCTCTGTTTGTGTGTCTCTCTATGTGTCTCCGTGTCTGTATTTGTCTCTCTCTCTCTCGAATTTTGCAATATTTGAAAGAACGTAATCAACCAGGTAACGTGTTAACTGTCGTGTTAGCCGACTCTCTGTGTTGCATTGCATTACATTTCTAAGTTCACTTGGTTGGTTTTCTCATTCATTCATACCTGATGACGGTTGCTTGTGCTGCAATCGAAACGTCGTATTCTATTATTCATTTCATTTTCTTTCTACGTGACTTCACCGAAAGAACCAAAGAGTAATCTACGTGTTTAGTCTTCTTTGGCTCAAACTCGCTCAATCCTATCCGATCCGCGAGAATCGTGGCCTTGAGACAGCGTGTAAAAACCATCGCTAGGCCAGACGCCTTGGAAGAGGTTCAAGTACCCACACTTTACCCCACCAGACAATTTCTGCCAGTCAATTTCTTGTGCTCAAACTACTTCTACTCCTGCGTCGCCAGAGGGGCCTGTCCATAAATGACGTCACGCACCTAGGAGGAGAGGGGGGGGTGTGTCAGACATTTGTGACGATGTGTGACGAGGGGGGGGGGAGGTGGGGGTTGAGAAATGTGACGTCACATAAAAATGCGCAACTTTAAATAAATATGGACAACACGTTCTACTTAATAAAATAGACTTTTTAATAAATGTTTTCTCCTACAACATCAGAGTGCAGCGCCACATTAAATACGCACTGCAATGACAATAGTTTGAAGCGATTTGAAGCATGTTTTATATTTTTATTTGGAGGGGGGAGGTGTGCAGAGCTTTGTGACGTCATATTTGAGGGAGGTGGTCTGACTTTTTGTGACGCCGTGTGACGAGGTGGGGGGAGGTCAAAAATCGTCCAAAATCGCGTGACGTCATTTATGGACGGCCCCAAAGGCAGTGTGGTGGTGGAATTTAAGAAACTTGCCCCATTGTTTAAACTGCCGCACCGGGAGAATGACTCGAACGGGCAATCTCTGGATTGCATGTACAGTGGGCTGCTAACCGCTTTGATAGCATTCCATGTTCGTACAACCACTCAAAAATAAAAATGAAAACCCACAATAAATCGCTGCAGAGGTTCCCCGGTTCGAATCCGGCAGGCCACCCCGATTAATACCGCGTCGTGCGTTTGGCCACGGAGAAAATACGTCGACTGTCCACTTCACAGTGGACGTATGAAGGGTCACGTGACGTCTTCGGCAAAATAAGGAGGCCAATTATGTGCAGGCGTCGCACTCCAAAGTTGAAAGTTTGCACCAAACGTCACTGAAAAGGGATTGTGCACAGCGAGCATCGCTCCACCTTACCGAGAGAGCACGTTTGTGTTTTTCCTGCCCTAGCGAGTGCAAGGCATCAAGTCTCGTTAGTAACCTCGCCGATGTTCGATGATTTCTGATGAACTCACTACACCTTGATAAAAAAACAATATATATACATATTCATGGTTCTTTCGGTAAAGTCACGTAGAATGGAAACAATAAAATAATAAAAATATAAAACAATACAATTATCACGACGTTTCGACTGCAACACAAGCAATCATCATCAGGTGTGGAAACCACAGCAAGAAAATTTGAAAAAAGTGGCGTTTTTTTATTGGTTTTATTTAACGTTAGCACCACGGAGAGCGATTTGGCAGTTATTCAGATGGACGAGTCCAACTATGTTCGGAAAGGAGGAGGAGGGAGACGAAAATAATGGATGTGGTCTGAAAGCCACCGTAAGCGTGAACAATCAATTAAGACCCGAAATGGTTTATTAAATCCTTCCAATGATTGCTATGGCAGCTATACAAAAATAAAAAAGAGATCCCACCAACAGCCTCGTCATACAAACCAACAAAATAATTTATGATTCAACTGCATTCATTGATCAAACCAACCAGTTCTCGTTGAAACCTTCTGCTGCCAGACCACCAAGATTATATGGCTTACCAAAAATACATAAAGTAGATACACCCCTTCGTCCCATCGTCTCTACTATCAACTCCCCCACCTACAAACTGGCTCGTTTTCTGTCTGAAATCCTGCAGCCTTTCACTGGAAAAACCACCTCTGCGGTACAAAATTCTACTCACCTGGTATCGACATTCACGGATATTTCCCGGTCCCCAGACGACCTGCTTGTCAGTTTTGATGTAGTTTCCTTATTCACCAAAGTTCCTGTACCTGACACCATCGCAATCATTGAAGACTTGGTTCATCATGGACTAAACACTGAGGTACCCCCCTGGTGAGACTGCTTAACCAATACATACTTCACTTGGAATGGAATTTTCTACAAACAAACTGAGGGCACCCCAATGGGCTCCCCCCTATCTCCAGTTGTAGCCAACATTTTTATGGAGGAATTTGAGACTGACGTCATCCAGACTGCCACTCTGCGCCCAACCTTACGGAAGAGGTACGTGGATGACACTTTTGTCATCTGGCCACATGGCCGGCCTGCTCTAGACCAAATCCTCGACCACATCAATTCCATACACCCAGCCATCAGATTTACCATGGAAGTCGAAAAAGATGGCAAGCTACCTTTTTTGGATGTCCTAATGAAAAAGAGACCTGATTGTTCAATGAGCCACTCTGTCTACAGGAAAGCTACCCATAAGGATGCTTACCTGAAACCGGATTCCCACCACCATCCATCCCAGAAGAATTCCCTCATCAAGACTCTGCACCATAGAGCCCAATGTATATCCGACCAGGAACTCAAGCACGTACACCAAGCTCTTAAGGCTAATGGTTACTCCGACTACACACTCCGCCTTTCAAACCATCACTTTACCCTACATTTCGGGGATCACGAAAAATATCTCCAAAATATTGAATAAACAAAAGATCCAGGTCCGATTCAACACATTACGTAAAATCCGTGATCTGGTTCCGTCTGTAAAATATGTGATTTTGGACATACAGTACCCTGGCGTCTACAAACTAAGTTGCCTCTGTGGTAGTAGCTACATTGGAGAAACCAAACCACATGTCTCGGACCGCGTCCGTGAACACAAAGCAGACCTAAAACACGGTAGGACCAACACCTCGGCCGTGGCAGATCACTGTTATAATTCAGTAGAATCACATGACATTGACTTCTCCAAGACAGAGGTTATCTGCAAGCCATCTGGCTACCATGAGAGATTCGTTCATGAGGCTATCCACACATACAAACACAGAGACAATTTCAGCCGAGAAGATGGATTATGGCTTAGCAATCATTGGAAGGAGTTGATAAACCATTTCGGGTCTTAATTGATTGTTCACGCTTACGGTGGCTTTCAGACCGCATCCATTATTTTGGTCTTCCTCCTCCTCTTTTCCGAACATAGTTGGACTCGTCCATCTGAATAACTGCTTAAATCGCTCTCTGTGGTGCTACCGTTAAATAAAAAAACCCACCTTTTTCAAATTTTCTTGCTGTGGTTTTCACACCTGATGATGATTGCTTATTTTGCAGTCGAAACGTAGTAATAATTGTATTGTTTTATATTTTTGATTATTTTATTGTTTCCCTTCTACGTGACTTTACCGAAAGAACCAAGAATATGAATCCCTGCAGTCACGAAAGCTTTAAATCAAAATTTAATCCATACAGTTTCGGCTTTAACCAATCCTGTATTAATACAGGAGGTGTTAAGATGTTCAAACGCCAATTAGACACACCTATTGCAAGGCATCAAGTCTGCATTAATCACACATCTTGCTCGTGGTAAAAAAAAGAAAAGCATGCAAACATGGTTTTGTAATGTTTGAATTGTCCTTTGATTGTATTAGCCGACACCAGAGACAGCCTCCTTCATGGCCTTGTCTCACCGCCAGTGTTAGTCCAGAGAAGAACGGCAAAAGGCGACCAGTACAAGAGCAAATGCAACTATCAAAGCGTCAACAGCTCCCGTTGAGACATTGAGAAACCAGTTTGATCACGTGCGTCTGAAACTCAGACTCGAACCCAGTAATCTGGATACCGCGCTGGTGCCGGTTTCCGCGCTCTGCCCCTGTGAGATGAAGGAGGGCCCATTTCAGAGCTCGATTTATTTAATTTACCATTCGAGAGAAAAAAAAAAACTGATTTTGGGAATCTCAATACGCTTGTATATTGACGAGGTGTTTAGCGGCCATACACATTTGCACACATTTCGGAGGGATAAATAACCTTCCAAGAGTCGCGCTCGCACCGGCTCGGGCGCAACGTGACGTCAATAGAGCAGATCGATGTGAAAATGGGCCTTTCAGATTCATTTCCCCGCTCGCCGTATTTTTAATGGCCTACAAATTGCGCACAGAACGACTCTTAAGGGGTCCACTTTTGCTGACGATAAGACAAATTAGGCGCCGAGATTGAGTGTTTTAAAAAGCACTTAAATTAAAAAAAAATTCAGAGCGACTGGTTATGTGAAGCGGGCCCACTATTTTATTACATATATATCTACGGGCTTGGGGGGGGGGGGGCGATTAATAGCCACATTGTGAGACCGTGCTCAAATTTGACCACTTCTTTTTTAACGGGGGTCAATTTGACGGCTGTGCGCACGCCCGGAATGGAAACCCTGTATCCTTGAGGCAAAGTTGCCTTGACTTTGACGCCGATTGGTCGGATAGAGAGGGGACTGGAATTCATTTCGTAAGTTCGTGGGAGGCCCAACGCTGCTCCTCCTGCGCTCGGCGGTAAGTTCCCTTGTTGGCCGGGGACACAAAACGTTGAAGACACGAGTTCAAATCCTCGCTGGGGTCGATTGAGACCATCACCATTAATATCCATATCAGTCATCATTGTCTTTCTTATTGTCATTGCCCATAGCCTTACATTGCCCATAAACTTACATTGCCCATAACCTTACATTGCCCATAACCAGACATTGACCATAATCTTACATTGACCATAGCTTTACATTGCCCATAACCTTACGTTGCCCAGAACCTTATATTTCCCATAGCCTTACATTGCCCATAACCTTACATTTCCCATAGCCTTGCATTGCCCAGAACCTTATATTTCCCATAGCCTTACATTTCCCATAGCCTTACATTGCCCATAACCTTGCATTGCCCATAACCTTACATTTCCCATAACCTTACATTGCCCAGAGCCTTACATTGCCCATGACCTTGCATTGCCCATAACCTTACATTTCCCATAGCCCTACATTACCCGTCGCCTTACATTACCCGTAGCCTTACATTTTCCATAGCCTTACATTGCCCGTAGCCTTACAATGCCCGTAGCCTTGCATTGCCCATAACCTTACATTGCCCATAGCCTTGCATTGTCCATAGCCTTGCATTGCCCATAGCCTTGCATTGCCCATAACCTTACATTGCCCGTAGCCTTACATTGCCCAGAGGCTTACATTGCCCAGAGGCTTACATTGCCCGTAGCCTTACATTACCCGTAGCCTTACATTGCCCAGAGCCTTACATTGCCCAGAGGCTTACATTGCCCAGAGGCTTACATTGCCCGTAGCCTTACATTTCCCATAGCCTTACATTACCTGTAGCCTTACATTTCCCAGAGCCTTATATTGCCCATATACGAACATTACCCATCGACAAAATAATGCATTCATTCATTTGAATGACCTTTTGAGTTCTATTTCGTGATCGTTACGAATTTACCACTCAACGAGTGCACGGACGCATCCGTCGTCTGGAGCCGTGCGCCGGTCCGATACGACGCCCCGAGGAGGCAACGCGGAGCGAAACGTCGTTCACGGCGCCGAACGCCGGCTGTCCCAAACCGGGGGAAATGAATAAAATATAAAATATATAAATATATAAATCGCGTCGCGGAGGAGCCGCGCGGCAAACTCGAGGACAAAAACAAGCAACGCAGCGCCGCCGTCTCAACCGACGACGGTGCGCCCGCAGATCGAATCGCGAACCAGCGACCTCTGGCATCGCATTCACACCACTTCAGCACCCCACACCCCACACCCCACACCCCACACCCAGAGCTCTGGACCCGGCTGTGAGGGTCGGTCTGGGTCCGCCGCGACCTCTCGGCTCGAAGCCCTCAAAGTCCACCCGAGGTCTTCGCGCACAGCCACTCCTTTGTCATGATCGCGATAATAGTTTACATTTGTAAGGCGCACTTCATCCAATGATCCCGATGCATCCCGTGTGTATGGGAAGCAGGGAAATTAGACAGAGCCAGTAGCGTAGGGGGGGGGGGGCGAGGCCGTTTTAAAGAGGTGACTTCTCAGGGCTAAGTTTGGTGTCCTTCCCCCAGCGTCTCCGATTTGGCTACTTACGGTGTTGAAAGAACTTCAACGTGACGTGCATACGTACGTACAGGTCAACCGAAACAACAAAACCTACGGACTTTTTAAATGTAGCTCTGTCGTCCTGACAGGTTTGTTCCTTTCACCTGAAGAAGGCCACTTGTGTTGTGGCCAAAACGTCGTGAGAATTTTATCGTTTTATTTTATTATTTTATTCTCATTCTGCGTGACTTTACCGAAAGAACCTACGGACTTTTACCAACAAAACGTCGATATCCAACACGCGACTAAAACAATCACGAAACAAAATCAAGCCCACTCTCAACTCCCCGCCCCCCCTCCCCCCGACAAGCCAGCGAACCGCACGCCGGGGTGTTGAGTCTTACATGCCTCGTGCTGGAGAAGCAGAGGCTACACCAGCGACCTGAGTTGCTTTGTGTGTGTCGATTGATGTCCTTTCCCCGCACCTCCGATTAGCCACGATTGGCTAGGTACGGTGGCAAAAAAGAAGTTGAACGTACATACAATCATTCACCATGAAGTTCAACATATATACATACGCCTAAATATATGTTTTTAACATTTATAGGAGGCCGCATGATGAAAAATAAACATCTGGTCACCGCAACGTCAGCTCGTTTCTCTTGATTTTGAGCATTTAAGTTTCACGTAATCTGCTCTTATTGCAACAACAAAAAATGGAACGCGTGCGGAGAAGTGCCTGCAGATTAGTTGACTCGTCCTTTTACAAGACGATTAAATCCCAATTGCTCTCTGGACACGCACCCTAACTGAATGTCTTTTGAAAGTTACGAAAAAATATTTCGGGAAAGGTGCAGCCCTGCAATTGCTTGCTCAAACCCCTTGCAATCGAAAGGGCCTTCACAATAAGGTAGCTGTAGAGAGAGCCTCCGTATCGAGTCGGTGGTTTCCTCTTCAATTTTGGCCACTGGTCAGACGTTCGCAACGAGGCGGGCATACCCACAGCTGACTTCATCACAGGGCAGCATCGTTCGTGACAAATTATTTTACGGGGCAACCGTATAGTGGGTTTCAATTCACTGAACTTCATCGGCAGTGTGTAGCCCTGTCTGACTAACGCCACTGAGTGCCCTGGTATTATGAGCAGCAGCAGCAGCTAGCTGCAATGGGCCCTGAGCTCGAGAACAAGCGCTAAAGATGCCCACCCGGGTCAGGATCCGATGATTAGGGCACTTCAATTTAAAATGAACCGTATAAAAAGTTAGAACCCTCATCTGTATGTACAGTGAGGGAAAAAAGTATTTGATCCCCTGTTGATTTTGTACGTTTGCCCACTGACAAAGAAATGATCAGTCTATAATTTTAACGGTAGGTTTATTTGAACAGTGAGAGACAGAATAACAACAAAATCCAGAAAAACGCATGTCAAACATTTTATAAATTGATTTGCATTTTAATGAGGGAAATAAGTATTTGACCCCTCTGCAAAACATGACTTAGTACTTGGTGGCAAAACTCTTGTTGCCAATCACAGAGGTCAGACGTTTCTTGTAGTTGGCCACCAGGTTTGCACACATCGCAGGAGGGATTTTGTCCTACTCTTTGCAGATCTTCTCCAAGTCATTAGGGTTTCGAGGCTGACGTTGGGCAACTCGAACCTTCAGCTCCCTCCACAGATTTTCTATGGGATTAAGGTCTGGAGACTGGCTAGGCCACTCCAGGACCTTAATGTGCTTCTTCTTGAGCCACTCCTTTGTGGCCTTGGTCGTGTCTTTTGGGCCATTGTCATGCTGGAATACCCATCCACGACCCATTTTCAATGCCCTGGCTGAGGGAAGGAGGTTCTCACTCAAGATTTGACGGTACATGGCCCCGTCCATCGTCCCTTTGATGCGGTGAAGTTGTCCTGTCCCTTTAGCAGAAAAACACCCCCAAAGCATAATGTTTCCACCTCCATGTTTGACGTTGGGGATGGTGTTCTTGGGGTCATAGGCAGCATTCCTCCTCCAAAAACGGCGAGTTGAGTTGATGCCAAAGAGTTCCATTTTGGCCTCAATGGCCACAACACTTTCACCCAGTTGCCCTCTGAATCATTCAGATGTTCATTGGCAAACTTCATACGGGCATGTATATGTGCTTTCTTGAGTGGGGGGACCTTGCGAGCGCTGCAGGATTTCAGTCCTTCACGGCGTAGTGTGTTACCAATTGTTTTCTTGGTAACTATGGTCCCAGCTGCCTTGAGATCATTGACAAGATCCTCCCGTGTAGTTCTGGGCTGATTCCTCACCGTTTTCATAATCATTGCAACTCCACGAGGTGAGATCTTGCATGGAGCCCCAGGCCGAGGGTGATTGACAGTTCTTTTGTGTTTCTTCAATTTGCAAATAATCGCACCAACTGTTGTCACCTTCTAACCAAACTGCTTGGCAATGGTCTTGTAGCCCATACAATCTTGTCCCTGACATTCTTGGAGAGCTCTTTGGTCTTGGCCATGGTGAAGAGTTTGCAATCTGATTGATTGATTGCTTCTGTGGACAGGTGTATTTTATACAGGTAACAAGCTGAGATTAGGAACACTCCCTTTAAGAGTGTGCTCCTAATCTCAGCTCGTTACCTGTATAAAAGACACCTGGGAGCCAGAAATCTTTCTGATTGAGAGGGGGTCAAATACTTATTTCCCTCATTAAAATGCAAATCAATTTATAACATTTTTGACATGCGTTTTTCTTGATTATTTTGTTGTTATTCTGTCTCTCATTGTTCAAATAAACCTACCATTAAAAAAATAGACTGATCATTTCTTTGTCAATGGGCAAACGTACAAAATCAGCAGGGGCTCAAATACTTTTTCCCTCGCTGTATATGTTTTTTTGAAGATGTCTTAAATATATGTCAAGCGGTCAACATCACGTGACAGCTGTGGAATACACGGGGAGCTTTGGTGTTTTAATTCTGTCGGCAGGCTCGTGTAATTATTTATATTTTCACGAGGGAGTGTCACCCCAATGTCCTGGCTTTAAAAATAAAAAACACCTCAGGCCCATAACATTTTTGACTTCATCAAAATCCACCCCCCCACCTCCCATTCTCCGGAAAAAAAAAACCGTGAAAACCATTATGGAGAGCTTCACGTGTGAAACAAGAGTAGTCATTTAGAGCTAAAGATGCACGGTAATTAAAGTGTCTTCAAGTCAATGTGGCAATTTGACAGGTGACATTCACAATCATATCGCTGTATATTTTTGTTGTCATAAACCACCAGAGAGCGGAGCACGTCCCAGCCCTTATCAAGCCACTAACGCACGCCATGTCGGTCATGTTTTTTTTATTTTACCATACTTCACCGCGCTGGTAAATAGGGGGTGGGGTCGGTAATGCGTATTATGGTGGAATTAGGAGAACTGCCTTTGATGATAGCCACGGTTTTGGAACCTATCTCGGGTCACTGGGTTCGCTGGTAAAGAGATACTCTTGTTCTAATCTGCGTGTGACCGTCTCTCCGCTTAAAATACATGAACTAAACGGTTTTATTTTTTATTTTACCAGGCAAGGTACAACATATATCTCAGCTCACACAGGAGTCTAAAGACTCGTCCGCTTACCCCCATGGTGCGCCTGTGCCAATACCTCGTGACAGCGCCTTCAAAAGTACCACGGCATTTGCAGCCACTGCGTGGTTAGCTCACTCGCGCCATGGACCACAAACAACAGAGTTCAAATCCTGGCCCTGGCTCATACCACAGTGGTGAGCTATATATATACATGTGTATATGTGGGGAGCGGTAGTGTAGCGGTTAGCACGCTGCGTTCGGGGCGACCCAAGTTCGATTTCCGCTCACGGCCAAAATCAGCGACGACTATCTGAACCGGTCCTGGGCCTCCCCTAAGTCGGCTCAGCCTCAAATTAGTACCCAGTCGGCTCAGCCTCAAAATAGTACCCAGTGCGGTGTGTAAATATCGTCACAAGGGAGACAAAGGCGGTCGAGCGTGGCGCTGGCCACCCACTTGCCCCAACAGTATGGTAAGTCTATACGGGGGACCTTTGTCTTTGCTATATATATAGACAGATTCTAGTAAAGTATGGTTAACAATCGACACAATGAATACGGTGTGAGTGACCGGACTTTCAACCGTGGCTCAACCTCACTCCACGTTGTCCGCCCTCGAGCGTTTTGATTCATTTCACTCAGCTGACTCCTTTAAGTCGTTCAGCAAATTCACGATGCACTTTGTTACATTTTTGTTGTTGTTATAATTAACTCTTAACAAATGAGGTTGATGGCGACCAAGCAATTC
This sequence comes from Petromyzon marinus, assembly GCF_048934315.1. Taxonomy (NCBI): domain Eukaryota; kingdom Metazoa; phylum Chordata; class Hyperoartia; order Petromyzontiformes; family Petromyzontidae; genus Petromyzon; species Petromyzon marinus. The sequence continues at coordinate 7,645,346 of NC_133710.1, read as the reverse complement.
CACGTGACCATCATTATAAGTGGGAGGGAGTTGGTGGTGCAAGTGCTTTAGCGCACTGCCCCATGAACCTGGAGATCTGAGTTCGATTACCTGGCCACGGACGGCTAACGTCAGTGGCGAGTGGAATATGAACCGGTTATGGGAATCTCCTCTGCTTCACCGACTCGCACTGCCCATCCTGGTGAAGTATGGTCAAAGAACCCGCACGACCGACACGGCGTGGTAAAGGCTTTTTAATTAATTGGCTTATTGAGAACGGCTGGCAATTGATGTTTTTTTTATTTGCTCTTTAAAAAGCGCTTATCTAGTACTTCTGCACAAAACAAATGAACGAGAGCAAACGTCAATAAACGCTGCGCTGCGCTGTCGTAGCAATAACGACACACACAGACAAAAACGCAGGAATGATTAAGTACAAAAAAATAAGGATCGTAAACTCACGGAGAGCTCTGGCGGTAAAACACGCGGTTATTTCCCCAAAGCATTTCAAATAAATTACCCCGGGGTACGGCGGGAGATTTCGCCCCCCCCCCCCCCAATCACCTTACATCTCGCGGAATAATTGCAACGTATAGGAGGATGCTTATTCCAGCGGTTGTTTTGGGACACTCACAGGCTCCTCCGCTCTGAAGGCGATTGTCCCTCCCTCCCCTTCCTCCCTCCCCTTCCTCCCCTCCCTCCCTCCCTCCCCTTCCTCCCTCCCTCCCCTCCCTCCCTCCCTCCCCCCGATCTGTTGTCGGACGTCACCGGTTTCACATCATAGTTTCATATTTCGATTTAAAGCTTTCGTGACTGCAAGGATTCATCTTCTTTGGTTCTTTCGGTAAAGTCATGTAGAATGAGAATAAAATAATAAAATAATAAAATAAAATAACACAATAAAATTCTCACGACGTTTCGGCCACAACACAAGTGGCCTTCTTCAGGTGAAAGGAACAAACCTGTCGGGACGACAGAGCTTCAATGAACGTTGTTAAGATTCGTAGCGTCTTTTAAGCTGGTTTAGAGAAGTGAGGCTCCTTGACAAAGGGGTTTACATATCAAACAGGAGAATTTAGCATTGAAATAACTGAGGGATTAGCTTGTGACTGGTCATAGAAATAGCTGTGTTAAAGTCAAAGCCTACACATATACAGAGGCACCTAGTACAAATCAAACAGGAGAATTTAGCATTGAAATAACTGAGGGATTAGCTTGTGACTGGTCACAGAAATAGCTGTGTTAAAGTCAAAGCCTACACATCTACAGAGGCACCTAGTACAAATCAAACAGGAGAATTTAGCATTGAAATAACTGAGGGATTAGCTTGTGACTGGTCACAGAAATAGCTATGTTAAAGTCAAAGCCTACACATCTACAGAGGCACCTAGTACATGGACACCAAAGGGGCTGCAACAACTCGACTATCATACAGTAAACCGATGTGAAAAAACCTAAGTCTAAATTACATCAATATAATAAATGTACTCAATATATTCTTCAATAAGCAGAGCTATTAACAGTAACTGGGTATACACTACACTATATAATGAATACCATATAGTAAACCAATAAAAAAATATATAAACTACCTCAATGTTATATTCTTAGTTTTTTCGGTAAAGTCACGTTGAAGAGAAACAACAAAATAATAAAATATATATAACAATAAAAAATTCTCACGACGTTTCGACCATAACTCAAATGGTCATCTTCAGGTGTGTTGGTTTGCATAAATTTATTTTTAAATGGCGCATTTTTTTATTTATAAAAAACGTTAGCGTCACGCGCAGCGATTTGGCAGTTTACCCAGGACTAGTCCATCTATATTTTGAAAAGAGGAGGGGGGAGACGAATTTTTTTTATAATGTATGCTGTCTAAAAGCCACTGTAAGCGTGAACAATCAATTAAGAACTGAAATGGTTTATCAAATCTTTCCAATGATTGCTAAGATAGAATCCATCTTCTCGGTTGAAATTGTCTCTGTGCTTGTATATGTGGATAGCCTCATGAACGAATCTCTCATGGAAGCCAGATGGCTTACAAAGAACTTCTGTCTTGGAAAAGTCAATGGCATGTGAGCCTACTGAATTAGAACAATGATCTGCTACGGCCGAGGTGTTGGTCCTACCGTGTTTAAGGTCTGCTTTGTGTTCACGAATGCGGTCCGAGACATGGCGTTTGGTTTCTCCAATGTAACTACTACCACAGAGGCAACTTAGTTTGTAGACACCAGGGTATTGTATGTCCGGAATCACATCTTTTACAGACGGAACCAGATCACGGATTTTATGTAATGTGTTGAAACGGACCTGGATCTTGTGTTTATTCAAGATTTTGGAGATCTTTTTTGTGATCCCAGCAATGTAGGGTAAAGTGATGGTTTTGAAAGGCTCCTCAAGAGGGTTCTTCTTCATGGTTTGAGTGATAGCTTTGCGGATTGTATAGTCGGAGTAACCATTAGCCCTAAGAGCTTGGTGTACGTGCTTGAGTTCACTGCTTATGTGTTCCTGGTCGGAAAAGCATCTGTATGGGTAGCTTTCCTGTAGACAGAGTGGCTCATTGAACCATCAGGTCTCCTTTTAATTAAGACATCCAAAAAGGGTAGTTTGCCATCTTTTTCGACCTCCATAGTAATCTGATGGCTGGGTGTATGGAATTGATGTGGTTGCGGAATTGGTCTAGAACTGGCTGGCCATGTGGACAGATGACAAAAGTGTCATCCACGTACCTCTTCCATAAGGTCGGGCGTAGAGTGTTAGTCTGGATGGCGTCAGTTTCAAATTTTTCCATGAATACGTTGGCTACAACCGGAGATAGGGGGGAGCCCATTGGGGTGCCCTCAGTTTGTTTGTAGAAAGTTCCATTCCAGGTGAAGTATGTGTTGGTTAAGCAATGTCTCACCAGGGGGGGTACATCAGTATGCAGTCCTTGATGAACCAGGTCTTCAATGATAGCGATGGTGTCAGGTGCCGGAACTTTGGTGAACAAGGACACCACATCAAAACTGACAAGCAGGTCGTCTGGGGACAGGGAAATGGCTTTGATTGTCGATACCAGGTGAGTAGAATTTAGTACCACAGAGGTGTTTTTTTCCAGTGAAAGGTCGCAGTATATCAGCAAGAAAACGTGCCAGTTTATAGGTGGGGGAGTTGATAGTGGAGACGATGGGACGAATGGGGTGTATCTTCTTTGTGTATCTTTAGAAGGCCATATAATCTTGGTGGTCTGGCAGCAGAGGGTTTCAACGAGTACTGTTTGGTCTGATCAATTAATGCTGTTGAATCAGAGATGATTTTGTTCGTTTTGGTAACCAGGCTGTTGGTGGGATCTCTTTTACGTGACTTTACCGAAAGAACCAGAGAACATAGTTTCATAGTTTTATTTATTTGGTCTAGCCCTGTGAGCCATTCCGCTCTTGAATCGGGTGCAACCGCACCAAACAAAAAAACAAAAACATGAACAAGAAAACATCTTAAAGTGACTTTGTGCATGTGCAAACAGAAAATCATGAAAAAACATCAAAATATTCCTGAAATAGCACCGTACACCAACGCTGTGTGCAAAAATCCCAGTGGGATGCAAGTCAAACAACAACAACAACAAGAAAACTTAGATTAAGGCCATCAGTCTAACTCCGTACTACAATAAACAAAAACATGGCCAAACCAAAAAACTTTTAGAAATCACCAAAATAAAGCCATAAATGCAATGTAACAGTGATCATAGGAACTGTGACCGAATTTTTTACAATAAACTACATTAAAAAAAAACATGTAACACCAAACCCTAGAGCCACAGCTGGCTGCATGAGTCACTCCACAAACAACAGGAGCATCAGTCGGAGTATCACATTTTCCAATGCACCTTTAAGATCATCTCCCGGAGCGTCAGTGAAACCGTCTGCGCAAAAGTCGCTTAGCCCTCTCGCCCTCTGTTCCACCCGGCAGCGTCGTCAGAATTGGTATGAGAAATTGTATTTTAGACTGGAGAATGGCTATTCTGGCTGATCGCATCTGCTGAAGCTCGTTGTTGTAGTTATTGTAATCACCGTGCGAGCCGTCACTGCACTCGGCTAATAAGTGTCGTGGGTTTGCTCTCTAACAGACAACCGGCGTGCTGAAGTCATAACTAATTGGCACGCCTTGTTGTATCGGATGGTGGCCGGTTTAACGACGCATTTATATGCATGCGATCTAACCCAAAACAACCTTCATTATACATTTATTTTATTTTATACCTACGTGACTTTCCCGAAAGAACCAACGAGTATGGATCACTGCAGTCACGAAAACTTCAAATCTAGATTAAACCTTTATAATTATTGTTGTGTGTGTGTGTGAATGAGTTCCACCGCAGTCTTGTGATCGGCAGGTTGAGCGTGTGGTGGAGTGAAGCGTGGCTTCTTGAGACGTCTGGCCAACGTCAACGAGCAGCGACGAGGTCATCCTCGCAGCAGCAACGGCCAGCAACAGCGGCGCGCGCAATTCGGATGCGCTTCTGCGGCCGTCTGGAACGCTCTTCTTCCTTTCGATATGAGGAAGCCAACGGAGCCTATGCAAGTTCATATTATTTAGAATGGAAACTCATCGCCTTAGAACTGCTCTTTGTGTTTCGACTATTGTTTTTTTACTTTAATTTATTTTATCTAAAAGCCCCATTGAGCTGCATCTTTCTTTTTGATCGCTCAGCGACCTGGCCACAAGTGATCGCTCAGCGAAGTGGCTTATCGCGTGGAATTGTTTAGCAGCCAAATACTCTGAACGCCATGTTTATAAATGTGGAGCGAAAAACCGAAGAGAGACGCGCAAACTCCAAATATACAGCAGTAGGCGTCAGGGTCGGGATCGAACCAACGATCTCCTGCACACCAGGCGAGATAGTTAACATCTAGTCACCGTGATGATGATGCTGAGAGATACATGCAAACTCAAAATTTACAGCATGCGTCAGGGTCAGGATTGAACCCACGAGCTCCTGTAGACCAGGTGAGGTAGTTAATATCTCCTAGTCACCGTGATGATGATGATGAGAGAGAGATACATGCAAACTACAAATATACAGCAGTAGGCGTCAGGGTCAGGATTGAACCAACGATCTCCTGCACACCAGGCGAGGTAGTTAACATCTCCTAGCCACCGTGGCACCCCTTATTAACACCGTTGGCTACGTACGGTGCGAAATAGTCTCATCTTAGCATAACCTTAATATAGCGCATTAATCAAGGCGCTGTACACTGATGAATGAACTATGGTGCAAGATGGTTGGCGATATGAAACGAGACGAGTGGAACCGGGGTTGTGTAAATGAGGTGGTGGTGACGACGATGCGTGCAATAAAGATGGGGAAATGAGATGAGTGGATTGATGATGGGTGACCGTGGCGAGTCGGGGACGGGGAAGGCGTTCGTGCGAGTGGCAGAGGACAACGAGGGGAGACAGGAAGGGCGGACAATAGAGAATTAGTGGGGTCAGTTTAACACGTAGGCTTTCGCGACCAATATCATCCATAATAGAGGGGGGTGTTATTTTTTTGGGTTAAATCGAGTTCGCCAAAAAAAAAGCTCTATTATGAATGAGTGGGGGGGGGGCGGGGTTTAATGTGAAGAGCGCAAGGTAGCGTTAGAGGGCGATTGCAGTTCATTCAACACAGGCACACGCACGCCAGATGCCCTCTCTTTGTTGATGGGATGATGGGCCCTTGCATCTCAGCTCGGGCTCGGTTCGCTCGCCTCGCTCCACCGTTCCACATCAACTCCGGGGCGCGCGGTGATCGCGGCCCACTCGGGACCACACCCCCTGCGTCACACGCCACGTGCTTCAACTCCTCGCCTTCACGTGATGGGCGTTGTTGTTGTTGTTGTGGTGGTGGTGGTCGTTGTCGTCGTCGTTGTTATTCTCGGTGCTGTTATCATAGCGACACGAATGTCACGCGCAAGCTAGCTGGGCAACTGGCTAAATCGGACTCTCCGTGCCATACATCGGCACCGATTCATTGATTCGTCGATTCTGGAGCTCCCTCCGGGCGGAGGCTCCTTCCCCGGGCAGTTTTTCGCGAGCAAGAAATTGCAGGGCTGCGCCTTTAACCTTCGTGTGTACGGTGCACTGATGTATATTTAGTTTCACACGACATTAGCTGCTTGTTTAATTATGAACAGAAAATCATTAGTCTTGTACGATTCTGCACGTTGATTCACACCACAAAATTGCATGAGATGTGAACGTGTTTACGTTTTATCACTCGCTAATTGAAAACAGCCTTCCTTACACATGCGGAATTAAAATGTTGTTTAAATAGAACAAATATATCACGGCTGCTGAGCGCATGCTCAGAGGCTCAAAGCGACATGCGGCCAGCAACAAACGGCTCGATCAAAGTTTGAGTTAGATATCGAGTTAACACGGATGTTGAATTACATAGGAGGTGGGGAGGGGGGGGGAGGAGGAGGAGGCAGTACGAGGATAGAAGCATAAAAATGACAAGTGGTGTAACCTGCAGGGTGGTGAGTGAGTGGATGGGTGAGCGTGTGGGTGGTTAGCGCATTGCGCTGTGAACCCCGGTGACACGAACTCGATTCCCGCTCACGGCCAACACCGGTTGGCGATTATCTGAACCGGTCCTGGGCCTCCCCTAGGTCGACTCGGCATTAAATGAGTGCCTGGTGCGATGCGTGAACATCGCCACTGGGGAGATAAAGGCGGTCGGGCGTGGTGCTGGCCACCCATGTCCTCGGATGCCATGCCGGTCTTTGTAGGTGCTACTCGCAAACAGCACTTGCCCCAACAGTCTGTCCAAGGCTAGATGGGGGGTCTTTGTCTTTGCTTTTTGTGTGAGCGTGTGAGTCCATGAGTGAGTGTGTGGGTGGCACGAATGTGTGAGTGAGTGTGTTACTGTGACCTGCCAGAGGACTGGTGGAACAAGTGTGGATGAGATGAAAAAGTCAAGTTAACTGACTTAGGTGCAGTGTGCCAGGAGCCCAATTTTACTTTGATAATTTCATGGCATTGAGTCACATGCTGTGTTAAAGACCCCACCCCCCCACCTCCCCACTGATGGAATATCATCCAAGATTCATGTTAACAATAATAATAATAATAATACTGTATATGGCTCGTATTTGAAATAAATTGCCTGCTTTAGATGAAGGCTGTAGAAATTCTGTTGTCAGTACATTAGAAGGTAATATTTGTCAGTGTTGACTTCTTTTGAATTTCACATTTTGATGTACAACCGTGCAGAGTATAAGTAACCTGCTGTGATCCGGAATCTGAAGCTATTTTGGGAGCATGCCACGTTGGCTGGATGAACAAAAGCTTTCAATAAAAACAAAATTTGAAGACGTGCTTGAACCCAGCCTATGGTGTTGATGATCATTGCGTTACGCCCGTTTGAAACAAACGCGCCTAATTCTGCAAAGCCCGTTTGGCAGCCACCGTCACGTCACATTTTCCCGAAAGGCTGAGCGCTACAACAACAAGCACGTGTTTGCGGTCCTCCATTTTCCTTGCTAACGTACAATAATGGCTCCATCATTAACCTGACCGTGCTCGATCCACTGCTACGGTCAATGTGGTCGCCGCAGTGGCGAGATATTAACTATTCTAGATTTGAAGCTTTCGTGACTGCAAGGATCCATACTCTTTGGTTCTATTCGGTAAAGTCACGTAGGTAAAAAATAAAACAACAAAAATCACGACGTTTTGGCCACAACACAAGCGGCTTTCATCAGGTGAAGGGACCAGGCTGTCTCGAGGACAGCGCTGGAGTGAAACACAGCCACGCTCAGACCGCGACCTTTAAGCTGTGTGCGAGGAAACAAGGTGCACTGACAAAGGAATTAGCATAAAAATTAGCATTTGATTGGCCGACTTAGCATGATGAACGGTGTAGAGGTGGTGTACATGCGGGTGAACATGCCGGTTGGCGAGGGGGGGAGGGGGAGTTTACCTATTGATGGTGTGAAAAGGGAATTTTGAAGAGCTGCGAAAGTTTAGGGTACCACTACTTGAAAAATATACTGTACCATTGAAAATTAGTTTAATGTTTGGTTCGATTTAGAACATCTTTCCAATGGTTGCTTAATTTGAAACCATCTTCTCGGTTGAAATTGTGTCTGTGTTTGTAGATCTGAATTGCCTCGAGAACAAATCTCTGATAAAAACCCGTGGGTTTGCAAAGAACCTTGGTATCGGAGAAAATTATATCGTGATCACCCACAGCGTTGTAACAGTGATCAGCTACGGCAGAAGAATTCGTTCTGCCGTGTTTAAAATCTGATTTGTGCTCGCGAATTCGGTCAGAGACATGTCGCTTTGTCTCCCCGATATAGCAATCACCGCAGGTACAACTCAATTTGTAAACCCCGGGGTACTGTAAATCATGCTAATTCCTTTGTCAGGGCACCTTGTTTCCTCGCACACAGCTTAAAGGTCGAGGTCTGAGCGTGGCTGTGTTTCACTACAGCGCTGTCCTCGAGACAGCCTGGTCCCTTCACCTGATGAAGGCCGCTTGTGTTGTGGCCGAAACGTCGTGATTTTTGTTGTTTTATTTTTTACCTACGTGACTTTACCGAATAGAACCAAAGAGTAGAGATATTAACTACCTCGCCTGGTATACAGAGGAGGTCGTGGGTTTGATCCCGACCCTGACACCTGCTGTATTTTTTGTAGTTTGCGTGTTTCTCTCTCATTCCGTGGTCACGTGTATTTTTCTCCGAGTCCCCCGGTTTTTTCCGTCCACATTTAGAATCGACGTACGTTGGGAATATAAATACATTTCCACGTGATAAGCGATAAATGTCCACGTGATAAGCCACCACTTCGTTGGGCTATCATTTGTGATGGCCATGACTTCTGAAAGAGGCATCGCTCAGTGGGCCTCACCTGCTAAAATAAAAAGAAAATTTAAGTTAATTTATATTTACTATTCTTATGCCATAATATATAGTCTTTCACGTTGACAAAATTTTATAATGTATATTTTAAAGTAGTTGTTTTTTCCCTTCCCCTCCTTTGTTGCATGAGTCGACATACATTGCTGCCTTTATCAGGAGCCAAATGATTCCGTTCATTCTCTGCTCGCTGTTGGATGAGAAATGTGTTGACGCCAATGCCATCATATTTCCATGTACGATGCTGCGGTTAATGCTTCAAAACGCTCACCGCCGATTACTTACGAAATGCCTTCAGCGCTATCGACATCGCCGCACGGTTATAATCATTATTTATACAATTTGTATTTGTACAATTCATATAATTAGTATTCATTCAATGTATATTTGCATTAAACAAAACCATTTTTTGCCAGCTTGACGGTCATGAAAAAATAAAAATGGGCGCCTCTCGTCAACATCCAAACCAGAGGGGCTCGCTCCGCCGCAGCAAGAGAAATGAGGCGCCTGGTGTTGAAAACATTCCCTCATTTTGCCGTCATTAGGGCAGTCGATTCGAGCCAATGGAATGTTCTAACGACCTGATCTTGATTTGAAGCTTTCGTGACTGCAGGGATCCACACTCTTTGGTTCTTTCGGTAAAGTCACCAAGTGGGTAGAAATAAAGTAAAATAAATCGCGACGTTTCGAACGCAGCACCAGCGGCCCGTCTTCAGGTGAAAATCGCGGCAGCTGCGATGTCCGCTGCGGGCAGCACGAAGTTCTAACAAACCTGCGGGTTCTATTTTTGACCTACTCGTCGCGAGGTGACCCAGCACCGGCGTACGTGGCAACCGGGCGAGGGGTGGGGGCCGCTGGGGATGGTGGGGGTGATGGGCGACGTTTCGAATGGGAGAGTAATTGGTGGCTCTTAATTTCCCATAACCACGACGCTCGCTCAAATTACCCACCAATGCCCCCCCCCGCCCCCGCACCCCGCAAACGCAACCCCCCCCCCATCGCCACCCCCCCCCCCCCAGTGTGTTGCGAATCGTTCGTAAATTATACGCGCTCACGATGATGAGCCGAGCCGCATTAATCTTGCTTTACAGGTGTGTAAGCGGCCTTATTTTAAATTGGGATGGGAAAAAGTAAATAAAGCATAATCAAGGCAGGGAGGATATGTGCATTCCCAGGTTATTATTGACCTCAATTTAGGACTAGGTCCCAACACCCGGGAGTAATGCATGTGTGAGTGTAAGTGCTCTATTCCCCGGTGTGTGTGTGTGTGTGTTGTCTGCAGGAATGTACAGGAGGATGTGGAGCTGAGTAGACTTTTGCCGATGACGAGATACCGGTGGAGTCAAGATCGGCCTCCGTGGATGCGGCTCGTGAAGGACGCAGTTGGAAGCAGTCGCCCTCCAACAACGGCGCAGATCGGAGGAGCGACGCTCGCGACAACGAGCGAAGAGCCGGGCGGTAAATACGCAGCGAGAGTGCACAGTGAGAAGCATGGGCGGTGCCACGGTCGGTCAACCCATGGCACATGGGTCTATCCCGTGATCTCCTGTCAGCTTTCGTTCAATACTTCACGTGGCCTCAAAGTGCACCTAACCTGGCACAAGCATGACGGCGACACCACCGTCACACGGTGGCGAACAGCAGCTGTTGTTGTTTTCTACTTGCACGCGACAAAAAAAGTATCGAAAAATAATGATTCCAGGCTGCACCCACTTAAAAAAGGAGTTTGTAGACTCGGTAATGCTGCCACGACTAAATAAATAAATACCTTATAACGATGCTGTTATTTATTTAAACTTCATATTTGTGTCCCTTTGGGTTTTTTTTTGGCTTTATGTTATTCTCCAACATTACTATACTCTAGCAACTCTGAGCCCAATTTATTTATAATCATCAGCAGCCACGATCGATCCACTGCTGGATGAAGGCTTTCTCAAGTCTGCCACCCTAATTCGCACAGCGCCTGCCCACATGAACCGACCTCATTGCTCCATCTCTTCAGTGGACATCCTAGCGGGCGCGTTCTAATACCTGGCTGCAACCCCTGTTACTTTTCTCGACCAGTTGACCGTCATTCCGTCTAGCCATGGCTCGTTCTGCCCAAACACCACTTTACAGGGACTCCTCTACTCACGAACGAGTTAGGTTCCAGAGGTCTGTTCGTAATTCGATTGATTCGTAAGTCCAAACATGTTGTACGGCATGTACACTAAACACAGGGAATTGCTTTAAAAGTTGTATAATCTCCTGTAGATGTGGATGGAACTGGTTCTTCACGTTCTGCAGATGTAGATACCACCACTGCCATCTATTGCACGGCGGTTGAACTTATGACTCTCGGTACTGAACAGGCAACTGGACATACGGACAGGTTTGTTGATATCTCTGAAAGTTCGTAAGTCGAATGTTCGTAAGTAAATTAGTCCCTTTTCTTTTCTTGGCAGTTTGAACGATGTCGTTAACCTGCGTATGGTTCAGCTTCTTGGTTCTTTCGGTAAAGTCACATAGGATGGAAATAAAATAATAAAAAATAAAACGTAATAAAATAAAATTCTCACGACGTTTCGGCCACAACACAAGTAGCCTTCTTCAGGTGTAGAAACAGGACTGTCCAGAAGACAGTGCTTGAGTGAACACTGTCAAGCATGGACAGCGTCTTTTAAACTGTGTGGGCAGAATTAACATATGAATTAGCATGTTACCCCGCCCACACAGCTTAAAAGATGCTGTCCATGCTTGGCAGTGTTCACTCAAGCGCTGTCTTCTGGACAGTCCTGTTTCTACACCTGAAGAAGGCTACTTGTGTTGTGGCCCGAAACGTCGTGAGAATTGTATTTTATTACGTTTAATTTTTTATTATTTTATTTCTATTCTACGTGACTTTACCGAAAGAACCAAGAAGATTAATCCCTGCGGTCACGAAAGCTTGAAATCGAAATCTGCGTATGGTTCTCTAATTCGTTGTCCTCCCACACCTCCAATTAGCACGATTGGCTAGGTGCAGTGCGAAAGAATGTCAACATACATCCTATGTATGTTCTCTAATCCACGTGCTCCCCTTTTTGCCTCTCAATGTAATCCCACTTCACACATATATAGAAGGTACGGTACTACTATTAATATTATTGATATTCATAAAAAAATATTTAAAGTAATTCAAATTATATATTCGATGATTATTTGTGGGTGGAACGGTGGTGCAGTGGTAAGCATGCTGGACATAAACGTGAAACCCAGAGTTCGATTCCCATTCCGTTTTTCAACATGATTGCCGAACGATATTTGAAGCCAGTCCTGGGCAACACCTTTACCAACGCACACTCAGGGCAACACAGTGAAGGTACGGTGAAATAACAACCCCCTGTGATCAACACGGCATCGAGAGTGGTCTTCGTGCAGCATTGAGCTTGAATCAGTTTTGTGTTAGCCATAAGTTTATTTCTCGGCTGTGAACAGAGATCAAATGCATTACCAGTGCCAATTGTGGCAGCTCAAACGTGTAATATATATTTATATTGACCTCTGGCTCCCGTGCGCAATGGATTAGTTTGACCTCATTGGCCAATTTCTGTTCCCCACCATTCAGACGCGCTACCAATCTTAGCGCGAAGTTCATCACCACCAACTTGTAAACAACGAGAGAGCAATCGTGATGAAGACGCGCAAGTGAGCTAAACGAGCGGACGCTGCATTGTCCAGATGTCTGCTTCCTATTAATTGATCTGGTTTAAAAATAAAATGTATAATATATCTTCTGGGTTCTCTCGGTAAAGTCACGTAGAATGGAGATAAAATAATAAAAATAATAATAACAGAATAAAATTCTCACGACGTTTCGGCCACAACACAAGTAGCCTTCCTCAGGTGAAGAAACAGGACTGTCCGGAAGACAGCGCTTGAGTGAACCCTGCCAAGCATGGCAGCGTCTTTTAAGCTGTGTGGGAGGAACAGAGCGCCTTGACAAAGGAGTTTACATATACATTAGCATGTAACTGGGGGACTAGCATGATGTTGGTGTGGGAACGGAGGAGGGGGGAGATGAGTTTACATATACATTAGCATGTAACTGGGGGATTAGCATGATGTTGGTGTGAGGGATTAGCACCACGGAGAGCGACGAGCTTTGTTCAGACGGACGAGTCCATCTATGTTCGGAACGGAGGAGGGGGGAGAGGAGTTTACATATCAACAGTAAATTAGCATGTAACTGGGGGATTAGCATTATGTTAGTATGAGGGATTAACAACACAGAGAGCGACGAGCTTTGTTCAGACGGACGAGTCCATCTATGTTCGGAACGGAGGGGGGGGGGGGAAGGAAACAGCCACGATGCGCTGCTCTGTCCTGTGTTGCGTTATAACTATGCTATAAACTAGACTACTATACAGACTACTAAACTAGACTTCTATAGACTACTATACATTCTTCTACTATACATTCTTCACCTGAGGAAGGCTATTTGTGTTGTGGCCGAAAAGTCGTGAGAATTTTATTCTGTTATTATTATTTTTATGATGTTATCTCCATTCTACGTGACTTTACCGAAAGAACCCAAAAGATGAATCCACGCAGTCACGAAAGCTTTAAATCGAAATGTATAATATATTTACGTAAATCAATATTCATTCACGTACTCCACTGCTCATCAATCGAAGCATCTGAGAATACTTTACGCGAAGCACATTGCATATACTTGCGTCTAATATTTCAATAATAAGAATTCAACCCTCGACATGCCTTGTCAGTCGTTGGGTTTGTTTGACCATACATCACCACGCTACGATGTATATGGCTGTGAAGTTGTACCCGGTTCAGATTTCACGCACCGCTGGCGCTCACCATGGCTCGGATTGAACTCAGGCGAGCCAGGTCCACAGTGCAATGTGCCACCGTTCCAGCCGTTTAGCTCTTGCCTGGAGGTCATACAAAACCGAGCGGGTAACTTCAGCCTGAACAGCCCAGAACGCTGTTTGGGGAATTATTTTGGCACCCACTCACAATCCGTCTATCCTTTTCATGTTGATGAAATTGTTCTTTTATAAACCTGTTCATAAAACTACAGGAATATAAATAGAACGATATAGGATCATTATTATTTATAGGGTGTACCTTTTACCCCAGTGGTAGTGCATTATGTCGATAATCGCTACCCAAAGCCAGCCTCGCAGCGTTCTGTAAAATATCAGCTTGCGAAATTAAGCCCTGGACATCACTCACCGCCGGTGCTAGCCAGGGCCGGGAATCAAACTCAGCTGAGCAGATTGATTGTGCACATATAGTCCTAATGCCCGTATGTATCTCCACGAGTAGCAACGGTGAAGATCTCCGTGAAGCAAAAACAATATTGTCAGGATAAGGTACCACACTGGCACCACCACTATCACTGCATACCCACAGAATAGAGCAGTCTATAAAGCTCAGTAACTAACAGGAGGGCTATTCAGCTGTCAGCGAGCGCATTCATTTTCACGGATAACTGGCAATCGCAGGGAAAATACGCACCCCACAGGTCCATTCCAGCTCATCAACTGTGCCGCTGTTATTGCTCCAAATTTGTAATTATCTCCCGGCTGGCACGGCAAAGCGAGAGAGAGAGAGAGAGGCTCTTTGCCTGCACGCCCGCACGGTTGGGGTGGTCATGCGTCACCACGTGGCCCTCCCTCCCTTCTCCAGCACCCGGCCAGAGCTCGGCACTGCTGGTGGGTAGCTGCGCTGCACGTCGCCCCGCGATCCAGCACTACCGGTGGCAGCGAGGGGTTGGCGAATCACGCACATTCATGAAACGCCCTCCGCCCTGCCTATCCGTGGCGTGTCGCGGTCTAAACTAAATTCCGTTTCCTGGACGGGACAGAATTGTATTATTTTTTTGTTCCCTTCCTTGCAACATCTCGCCTCAGCTGAAACGTGTCTCGGGATGGACAGCTGAAGCTAGCGGCTGGGAATTTCCACTTCTATTGGACTTAGATGGTGGCTGGTAGAATATACGATGGCAGGTGGTAAAGCGGGGAGCCAGGAATTTCAACTATAACCCATTTTTTTTTTACCAGGTAAGGCCCCACTGAGCACTGTAGCTCTTTTTCATAAGCGACCAGGCCATCAGAAATGAGAGCCCAACGAAGTGACTTTTCGTCACGTGGAAATTTGTATCAGCCGACTACTCTAAACGCGTGATGTTGATTCTGAATGTGGGAGTGAACAACTGGAGGACCCGGAGAAAAAACCCACGCGACCAATGTGGAGGGAGACACCGCAACTCCAAATATAGAGGCGTCAGGGTCAGGATAAACCCCACGACCTCCTGTAGACAAGGCGAGGTAATTAACATATCGCCACCGAAGCTCCCTTGTCCTGGCTTGCCGGAGTATGACGGTGGCACTGCAAGTGGATTCATTTCCTCCTGTTGAAGTTAGTTTGTAATGTGTAGCCAGGTGGAAAAATGCACGAAACCAGGATAGACTCTCATTTGCAAGATTCACCTGGGGCATCTGTCTGGCAGGCGATGGCGATGCGATGATTAGCGCAGTGCATCATCTCAATTAGGTAAGCGAAATATACTTCACGATGCTGGTCAGCAAGCGTGGTTCCGATAGCACTCGCCACTGATGTTAGCCGTGGCCAGGAACAAAAAGTGGATCGCTGCCTTCATAGCGCAGGACACGAAGCACTGCACCACCGTTCCCCCGCCCCACCCCCCTCCTCCAATAATAAAAAGCACGGAGAAGGTCATTCAAAAAATACATCATAAAAACAGTTAAGAAAAGTATTGTTTTAAACGGTCTGGCAGGTTGCACATAACGCCTTAATTAAAACGTTAGTGTGCCAGTGAAGAAATGTAAATTGCTATGGAGCAGTGGCGCACGGTTAGCAAACTGCGCCCTGAACCTGTTGCCCCGAGTTCAATTCGCAGCCACAGATAATATATATATGTATGTGTGTATGTGTGCTGAACTACGTATGTACATACGTAACCAACCGTGCTAATCAGAGGTGCGGCAAAACATCAGTGGCGGGTGATTTCTGAACTGGCCCTGTGTGGTTATTTTTGTTAAATGATCAGAGCTACAAAAGCGAGACACGAGAGTGGCCCTTTGCTGGTTTTGCCAGGTTCATAGCACGGTGCGCTAACCACTGTGCCACCGCTCCACTCCCCCATTTGAATTGAGTGTATATCATCCGCACGACTGCCTCATTGCAATGAGTAGAGAAGCTGTCCTGGAGGTGTGCGTCGGCCAATACATTTATTGATATCGATTGCCGCACATTACACCCCACGTCGCAGTAATTTTATGCCAGTAATTCAAATCATTATACTTCCACCGCCTAACGAGATTGTTTTACAGAGATATTGTCCATACCGCGCCGATGTGTCGATCGGATTATGGTCAAGGAAGGCTCCTCCTCACCGTTGGCTCAAGATGTTCATGGCCACGTCGCGACAATGTTTGTCGCTTCGACTTTGTGTCGAGCTCCCTCACCAACATGGACCATCTGAGTCAAAGCCCTGCGGGCTGTGTGGTAGGTAATAACATGAGTACCGCACACGTGACAAAACAAAATAAAAAAAAACATGTTGGCCCTCTCACTCGTCACGTCGACGCGACGGGCGACATCGACACGACGGGCAACTTCGATGCGACGGGCAACGCCGATGTTGCTCGTCACATCGATGTGACTCGTCACACGTCTGCGCGACGAGCGACGCCGATGTTACTCGCCACGTCGACGCGACGGGCAACGTCGACGTGGGAATCTTCAACCGGCATGGAAAGCCGAGCAGAGCGCCATTTGCTCTTTTCGTCCACGACGAACACAACGCTGCCGCTCGGCTGTGCCGTCGACCCTCGCCAACAATGACGCGGTCAGCCGGCGACAGCGAGTTACGACACTGCCCATAGGGTTGTGATTTTCTTCTCATTTGAAGTAGCCAGCGAAGTAGCCAGCGAAGTGGCCAGCTTTGCCCATGGGGCTCAGAGCGTTGGTCGGTACCACTTTGGGCGTGTCAGACGTGATCGGTGTGCACCAACCGGCGGTGTCCACCGCGAGTAGTAAGCTAAAGCGTTACGTGCTGTCTGCTTTTTTTTAATGCATTTCCTCTTTAGGTTCGCATTTGATTTCAGTAGGCGATTCAAGTCACGCCCTTTCCTTTCCATGAAATTATGTTTCGCATGAAACGTACCACAGCGCCACACAGTACATGCTGTGCCATCTTTCACGATGCTTTCTCTTAATAAAGCTACTGCCGTGACTTGGCTATCATGCACATATTTGATGGGGATGTATCAATGCTCAAGAAAATCTGTGAAAGCATTCTCCACCCCAGGGAGTACCGATAAGGCATTCTAGAGCAACGGCATTAGCGGTTGAGATGCAATGCAGCACTGTGTGTGCGTGCATCTCAACGACGGTGGAGCGTTGGAATCACATATGCATGCGAGACTGGGTCGTGACCCTTTGCAATTGTACCCATACATCTTCCATCACCAATTGTTGTATATATATTTTTAAGGGTCACATTTAAATTGTGGCATTTCACATGTGACATGGTCCAGCCGTAGCCTCCCGGTGGAGGATATTATTGGTCACGGGAAGGGCGCGAGAGATTGATATTTGGTGTTTTAAGCAGCAAATCCTGCAGAGCATAATCACACGTCGCGGATTCACCATTAATTCGAGACGCTGTTTTGTGACATAGCTTCCAGATAACTCGAGTGGTCGAAAGCAGAGTCGTCTAAGGCACAGTTTGGATCTTCAGTTTTGTTTATTCCCATTGGTTGTCAGTATCCCCTATATAGTCTCCACTTTAATTATTGAACATTGCATTTGGTCTGCGATCACTTCTTGCCGACTAATCATCTGAAACGCTACTTTGTTGTGGCCCGCTTGACATCCACTGCATGTGGGATGCGGTACAGGTACGGTGCTAAAGAAGTTCAATGTACATGCATAGATACTACAGTAGCGTACACTGCATGCATAGTATAATACTGTACTGTGGGGTGTAACGATGTCGCAGTGTCTGACGGACTGCGCTACTAACCACCGTTCAATTACCAGGCAGAGCCAACGTCAGCACTGGTCCGAGTTTTGTGAACTGGTCCTGAGCTTCCCCCTTCACAAACCCACGCCGTGTACAGTCACTTAAATCCCATCGCCCGGCACGGAACCGGGAAATCCTTCATGATTCAACAGTGGAGTGATCACGGCCCGTGATGTACGACACAGTGCAAATATTTCTGAAAGTACAAAAACACGCAAGGCGCTCGTCAAGATGGCCGCCTGGGGCGTGGGCGCTCCCGGGGCGCTCCCGGGGTGCGCTCACAGCGGTGGCTGGCGGGGGCCGTTTGTGAGGGGGCCGGGGGAGCTGACGGAGGGAGCCGGGGGGGCCGACGGGGCTGGGGGGGGGGCCGACGGGGCCGGGTGGGGGGGCGACGGAGCCGGGGGAGGGCCAACGGAGCCGGGGCGGGTCGTCGGGGCCGGGGGGGGTCGTCGGGGCCGGGCGATGGAGCCGGGGTGCGGGGGGGGGCGACGGAGCCGGGGGGGGGGGGCGACGGAGCCAGGGGGGGTCAACGGAGCCAGGAGGGGGCCGACGGAGTTGGGGAGGGGCCGACAGATGTGGGGGGGGGGGCGACGGAGCCGGGGGGGTTCACTCATCGTGTGCTGGCCCACTCGCACATCATACACTCACTCACACTGCCGCTGATTTGCTCACACATCATACACTGACTCACTCATCATACACTCACTCAATCTAATACTGACTCAATCATCATACGCTGACTCGCACATAATACACTCACTCACACATCATACACTGACTCACATCATACACTCACTCACACTGCCGCTGATTTGCTCACACATCATACACTGACTCACTCATCATACACTCACTCAATCTAATACTGACTCAATCATCATACGCTGACTCGCACATAATACACTCACTCACACATCATACACTGACTCACATCATACACTCACTCACGCTGCTGCTGACTCACTCGCACATAATACACTCACTCACACATCATACACTCACTCACGCTGCTGCTGACTCACTCACACATCATACACTCACTCACACATCATACACTCACTCACACATCATACACGCACTCACGCTGCTGCTGACTCACTCACACATCATACACTCACTCACACATCATACTCTCACTCACACTGCTGCTGACTCACTCACACATCATACACTGACTCACACATCATACACTCACTCACGCTGCTGCTGACTCACTCACTCATCATACACTCACTCACACATCATACACTCACTCACACATCATACACTCACTCACACATCATACACTGACTCACTCATCATACACTCACTCACACATCATACACTCACTCACACATCATACACTCGCTCACGCTGCTGCTGACTCACTCACACATCATACGCTGACTCACTCACACATCATACACTCACTCACACATCATACACTCACTCACACATCATACACTGGGAGTGTCGTGCTGCCAGCTATGGCTGCAGGTTTTGTCGTACGTGTTATGTATATCTTTTATTGTTAAATTTAAAATCACAGTTCCTATGATTACTGTTGTTACATTTTTTTGTAGCTTTATTTTGGTAATTCGAAAACATATGGTTAATCTAAATTGTCTTATGGTTGTTGTTGTTGGCTTGCACCACATTGTGATTTTTGCACACAGCGTTTTAATGTTTTTTTTTTGCGTGGAATATTTGCTGTTTGAATTCCAGGATGTTTCTGTTGCACGTCGTCGCTTTGGGATGTTCTGTATTCATATTTTGTTTGTTGCGGTTGCACCGACTTCAGAGCCGCATGGCTCACAGGGCTATACTTAATAAATGAAACTTGAAACTTGAATAAGACTGTGGCCTTCAAATGAAACTAATATATAACGGGCAACATTTCAGACAATGGCCCTTCTACATAGCATGTAATATTGCAAATCATGTCGCAAAAACAGAGCACATTCATCACGTACTTTTCCCTTTCCTGCCACTGTGCTTGGGGTCTGCCTCTCTTGGCCTCTTCGTGAGATTTTAGGGAGGATCACCATCGCTTCTTACTCCTCGACGTCCTCCTCTGTGGAGTCATCGATCTCCGTGTGGGTCAACCTCGCTCTCTGCCACCATTCCCACACCTCCGATTTGCACGGCAGGCGATGTATGGTGCGAAAGAGGTTCGACATACATACGTAGCGCACCTCCGTTTAGCGTGGTAGGCTACGTACGGTGCGAAGGAAGTTCAATATAAATAATACATACCATCCTTATTCCAATATCCGCACCATCGTCCCAGCATGCACCTTGCTCGCCATTCTTTCTCAGCGAAATTAAACCACCCCAGCCTCTGTCCTCTCATCTCTTTATTTTAAGGATTCGAATGCGCCGCCATAGTTCCACTCCCGCCATCCCTCTCACGACCCAGCGGTTGCGCGTTCACTTCTTTGTTGCAGGGGTTTGCAGTTCGAGTCCAGTAGGCCGCCCCGGTTAACGCTTCGAGTGTGTTAGTCGTGAAAATGAAACGGGCCGGCCAACGCGCGCCGGCGTCATCGTCCAATTTCGCCAAAATTGCAAAAAAAGTTACACCGCTGTTTACTTGATCGTGATTATACATAGCGATCATTGTCCCTTGCTGGTAGACTAATGCCCACTTATTGGCCAGGCACTAAGCCATCTTGTGTACGTAGTGGATGCATGTTGAATTTATTTCGTAGACAACCGTGATAATGAATTGGAGGTGTGTGGGAGAGGGACATCACACTCAATACAAAAAGCATTTATGAAGAAGTGAGTTTTCAATCTAGATATGAAAGTGCATAGCTCCTAATGTTGGAAGGGAGATGGATAGAATTTATTTGTGAAAACAAGAAAGAGGAAACTAATTTCGGAAGGGGTGCCCAATATTTGGGGCTCGTCGGGGTTCATGTGACCGTGCTCTTCGAGGAATGTGCAGGGGTCACGACGCTCGCTGTAGCGAAAATATTTTATTTTTTGTTCAGTTTGTTGTCCTTCCCCCGCACCTCCGATAAAGCACGGTTGGCTACGTACGGTGTGAAAGAAGTTTAACATACATATGTTGTAGAGTAAATGACGACACGAAGGCAGACGTTGTCGGGGCTGACGCCGACAGTTTATTAAGGGCTGTCGCCTAGCTTTTGGGGAAGGGCTAACACAGGACTTGGATAAGCTAAATCTCCCCAGGGGAAGGGTCCTGGGAATCCCTACGCCCCCCAGGCTAACGGGCTCTCCCCACAGCGCTGACCAACTCAGCCAGCCGGGTAAAGTAGCCCCCGCTAGCCTGGTGCTATTTATCCCCCAACCCTGGGTCCCCACTTCCCTACCGCTCACGAACCCGGCTCCTGGCGAAGCCCCCCACCACGTCACGGGTCCCCCCTCAAATACTCCGAGGGGACATGACGTCACTCCTCCCGAGGCGAGTGTGACATTCCGTCACCACTCTACTCCTCAACACATATATACATACACATGTACATATATGCGTTGTACCAGGAAGAGCCCACTGAGATATTTGTCCTTGCCACACGCGATGATATTATAGCTCATCGAAGTGGCTTATATTATCAATCTGTTGCAATTTATAGCAGCAAAATTATATCAATATTGCTCCTTCCCCTGCACCTCTGATTTCCTTCCCACGCACCTCCGATTAGCACGGTTGGCTACGTATGGTGCGAACGAAGTTCGGCATGGATACATGAACGCGTGTTGTTTCTTAATGTGGATAGGGGAAAAAAAAAACCAGAGGAACCCCCGGACAACAATACCCCACGACCACCACGGGGAGAGGCAGAACACACAGTCTCGAAATATCCAACAATCATCGGCAGACTTCCCCTGCGTACCATGCGACGGGGAGGACATCTCCTTGGCACTGTGGCAATCACTTGACTTCCCCGCGTCAGGGTTTAAGGGGCCGTCCATAAATGACGTCACGCGATTTTGGACGATTTTTGCGCCCCCCCCTCCCTCGTCACACGGCGTCACAAAAAGTCAGACCCCCCCTCAAATATGACGTCACAAAGCTCTGCCCCCCCCCCATACAACATGCTTGAAATAGATTTAAAGCTTTCGTGACTGCAGGGATTCATATTCTTGGTTCTTTCGGTAAAGTCACCACGTAGAAGGGAAACAATAAAATAATGAAAATATATAAAACAATACAATTCTCACTATTTTATATTTTAATTTTTTTCTTGTTTCCCTTCTACGTGACTTTATCGAAAGAACCAAGAATATGCTTCAAATAGCTTTAAACTATTGTCATTGTAGTGCGTATTTAATGTGCCGCTGGACTCTGATGTTGAAGGAGAAAACATTTATTAAAAAGTCTATTTAATTAAGTAGAACGTGTTGTCTATATTTATTTAAAGTTGCGCATTTTGATGTGACGTCACATTTCTCAACCCCCCCCCCCCCCCCCGCTCGTCACACATCGTCACAAATGTCTGAACCCCCCCAACCCAGGTGCGTGACGTCATTTATGGACGGCCCCCCATGCGACGGAGAGAACATCTCCTTGGCACTGTGGCAATCACTTGACTTCCCCGCGTCAGGGTTAAGTTTCTCTTTCGGCAGAGTGCAATGTTTAGAAGAAGAATTCCACGAAACGTATGTCAGCGCCATTGATGTTTGTGTCGCTGGCTTTGAACACGTGTGTTGTTTTGAACTTGGCGACCTTGTAATTAAAGCAGAGTACTGGACTGCAATAGCCCGCCCGGGACTAAATACCTTGCTGTTACTCTTCCCAGAGGTTATCGGCATAGCACTCGGCCAAGAGAAAGCACTGACGTTGGCCTTCAGTAGTCAGCTGAGCGAAATTAATACAATGAAAAAGAATATCCCTTTTGTTCGGTCGTTTTTGTCGGCGGGCTAAGACTCTTACCAGCCCATAACGTTGGGGGAGCAGGGTGGCTGGGGGATGCGGGGGGGGGGGTCTGATGGGGACCGAGCCCCCCCCCCTCCACCCCTTTGCTGAAGGCTCAGCCACAGCTTATAAATTATTAGGGTGAAGTCAAATAACGTTGGCACGCACGTCAGTACCGATGAAGCGATTGGGCGTAGGAGGGAGCATTTACTCGCAAAAAATGTTTGTGGATGAAAAGCCAGAGCGGAGTAAGCGAGAGGCAAGACCAGACCGTACCGTTATCTCGTTCTGTTCAGCGTTTAACATTCGACTAAAGGTGTGTTTAACATTTGACTCAGGTGTTTTTATATGCCCCCCCCCTTTTTCCGTTAAACATCACCCCACGGGGTTGCCACCAGCTCACCCCCACACCTAGAGAATCTGGCTTAATCGTGGGCAAGCTAAGACTAAACTATTCAAACAATTGCTTTTATTATTTTAACCGCTACGGCTCACCAAGCTGTATAGCTCTTTTTTTTGTATGATAGCTCAAGGAAGTGGCTTATCATCACATGGAAATGTATAGCAACCCATTACTTTAAACGCACGTTGGAGGAAAAAACCGGAGGACCCAGAGAAAAATCCACGCGACCACGGGGAGAACATGCAAACTCCAAATATGCAGGCATCAGGGTCAGGATCGGGATCGAACCCATAACCTCCTGTATACCAGGCGCGGTAGTTAACATCTCGCTGACCGCATTCGAACCACACTTCTCGTCAAGTGCCGTCTCGCCGCTCCGACACGGACGTTACGTTGCGTTACCTGTTCCCTGAGCCACCACCTGGGCCTCCACTTCTCTCGCTCCGAATCTAAACCATTTACCCGTCCTATACGTCACCAAATTTGGCCTGTTAAAGAGATGGCTTTGTTCAAACTCAATTGGCTGCCTCGTCCGCACTCGAAAGGGTAGCGCCGACGACAACACGTCCTGCCCCAAGATTTGGCATGGAGGGACAGCTTTCGAAAACGCTGCTAGCAATCTCGTTCGCTGCCAGCACATTTGACGTCGCAAGCCACTGCTCACTGGCTCGGTTCGGTCTCCTGGTGGCGACGATTCTAAACAATGGTGGGGCAAGTTTAGTCCATCCCTCTCCGACTTTAATCAAACCCCGGCAGTAGAAATGGGTACGCCACACACACACACACACACCTTCTCAACGAAGACGTCCGGCCAGCCTGGAAGGAGATGGCGAAAAATATTACCCGCAAAGACGGTGATCGTATCGGCTCCTTTCAGTGGATGGCTAGACCTTTCGTCAGCAGTGGTGTGTTGGCATGCAATTGCAGGGCTGCACCTTTAATCTTTTTGTGTGTGTGTGTGTGTGCCAGAGGCCGCCACACCGGGGCGAAGGTGTTCGTCGTGTTTGTGGGTGCCTGAGTCTAACTTGGGGAGGAGGAGGAGGCGCTCGCTCACGATGAGCTCATCTCAAAGCGACCTTCTGAAACGTTGTAACGCGGGACTTTTGTAGGTGAATTTAAAAGCGCGGTAAATTTCAGCCTTCACGGAGCTGTTTTATAGGTGTGGGTGACCGGGGGGGGGGGGTGGATCGACATGGACGTGTGGGGGGGGGGGGGTCTTGAGGTGTGAGATGTGGGTGGAGGGAGAAGGGTAGCGAAGGCGATTCAGCTGGGGCGAAGACAAACGTATATATTAGCCTAATGTATAATATATATTGGGTGCTATGGTGGCGAGGTGTTAATCCCTCACCTGGTATCCAGGAGGTTGTGGATTTGATCCTGACTCTGACGCCTGCTGTATATTTTGAATTTGCGTGTCTCTCTCTCTCTTGCCCCGCGGTCGTGTGGATTTTTCTCCGGGTCGTACGGTTTTTCCCTCCACGTTGAAAATCGGCATCGCCCGTTTCGAATATTCGGCTGCCTTAAATTTCCACTGTGACGATCATAATAAGCCACTTTGTTGAGCTATCATCTGTGATGGCCTGGTCGCTGCTGAAAAATAGCTACGTAGCTCAGTGCGCGGGGCCTTATCTGTTGGTAAGTTAGAAAAGAAAACGCCAGAATATACCATGGGAATGTTCCCGTGCCGTGCACAGAATGTCCCGTCGACCCGCTTGGCAAGGCGATCGCATGTGGCCCGTGTCGGCAAAGTCGAGGGCTCACGCTAGATGTCCGTGCGCGCAATTCAGCCGCGCAACGAAATCCGTCTGTCCGCCCAGAGACATTCGTCAATTTTTGCTCAGCGGAAAATGTATTCCGCTTCGAGTAAACCGAGCGGCCGCTGTGATTTTTTTGTTCTGTTGTAAATATGTTTTTTTTTTCATATCGGATCGAGGAAACGGTGGCAATGGAAGATAAAAAAAATAGCGTGTAAAATAGCAAATGCTTAATGCGAGCGGGAGATGATACATGATTCATCTTCTTTGGTTCTTTCGGTAAAGTCACGTAAAATGATAATAAAATAATAAATTGATAAAATAAAATAACACAATAATATTCTCACGACGTTTCGGCCACAACACAAGCGGCCTTCATCAGGTGAAGGGGGCGAGACTGTCTGTCCAGCGCTGTCCTACCAGACAGTCTCGCCCCCTTCACCTGATGAAGGCCGCTTGTGTTGTGGCCGAAACGTCGTGAGAATATTATTGTGTTATTTTATTTTATCAATTTATTATTTTATTCTCATTCTACGTGACTTTACCGAAAGAACCAAAGAAGATGAATCATTGCAGTCACGAAAGCTTTAAATCGAAATGATACATGATGTTAAGAATTGCGTTCGTCAACAAAAGTGTCCGGTGAGTCTTGAGACACTTGTCCTGGAAGGTTCTGCATTTGGAATATTTTCGGCACTTTGATTTTAAACAAGGAACGCGTTTTTTTATTTTCTTGTAAAAGGCAAACAGAGAAGCCTCCACTCGTGTGAGACGGTAACACTGGAGGGTCCACACACACAGGTTCATTCACCTATGTCCTCTACTGCTATCTCCTGGGTTTCAAAAATGTAACAACAATAATGAGTATAAACCTATCATATTCATCCAAAACACTCTGGCCTGAAAGAGACAAAAATATATATTAGGTGACGATTCGGGCAATGCCACTTCATCATGAAGGAGAACCATAGTCTGAAACGTCACCTATCATATACTTTTCTTTTGAATACCTAAGTGTTACTGTATTGATGAGCGTGTTGAGTTTTGCAATTTGTGCTTGTGCATCATTGTCACAAAAGCACTTGTTTAGTAATAATCTAAAGTTCCTTTGTTTAGTAATAATCTCGAGTTACTTTATTATACTCTGGTTCAGAGTGCAGTGGCGCTAACCCATTGTGCCACCATTCCACCAATTTAGCTTTTATTCGGTTTTATAAGTAATAAAAACAATCATGCAAGATTGTACAGTTCTAAGACCTAACCGTATGCTTGTTCATTAATCGTCATTTTAAAACTTGTCACATCTCAACCAGCTGTTTCCCAGATTGATCGTGCAGTGCGCTAACCACTGTACTACCGCTCCACCTCAATATTTGTATCACCGTGAAAAAACAACAACAACCAACAAGTGTACATATTCAGAGCCTGCGGTCTTGAAAAAAAAACAATAACACAATGTTTAATATGTAATGTTTAACAAAGCCAATGTTACTCTGATTGTAATCCAATTGGTTCCCTGCAATAGTGTGACTCATTGTTGAGAATTGGCATTATTACCGCAGGCCCTAAAATAGACGCAGGAGGCATACGCTTTGTGCTTCCGCTTGTTTCACACGTTTTAATTACACGCTGGGTTTTTTCATCATTCACGCAAAATGGTAAACTTCACATCCCTGAAAATGACTCGTTAGAGATAAGTGGTAAGTGTGCTAGATAGAGAGATTGGTTTGCTTGACTTGCATTGCACTTCTCCACGCATCATCGTTTGTTCGATGGATGTGCTTCTGCGGCCGTCTGGAATGCTCTTCCCTCCGATATTCGGAAGCCACTGGAGCTATGGATTTTTAAATCAACCAAATTGAAAACTAATTTCTTGAGACAGTTTTTTTTGCAGTTCTCCCCCCCCCCCCCCACCGAAAGAAGTTCAACATACACACATTACCATCAGTCATGTTCTATGATTTCTTTAGCTTTCCTATACTTTACACTCCTATCGTGTTTTCGGGGTTTTTTTGCTGTTGTAACGTTCTGACCGGTCCCTACTAGCTCATCGGATTCCTCCAAGATAAATACATATTCTGATCTATTCACTGCTGGATTGATGCCCCCCTCTCTCCAAGTCATCGCAACACTCCACGGTCCAGCTCTCTCCTGACAATGCGCCGATCGTTTATGCTGTAACTCCGCGACGGTTGACCCGGCCGCAATTCACTCCGCTGTGAACCCGGCGATCCGAGTTCCGAGTTCCGGCCACGGCTAACGTCAGTGGCGAGCGATTATCTGGACCGGTGCTCGGCAAGCCCATTTCACCGAGCCACATTGATGAGTACGGGCGAGTGTGTTCAAACAACCCCCACCCCGTTAGTGCGATAATCCCCCCGAGTCTGATTAATGTGTCTGTGAATTAATGACACTATGAAGAGTTTACATAAAATTTGTCTGAGCCAACTGACGCTTCTGGAATTATTTTTTTTAATTCATGCCCCGTGATGTTTTCAATTTCTCCTTTACTGCTGTTGTATTTGCGTTGATTTCTCTTTGCTTCACCGCTTTATGTTATTTTATTCCTTCTGCTAAATTGGTGGCCCATGTCACTCTTGCACGTGAGATTTGCCGCAATCTTTTTGGCTTTGAAGCCGGTAAATTAAACAACTTTTACTTAAACTGAACCAACACAGTGTGGGTAGGCCTTCATCCAGCAGTGGATTATACAGAGGACTGTAAGCTATTGTTTGATCTTCAATGACTAGCAAGGGCCGCTGTTAAATGACCATTGAGTAAAGTGGCTGTATAAATATTTCCGTGGGATGACCTCTCGGGTGTGTTTCCCCTCTAATGTTCTGCCTTGAGGATTTGCCAAAGGATATTTAACCTCTCGACTTGACTCATCGCACAGCTGGGACGTGAGCGGTAATAAAAAAAGAAACAATCTTAAGACTTGCACGCGCGGACGCCGTTCGGAAACTTCTGAACAATGCCACACGAGGATGGTAAGAGATGTAAAAGGCTAAATTTGGGAAATGAAATGGTTCTCGGTAGGGTCATTGTACACGGTCCAGCTAAAACGACCGCGCGACTCGGGTTTGTAACCAAGGTTAAAAGCGTTTGTCCAGTAGCTTTCGTTGGTCTGTTTGTCTGTCTGTAACATGGGGTTACGATACCTCTCGTAACGTTGATCCAATATGCATGATATTTTAGTGTAACTTGCCTTTATGCTATTTGGGATTCACCCTATAGGAGGAGAGCCCGGATTATGTGAATCGCGGGGGTTACACAAAAACTTGTTGATGGAAAAACAATGCTGAATGGATAAACGTCTTCGGCAAAGGTTGTGACGTGACGCGCCACGCGTGCCCCTGTCTCCCCATCAATATTGTGACAAATTTGGACCACGATGCCGGCACACGAAAGGCCTAATCTTGCGACTGACATCACGGGACCTTCACAACGTCCGCTATGAATTAGACGGCGCGCAGGTACTTTGTATTCTGTAGGGTTCCTACACCCGCGAATATCAACCCGTCCCCATTCCGTGACGTCTGCAAGTCGCGGAGTGGCGGGTGTTTCCTTTCACCGCTGACTCTCACGCGAGCGGATTCGGCGTCAACTTTATTCAGAGGGTCGTAGCGCCGCTGTTTTTTTGACGACATTGTACTGCAATCACTGCAGAGAACCGCAGCGACACGGCCGCCGCACTCCATGGGAGCCGGCGTCAAACCGTGCGACGCGCCCTCCCGCACGGCCTTTTGCTTCTGATTCCGTTTGGAAGAGAAAAAAATAAAGCTCATGGGGTGCACGTACGTCATCGAAACCACGAGCCTTTTCGCGCATGACATCCGTTCACGTTGGACGTCGCCGCCTCGTTTCTCTTGCGCCGGCATCGTGGTTCAAATTTGCGCGGCCCGGGTGAAAAAAGTGACGCGGCTTATGAGTCAACGGGGGATACGCGTGGCAATCGTCGCACCCGCTGCTTGTGAAGACGCGTGCAGGACCCTCCTCAAACGGAGTCACGAGACTCGGCGAGGTGTTCCTGGGTCAGAGCGAGCATAATGATAATAACTATGATGATTTTGATTTGAAGTTTTCGTGACTGCAGGGATTCATATTCTTGGTTCTTTCGGTAAGGTCACGTAGAAGGGAAAAAATAAAATAATAAAAAGATAAAACAATAAAATTCTCACGAGGTTTCGCTGCAAACTTCAAAAACGCTAAGATGCCAGCTAGCAACCTCAGCAAAGATGAGCGTTTTGAATTATATAAATTAAAAAAGAGGGATGATATTGTCATCCTCTCAGCCAACAAGGGCAATGCCACTGTCATCATGGATAAAATAGAATATAACAACAAAATTAAAGAATCACTCAACGATGGCAGCTATACAAAAATAAAAAGAGATCCCACCAACAGCCTCGTCATACAAACCAACAAAATCATTTCTGATTCAACCGCATTAATTGATCAAACCAAACAGTTCTCGTTGAAACCTGCTGCTGCCAGGCCACCAAGATTATATGGCTTACCAAAAATACATAAAGTAGATACACCTCTTCGTCCCATCATCTCTTCTATCAACTTCCCCACCTACAAACTGGCTCATTTTCTATCTGTAATCCTGCGGCCTTTCACTGGAAAAACCACCTCTGCGGTACAAAATTATACTCACCTGGTATCGACAATCACGAGTATTTACCTGTCCCCAGACGACCTGCTTGTCAGTTTTGATGTAGTTTCCTTATTCACCAAAGTTCCTGTACCTGACACCATCACAATCATTGAAGACTTGGTTCATCAAGAACTAAACACTGAGGTACCCCCCCTGGTGAGACACTGCTTTACCAATAGATACTTCACTTGGAATGGAACTTTCTACAAACAAACTGAGGGCACCCCAATGGGCTCCTGGCTATCTCCGGTTGTAGCCAACATTTTCATGGAGAAATTTGAGACTGACGCCATCCAGACTGCCACACTGCGCCCAACCTTATGGAAGAGGTACGTGGATGACACTTTTGACATCTGGCCACATGGCCGGCCTGCTCTAGACCAATTCCTCGACCACATCAATTCCATACACCAAGCCATCAGATTTACCATTGAAGTCGAAAAAAATGGCAAGCTACCTTTTTTGGATGTCCTAATAAAAAAGAGACCTGATGGTTCAATGAGCCACTCTGTTTACAGGAAAGCTACCAATACGGATGCTTGCTGAAACCGGATTTCCACCACCATCCATCCCAGAAGAATTCCCTCATCAAGACTCTGCACCATAGAGCCCAATGCATATCCGACCAGGAACACATAGCCAATGAACTCAAGCACGTACACCAAGCTCTTAAGGCTAATGGTTACTCCGACTACACAATCCGCAAAGCTATCACTCCAACCATGAAGAAGGACCCTCTTGAGGAGCCTTTCAAAACCATCACTTTACCCTACATTGCGGGGATCACAAAAAATATCTCCAAAATCTTGAATAAACACAAGATCCAGGTCCGATTCAACACATTACATAAAATCCGTGATCTGGTTCCATCTGTAAAAGATGTGATTCCAGACATACAGTACCTTGGCGTCTACAAACTAAGTTGCCTCTGTGGTATTAGTTACATTGGAGAAACCAGACGACATGTCTCGGACCGCATTCGTGAACACAAAGCAGACCTAAAACACGACAGGACCAACACCTCGGCCATGGCAGATCACTGTTATAATTCAGTAGGCTCACATAACATTGACTTCTCCAAGACAGAGGTTCTTCGCAAGCCATCTGGCTACCATGAGAGATTCGTTCATGAGGCTATCCACATACAAACACAGAGACAATTTCAGCCAAGAAGATGGATTCTGGCTTAGCAATCATTGGAAGGATTTGATAAACCATTTCAGGTCTTAATTGATTGTTCACGCTTATGGTGACTTTCAGACCGCATCCATTATTTTCGTCTCCCCCCTCCTCTTTTTCCGAACATAGATGGACTCGTCCATCTGAATAACTGCCAAATCGCTCTCCGTGGTGCTAACGTTAAAAATAACCGCCACTTTTTTCAAATTTTCTTGCTGCGGTTTTCACACCTGATGATGATTGCTTGTGTTGCAGTCGAAACGTTGTGAGAATTTTATTGTTTTATATTTTTATTATTTTATTTTTTCCCTTCTACGTGAATTTACCGAAAGAACCAAGAATATAGCTATGACGATGATGATGGGGAGACGGGTGCGCACGTGGTGCATAATGTCACCGCCTTGGCTGAAGAGGCTTATCCATTCAGCACTGGGTTTTTGTATCACCAAGGTTTTGTGTAAACCATTGAATCAAAATTGTCGGATTTACTGCAGGGTAAATCCCAACGGCAAAGTAATTTCAAACACTAAAATTTCATTCGTATTGGATGAACGTTACGAGGAGCATCTTGAAGCCCACGATACAGACAGACACAGACACCGCGAGAGATGCCATACAAACGCTTTCAACATCGGTTGGAAAGCGTTTCAGGATGCACGCGCATACAAAAACAACAACACATAACAACAACAGCAACAACCAAATTTCAATTCTCAATCTAAATCTGTCAGTGCAGCCAAATAGAGTGTGTAAATCTAATTTCCTCATACATGTAAACGCTTTATACTCGCACGCTTAATAAATATATATACATTTTTATGCGTATTTCCAGCACACATTCTCATCTCGCTCTGATAATAATAGCTCTATTGAAATGTGTAGCTTTTGGAAGTGAGGAAGTGGGGGGTTGGGAGGGGAGGATACCATGTGTATATATATAACCGTGTATATGTGTAAATATATGTATGTACGGTAATTGATTTTTTTTTTCTAACCGACTGGTGGGGCTGCACAATCTTACTTTTAACAATAAACTTTGGCCAAAAAAACAGCATGCAATCAGGAAGAAGCAAAATTTAATTTTCAGTGTTCGACTGATGCAGTCATTAGGGTCACAGCACAAGCCAGAAATGATTTACTTCACCCTGGTCCAGATGCATTTCGCAGAGAAACACACATAAACACGGCGCTGGTTTATAATGCATGACAAGATAAATTACTTATTGCACGCACACGCGACTCCCAAGATAGTCTAACTTTTACTTTATTTTCACGCAATATGTACCATGGAGATGCCAACAGAAATATCGTGCTCCCAGAGATTGTGAGCCCCAAGAGCGACTATTATTCACAGTCAACAACGAGACATATACATTTTTATCCTATAAAAATAATAACTTAGATGCACATTCCAAAAGTCTTATTCCCCAGGACAAGTATAACAATTATAGTCTTTAGCTATTAAAATCACTTACGACGAACCCAGCGGTTATTGGAGTGAGTTTTATTTTCTCTTTTCATAATTTTTGTACGATTTTTTTTCTGCTTATTGCCACTGCTAGAACAATTACATAAACCAAAATGATATTTGAAAAATGATTTAAAAAAATACAGAATAGGACATTTACGTCAACTTATATCCGATTGGTATGCTGCCACAGCTGTTGCGATGCTGGGCAGCGCACCGCACCACACTTGTAATCCAGAGATTTGCCAATTCAGTTAAATCTCACGGAGTAGCGGTTGAAGCAACGGGCTACATTTCTTAAATCCGCCGGCCCTTGGTGGGGCTGTGCCCACCAAGTGCTTTCAGCAGGTCCACTTTTTGAGGGGGGTTTGCGCCCAGAAATGCGACGCGTTCGTGGCCTGTGTTTCCCTCGCCGACGGTTATTGAACAAGAAATGAAACATGTAAATCCACCCGGCTTTATCAGCCTAATTAATTTCACCCAGCGGGCATCACTGGGTACACCACAATTACGCAGTAAACGTGAAACTTTGGGCGAACGTTGTTTTGACGACGGGCCGACGTTGGTGCGACATCCACCCGAAGTTGGCCCAACGTTGCACCTTGACTTGGTGGTCGGTTGGCAGTGTGCGTGTGCTGGGCTTAAGTGTGGGTATTCCACCCACTCCCATTATCCCTGGCCAGCGTGAACGAGGCTCGGAGCAAAATACCCTCAAGTGGGGCTCTCTGTACAGCTCCGTCTAATGGAGACTATTCCACCAGCAGTGACATCAGCGAGACATTGCAGGGCTGCGCCTTTGCCTTAACTTTATTTTATTTCCCCGTCGAACCTTCCAGAATCATTTACTCTATCTCTGGGACACGTATTATTAAAGACCATAAATTACACTTGATTGTTTTGAGCCTGAGCTTGGGACGATTTGGTGATGAAGTCAACTTTCTTTTTCATTACTCAACACACCCCCCTCCCCAAAAAAAAAGTACACTTGAAGGGCTTGTCAGGCTTGCCAGAATTCAGTAAGAAAGAAATTTTACGGTGAGCTTGATGGTCTCACGCCGGTCAGAAATCAATGCGCACAAAAGAATCTCGCTTAAAAGAGCTCCGCTAAATTTGTTTGAATTGTAGCTCTGCAAAAAAAAAATATATATTTGCGTGTCTATGGGGTGCCGCGGTGGCGAGATGTTAACTCCCTCGCCTTGTGTGCAGGAGGTTGTAGGTTCGAACCCAACCCTGACGCCTGCTGTGTTTTTGGAGATTGCATGTTCTTCCCGTGGTCGCGTGGATTTTTCCTCTACATCACGCGTTTAGAGTATTTGACTTCCATGCATTTCCCCATGACAAGCCACTTCGTTGGGCTATTATTTGTGGCCAGGTCGTTTCTGAAAAACATCTATTTAACTCAGTGTGCCTTACCTGGTAAAATTAAAAGTATATATATTTTTTTTTTATCTCCTAGCAGAGCACATGTGAAAGTGCTGCCCCCTACCAGTGTTAATGAGAGATCATTCGAAGAGAGGTTTTTTTTTTTTAAAGTAGTTCCGTGATATCGCCTTCAGCGGACACTTCTCTGATTCGGTGGTGGGGTGGGGCAGGTGATTCACTGGAATGCAAGAGTTCTGAATAGAATGAGTCGCCTTTGCATACGATGACGCCAGTAAGCATACGATCAGGATAAAAAAAATCTGGGACCCAAATAGATAAACAAGAAAGGATCTCATTTGTCTGAAGGAGACTGACAGAATGTAAGTATGTGCTGCTTAATCCCAAGGGCTAGTAACACGGTCAGTGTGTAACAGCCAAAAATATATATATACATTCCAAGTCTCAAATAATGCAAAGATGTCCTTGCATACATGGGGCATGCATTGTGCTTAGTTGAAAATAAAATTAGATTGGAAAATGACCGGGCATGTGCCGACGATGCACCGGGCCTGCTCGAAAATTATTGGGCATCGCGACAAACTTTTCATCAAAAAATGGGTTGATTTGATTTTTACAGCCACAGCGTTCTGCGGCCATCAGAATAAATGCAGAGTCGTGTCCTTGCATTGCATCGTAACATCAGCCCAATTACGGATTTTGTTGCTGTTTGTAACTAATATGTGCCGCGTCGGCCTAACTTTGGTTTTGTACGTGTGCCGAAGATAAAGTGTCCATTTGTTTAAGAGCAAAGATTCGTCGGGTCGAGTAAAGAAAAAAACCCTGCCTCAAAATCGATACAAAGGTAAAGGCGCAGGACTGATACATTTTGCTCATCTCACTGCAGGTGAAAATTCTCCACCGCTAGAATAACCCCAAGACAGCCCTACTTTTCACAGCAGCCAGACGTCTTGGAAGAGGTAGGGATACCCACACTTTACCCCATTGCGCCCAACCTGCCGATGGACTAACTACGCCAGTGTTGCAAGGCCCGCGGGCCACTGACGACTCCCGGTAGCCTTTAGTGCGGCCCTTGACGTGCAGCCCCCGGTAATACACAAAGAGTGAAAACATCTCCCCCCATCATCATCATCGTGCTGCTGTCAAACCTCAACAATGGTTTCCAATGTGTGGCGACCCTCACACGCAGCACTGATGATGTCTTATCGGAGTTAGTGCCACCACCCCCCCCCCACCCCTTCTGAAAATTAGTGAAGAACGTTGCACTAGGCTGTACCCACCGCTCCTGCTGATTGGACAACGGCGACGGGGGACATTTGAGAAACCTTCCCTGCCGGTCCAGCGCGTCGCGAACAAAGAATACACCCATTGGGAATGCTTGGAAACGCGACGGTCCCCCGAGCATTAATCTCCGGCGGTGGAATTAAAGGGTCGCTCTTCACATATATAAGAGCTGAAAAATGAATGTCACGTCTCGACAGGTTACCGGCGATTTACGGCTCGCGTAACCTTTTTACGCGCGGACACCAACTGTCCGGGGAGCATTGCGGAGTTCGCAGGTTTGAATATGAATAGCTGTTTAGAGTGTCAAGCAACAAACGAAAAAATAATCACGTGTGTGCCCAGCACGGTAATCCAAAGATAATAATAACAACATTAACAACATGAGACAACATTTCTACATTCACCTCTGTGCAATTATTTAAGATTGCGTCGACGTGACCCAAATGCAACGTGACTTTTTATATTTTTGGAATCCCGCACCAGTTCATCTTAAAAAAACACACACACAAACAACGCGGGCAGCATAACGCCGGGCAGGATCACACAACGCAACGGACCATGCTCCAAGTCCCTGCAGTCTGCCTTCCTGAGGCTTTTAGGTCGTCGATAGGACGGATGCTGCTGGCTAGGCACGTGGCCTGTAAATCCAGCGCCGTGGAGACGGCAAGGGTCGGTGGATTGCACAAATGTGATGAAACTTCCCTTCACGTAGATAGTATGTATGTAATGTTGAACTTCTTTCGCGCCGTACGTAGCCAACCGTGCTCATCGGAGGTGCGGGCGTCAGGGTGCCATAACCCTGGCAGGCCACGAGACGTCGGTACAGTACTATGTGGACTCCATCCGCTCCATCTTCATGGGATAGAGTGTTTCCCCCTTGCACGTGTGAGCTTTTTCTTCGGGTGCTCCGGTATCCTCCGACACATGAAGACTCACCAATTGGTGAAAAGATCTTCATATATATAGGGGGAGGGGGGGTGGGGGAACGAGACATCAGAGCTTGGGCAATTGTTGGTAGTTCTGGCTTACCACCTCCAGCTTGTCTGCGTGGTTCCAAATTGTGGCTCAAACGTTTATTTCCACCCACGGGCGATTTAGGCCCAGTGACAGCGCGTTGGGATCCTTGATGAACAGAGCTCTATGAATGGAATTATCAATATTATTGTGGAGTTTTCCAAAATATTGCAATTTCGGTCAGGAACTTGATTGACAGAAGTGGCGTATCAACGGGCGCTGGTGCAAATAACGGGATTAGATCGGCGTTGCTGACGTTGTCGCCTTTGTTGTTCAAATTTTACGTGTTTACACGCGGAGAGCTGACAACAACCTCGCTTGTGAAAACCTACGAACTTTTTTTTCTTGCATACGTAGCAGCTGCTTATTGGATAGACACGTAATTGACGGGGCCCTGTCATGCGCGCGGCGTGGTTCAACTCTCGCGTGATTGATGCGGAGAGGAAGACCAGGCGCACGCGCAACGGCACCCCAACCAAGTTTAATTTCACCGCTGTCAATTGAGGCACGGCAAACAAGAGCAGGTGCTCTGAACAAACGGGCGGGGAGGGTGAACGGGGGGGGGGGTGTGGGGGGGGTTGATGGGGGGGGGGCGATGGGGTGAATAAATCCACCCACTCCACCTCCACCACCAAAGATAAAGATCACCCGTGTAGGGGATCTGCGAGCCATTCTCACACACTCGCACTTCGCAGACATGAAATATCCACACTCAGCATAGCACAGACCAATCACACGCACGGGTAATGCACTAGACGGGGGTCAAGGGTTAAAGGGCACTGACGTCACACGGACTCGGCGTGCAAGACAGAGAAGTGTATTAGGAACGAAGGCGGAGATAGTGGATTTAAAAGGAACTGCGAGACGCGTGTTCGGGGTTGGATTTAGGAATGAGTGTGGCTGCGGGTTGAAGAACAAACAAGTGTGTAACCAGTCTCCGACTCCTCTTCATCTGGTGGCAGCGGTGGGATGTCTCACCTCAGCCAATGCAAGATTCCAAGGGGGGAGACTCAGCTCGGAAACGGAACCGACGAGTCAGGATTCGTCCTCCAGCTCAACGGCGGGATCTGTGGCAGCTGCTCGTCCCGTGTGGGCACTTTCCTCCACCAACCCGGCAGTGCAGACCCGTCTCTGCCGCCGCAGATCATCCTCTAGGGATCGGAGGAGGGATCAGTTGCTGGAGGTAGTAACCGTGCTGCTTCGCCAGCTGAGTCCTGAGGTCGAATGAGTGGGGGGAACTTCAGCCGCATCGCCTCCCCAGCGAGGGGACGGGAGCCACTGTCAGCCTTCCCGACCAGACACTCTGTAGCAGCTATCAGGGGATGGAGAAGCACCAGCGACTCCGCCGACCATGTGTCCCGTGCGGGATCTGGGAGAAAACCCTGGCCTGTCCTCTCGATATCCGCCGACAGCAGCGGCAACCAGGCGACATGAATGACTGGAGAGCAGCGGAGAGCAGCTGGCCGGGCAAGGGGCAAGGGCACAGGTCGGGAGCGAGATTCAGCCCGAAACTCAGCCAAGGCAGCCCGCGGAGGGAGGACCAGGATGGAGCTGCCAGCTGGGTGTGATACAGACCGGGAGAATGGCGCGCCTTCATCCGTTGGTTCGAGCCGGCCGCCTGGGCAACAAAGTGGACGGAGGAACAAGCCCTGACAATGCTGCCCACTGTGTTGAACGACGCCGCACTGGCAGTGTTCTACCGGATTCCGCCTGAAAAAAGAGGATCCCTGCAGGGCGTCTACAAGGAGATGGGCGGAGGTGTCAACCCTCCGTCCAGGGCACGCCAGAAGATTAAAAACCGCCAACGGGAAGCATCCGAATCGCTCCTGGTCTTCAGGATGGAATTGTTGATGCTGGCAGAAACCGCATTCCCGCGGCTCAGGAAGCCAGGCCTGGACTCTCCGGTAGCGGAGCGGCTCCTTGCCATGGCACAGAAGCCGGGAGTGATGCTGCCAGTGATGGAGGAGGAAGCCCGCACCTCGCTATGGGTTGCATGACATCTCAGTACTTACGGAGAGATGGCGGGACCCGCGCAAAGTGTGGTACACGTCGCATGGAATCGCGGTAATGGCCCCCAACCAGACACGCGCCGCCAGTGGAAGAGAAAGAGGGAGAGATTGTGGCAGCCCTGCAGCAGTATCCGAGGATCCTGCGGGAAGCAGAGCACCGACCTCAGCGCTGGGCACCTCGTGAGGCAGGAGAGCATACTCGAGTCACGGAAGATGTCATCTGCCATCGCTGCGGTTGTGAGGGACATATCACCCGCGGATGCCGCAGCAGGATGAGTGCACCGGGGACTACCAGCTGGGATCGTCAGCCTCGGTCCGCAGCCGTTCCGACTCAGGCGAGTGCTGACACCTCGAACACCCGACCAGAACCATCCTCGGGGGCGACGGCTAGGATTCCTGCTGATGGTCCTGCTGATGGTGGTGGCCATAGCTGGGACGTCCATGTTGGTAGCCTCGGTGGCAGGGGTTAGCGTCCGCATGTTGATTGAGATGGGTGCGTCGGCCAGCATCACATCCCTGTGCATCTTTGACTTGTTACCAGAGGGACAGCGTCGTCTCGCACTGGTTCAGGCAAGGTACATAGCCGCAACTGTGGCAAGTATGGGGATAATAGGCCAAGTGGTAGTGCCGGTTGACAACGGGGAGCTGGAGGTACGGGCTACGGTACTGGTCTCCAGTGTGCTCACGGTTCCCTGCTTGCTGGGCATGGACCTGTTGAGTCACATGCCTCTTCGCATTCTGACAGACGAAGGCTACGTCAAAACCCGGTCAGGGGGTCACTTGTATTCCCCGTCAAGCTTCCGCAAGTTCAGGCACTGGTCGGGACTACGGTCTCGATCCCGCCTGGTGTGTAGGCCTAGGTGCCGCTTCGATATCGCACCCCGCTCGTCACTTCCTGGTCGAATGCGCCGCTCATCGTCTCTGCGGTGCCGTCGGTGGTTGGTCACCATTGCCTACCAGCAGCTAACATGCTCGTGCGCAGGAATCAGCCATTGTTCCTGCAGGTCCTTAACACAGCTGACACACCCACTATAGTTCAAGAAGGGACCTTGTTTGGAAATTTCAGTCCCATGTACTTGGACCCTGAGGCGCAGACCGTCAACAATGTGCATTTGGATGGTTCGTCGGTCGGCGCAGAGGATATGTCATGGATAGACGCGCTCCTGGCACAGAACACCGATCTGTTGGCAAAGGAATCGGGGGAGCTCAGGACTTTGTTGTGTGACTTCGCAGACGTGTTCAGTAAGGGTCCCTATGATGTTGATCGCACGACGCTGATGGAGCACCACATTGATACAGGCGATGCGCCACCCATTTGGCAGAACGCCTATAGGATGGGTCCTAGCAAGAAGGAGGATGTGCGGATGGCTGTGCAGGAGATGATGGAGTACGACATCATATCGCAATCTACGAGTCCGTGGGGGGCACCGGTTGTATTGCTTAAGAAATCAGATGGATCCTTATGGTTGTGCGTAGACTTCAGGTGGCTTAACAAAGTTACCTTGGCGGACACCTACCCGCTCCCTCGCATAGATAATTTATTGGATGCACTCGCAGGAGCAATCTGGCAGCTACCACTAGATGCCGAATCCAGAACAAAAACGGCTTTCACAATGCCTCAAGGTCTCTTTCATTTCAACTGTTTGCCGATGGGTTTACATACGGCTCCCACCACTTTCCAACGATTGATGGATCTGGCACTTGTTGGGTTGCAGTGGGAGTTGTGTCTCATCTATCTGGACAATGTAATCGTATTCGCTCGCACATTCAAGGAGCACTTGACCTGGTTGCGACAGGTGTTTTCGAAAATTTGTGACGCGAACCTCAAGTGAGATACCTCCAAGTGCCATCTGGTTCGCTCCTATGAAAAATACTTGGATCATGTCGTTAATGCGTCGGGGGTCACGACAGATCCCGACAAAACAGCGTTCGTCCGTGATTGGCCAACACCCACATCCGTGCCTGAAATCCACAAATCCGTGGGGTTTGTATCCTATTACCGCCATTTTGTCGAGAACTTTGATACCATCGCTAAGCCCTTGCATGCGCTAACGGCGAAGGGACAGTCGTTCCATTGGGGCCAGGCAGAGACCGACACGGTCTTGACACTGCGCCAGCGTCTGATTTTTCGAGTCCCTTCCTGCTGGATACGGATGCGAGCGACGTGGGCATCGGGGCCGTTCTCTCCCAGATTCAGTATGGGAGAAAGTTTGTCATTGCCTACAGACGTCGTGTCTTGTCACAGGCCGAGCAGCGGTATTGCGTTACACACCACTAGCTGCTTGCCATCGTCCACTTTGTTCAGCAGTTTCAGCCATATCTGTATGGCCGCGACTTCACAGTTCGGACGGATCATGCGGCAGTACTCACTCCGCATTGACCAAGCAACCGGTGAGATGACCCGATGGTCGGAGCGACTGCAAGAGTACACGTTTCGAGTGGTGCATCGCAAAGGAATCAGGCATTCGAATGCCAATGCATTGTCCAGACTGTCAGCCCCCGTTAAGTGCGCCTACGGCGATGGATTCGCGCACTGTAGACCGCCAGCCGCAGCGCAACCTGAGATTGTGGCACCGGTTTCCGCCGGGGACACGGACCGGGCGGGGCCGTCGGTATCGCTTGATAGCGACTTGGGGCTCACCCTGGGGGAATTGAGGGTCCGGCAGCAGGCAGGCATGGCTTTGGCATCTCTTTGCTGGCTGGCAGAGACGGCACGCGCTGACGATCTCCCCTCATCAGGGAAGTTTTTCCTTATATGGGAAGGCTTGTTGATGCACTGGGATGCGACCGCCATGAACCGTAAAGTCCCGGTGGTGCCCTCTTCCCTGCGGAGTCAGCTATGCTCCGATGTTCACGCCCGTCAGTTGCTCCATCTAGGTAGCCGTAAGACCGAGGCTGCGCTACACCTTCGCAATTTTTGCCCGGGCATGTCCGCCGATAGCCGCCGTGGGGTATCGGCATGCACGGACTGTGCGCGCAGGAAGCCCCCGCCGGTCGTGCGAAGCACTCCTCTGCAGTCCATTAAAGTTTCCCGGGTAAACGAGCTCATGGCCCTCGATATTTTGGGCTCCTTCCCCGCCACTCCTCGAGGAAGTAGATACCTACTGGTGGGGATGGAGTACTTTACACGCTGGCCCTTTGCCTGCCCGTTGGCTGACCAGACTGCAGGAAATAGATACCTACTGATAGGGATGGAGTACTTTACACGCTGGCCCTTTGCCTGCCTGTTGGCCGACCAGACTGCGGCATCCATAGCGGACGCCTTTGTAAATGGGTATGTCGCTGACAAGGGGGCTCTTGAGCGGCTGCTGACGGACCAGGGCAGAAACTTTTCCTCCAAGCTTTTGCAGGAGGTGTGTGACATGCTAGGTGTCATGAAGGTGCGGACATCCCCTTACCACCCACAAATGGACGGGATGGTAGAACGCTTTAACCGCACCATCTTGGGGATACTGTGTCACTTGGTCAATGTCCAGCAGACAGACTGGGATCTGCACATCCCTGGGGTTTTGACGGCCGATAGCTTGGCGCCGCATGCATCAATGGGATATTTACCCTTTTTATTGATGTATGGACGTGAGCCGAGCCCTCCGATTGAGGCACAGTTGCACCCTGTCCCATCGCGTTCAGGAGATTGGCCAGCCACGTTCCGCCACTCGCTCAAGTATTTGCGCGAGGCTCGAGAGGCGGCCTTGGCAGCATCCGCGTCTGCGCAAGCTACGAATGAGTGCTTGCGGGCTAAGCCGCCGGTCGTGGATCCCTTTGCAGTGAATAACCTGGCTTGGCTGCACTGCCCGCAAGTACCCTTACGTACGTCAGCGAAATTGCACCGGCCCTGGCAGGGCCTGGTCACAGTGGTGCAGGTATTCTGACCTCAATGTGTTCGCATTCAGTTGGGAAAACGTAGGTGGTACGTTCACCCCTCTAGGGTAAAATGTTACATCGCGGCCGAGCTACCCCTACAAGCATTGTCGCCTTCACGACCTTTATCGTCACTTAGACCGGGTAGGAGGAGGTTGTCACACTCGCGGCCTGCTATGCGTCTGACTGAAAATGCTGCCATTTTCCATCCTTCAGGACTACAGGTGACCGGGATGCCAGCAACGGATCCATCGGTGTTCGTGGCTGAAGACACAGGCGCAGCATCGGCTGAGGACTTGGCCACAGGACGGGGACCCTTAACCCGCTCACGCTCACGCCGCCTTGTCCCAGCTGTGGACACGGACATCCCTGCAACCCTGTTATGTTCAGTCGAGGGGTTGGAACGTGGGAATAGTCTGCGACAGAGGCGGCGCACTTGTTGGCAAGGGGATGAGGGTGGAATTGTGTTGTTGTGTTACTTTGTCTTTATTGCACATTTACGTTGTGTTACTTTTGCCTTCATTGCACTTGTTGTTGTTGTTGTTTGTTGAAATTATATGTGCCCGGCCACGGTTGACTTTGCCTGGCCGAGCTGCACAGTTGTTAAGCCGAGGACGGCTCTGTCTCAAGGAAGGGGGAGTTGTGATATAGGGGATCTGCGAGCCTTCCTCACGCACTTGCACCACGCAGACATGAAATCTCCGCACTCAGCATAGCACACACCAATCACACGCACGGGTCATACACTAGACGGGGTCAAGGGTTAAAGGGCATTGACGTCACAAGGACTCGGCGTTCGAGACAGAGATGTGTATTGGGAACGAGGGTGGAGATGGAGGGTTTAAAAGGGGATGCGAGACGCGTGTTCGGGGTTGGTTTTGGGAATGAGTGTGGCTGTGGGTTGAAGAATAACAAGTGCGTAACCAGTCCCCGACTCTTCTTCACCCGTATAGTATTAGCAGACTGTTGGGGCAAGTGCTGTTAGTGAGTAGCACCTATGAAGGCCAGCACGGCACAAGATGGGGGGGGGGGCACCAACACCACGCCCGGCCGCCTTTGTCTCCTTAGTAGCGATATATGTGCACCGCACCAGGTACTCATTTGAGGCAAAGTCTACCTAGTGGGAAGAGGCTGAGGACCAGGTCAGATAATGGTCACTGGTGTTGGTGGGTGTGAGCGGGACTCGAACCCCGGGTTGCCAGGTTTGTAGCGCGAGGTAATAACCGCTCCCCCACCACCACCCACTCACCACCACCAACTCACCACCACCCACTCACCACCACCCACTCAACACCCGCTACGAATGACATCACGTACGGCGTGTAAATTAACCGCCAAAAAATATTCAAAGGCACGCGCCGCGCGAACAGAGCACAGGCGAGTTGGAGTTAAAGAGAGCGCAATCACATAAGTCATTTAGCGCCGTTCAATTGGCCAAAGGATCGTTGTTTTTTTTTCTTATCTATGTTTTTTTTATCCATCCCTTTTCTCCATTCCTTCCCACAGAAGACAGCTATTTCGGATGAAGTATTTTGACGGGTTGCGAGAGAACGTTATCAACCATTTAACGATGACCTCAGTAAAACGTTGTTTAATTCATCTGCTCGTGTGCGAAAACTAACTTGTTTCCTGTGCAGGTCAAACTTTTAATTTGGCGACGAAGG
Organism: Petromyzon marinus; assembly: GCF_048934315.1. NCBI lineage: Eukaryota > Metazoa > Chordata > Hyperoartia > Petromyzontiformes > Petromyzontidae > Petromyzon > Petromyzon marinus. The sequence goes on along the minus strand of NC_133710.1, from coordinate 7,601,902 downwards.
GGGGTTGAATAAACCAGCAGCTTGCCCACAGCATCGACTACCGCGCCCGGAGATGGAATTGAACCGGCGACTTTATCCGGATCGTAGGCCCAGGGTGCCCTCTAACCGTTGCACAACAGAAGCGTCACTTTTTAACCTCTGATCCCTCAACAACAACACTAATAATAATACGGATGGGGCAGAGCTTTTTGAGCGTGTCATTTAACGCGCTTTCGGGGTCCTGAGTGCTGGGTGGGAAATGGATTTTATTTGCCAATGCCGCGTTTGTACCCCTAACCCCTGGATAAACGAATCACTTCATTATTAAGGGGCCCGCGCGAGCAGACACGGGCCCACCACACAGCTGCGGTGCCTTCATCAATGCACAACGCTCCACTCACTTGCATAATTTAATTACGCAATGGCAGTCGTTGCAATGATAAATGCAGAAAACATCGGCGGCGACTCTCATCAATTCGCGCGTGTTTAATTGCGATTGTGTGTGTGTGCGTGCTAAAAAATGCCGGTACGCTTTCTTGGCGAATGTGGATCGTTTAAATAAACAAACAATAACTTGGCTTCGTATCTGAATGTTGATTGAGCTTGTACTTTTAGACCAGTGGTTCTTACATAGGTTCGTAATTTGTGCCAGAAATCTGTCCATGTCTCGCACCCCCAGAAAGGGCATCTCGCACTCCCAGGGGGTGCATGCACCCCAAGTTAAGAACCACTCTTTTGGACTAAAAATTTAAGAGGTGAAACGCAAAGCCATGGATTATTTAACATTTTCCCAACACGCCCTTGTCCTCTAAAGTATGAAATGTGTCCTTTTTTTGAATGCCTACTACATGCACTAACATTGAGATGAGAAACAATCCTTCCATTGTGCTTCATTCATGGTCCAGCGCACGAAACATTACGCTACATCAGCTCCGCAGCCAAACCATTCTTCCTTTTGTTTAATTCTCGGAGCTAGAAGTTAGCCAAATGAAGTGCAAAGCCAAATAAATTATAATGGCGTTTACTTTAATTATGCATTGGTGATCGAGCTAAGACCATAAACTCAGCAAACTTCACGACCAGTTTAGTCGCAGGCGAAAGGCCTGGATTCGAACCCATGTTGTCTACTGTGCTGGCTCCGTTCTCTCTAACCTCTGAGCCACCTGGCCACCTGCTTCCAACCAAAAATTGAATTTGTAACCTTCCCACCTGTGAAACAAGCAGTCTACAGCCCCACGTGGCTTCAGAAATGATTATAATAATGTTTATCCATGCAAATCTAATTGAATCGTAAGCCTCTTTGCAGGTGGGTCTGACACTGATGTAATGGTTAACTCGCTGGACTATAATAATAACAAATAGCGGTACTTGGCCACCTGTTTCAAGACGTCTGAAGCAGCGTGAAAGCCAACAAATAACACTATAAACACAATTTTTGTTCCTGGGTAGTAAGTGTTATCTCGTAATTGCTTATGCCTAAAAAGTATAGAAAATAGCCATTATTCCCTACAAACTTTTACTTTGTGACCAAGACAGTGATATTTTGAAATGTACCTATTTTCAATGAGAAAACGGGCGAATTTGTTTCTTTTCGTTCACATAAAGTCAGAAAAAAACAACATGTGAATCAAAATTAACATGTATTTATACTAAAGTAATACAAAAAATACTACAAAATATTTAGAAGTGAGTAGTTTTTCGAGATTTAAGATTATACTGTAAATCACTTTCACGAATCAGTACCCAAATGTAGTCTCCCATCATGTTCTCGTTATACTGTCCTTGGTAGCGGCGTTCAAAGTCCAGTGTATCCTGGTGGAAGCGCTCACCTTGCTCCTCCAAGTACGCTCCCATGTTCTCCTTGAATTTATCAAGATGAGCATCAAGGACATGGACTTTGAGGGACATCCTACAGCCCATTGTTTCGTAGTTCTACACCAGAGTATCAACCAGCTCCACATAGCTCTCGACCTTGTGATTGCCCAGGTAGCCACGAACCACTGCGACAAAGCTGTTCCAAGCCGCTTTATCCTTACTAGTGAGCTTCTTGGGGAATTCATTGCACTCCAAGATCTTATTTTTCTGTGGTCCGACAAAGACACCAGTTTTGACCTTTTCCTCAGACAGCTTAGGGAATAAGTCTTGATGGTACTTGAAGGCTGCCCACTCCTTATCTACAGCTCTGACAAATTGTTTCATAAGGCCCAATTCGATGTGCAGTGGTGGCATCGGCACCTTCCCGGGGTCCACCAGTGGCTCCCACTTGACGTTATTTCTACCCACAGAGAACTCGGTCCGCTGTGGCCAGTCCCACCTGTGGTAGTGCGCCTTGGTGTCCCTGCTGTCCCAAAGGCAAAGATAGCAGGGAAACTTGGTAAAACCGCCTTGGAAACCCATCAGGAATGCCACCATTTTGAAGTCTCCGATGACCTCCCAGCCATACTCATCATACTTCAAGGTGTCTAGCAAGGTGTAGAAGCTGTTGTAATCCTCTTTGAGGTGCACCGAGTGAGCCAGGGGAAGAGACAGGAACTTGTTACCATTATGGAGCAGCACGGCTTTCAGGCACCTGGATGAGCTGTCATTGAAAAGGCGCCACTCATTCTGGTTACAGGCGATTCCGATTGCCTTCAACAGACTGGTCACATTGTGGCAGAAGCAGAGCCCCATCGTGACGGGTGAAGAAGCTGCAAAAAGATTGGTGACGCTTCCTCTGATCTGCGACTTGCACACTTTTATCCAGCAAGTTCCGCTGCTTGAGCCTAAATGTCAAAAGCTCGGCATTGGACTTGGTGAGACCAAGGTCTTTGATCAAGTCGTTGAGGTCTTTTTAGTTGGGGTAGTATGGGTTTCTCTCCTCAGCTTCACCTCTGAAATTGTCATCTGGATCGACGTCTTCCTCGCTCTCTGAGTTGCTGCTCTCTTCTGAAAACGGCTTCTCTCTCTCCGGAGAAGTGGGTACGGGGAGCTCAAGGCATTGTGGCACCGGGGCGATGGATTAATAAAGCAGGTGCATTCTTGCCAGTCCGATGTTTGGAAGGGTCCACCATTCAGAAGTAGCAGTTGCTTGAGTGGTCAGTGGGTTCCCGCAAAATCCTTGGGATTGCGAACTTCATGGCTCTCTTTTCCCCGCTGTACCATCCTACAAAAATACATTTATTTCACCCATGACTAATGTGTAAGAGATTCTCCCAACATTTTTTATATATGATATTTTTTTTTCCAATAACATTGAAAATGGTAAAAAAAATTAAACTTTTACAATTATTTTTTTAAAACAAATTTTATCACATTAAATTCCGAGCAACAATTGTCCATCTTACCTTCCAGAGCTTTTTTGCATTGCTCGCAGGTGAAATGAGGTGCCCAGGGTTTGTCTTGATCCCCGACAGGCATGCCCAAATATGCCTTGTAGGCCTCACACATCTCAGCAGATGCCTCCACAGAGAACTTTTTCGCTATTGTCTTGATAAATTGGCCGCAGACATCGCAAAATGCGTCTGCCGGATGCGTGCAGCCTCTTGATGCCATCTCTGAAAAATGCAGATATGTATCCACTCAGGCAGCTGGAAATAAACTGAACTGGAAGGCTTAAGGCCCCTGTATTTATACTACTATTTATATTACTGGAAAGTAAAAAAAAATGTTCTAGAAATCACTCCAAGTTTACTCAGCACCGAATCTATCTGGAATGTTCTGGAAAATAGGAACATTTCAAAATATCACTGTCCTGGTCACAAAAACAAAGTTTATGCGGAATAATAGCCATTCTCTGTACTTTTGAGGCATAAGCAATTAGGAACTAACACTAACTTCCCAGGAGCAAAAAGAAATGTGTTACACAGTATAATAAAATCTATAAATTGACAAGAAACCCACGCCCCACAATCATAAGAGGACACTAGCTGAAGGATGTAACAAATAAACATGCGCCTCAAACAACAACAACAACACTGGGATGCGTTAAGAGCGCACATCCATTCATGCAACGACGAAAAAAAACACATTGGTAGCCGTTCCTGAAGAACTGTATTGTGGCCTCTTCTTGTCTTAGGTCACCATCCAAATAAGTGTGAGGAGATGTCACCGACTGGCAACAGCTGCAGCAGTGACGCGGACGTCTTGCTAAAGACGCTGGGCCTTAGCAGGTGAAGCGAGGCAGTCATGCATTCTGCTATATAATGAATCCACAACAGTTTCCATCACCCATGAATGCGATTATTATCTTCACTATTATTTGTTTGCAATGCGCTGCTGAAATCCTCCGTATATATTTACCTGTACCCGCGTCTTTTGCCTTCCGCGTCTCCGAGGTCTGCCGTGCAAAAGATGCATCAGTCAACCTGCTCTCTCGCGTGTCAGGATGAATGGTACACTGCTGAATGACTAACAATATTAATATCATCCCACCCGCTGCAGTTTTTGTTTGTTTGCCTTTGCTGATGCAATTGTTAACGCTGGCGCGATAATTTATTTAATTAGGCCAATTACTGTCTCGTACGCTCTAAAAGAATTAATTTGTTGCAAAATTGTGTTTTAATTAGCCCAGGAAACCGCCACCGAAGTAGGAAGGCAATTAGGCAGAGATTGATGCAATTATGTGCATTGTTGTGACATTCATCTCATTCCGAAAGAGTTTAGAGATGTAAACTAATGTCACATGAAGCAAAATCATTTTTTTTAAGCTTGCCTAATTGTTGCTTATGGTATACATATTTAGCATGCTGCTTGCACGGTCAAAGTTAAAATAATTTCTCACTCAAATGGGCATTGCGGAAACGGTCATCTCCTGCTTACAGCCCTGAACCAGCGGGGACAAAGCCACATTCCTACGGCGGGGGCCAGTCTATCTTAAGGACAATCACTGTTTAACTTCCCTGCCGTGTGGTACGTGTTTTGTCGACTCCGGAGGGATGATGGCCTGAGTCAACCACCCCGAACAGGATTAGAACCCGCAACCTTTTGGTGGCGAGCTGCTGGTTCAGCTGCCGAGCCATCTTGCTGACGACAAGTACCAGAGATATATTTTATTAAGCTCCAACTGTAAGCTCAGTAGGGGAAACATTCTCATGAATAATTTACAAAATGTGCGCATTGGTGGGTGAAATTATTGAAGCGTTACTAATTTACCGACGATAGCTACCCGGTGGCCTAGCCGTGGTTGGCACGGGCTCTGGTGCATGGAATTCAATGGGGAGAAGGGCGGTGGGTGGGGGCTGTCCATCTATCCCAAATCCCCCTCCACCTTCTTCGCAGTCAAGCAACGTGGTCCCCTGGCGGCAGATATGCACTTCCTGTGCACTCCACATCCACACCACTGTGACCTCAATATCAAATGTTTTGTCATCATCATTTAAATAAACACCTATTAAAGCCGTCTTTATCCATTAGGTTCACCATCACCACCACCGCCATCATCAACATAATTGTACTTAGCCATGTGCTTTCAACTGCTGGATGAAGGCCGCAACTTAGTATTGTGATGGGACCATCCTCCCAGCTTGTGCACGCGAGTTGGTCCTCATCGCCTCATCTCTATACCGTGGTTGTCTCCTGAGATGTGTTCCGAACACGGAACACATGCTGTCTCGCCTGTCGCTGATTGAGAATCAGAATCTGTATTCATGGTTAAGGAATCCGATGAACTATGAAGATCTTTTCCACCACACGTCGAGGTACTGTAGCTGACTGGTGTCAGAGCCCCTGTCCAGCATCACTCCTCCGAACTGCAAGCCTCATTCGGACACCTTCCGCTGTCTCAAGGTAGTGTCCTAATAATTATTATTAGCCAAGAATGTGTTTGTGTCCCGCGCGTGACGTCACTCCATATGAGGCCCAACCCCCCTTCATTAATATTCATGCCCGCGTGGAAATTTACACTAACGCACAAGGTCACGCACTCCACATGCCGCACCACTCCCCTCATTAATAATCATGAGCGGGTGACGTCACTCCACATGGCACACCCCTCCACAATAACCATGAGGAGGTGACGTCACTCCACATGCCGCACACCTCCACAATAACCATTAGCGGATGACGTCACTGCACATGGGGCAACCCCCCTCATTAATAATCATGAGCTGAACAATTTTTCGATTGAATATTTCAGATTTACTGCAATTTGCACCCGTCCTTGAACGGGCAAAAAAAGATAGTAAAATAATAATAATAATGTTGAGTTCTTGATTGTGCCTGTGCACCACAGCCAACGCAGCAGCAGCGGTATCATGGCCAAATAACGTGTTTAACAATGCAGTGACGTTTGAATGAATACGGGTTGCAGCGCTGCATGCGTGTAATCGAGCACTTTGAAGGCAAGGGTTGGTGGATCGCAAAATTGCGCAGCTTCCTCTCGCACCTATCGGTGCCCCTCGCAAGGTGCTCAGACTTGGGGCTAGTAGCTTCGAGTGATGGTGGGCGGGGGGAGTGGGGCGGTGGTGGCAGGTCACGCACACAAGATATGGGCCAAAAATCTTCGGCCACAAGATGACCCTAATCCGAAACCTGCACATATAATGAGGTTGCTTTGCGATGATAAGGCTGCCACTGAACCTTGAACGTTTGCTTAGGGAAAGCCATTACCTCTCTCCATCAGCTCGGCGCAAACGAATACATCCATCAGAATGCGGCAGCGCGTTGAGCGCCTGGTGCAAAGATTTGGGGTGACGCGCGTGCACCCACGCCCCAGGGTTATCAGCACAAATACAGATGCGGCCGCGAGATGATTCGCGTTTATCTGTTGTCCTGGATGTACAGCACCCAAGGGGGTGGGGGGGGGGGGTGGATCCGAGTGAACGGCGCAAACGCTAGTGGAATAACAAAAAAACACAACAATATAAATTGTGTTTTTTTTTCCCCCAGCGGGGTTCACAGGTCATCCCGCGTGCTCTCCGCTGGATAAAATAAATATATATGTGTGTATCATTCGGTAGTGGACATTGTAAAAAAAAAACAATCGCATGATTATGACCCGCACAAGTAAATGCTTCATTGTATGATGCTGTCCGAGGTGCTGAATTACACGTTTTGTGCGCCTCTAGTGTTACATGTATGCTTTGTGTTCCAGTGTGGGCATCTGTGAAAAAGAGCTTCATAGCTCATCTGATTCCTCCGGTATGAATACATGTTGTGATTCTGTGCTAGAGATTCCTGTGCTGGGGCCATGCTGGGTTCAACGGGAGACCCCCCCCCTCCCCCCCCCCAGTGATTCATTTGAGTCCATTGGGGCAACACGCGCGCGCCCTCGCTTCGTGAAAATGCCAACCAACCCAACGAGCAGATCGCCTCCAGCCCTCCACACCCCCGCCACCCGGCATTTTTATCCTGCCCATGGGCGAACAGGCCAATCACGCACTCGCACGCCCTCGTCTCTCCATGTATAAATATATATACAGCCCCACTCCCCCCCCCCCCCTTTTCCCGATAACGACCGCTTGTTTTGCGATCGAAACGTCGTGGTTTTTTTGTTATTTTCCTTGAACCTATCTACGTGACTTTACCGAAACACCCAAAGAATAAATAATATATAAAGGGTGGTTAAAAAAATGTTAACACTTACATGGAAACTATGTTTGTTTATTGAAAAAGAACGGATAATACACTGTAATATGATAACGAATGTATGTTAATAGCGTAAACACGTCAAAGAGTCTTCACTTGCTCGCCATCATTGTGAACACGTGGCCTGGAATCTTCTCCAGGCGGTCTCCAGAGCCCGGAGGCAGCAGCACATGTCATGTGGTATTGTCGCAAATTCTCAGAAGTGTGAGTTACCTGGTGCTGTGTGTAAACGTCGCTACTCGGGAGACAAAGGCGGCCGGGCGTGGTGCTGGCCACCCACCCACCGTGTGCGCCGTGCCGGCCTTCGTCGGTGCTACTCGCTAACAGCACTTGCCCCAACATCCCGTTAAGGCTATACGGGGGACCTTTGTATTTGTACAGTAGAGTATATACATATTGCGCTGTCTGTCGCTGACCGCGCTGTGACTGCCATATGCTCCCTCTTGATGTTTACAGTAATTGCGGCGTTTCGCCGTAATCTGTTAGATGTCCACGATAATTACATTTAATTTAAATAAGGCATCAAAGGTGCAGGAGCAGACCTCCAATTACTTGCCCGTGACAACGCTAGCGGGAAGGGCATCCGCAGAAGGCAGCTCTGGAGAGACTCTCTCCTCAAGGGCATCTTTAAACAACGTTGGAGTCACCTACGCTTCACCTCACCACGCGCGAACCCGCTAATTGGCCAAATGCGGTATACCAAATTTTCGCCGCTGGGTAGACCCAGATAGCGGGGTGAATTTCAGAAACTCGCCCACTACTTCAACTGCGTACATTTCTCTAATCCATATGGCCATGGGGGTTGGTTGACCATACTTCAGAACGCTGGTGAATGCGGGTTTGGTGAAGGGAGGGGGGGGGGGTGTCTATAATTCGTTCAGATATAACACGCTGATATTGTCAGCCGTGGCTAGGAACTGAACTCGGGTCGCCGGGTTGAGAGCACGGCACGCTAACTGATGCGCCACCGCTCGCTTACAATCCAGTAACGAAGTGAAAACGGGACACTTCTTTTGTGTTTATCGCACGATGCTTCATTGGGACAGGCTGAACATCAACATACAACCGAACGTGTATAAAATGACAGAAGGTTATTTTACCAATTATTTACTCATGTGTTTATACAACAACCAAAACGGTGATTAAATAGCATTGAACATCAATGGCAAGTTTGTACCTAATCACTTAAACAGGAAAACAACAACATAATCATTTTCACGACGCTCCCCATTGGGCTGCACTTGCATGGCAACATCTTACAGGCCGAGATGGGAACGCTTCTGAATGTCACAACAACTAAAACGACGAAACATTTGAGCGATTTAGCGTTTTTTTTCAAGCGACCTCGCTATCGCAAATGAAGAGCTCCAACGAAGGTGGCTTATCAACGTGGAAATGTATAGCAACCAAAAACTCGTAACAAGTTGTGCAAAAGGCCAGACGCACGAAGCGGCGTCTATTTTCGCAAGGGGGCGGGGTGGCAGAGAGAGGTGAGTGGTTCAGAGTGGGGGTGGCTACACACACGCCACGTGATTTACAGGTGGCTTGAGCTGGTTTAGACAGAGATGGAATTCATCTACACACCCTCTACAGGTGGCATTATGTCACTTCGAATTTCAACAATGGATGTTTTATATTCTTGGTTCTTTCGGTAAAGTCACGTAGAAGGGAAACAATACAATAATTTAAAAAAATATATAAAACAATACAATTCTCACGACGTTTCGACTGCAACACAAGCAATCATCATCAGCTCTTAAATCCACAGCAAGAAAATGTAAAAAAAGTGGAGGTTATTTTTAACGTTAAAAATAACCCTGCAGTCACGAAAGCTTTAAATCAAAATTTAAATGAATGTTTTGCTTTTAAAGATAGTCTCCATCTCACGTCCATGCTCCCTCTCTCTCTCCCTCTGCCTCTCTCCCCTGTCTCTCTTTCTCTAAACTAAAACTAAACAACTTTTATTTTACCAGGTAAGGGCCCACTTTGCTATACAGCTCTTTTTCAGAAGCGACTTGGGCCATCACGAACGATAGCTCAACGAAGGGGCGGATGAGCAACGCATGGACATTTACGGCGGCCACATACTCGAAACGCACGTTGATTCTAAATGCGGAGGGAAAAAAAAAACGGAGGACCCGGAGCAAAATCCACGCGCCCGTGGAGTTAGCGACAAATACACTCAAACTCCAACTATACAGGCGTCGTCAGGGCTGGGGTCGAGCCCACGGCCTTTAGGAATACCAGGCGAACGAGTTAGCATCTACGCCACCACGACGCCCTGGACAAGCCTTCTGTCGGCGCTCCAGCCCTTACCGGCAGCCCTACTCGTCCACCCCCATCCCCTTTCCCAAACCTTCCAGACCCTTCTCCACTCCACCAGCCACCCCACACCGCCTTCCAGATCTAGCGAACCTCCTCCAAAGCAGGTGAGGTAATTAACATCTCGCCACCGCACTCGCCCGCAAGGGAGAGAGAGAGAGAGAGAGCGAGAGAGCGACGCACTCACCCACGTGTGTCTCAGGAAATATTTATCATTCTCATCCACTGGAGATAATAATTATAAAAGCTACTCCCCCCCCCCATGCAAATTCACATACCCAGCATAACTGCCCCATGGCCATGTGAGACCTTTCCAGCAGCACGGCATTCGCAAAGGAGACGTATTTCAATGCAAATTACACCCATTTCTCCCGAATTATAAGACGTACTTCAAAATCAGATTCCTCATTTATCCCTGACAAATTCGATGAGCTCCGAAGCTCTTCATTTTCACAGATGTCCGATCTAGGGGCGGGCCAGAACGTTACACAAACAAACAATCCAAAATAAAAAAAACACGATAGGAGTGCAAAGTATTGAAAGGTAAACACGTCACTGTTGTCTTGGTGTGGTCTGGTGACTGTTATTGTTGTTGTTGTTTTGCTGCTCTTGCCCAAGCTTGCACTTGGAGTTGACAACTCGGCAGGAATGTGTCCTATTGCGATTTTCGCTTATATCTACTTCATCTAAATGTATTTATTTAAAGTGACCTGCTTACCTGTTTCTCGATTTTGTACTCTCGGTTATTGTTGCAGTCTTTGTTGTTGTAACTCGCTGACCCCGTGCCCCTCCTGGACATCTGTGAAAAAGAGCTCCTTCAGTCCATATTAGAGATTAGAGATACAATAGGCAACGTTTCGAGCAATGTGCCTCCATCGCACATCATTCGTGTGCTCTGAAGAAGGGCCAATTCCCGAAACGTTGCCTATAATGCATGTGTTTGTCCTTGTGTTGCGCCATAACCAAGCGCTGTAGGTCGCTTTACATGGTTGACACCCCAGACCCCCAAGGGCTGGAGGCTTGGGGGGGATAGAGACCGCCCACCGATTTTAAGACCCTTTAAGATTTTAGACCCTTTAAGACCTTTCAGAAGGTTCTGGAGGGGGGGGGGGGTAGGTAAGCCCCGACCTGGCGATAAAAAGACGGCACTCTGAACGGGTGCGGCAGTGTTCACCAACTCAAGCCTGAAGACATCCAAGACCTGAAGACTGGACCAGCACCCGGGGACCCTCAACAGAGGCTCTGATCAGAGCCGGGTTGTAGCGGACCGGTGGCGGGACCCATACCCTGGCAGGGTCGGGTCGGTCTAGCCTCCCTTAGCGGCCGTGGCAAGGGACCTGGGTGTAGAGTAGCCCGGGTTGTGTAGGACACACTAGAAGGGAGGCTGTAGCTCCCTTAGGCTATCGGGTTCAAGGGGCCGTACCCATTCGTGTTACAGTCGAATGTTCGTAGAGTTGTTGAAATAAACACGTTGCCTCCAGAAGTCGTCTCCGTGTAGTTAATTAGACACGCAACACCTGTAAGGCCATAGTGGCATTGATAAGCACGTAGTTGTTTATTTGTATTGTGTTCGTGCACCACTGCCAATGCAACAACAACACCAGCATCAACATCATCATCATCACCAAGTCATTTATTTGTCCATTTCATCAATGGCTTTGCGAGTGCCTCGATCCCCCTTTTTTCCTCGTAGGGTTCCGCCGGCTCGTATTATTTTTTCACGGCGTACGAAAGGCGGGCATTAATGGTGCCTGATATTTATTTTCATTTTCTGATTGACGGTACGTGTGCGGTCACTGTCACAGGGGGATATAAATAAATACGCATATTAATATTCCGGAATCCAAATTGCTCTCACGGTTGGTTTCACTCTAAATATTTCATTGCAGTGTTCGGTGACCTGCGAGCGATTTATACGCGCGAGACAAGTGGCTAAATGGGTTTTGTAATTCTTCGAATTGATGAATTCTACTGATGCTGTCATTCGTTCCACCGACGAAGACTGATTTCATCTCCGTGCGAGATATCTCAGAAACAGGTCCCCGCTAATTGCGTCCCGAACGGGCGGTCGCGCGTTGACGATGAGCGGAGTGCGAAGGGGAAAGTTGTCACTCCTCCCTCGTGTGATTGCGGGAAGATGCCACCTGCTGTGAAACGTGATTTGTTTCCCCGCAGGAATTGCAGCATTCTTATATTACTGTTTTTTTTTTGCTTGAGAAAATTCGTTTTGCAATCTTACGGTGTAGTACCACGAGTCTGTCTCGTATGTCACGTGTTAAATCCTCTATTAGTGTCACGATTCTGCCTCGTAAACCACGTGTTAAACCCTCCATCATAGTATCAGCAGTTTCTCTGTGGTACGTGTTAAAATCTCAATGTCATTATCAGGAGTTTGTCTCTTATGTAATGTGTTAAATCCTTCACAATGGTATCACGAGTCTGTCCCTTAAATAATGGTCATGATTCTAGCCCGGATACTTTGTGCAAATGGACGATAATAAATAAATAGCTAATTTGCTAATTCCAGTCATTCTCAATCCACCAATAGCCGAAGGCCTCCCACCGTCACGTCAATCCTACGTCACCTTGCTGTTCAGTTCGGGTTTGGTAAACGCGTGGAGGAGGCTCGTGTAGGACGCTATTGGTCATTTGGAGGCAGTCGCCCTCCAACAACAACAACGGAGGGCAAAGCAGCGACGCTCACAACAACGAGCGGAGCACCGGGCGAATAAAAATATAGCAAGTTGGCACAGTCAGTGCCACAGCTGGTGCATCTGCCAGCCGTCTCAATCAGTGGACCCATGGCACATGCAGGGTCCGTCCCGTGACCTCCTGTCAGCAGGGAGCCTTGGACACTTCACGTGGCCTCAAAGTGCTTGGCACGGACGCAGTGGTGACGTCAACGCCACTTGGTGGCGAATGGCGTCGAGGGGACGGGACCGGTTCCGCAACCGCTCGCCACTGATGTTAGCCGTGGCCGGGAATCCAACTCGGATTCGCCAGGTTCATCACGCTGTCGAGTGCGTTCCACCACCGTTGTCACTGCTCCCACCGATTGTTTCGTGATTTAATAAACATTAATTCCCCAAGAGATTGTCTCGATACGTTATGTATATAAGTTGAGTCCACAGCCATCTGTGGGCCTTCAGAAACACCGCTTGCCAGCAAAGGATTTGTCAATTTCCGGACCGGTGTTTGCAGTCTCTGGACCTCTTCTTCGGCGGAGTCATCACAACACCTGTGTGTTGGTGATATCAGCTGAAAGGACAAAGAGGAGAGAGAGAGAGAAACAATACCCCCCCCCCCCCCATCCATCTGCTGGTGCCAAATGCCTCGGGCGAGGTACGAGGAAGCGTCCCATCGAAAACGCCACCGTTGCTCGTTCAGCGCGGCGCAAAACGCCCCTTGCCAGCACAGGGCGGTCCGGCCTGGCCGGTCCCCTGCGACGTCGCGGCAGCGTTTGACTCTGTCCGTGACTTTGACTGCGAAGCTTTCGCAAACACGGTGAGGGGGAGGGGTGGGGAGGTAGGGGAGGGGAGGGAGGGATTGGAGGGGAGGGAGGGAGGAAGGGAAGGGAGGGGAGGGGAGGGAAGAAGGGGAGGGAGGGAGTAGAGGGGAGGGAGGGAGTGGAGGAGAGGGAGGGAGGGGAGGGGAGGGAGTAGAGGGGAGGGAGGAAGGGAAGGGAGGGAGTGAGTGGGGGGGAGGGAGGGAGGGGAGGGAGGGAGGGAGGGAGTGGAGGGGAGGGGAGGGGAGGGAGTGAGTGGAGGGGAGGGAGGGAGTGGAGGGAGGGGAGGGAAGGAGGGAAGGAGGGAGGGAGGGAGTGGAGGGGAGGGGAGGGAGTGAGTGGAGGGGAGGGAGGGAGGGAGTGGAGGGAGGGGAGGGAGGGAGGGAGTGGAGGGGAGGGAGGGAGTAGAGGGGAGGGAGGGAGTGGAGGGGAGGGAGGGAGTGGAGGGGAGGGAGTAGAGGGGAGGGAGGAAGGGAAGGGGAGGGAGTGAGTGAGTAGAGGGGAGTGAGTGAGTGGAGGGGAGGGAGGGAGGGGGTATTGCTGACGGGTCCCAAAGTGTCGGAGGGCTTTCACTGTTTGTTGTCGTTGTTGCCGCCCGCCTCTGAATGACGGCGCCTTTTGGACACCGTGCGCCCGTGCGGGCGCTCAGTCTAGCCCAGTCGATTAAAGTCTCTCCCCTGTCGTTGAGTCCGTCCAGTTTGCGTTAGCGTTGCATCGCTTGTCTGGAGCAATCACCCCATGCTCCTCCACCCATCCACTCCCCCCGTTGTAAAGAGGCCACGCGACTTAAAGACGCCATCGATTGTTTGGAGACTTCGGCTCAACCCGTTCACTCTAAACGCACTGTCGGAGTAAAATCGAGGCACCTCTCTCGTGGTTTACATGCCTACGATGTAAGGCTGCTGATTCAAGGTTGCTGGCGAATCGCCCGTTAGAAGCTGCTTGGTGTAATCGCCAGCGAAATGCTCGAGTAGCAAATGTTGTGTGTTTGCTCTCCCAGCACGCCGGTTCGTGCTGAAGTAGTAAACTAATTGGCACGTTTAGTTTACGTGACAAAACCTTCCCAATTGGCCGTGTCGGGTGGCCGCGGTGGGCTAACGACACGTTTATATTGACGAGATTTAACCTCCAAAAGATTATCACGAATAATATTGGTCGCTGAAAAAAACCGACGACGCGTTAAACTGACGTAAGCTCTCTTTCATGCCTGCGAAGTAAAGCTGCTGATTCTGTTTTGAAAAGTATTCAGCACTAACTTTGTTGCACGTCCAAGGATGGGTGTATATGGCAGTAGATCTGAAATATTCAATCGAAAAATTGCTCAGCTCATGATTATTTATTAGGGGGGGGGGGGGGGTTGTCCGTGTGGAGTGACGTCACCCTCTCATGGTTATTGTGGAGGGGTGCGGCATGTGTAGTGACGTCACCCGCTCATGATTATTGTGGAGGGGTGCGGCATGTGGAGTGACGTCACCCGCTCATGATTATTGTGGAGGGGTGCGGCATGTGGAGTGACGTCACCCCCTCATGGTTATTGTGGAGAGGTGCGGCATGTGGAGTGACGTCACCCTCTCATGGTTATTGTGGAGGGGTGCGGCATGTAGAGTGACGTCACCCCCTCATGGTTATTGTGGAGGGGTGCGGCATGTAGAGTGACGTCACCCCCTCATGGTTATTGTGGAGGGGTGCGGCATGTAGAGTGACGTCACCCGCTCATGATTATTGTGGAGGGGTGCGGCATGTAGAGTGACGTCACCCGCTCATGATTATTGTGGAGGGGTGCGGCATGTGGAGTGACGTCACCCGCTCATGGTTATTGTGGAGAGGTGCGGCATGTGGAGTGACGTCACCCCCTCATGGTTATTGTGGAGGGGTGCGGCATGTGGAGTGACGTCACCCGTTCATGATTATTGTGGAGGGGTGCGGCATGTGGAGTGACGTCACCCGCTCATGATTATTGTGGAGGGGTGTGGCATGTGGAGCGACGTCATCCTCTCAAGGTTATTGTGGAGAGGTGCGGCATGTGGAGTGACGTCACCCGCTTATGATAATTAATGAGGGGAAGGGTGTGGCATGTGGAGTGCGCGACCTTCTTGTGCGTTAGTGTAAATTTCCACGCGGGCATGAATATTAATGAAGGGGGGGGGCTATTTTGCAGTGACGTCACGCACGGATGTAGCACAGTGCTACGAAGATTTGTTTTTTACCGTCACTTTCTGTAAAGAAACGTCATATTTGAAGCCAC
Source organism: Petromyzon marinus (assembly GCF_048934315.1). Lineage (NCBI taxonomy): Eukaryota > Metazoa > Chordata > Hyperoartia > Petromyzontiformes > Petromyzontidae > Petromyzon > Petromyzon marinus. The sequence goes on along the minus strand of NC_133710.1, from coordinate 7,586,288 downwards.
TTTGCGCAATAAATTATTTAATTCAGCCCGACCTTCCTCTGCGTTAGTGTAAAAATCCACCCACTCATGAATATTAACGAAGGGGAGGGTGGGCCTCATGTGGAGTGACGTCACGCGCGGGGGGGCCTCATGTGGAGTGACGTCACGCGCGGGGGGGCCTCATGTGGAGTGACATCACGCGCGGGACGGACAGACATTTATTGGTGAATATATATGTATTCAGTATAATCGCATTGTGAAGGTTTACATTGGGATGCTTGCTTGCCGCAGATTGGGTGACACACTCGGCCTTGCTTTCAAGAGGTTGTCGGTTCTTAATCCGATCTCCCGGCACGGCAATTCAATGACATAGTGCACGCACATCTAATGACTTTGTATTTCACGTAATGCACCAAGGCTGAGTGTTTATTTAGTTTTTTTTTATTTACACGTTGTTGCTGCTGTTGTCAAAATGCATCGGTATTGACGGCCCGTTCAGAGCGACTGCTTTAATTCCATGCGGCCAGTGTGCATTAGCCCTCGTTCGTTCGTTCATGGCTGCTGCGGTGTCGAGAGGCAACCTGTTTTGGTCGCCACGAGGTTGACTCAGCCTTAAATGGGTAAGAAGCATAGATTCCCAGCGTGTGCCACGTCCACCCCGCTCGTTGGCATGTCAATACGGCGAGTCCTCGTTTTACGCGGTAGATGCGTTCCTGAAAGGTACCGACTCAAGCGACGACGATTTCCCCATAAATAAATTGCAACGATAATACGTTGGCGAGATACGGTGTTACTACAACTACGCACACACGCGCAGTGAGATGGCGGGACAAATAACCGAGGGGTTGCAGCCGCTTCACTGTAGCATTCCACGCACTGGTATCACTCCGCTCGACCGCGCAGCTAAAGAAAGTAGTTCGCCATCGACCGCTCAAAAAGCGCGTTGTGTGAACGCCCACTCGTTAAGCAAGGACTTACCGCACATTCAAGCGAGTCTCCGGGTTGGCGTAGCACGGTTGGCGTGGACGATTACGCAACGGGATTAAAATGAGAGGGGCTCCCAGTCTATCCCCGCCACCCCACATCTTCATAGGCCGGCACCTCGATCCTGGTGCAATTGCACCGCTTGCACACCACCTGAGTTGACCGAGCAGAAATGCATTCGCCTCCCCCACCCCCCAACCGTTTCAGATTTGGCGGCCGCTCTGGTTATTGCCCACGGGGGCTATTGCCGAAAGAAGTTCAACATCCACTGCATACGTACCGCACCTCCGATTGGCAAGGTCGGTTAGGTACGGTGCGAAAGAAGTTCAACGTGCCACAAATCCGATTACCGTGGTCGTCGGCGTACGGCGCGAAAGAAGTTCGACACGCGCACAGGCCACACATCCGAGTGTCGCGATGGGCCACGTACGGCGCGAAAAAAAGTTCAACGAACACACGCGCAGGTAGTTGCGGGCCAAGGGGCTAAAGGGAGCGAAGAAGGGGACAGCTTGAAGTCGCGGTGACGTTGCACGGCAAATGAACAAACACATCGGCGCCGTGAACGCAGCCTCGGTCGCGTCTGCCTCTCTTCCCCTTGCAGCAACGCGGCACGACGCTCGTTCATCACGCCCGCCCGCCCGCCCACCGCCGCCGCCGCCTTTGCGCTGATTTATTGCGCTAATTACGGCACGCAGAGCTCTCGGCTCGCGAACATAGGCCGGGCGTCAATGTGTCTCTCGCCGGTTTTGTTTTTTCCCCCTTCAATATAAATATGAATCCCTCCCTCCCCGCCCGCCCGCCCGCGACGCTGTGCGTGCCGTCTTCGCTTGCTTTTGTTGTCCATCAATCTTCCGACTCTTCGGGCAGGAGGGCACGGCGTCCGCCAAGTCGACGTCTTACGGCGACGAACTCTTACGGCAGCCGCCTTGCACAATCCCCTGCTGGGTGAAGAGTTGCTTTCGAGCGAGCGAGCGCGCGCGCTCATTGGTTCTTGCGGTAAAGTCACGTTGGTAGAAAGAAAGATAACAACAGATCGCGACGTTTCGATCGCAACGCAAGCAATCGTCATCAGGTGGGACAGCCACCAATTATTCTAGCAACTTGGTGACTTTACCGAAAGAGCCAAAGAGTATGGATTCCTGCAGTCACGAAAGCTTCAAATCAAGCGAGGGTGTGGTTTTTGTATTTGTCCGATAACAAGACCCGCGGGAATGAAGTAAGCAAAACAAGCTCGCATCGCATGCCTCTCAGAAGTCGTATCTTAGGGACCGTCCATAAATGACGTCACGCACCTAGGGGGGGGGGTCAGACATTTGTGACGATGTGTGACGTGGGGGGGGGGCGTTGAGAAATGTGACGTCACATCAAAATGCGCAACTTTAAATAAATATAGACAATACGTTCTACTTAAATAAATACGCACTACAATGACAATAGTTTAAAGCTATTTGAAACATGTTTTATTTATTTACTTTGGGGGGGGCGGGGCAGAGCTTTGTGACGTCATATTTTAGGGGGGGGGGGTCTGACTTTTTGTGACGCCGTGTAACGAGGAGGGGGGGGTGGGTAAAAAATCGTCCAAAATCGCGTGACGTCATTTACGGACGGCCCCTTAGCGTCGTTTCTATAGCGCCGTAACCGAGGCGCTCTACGGAGAATGAAGAACGCTACAACACCGCCTGCGAATGTGGCGGTGGAGACGAGGCGAACGAAATGGATGAGAGGAAGCAATGGGGGCGAATCTGCGATGATGCGTGAATTCGGTGAAAGCGAAATTGACGACGGTTAATGTTGATGGATAGAATGCATGAATGGGGGTTAATGAGTGAAAGCCATGTCATTTGAATATGAAGAGGGAATAGTAACGATGGCGGTTATGAGAAGGAGATTAACGGAACGGGGGGCGGGGGAGTCGTGGTGTGAGCTGGGTAACAAGAAGTGAGTTTTCTGTGAGGATCGGGAACTTGGTGAGCAAGGGTGACCGCTTGATGTGGAGAGGGAAGTTTGTTCCTGTGAAGGGGGCCGAGAAGAGAGAGAGAGCGTGGATTGAGCGTGAGGTGGAGGATCGGAGAGAGAGAGAGCAAAGATTGAGAACGTAGGGGACGAGAAGTCGACACAGAGACATATACTAAAGTGGCAAGATATGGTGGCTGTAAGACGTTGAAGGCATTTCTAGACCAGGTTGAGTCAAATTGATTTCCTTCGCAAATGAAGTTTGCCGAACGCAGCCGGTGTTCAACTCCTGTTTGCAGGATCTTGAGCCAGTGGTGGAACGTTCCACATTTCAATGGCAGGAACTTTAGCCCTCGATAGAACGACCAGTGTTGACTTGCCCACAAATTGGTACTGATTTTATCCATCTTGAGGGATGATGGGCTGGGTCACCCCCATCCATCCCGCCCCAGACGTCTTGGAAGAGGTGTGGCGTACCCACAATTCACTTCACCATACGCAAAGGGTTTTTTTTTCATTATCGAATCTCCCATCGCTTCAATCGCCACGCCGGGCAATGGAATCAAACTGATGCCCTGATCTGGATCGCAAGTCCAGTGGTGCTGCTCACCGTTTCACCACCGTGAAGGCTCCCGTCGTTTCCCAGTTGAAACTAGAAACAAACTAAGATTTTAAAAAAACATGTTTTTTTATTATTGTTAATCATTTCGATATTGTGCGACAAACCGGTTTTTACTGGTTTTAGGTATGTGCGTTGAACTTCTTTCGCACCGTACGTAGCCAACCATGCTAATCGGAGGTGTGGCAATGCACGGAAGCGCCATACCTTTTGACAACCCGAGGAATGTACGCGCAAATTGGTTAAAAAATATGCAATTATAATTAATGAAAGACCTCATATTGGCAGGCATGATCATTAATGTGCAGAAACACATTCATGGGAAGAGCTGCCAGACATTAAAATAAAATAAAACTTGCGTGGAAATGTCAAGGACACACAGGGACTGCTTAATATAGAACACTCGTTCCGGTGATTATAATTATATCCTGGTAATTACGGTTTTGGAGTCTCTGGTGTTGTTCATCATGCCCTGCAGGTAAGGATGTGGCTTATATTACACCGTTTGCTCTGCCCGACAAGCATATAGTGAATACCAGTCGTAATAATAATGATCAGTATCACCATTACCCCAGTGACCATTTCACGGGAAATGCATGTTGATTTATTTTGCACCATACGTACGCAACCGCGTTAATCGGATGTGCGGGGGAAGGACAACAAACTAAACACACAATACGCGGCTCTAAAGAAATGAGTTTTCAAGCTAAGCAGAGTTTGAGCCTGGATAGTTGCTTGGATGGATGACCACTAGAGTGCGCATGCATCAGGTGCTGTAGGTGTTATGGACAGTCGAGGGCAGTGCATCAAAATGCATTGTTAGTCTGCATTCACCACCCCCTCAAACTTCGACTCATACCGACCAGGGTGGTGAAGTATGGGCAACTATCCCTCGTGGCCACGCGAGGCGTGTGGAGGGCCCTCATCCAACAGGAGGTGAACAAAAAAAGTCGACCTCCGATAACTCAGGAGCCTTCGTCGATCCACTGCTGGTCGGAGAAAGGGCCTTTCTAATGCCACCGCCGCCTCTCTCGTGGCTCCACGATGCAACGAGACCAGCTGGCTTCGTCGCTCCGTCTCTCTTCGGCGTTCCGTTCCTCGCCCGCCACTCCGTCACCGACCTTTGATCATCCTGCCAACATCCCACCTCGCGACGTGTCCGGCCCTTCCCCAGTGTTCAATGCCCTTAGCAGCTGACGCGTCGTCTGTTAACCGGGACGTAAATGTTCTCTCAATCCGCGCAAACCCTCCTCAATGTTTCTCCATGTTGAATGCAGGCAGCCTCACAGTACATATTGGGAACGTTGGGCCAAGGAGTCATCACGCAACGTTGGGCCAAGGAGTCATCACGCAACGTTGGGCCAAGGAGTCGTCAGACAACGTTGGGCCAAGGAGTCGTCACGCAACGTTGGGCCAAGGAGTCATCACACAACGTTGGGCCAAGGAGTCGTCATGCAACGTTGGGCCAAGGAGTCATCACACAACGTTGGGCCAAGGAGTCATCACACAACGTTGGGCCAAGGAGTCGTCAGACAACGTTGGGCCAAGGAGTCTTCACGCAACGTTGGGCCAAGGAGTCTTCACGCAACGTTGGGCCAAGGAGTCTTCACGCAACGTTGGGCCAAGGAGTCATCAAGCAACGTTGGGCCAAGGAGTCGTCAGACAACGTTGGGCCAAGGAGTCATCACGCAACGTTGGGCCAAGGAGTCTTCACGCAACGTTGGGCCAAGGAGTCTTCACGCAACGTTGGGCCAAGGAGTCTTCACGCAACGTTGGGCCAAGGAGTCTTCACGCAACGTTGGGCCAAGGAGTCTTCACGCAACGTTGGGCCAAGGAGTCTTCATGCAACGTTGGGCCAAGGAGTCAGCACGCAACGTTGGGCCAATGAGTCGTCAGACAGCGTTGGGCCAAGGAGTCATCACGCAACGTTGGGCCAAGGAGTCGTCACGCAACGTTGGGCCCACGTTGGCCCAACAGTTCCGACCACGTGGCCAACAACGTCGGCCCAACGTGGCACGTCAATCTGGGGGCGCCTCTCCACGTTCCGCGTTAATCGCCATTTACGGACCGCTGACCGCCGTTACATTTTTCATTTTTTTTTTTGCAATAAAATGTCGGCGTGATAGGTCCATCAAACCTGTCACGATCGGTGCACGTGTTTGCGGGTAGCTTCGGGCGCATTATTGATGACAACGTATACAAATGCATGCCGGGATGCACCGCCCAGTCTTGTCACCGATGACCTTAGATCAGACGTGCAGCCTCTCAGCTGTCGCTTGCCAGGAATGGCAAAAAGAATATCTGCGCTATATTATAATTTTATTACAATTATTAGCCTCGGTGAGTCTCAAGAAAACGTTTGAGTGGTTACTGTACCACATCACAAGCAGCCTACAAACAAAACTATTTGTTTTATTTTACCAGGGAAGGCCGCACTGAGCCAAATCGCTGTTTTTTTTCGAAAGCAACCTGGCCATAAAGGAAAGCCCAATGAAGTGGTGTATCGTGTGCACATGTATAGCAGCCAAATACTCGAAATTCGTGATGTTGATTCTAAATGTGGAGAGAGAAAAAAACGGAGAACCCGAATAAAAAATACACGCGACCACGTGGAGAGAGAACACGCAAACTCTAAACATACAGGCATCTGGGTTGGTATCGAACGCACGACCTCCTGTATACCAGGAAAGGTATTTAACATTTCACCACCAAATCGGTTAAATTAATAACACATTTAATTATGAATCGTAGCATTGCCCATGAAAGCCTACAGTAAGTATGATAATATTACGCTTGTTTACCCAGGAAAGCCTGAGTCTCAAGACTCGTGGCTGGGCCTCCCCTGGGTCGACTCAGCCTCAAATATGTACTTGGTGTGATGTATAAATACGTTGCTACTGGGGAGACAAAGGCGGCCGGACGGGCGTGGTGCTGGCCACCCACCGCCTCATGTGCCATGCTGGTCTTCATCGGTGCTGCTCGTGGAACAGCACTTGCCCCAACAGTCTGTGAAGGCGATACAAGGGCCACTTTTGACTCTGTTGTCTTTATGCAACACACAATGCAATTTTGATGTATCCTGCGTCTCAAATACATAATCATAATAATACAATTTGTAACACCCTCAAATTTGTGGACGGAACGGCTGCAACTCGGAGGCGCGGAGCGAAGCTCAGAGTCACTCGAATGTCAGTTTGTAGAGGTGAGTTTTTAACTGTCTCTTGAAGGAGACGATGGAGGTGATGCTGCGAATGTGCAGAGGCGATGGCGTTCCAGACTGAGAAGCGGCGCATAGCCGTGACCGTCCTGAATCTCGGTATCGCGAGGAGGTCGTGAGTCGCATTGCGGAGGCATCTGCCGTGACATCTCGCCGTGCTGCGCTGTCACCGTGTGACATGAGCACCAACCAGGCCATTGGCTCCGTATCTCTCAGAGCTCACGGACCGTTGTCAATGTTTAACATATATTCACGGACCACAAAGCACTAAGCAATTTGGTGTGTCGTAGTAAAAAAAAAAAGGATAACGTCTACAACAGTTACACGGACCACTGCCAACGACCTTGCAAAGCATCTGTTGTCCACGGGCCACAGAGTGAGAATCATTGATGTAGATCGTAAGACTGAGGGCATATACATATATGTGTGTGTGTGATATATATATATAAGAGACAGTCGATTATAGGCAAGAGAGAAGTTCAGGTTTCAGTTTGATTTAGTTTAACCAGGTGAGAACTAAAAAACCCTGGAGAGAGCCTCATTTGCATGAGCGACCTGGGTATGTATGTACGTATGTTGAACTTCTTTCGCACCGTACGTAGCCATTCCTACCAATCGAAGGTGCGGGGGAAGGACAACAAACTAAGCACAAAAGGCACGACTAAATAATACAGATTACTCAAAGGTGCATTGCTCCAGTGGCTTCCAAATATCGAAAAAAGAAGAGCGTTCCAGACGGCTACAGAAAGCACATCTGAAAGCGCACGATGCGGTGACCGTCTTTGTTCTATGGCTGCCCGAAAAGCCGCTGCTGCGAAGATGACCGGAGTTTTCGTGATGGTTTATGTTCCTTGGCGAGATCAGCAAGGGTGGCGTGTGGTTCATTTGTGGCAAGCACTTTGTGTGTAACGAGTGCGACCTCACGATGTTGTTCGTTCGGAAACCGGGAGCTAATGCAACTCGGCGAGCGATGGACGGACATGGTCGGATCTATCAGTACCCGTCACGACACGTGCCAGATAATTTTGTACACGTGTAGTGTTGTAAGGACGAGCAGACTTCTTAGGAGGCGCACTCTGTTCATTGTATTATTTCCTTATACAACGCTTAACACACACAGAGGGATATACGGTCCCCTCACCCGATACCCTAGGGAGGTACAGCCTCCGGACTTGGCGGGACTCACACGTCTACCGCTATCCTAGCCTAGAGTCCTCTGGCTAGGACCTAGGGGAGGCTATCTGACCCACCGCTGGCACGGTGGGTCCTGACCGCTGGGTATGCCGAGCCTTAGCCCTTAGAAGGGCTGGGAGGCTGGTCCAGGGTCCTAGCTAGGCTCCAGCCCAGTCTTCTGTCTTCGTGTAGGGAGAGAACTCCCCGAGGTCCGTTGGGTCACCCGTCTAATACTCCTTCGTGGCCAGGCAGAACCAATTATACATTCCCACGTGGAACCGTCTGATTGGTTCGTACCAAACCCTGGCTACGATCCGTTTCACCTCAACTGACCCCAACCGTTGCACCCAGGGGTAATGCTGCACTGCCCTGGTGGCAATGCAGGTTACGCAACAGCGCGTAGTTAACACCTCTATACACGCTACAGCTTGGTATTGTTTTTTAGCCGGAAGTCCCGTAGAATAGTGGTTTGCAATCATTGAGACTTTTCGACATACTATGCTACACACCACCGTGTTGGCGACATCACGACTCAACAGTGGTCGAATGTGCCGTAGAGCTCCGATGTGAAAATTGCAGGGCCTGATTACAGTTTGCAAGCGGTGATCAAAGCGACACATTCTCGTCGAGTGTGGTGCCGAGGCTCTTTAAGATGCGAGCGGAAAACTGGATCCTGGAATCTGCGACCGCCGCGCCTGATCCTCTCGCAATTTTTTGCTCCGCCTGAGCCGTCAGCGCCAAGCATCCGAACCTCCAATTTTTTTTTTGCTGGATTAAGCAGCATTCTTTTTTTAAGTAGGCGATGTGTCCGTACCGGCTCTCTGAGACAGACGTGGAATCTGTGCGAGCGCGAGAGAGATGGAGAGAGAGACAGAGAGAGAGACTTAGAGACAGTGGACTTTTAAACAACTTTTATTTCCGCCAGCAGCAAAAACACTGGAGGCGATTTTGATATGAAACACACAAAGTCACCAGCAAACAAAATGAAAATAAACGCTACAAATCCACGCGCTGTGGCGCTAAAAAGCAACGCGCACAACACAAAAGAAGAGTCACGTGGTTGTGGTGGTCATCGCGCACGCCACATTGACGAGCGAGCGCTTCAGAAGGTGAACACGAGGAGGGTGCCGTCCACGCTGGTACAGAGGGCTTTTCGGGCTCCCCAGCGTTCGAAGAAGACGCGCTGCACATCACCGACACGTGTGTGTGGTACGTGGCGTGTTCCAGCCGGAGCCGCGCCTTAAGCAGGCCCCTGAACACTGGAAGCACCACAGAGCAGCCGTCAGTGTCACCTTGCAGCGTCTTTTGTCTCGTTCTGTACACCGCCATCTTCGCCTGACCACAGGTGAAGTTGGCGAGGTCATGGCGTTTGTTAGCCAGGTAAGGCACCCCATATACGAAGCTGCTGTTGTAGGAGGGCACCCCCAGTTTCCTGAAGATGTCCCCCAAAAGGCGGAACATTGGTTTGAGCCGCTGGCAGTGTAAGTACTGGTGGGGCAGAGCCTCCCTGGCACCGCAGGAAATGCACAAGTCTGTTACCCCTTGCGAGATTCGGCTGAGCCACACGGCTGATGGAAACGTGAAGTGTGCCAAACTCCACTGGAGGTCACTGCAGCGTTTGGCTACGGGAGACTTGTACATTTGTTTCGAGAGAGAGAGATAGAGAGAGACTTTTTGACTTTTTAAACAACTTTTATTGCTGCCAGCAGCAACAGCTTTGGAGGCGATTCCGATACGAAATACAGTCACCAGCAAACAAATAACAATCGCTATAAATCCACGCGTTGTGGCGCTAAATTCGCCGCGCACAACACAAAAGAAAAGTCACGTGGCGGTGGTGGTGGTGGTCATCGCGCACGCCACGTTGACGAGCGAGCGCTTCAGAAGGTGAACACGTGGGGTGCCGTCCACGCTGGTACAGAGAGGGGCTTTTCCGGCCCTCCAGCGTTCGAAGAAGACGCGCTGCACATCACCGGCATGAATGTGGTTCGCGTGCTCCAGTCGGAGCCGCGCCTTAAGCAGGCCCATGAACACTGGAAGCACAGAGCAGCCGTCAGTGTCACCTTCCAGCATCTTTTTCCTCGTTCAGTACACCGCCGTCTTCGCCTGAGCACAGGCGAAGTTGGCGAGGTCATAGCGCTTGTTAGCCAGGTAAGGCACCACCCCATATACGAAGCTGCTGTTGTAGAAGGGCACCCCCAGTTTCCTGAAGATGTCCCCCAAAAGGCGGAACATTGTTTTGAGCCGCTGGCAGCGTAAGTACTGGTGGGGCAGATCCTCCCTAGCACCGCAGGAAATGCACAAGTCTGTTACCCCCGGCGATATTCGGCTGAGCCACACGGCCCATGGCAATGTGCAGTGTGCCAATCTCCACTGGAGGTCACCACACCGTTTGTCTATGGGAGACTTGCACGTTTGTTTCCACTGGGCGGCGGCCGCAATGAGGGGAGAGAAATGGTCTCTCCATTTTATGTGCAGTAGGTCGGCCAGGTCCCGGGAATGCAGCGCCTTGACACAGCCACGTGTAGAGCGCTGTATTCGGGGCGCTCTTCAGGGGCACGTTCCTGCAGCCTAGGATCTTCAGTAGCTTGCTGGAGTCGCTGTGGCCAGGGGGCTGTGCACAGGAGAAGCACACATCTGGGAAGGAGGAGGAGGAGATGGTAGGGCCGCCACCATCCCACGGGGCCTCCACTTTCAGGCGCAGCTCCTTCATGGCGCTGAGTACATCCCGCAGCAGCTTCTCCCCAGCGAGCTTGGAGTGGAGTCCCGCAGTGCTGGCGATCTCAGCTGCGGTCTTCCACTTGCGCTGGTGGGCCTGCATGAGGTCGGAGACTGTCCGCAGCCCTGCTGATGTGAGGCGTTGAGCCAGGGTCCTCTCTCCTCTGATCCCCCGGAAGAGGCCATTGCAGAACAAGGGCCCGTTCAGGTACTGCGCGAGGTCGTAGGGCGCGCTCATTCTGCCCCACTCGAAGCTCCGCCACGCGTCCAAGAGGCTCTGGTGATAACCTGGCAGCCTCGTGTAGTCGACCAGGCTCAGGTCCATTAGGAAGAGCTCCTTTCCGTACCCCAGGGACAGAGAGACGGAGAGGGAGATGGAGGAGAGCTGCGAGATGAAGAGAAGCCTCCGTGCCAATATTTTTTTCTCGTGGGATACTTTCTCGATTGGCCCATTGAAGAGAAGTGAATGTTTTTTTTGTTGTGCTAGGACAAGTTCCAAATTGAGTTCGCATGGGGGGGGAGGGGTGCTTAAAATCGTGGCTTTGTTTTTTTTATGAACGCTGGGCCGGCTCCCTCGCGCGCGTTCACGTGGGCATGTTAACCCCAAGTGGCAGCCTTATCGGCTTTTAACAGTCGCTTCAAACACAAAATAAAAGCGCCAACTTATGCAAATGTTCTCTCCCCGGCGTTTTTTTTTTGCGAACATGTTATTCGCCGTTGACGATAAGCGGCGCGACTATCGGTTGGAATAAACCGGTTGGTTTGTATTTGGGTTCACAAAGAGTGAAAAACAAGCCTAGGCAGATTTATGAACGCAACAAAATGTGACGGTATATTAATTACATTATAGTACACAGCAAATACCAATTTGTGGGACAACAACAGCGGTTGACCTATATACAGTGTGCACCCTCGCTATGGGAATGTGTCATTTCCACCGATAACGGCCACCTGCTTTCGTCCCAATGAAACAAATTGACGTTGACGACAAAATATGGAACACAAATCTGAGAGGAAGCGTGCAAAGGAGCGTAAGTAAAGAGCACACACTCGGAATCGTGTGAAGATTCAGACGTGCTCGAAAAGATACGCAGGTTAAATACACAATTGACCCTCAATAATAAAAACATGGGGCTTGGCCAAGTACGGGATAGATGGTGGTCGAGATTAATTGTGTAGTGGCAGCCCAGTGAGGGCGTCCCACCGTCGTATGGACGTGTGTATGCTGAAGTTATTTGGTACCTTTGGTTATTTTGGTAAAGTCACGTAGAAAATACAATCAAGTAATAATAGAATGCGACGTTTCGATTGCAACCCAAGCAACCATCATCAGATAAGAATGAATGAGAAAAAAAACATAGTAAACTTAGAAACACAATGCAACGCAACACAGAGAGCCGGCCAACACAACCAGAACAGAAAGACCACGCCACTGTGTCGAGGCCTTAAATAGAGAGAGGGGGAGGGGTTGGGGCATAGAGAGAGATAGGGGGGGGGAGATTGGGGTAGAGGACAATGAGAGAGTTGTGTGGTATTCCGGACCATAGCGGCCTGAGCAGAGACAATGGACTAAAAACAAACTAGCACGGCAATATTTAGAGCAAGAAAATCGGAAGTTTGAGAAAGCAAACTGAATTAAATTAGGAAGTGTAATGCAATGCAACACAGAGAGTCTGTTAACGCACAATTAACGCATATCCTGGTCGATTACGTTTTTCCAAAGATTGCTAAACTAGAAGTTAAGTGTGAGTTGTGAGGAAACCCTACTCGTAGAGGTGGTTCAAACTAGATTCGAAGCTTTCGTGACTGCAGGAATTACTATTTGGTTCTTTTGGTAAAGTCACGTAGAAAATAAAATAATAATAGAATACGACGTTTCAATTGCAACACAAGCAACCATCATTACGTAAGAATCAATGAGAAAAAGCAAACATAGTAAACTTAGAAACGTAATGCAACACAACACAAAGAGCCGGCCAACGCAACAACCAACACCTCATCTGGCTGACCACCCTCCTCCAAAGAATAACCATACTTCACCGTGCTGATCCAAGACTGGTTCAGATATCACTCGCTACTGTTACCAGCTGTGGCTGGCAACATTGCATTCAGACGATTTCCAGGCACCTCAGATTAGCAAAGTTGGCTGCATACAGTGCAAAAGAAGTTCAACATACATGCCACACCTCCGATTAGCACGCAAGGCTACGTACGGTGCGAAAGAAGTTCAACATACATATGTTAGGGGTTCACTTGAGAGACACACTTACTCAGGAGGCAACACGTTTATTCCACGACCAAAACGGGGTAACTACATAACCGGTAACCACCACGGGATAACTAAATAACCGGTAACCACCACGGGGTAACTACATAACCAGTAATCACCACGGGGTAACTACATAACCGGTAACCACCACGGGATAACTAAATAACCGGTAACCACCACGGGGTAACTAAATAACCGGTAACCACCACGGGGTAACTAAATAACCGGTAACCACCACGGGGTAACTAAATAACCGGTAACCACCACGGGGTAACTACATAACCAGTAATCACCACGGGGTAACTACATAACCGGTAACCACCACGGGGTAACTAAATAACCGGTAACCACCACGGGGTAACTACATAACCGGTAACCACCACGGGGTAACTACATAACCGGTAACCACCACGGGATAACTAAAAAACCGGTAACCACCACGGGGTAACTACAAAACCGGTAACCACCACGGGGTAACTACGTAACCGGTAACCACCACGGGGTAACTACAAAACCGGTAACCACCACGGGGTAACTATATAAACGGGTCAGGTCAGTCGGCACACCTCCTGACCCACGATGCCGAGCACGAAGAGCGGAGACCGAGGAGAAGACGCAGCACGGCGGGTTCCATTCCAGCAGACAGCCCCGATGGGACCCCTGGACCTCTTTTCACGTATCGACAGAGACGGTGGGGGATTTCAGAATCGGAATGTGTATTTATAGAGCGTGAGGAATCCGATTGGCTATGAGGCTCTTTTTCACAGATGTCCACTAGGGGCACGAGGTCAGAACGTTACAACAACAACAACAAACAAAAACACGAGAGCACTGCAAAGTGTAGAAAAGGTAAGCAAATCACTGAAACAATTAAACTCAACTATTTGTATTTTACCAGGTGAAGTCCACTAAGCTATTGGATTCGTTTTCATGAGCGACCTGGCCACAAATGATAGCTCAACGACGTGGCTTATCACGTGGAATAATCTAAATAATAAAAAACAATCTAAACGCGTGGTGATGTTGATTCTAAATGTGGAGGGAAAAATCGGAGGACCCAGAGAAAAAAAAAGCGACGGGGCCATGGGGAGAATGAGACACGGAAACTCCAAATATACAGCAGGAGTCAGGGTCGGGATCGAAACCCCGACTATCCCATTTCTACCTCTCTCCACGGCCTTCTGGGGAGTGCATTACTCTCGGCGGCGTTGATTCAATGCAAATCGAAAAACTCCGAGCAGGTTTCGTCACGCGGAGTCTCATCAGCAGTGGCTCATCAGCGGCAGAGATCAGGCTTTGCCCGAGTCAATGCCGGTGAGCCGCAAGAGATCGTAAGCAACGGCCCCCTCTTTCGCACGTGGATTCCTGGTTTGACGCAAAAAGAATATTATTCGGTCGCATGCAATATTAATTGCGGTACACTTCATCACGGGGATTGCGTATGCGGAACAATAGCCGCACGTCAACTCATTTCCCTTATCGCCGTGTGACTTCCTCGGCCTCGCTCTTGAATGCGTTAATCTGTACCAGTCAAGGTTACCGTGCGCTCATAATCCCCGGAGGCTTATGTTTAATTTTTTTTTTCAATTCGGGCATAAGCCCTCCCAAATTGGGGAATGTTTCAAACACCGGCGCAGACTGCATGCATTGCTGATCTCCCAGAGGAGGCCTCTACAGAGTACAGGGTACTTCAAAAATGTTTTAACACTTCCGAGAATGTGCAACAATTCTAGATTTAAAGCTTTCGTGACTGCTAGGATCCATGCTCTTTGGTTCTATTGGGTAAAGTCACCTACATCACCTACGTGACTTTACATAATAGAACCAAAGAGAATGTGCAACAACACCACGAGAAATGTGCTGCTGCCTCCGGGCTCAGGAGACCGCCCAGAGAAGATTCCGGGCACGCGTTGACGATGCTGGCGAACAAGTGGAGACTCTTTGACTTTTTGAAGCTATTATCATACATATTCTTGGTTATTTCGGTAAAGTCACGTAGAAGGGAAACAATAAAATAATAAAAATATAAAACAGTAAAATTATCATGACATTTCGACTGCAACACAAGCAATCATCATTAGGTGTGCAAACCACAGAAAGAAAATTTGAAAAAAGTGGCGGGTATTTTTTTACCTTAGCACCACCGAGAGCGATTTGGCAGTTATTCAGATGGACGAGTCCATCTATGTTCGGAAAAGAGGAGGGGGGAGACGAAAATAATGGATGCGGTCTGGAAGCCACCGTAAGCGTGAACAATCAATTAAGACCCGAAATGGTTTATCAAATCCTTCCAATGATTGCAAAGCCAGAATCCATCTTCTCGTTTGAAATTGTCTCCGTGCTTGTATATGTGGATAGCCTCATGAACGAATCTCTCATGGTAGCCAGATGGCTTGCAAATATCCTCTGTCTTGGAGAGGTCAATGTCATATAAGCCTACTGAATTATAACAGTGATCTTCCATGGCCGAGGTGTTGGTCCTACAGTGTTTTAGGTCTGCTTTGTGTTCACAAATGCGCTCCAAGACATGTCGTTTGGTTTCTCCAATGTAAACTACTACCACAGAGGCAACTTAGTTTGTAGATGCCAGGGTACTGTATGTCCGGAATCATATCTTTTACAGACGGAACCAGATCACGGATTTTATGTAATGTGTTGAATCGGACCTGGATCTTGTGTTTATTCAAGATTTTTGAGATATTTTTCGTGATCCCTGCAATGTAGGGTAAAGTGATGGTTTTGAAAGGCTTCTCAAGAGGGTCCTTCTTCATGGTTGGAGTGATAGATTTGCGGATTGTGTAGTCGGAGTAACCATTAGCCTTAAGAGCTTGGTGTACATGCTTGAGTTCACTGGCTATGTGTTCCTGGTCGGATATGCATTGGGCTCTATGGTGCAGAGTCTTGATGAGGGAATTCTTCTGGGATGGATGGTGGTGGGAATCCGGCTTCAGGTAAGAATCCGTATGGGTAGCTTTCCTGTAGACAGAGTGGCTCATTGAACCATCAGGTCTCTTTTGTATTAGGACATCCAAAAAAGGTAGCTTGCCATCTTTTTCGACTTCCATGGTAAATTTGATGGTTGGGTGTATGGAATTGATGTGGTCGAGGAATTGGTCTAGAGCAGGCCGGCCATGTGGCCAGATGACAAAAGTGTCATCCACGTACCTCTTCCATAAGGTCGGGCGTAGAGTGACAGTCTGGATGGCGTCAGTTTCAAATTTTTCCATGAACACGTTGGCTACAACCGGAGATAGGGTGAGCCCATTGGGGTGCCCTCAGTTTGTTTGTAGAAAGTTCCATTCCAGGTGAAGCATGTGTTGGTTAAGCAGTGTCTCACCAGAGGGGGTAAATCAGTATGCAGTCCTTGATGAACCAAGTCTTCAATGATTGCGATGGTGTCAGGTACCGGAACTTTGGTGAATAAGGAAACCACATCAAAACTGACAAGCAGATCATCTGGGGACAGGGAAATACCCTTGATTGTCGATACCAGGTGAGTAGAGTTTAGTACCGCAGAGGTGGTTTTTCCAGTGAAAGGTTCCAAGATATCATACAGAAAACGAGCCAGTTTGTTGGTGGGAGAGTTGATAGTGGAGACGATGGGACAAAGGGGTGTATCTTCTTTATGTATCTTTGGAAGGCCATATAATCTTGGTGGTCTGGCTGCAGAAGGTTTCAACGAGAAATGTTTGGTTTGATCAATTAATGCTGTTGAATCAGAAATGATTTTGTTGGTTTTAGTAACCAGGCTGTTGGTGGGGTCTCTTCTTATTTTTGTATAGCTGCCATCGTTGAGTAGTTCCTGAATTTTGTTTTTATATTATCTTTTATCCGTGATGACAGTGGCATTGCCCTTGTCGCCTGAGAGGATGACAATGTCATCTCTCTTTTTTAATTGAGATCATTCAAAGCGCTCATCTTTGCTGATGTTGCTAGGTGGCATCTTAGCGTTTTTGAGGGTTGCAGCGATTTCAGATCTTGCTACGTCTGCAGCAATGTGACCCAGGCCCTTGAGTGCCACGTCGACATGGGCAATTATATCATTAACTGGTATGTGTTTAGGTGTGACTGCAAAGTTTAACCCTTTAGCTAAAACGGCTTTCAGACCATCAGAAATAGAACTGTTACTGCGATTAATTACGACTTTGTTAACGTCTAGCTTTTTGGTGTGTGGGTCCGATTTCTTGTTGGAAACTGAGTTGCCTCTGTGGTAGCAGCTACATTGGAGAAACCAAACGACATATCTCGGACCGCATCCGTGAACATAAAGCAGACTTGAAACACGGTAAGACGAACTCCTCAGCCGTGGCAGATCACTGCTATAATTCAGTGGGCTCACATGACATTGACTTCTCCAAGACGGAGGTTCTCTGCAAGCCATCCGGCTACCATAAGAGATTCGTTCATGAGGCCATCCACATATACAAACACAGAGACAATTTCAACCGAGAAGATGGATTCTGGCTTTGTAACCACTGGAAAGATGTTATAAACCATTTCGGTTCTTAATTGATTCTATTTTACGGTGACTTTCAGACCGCAGTCCATTCGCAGGCACAGCCTCTTAATACCTTTCACACGACGGTCAATGGTATGGTTTATAGCATGTTGTATAATAATGAATAGTATAACATTGTAATGTTTAACATAATTCATAAGGCAATATATAGCATCGTAATTGTATAGTGAATATTCAGCAGTGTGGTATATAGTAGGGTTGATAGAATAAGACAGTGTAATGTTACAAGTCTAATATTTTATAGTCTAAAGTATAGGGTAGTGTATAGTAGGGCATTGTATAATTCAAAGGTGGAATTTTGTCTATGGATATGATATTATACCATGTAGTTTAGATTGGAAGTTATAATTGTATTGTATAGTAGTCCAGTTTATAGCATAGTTATAACGCAACACAGGAAAAAGCAGCGCACCTTGGCTGTTCCCTGATTTCCTTTTCTGTGTGCTCGGTCACCACCCTCCTCCGATCCGGTGGTGGTGCTGGGTAACATGCTAATTAATATGTTAATTCCGCCCACACAGCTTAAAAAGATGCGGTCTTTGCTTGGCAGTGTTCAATCAAGCGCTGTCTTCTGGACAGTCCTGATTATTCAACTGAAGAAGGCTACTTGTGTTGTGGCCGAAACGTCGTGAGAATCTTATTTTATTATGTTTTATTTTTATTATTTCATTTCCATTCCACGTGACTTTACCGACAGACCCAAGAATATTAATCCCTGCAGTCACGAAAGCTTTAAATCGAAAACAAATCTGGTTCCGTCTGTAAAAGATGTGATTCCGGACATACAGTACCATGGTGTCTACAAACTAAGTTGCCTATGTGGTAGTAGTTACATTGGAGAAACCAAACGACATGTCTCGAACCGCATTCGTGAACACAAAGCAGACCTAAAACATGGTAGGACGAACACCTCGGCCGTGGCAGATCACTGTTATAATTCAGTAGGCTCACATGATATTGACTTCTCCAAGACAGAGGTTCTTTGCAAGCCATCTGGCTACCATGAGAGATTCGATCATGAGGCTATCCACATATACAAACACAGACAATTTAAACTGAGAAGATGGATTCTGGCTTAGCAATCATTGGAAGGATTTGATAAACCTTTTTGGGTCTTAATTGATTGTTCACCGCATCCATTATTTTCGTCTCCCCCCTCCTCTTTTCCGAACATAGATGGACTCGTCCATCTGAACAAACTGCCAAATCGCTCTCCGTGGTGCTAACGTAAAAAAACCGCCACTTTTTTCAAATTTTCTTGCTATGGTTTTCACACCTGATGATGATTGCTTGTGTTG
Organism: Petromyzon marinus; assembly: GCF_048934315.1. NCBI lineage: Eukaryota > Metazoa > Chordata > Hyperoartia > Petromyzontiformes > Petromyzontidae > Petromyzon > Petromyzon marinus. Next base: position 7,567,559 of record NC_133710.1, on the reverse strand, counting down.
CAGTCGAAACATCGTGAGAATTTTATTGTTTTAGATTTTTATTATTTTATTGTTTCCCTTCTACGTGGCTTTACAGAAAGAACCAAGAATATGAACGTACTGCATCTTATTGTGCCCTCTATCATTTGTGTTCAAGTTTACTGCTGTGCACTTGTGTTAAGCACAGCGTTTCTAGTAATTTCACGTAACGTTGTGGGGGCGCCTAGGATGAAGACGTGCTCGTTGACACACATACCCTCCATTGTCTTTGTTGGGATCTCGCGGCGTGTGTACTAAAATCGCTTCGCTTTACGCTATTTCGATATTATTCATCGAAAATTGGAACAGTATGCCCTCAATGCCATATTTTCTCTTCCCAACCCCCACCCTCTCTATCCTTGGCTCCGCCCCCACCTGCCTCATCTATATAACCCCCTGTTACTAGCGGCTCTTTTGCCTACTTCAGCAACTGTTTTTTTGCTGTGGTTGTCCCACCTGATGACGGACGCTTGTGTTGTGTCCGAAACGTCGTGATTTAATTTATTTTTTTAATTTTCTTTACCTGCCTGACTTTACCGAAAGAACCAGAGAGCATCGATCCTTGCAGTCACGAAAACTTCAAATCTAGATTGTATCCCCGACGTAAACCGGGCTGTTGCTATACCTTTAGACGTTAACATCTAAGTCAAGGTCCGCGTGAGGGCAGAGCAAATCCCACGGTGGCCTTGGTCAGAGAGCATTTATGCCGCCACTTTGATGATTTCATCTGCAGTTCCGGTGTCACATCAGCTCATTAAGTGTTTCCGTGGAACGTTATGGTTAAAGACAATTTTGTTTTCGTCTTTAGCCCTTCAGCCTATTAACTTCCCAGACCAATTTATTTTTTTTGAGCAAGCAAAGTCCGCACTGGTTTTGACCTTTTGAGTCTCATCAGTAGTCAGGTTTGCCTCAAAATTACCGTAAGGCATTTGCATGTGCACTCCATATAAACTATCGGAACTTGTATTATTATTATTACATATACTAAATATAGGCCAGCGCGTCAGCGTGCAGTACAATGTTGCACAACCTACCGTCACATAACCGCAAGTTGTGGTAATTGTGCACGGTCTAATGGTCATTCTCTTTCGATGTTCACATATCCGCCAATTCGTCAATGCCCAGCAAGTTGGATATTGCGACGTTGTACCGTACAGCCCATGATTTAATCCGATGCTTGGATGAAGACTTCCCTCTAATCCTCCGTGTGGATTACAGTGGGAATGGGGGGGGGGGGGTTAACTTAACCGCGTCTGTCACGACGCTGGTCAGTTGCGAGTTGGTGAAACGTAAGATGGGTGAGCGAAGGACCTCCCCAAGTCCTCGCTTAACACGTGGTGTTCACGCTGCAACGCGTTTTCACTCTAACGCGGTTCTCCCATTCGGGGACACTTTTCGCACAACGTGGAACGCGCACCGTTATAACGCGGAACGTGCCCCCCGTTATAACGCAGAACGTGCCCCCCGTTATAACGCAGAACGTGCCCCCCGTTATAACGCAGAACGTGCCCCCCGTTATAACGCGGAACGTGCCCCCCGTTATAACGCGGAACGTGCCCCCCGTTATAACGCGGAACGTACCCCCCGTAATAACGCGGCTTCTGAGCGGTAGATGACGAACTACTTTCTTGAGCTGCACGGCTCAGCGGTGCAATGAGACAGTGCACGGAATGTGGCAGTCCATAAATGACGTCACTCACCTAGGGGGGGGGGGGTCAGACATTTGTGACGATGTGTGACGTGGGGGGGAGGGGGGGTTTGAGAAATGTGACGTCACATCAAAATGCGCAACTTTAAATAAATATAGACAACACGTTCTACTTAATTAAATAGACTTTTTAATAAATGTTTTCTCCTACAACATCAGAGTGCAGCGCCACATTAAATACGCACTACAATGAAAATAGTTTTTTTTTTGTGGGGGGGGAGGGCAGAGCTTTGTGACGTCATATTTGAGGGGTTTAACTTTGTGACACCGTGTGACAACGGGAGGGGGGGGGGGTCAAAAATCGTCCAAAATCGCGTGACGTCATTTATGGACGGCCCCAATGTTACAGTAACGCAGCGGCGTCCCCTGAGTTAATTGTCCCACCATCTCACTGCGTGGTGTGCGTAGCGCTGTCCATCGTATCTCGCCAAACCTCATCGTCGCTACATCATTTGGGGGGGAAATATTTCTGCTCCGTGGGTTGTTCGCTTACCGCGGCACCTTTCAGGGACGCATCTTCCGCCGCGTTCAACGAGGAGTCGCCCTATTGTCAACAAAGGGCCGCGTTGCACTGGCCCTCTGCTGCCCACGGCGCAGCCTCGCAGCAGCAGCAGCCCATAGCAACCTCGTGTACACGTTGGCCGACCATCGACCAAGCGGTGTCCAAGCTCAACCGTGCGCGGCTTCCGAGATGTGACGTCGAGCGCATATGCCAGCTCATTGGGTCAGATGGCACAGACAACGTGTCAGCCCATGTTGCCAATAGTCTGAACGAAAACGAAACTTTTCACCTGACCAGGTAAGGTCCACTGAGCTATGTAGCTCCTTTTCAGAAGCGACCTGGCCACAGATGATGGCTCAACGGAGTGGCAATGATCATGTGGAAATTTATAGCAGCCAAATTCTTCAAACGCACGTTGATTCTAAATGTGGAGGCTCTCAATTCCTCATTTTTATCTGCTTATCGCCGACTGTTTCCCGTCTGTAACGTGTCTTCATTCGCAGCTGACTTTGAAGTAAGTCATAAATAATCACCTTTCTTTATTTATTATCGCGGTGATGGGCGGCTTCCACAAAGATCTTTGTGCAGCGTATTGAGGCAAAATAAATTAAAAATCCGTGCTTTGTACGGCAGATGGGGCTCGAACTTTTTGTTCAACATGGGCAAGTAATTTTTGTTAAGTTTTCATTCAGAAAAGTGTATCCTTTATTGCGCCCACACAGCGTGGGATTTGTCATTTTCGTCGGGCCTTTTTGCGAGACGTTTGCGCCGGACAATGCCACTCATTCACGGGCCAGCTTCAAATTCGTCGCAGTGAAATCATTGAAGAGTTACGGTTCAAAGTTTGTACTCGTGGTAATTTCCGAAAGGCACGCGGTTGAAGCTCGGGTATTAGTTGAGTTTATTGATTCCGACTATCATGGCCCATTGTCCGCTGGCAGACAACGTGCACAATGCAAATGTATCACGTACACGCGACGAAAAGTGTACCACAGGTCAAGCAGATTCTGAGTTATATTTACATTTTTTCTCTCTCTCTCTCTGTCTCTAAATATACTCGCCAAGCGCAGCCCACGCATTTCACGTGGGATTCATTGCCATGGTGGGGGTAGGGGGGGGCCGCGGGGGATGAGACGTGACGTGGGCATGACGCATGAACCAATTTCATTGCCTTAAGTTGAACACGTTGGCTTTCGCGACCGATATTATCCATAACAGATGTTATTTTCTTATCATAACCCCCAACTCTCCCCTCCACGGCCTTCGCACCTGATTTGCTCACAAGTGACTACGTCACATTTATCCCTCTTTCAGAACGAAACAGGAGGATTTCTCCACCAATCTGGCTGTCGCCTGATGATGCTGGTCGTAATTACTGGCGAAACGTCGTACTCGAATGAAACATGTCGTGGGTTTACTCTCCAACACACCGGTAGGCTGTACTAGAAAGGAATTGGCACGTCCTTTTTACGTGACAAACTTTACTAATTGGCTGTGTCGGGTGGTGGCGGTTTTAACGACACATTTATATTTACGCGATATAACCCCCCCCAAAAAAACTAACTTCATTAAGTTTGTTGAGCCAATGTCTTGGAATTGATGATGCAATTTTAACATATACACTTTATCTATGTATTTAAGGGGCGACATAGTTGCGAGATGTTAACTACCTCGCCTGGTATGGAGGAGGTCGGAGGTTCGATCGCGACCCTGATGCCTGCTGCTGTATATTTGGAGTTTGCGTGTTCTACCCGTGGTCGCATGGATTTCATTTCTCCAGTTTTTCTCAATTTAGATTATTTCGCTTTTATAAATGTCTAAATGGTAAGCCACTTTGTTGTGGCCACGTGGCTTTTGAAAAATAAGTTCATACCTCCGTGGTCTTTCCCTGGTAAGATGAGGATGGTTTAGTTGTATCTGTTTGTGTTTGGGTGATTTGGTTACCTTTCCTGTACATTGCACTCCTGTCGTGTTTTTTTAGTACTGTTTGTTGTTGTGACGTTCTTACCCGCCCCGACTGGACGTCTGTGAAAAAGAGCTTTATAGCTCATCGGATTCCTCCAGTATAAACATATTCTAAATATTATGATTATGTTCAAAAGCCGGCCCACTTTTCACCCGGGCAACTGTGGAGCAAAGACTAAATGCCACTAACCCAACATTAAGAGAGACGCCATTGATCAGCAATGGCGCGCCAACTTGTAGCGGGCAACGCTTGGGAAGCTGCTGGCGCTGCACTTCAGGGATGAAAAGACCAAAGCGAACGCGGACGCACTGAAGCTCATGACCAGCCTCCTCCGCCTGTTTGTCGCCGGCCATGCGAGCGGGCAGGCAGGCAGAGAGCGAGGAGGCGATGGACGTGGTGGACGTGGCACACCTGGAGAAGGTGCTGCCTCAGTTGCTCCCGGACTTTCGACCGTGGTGGACCGAGCCGTCGGACCCCCAGTGGAACATTATTTGTTAATGAACTTTAGCTGTGAAGCGAAGAAAAAAAAAGGAGAGACGAGAAACAACGTATGGGATGCGGGTGACGTCGTCGCACGGATGCGCGCGGTGACGTCACCACCGCGCACCAGCCAGCAAAACTTTACCTGTCATTAACTTTCCCGTATTATGATTGGTGATAGTGGGACAATCCTCTGTAATGCCGCATGTAACTTCACATATTACGTATAGAGTTCATTTTCAGGCACATTGTTGGAAATTGCTCTTCTTCATAGCACTCAAAAGCACGTGCTATGAAGAAGGTCCATTGCCCAAAACGTCGCCTATTATATCACAATGAGAATATTGATTTAGACTACAGGATAAATCCGATGAGCTATGAAGCTCTTTTTCACAGATGTCCAGTAGGGGCACGGGGTCAGCAAACACAAATTTTAAACACGAAATTAGTGCAAAATAGAGAAGATGGCAAGGAAGTCACTAAATTTGAATCAATGATGACTTAATTCTATTGGTCCGATTTATCAAGATCGAACAATGCGGAAAAAAAATAACACCAAAACAGCCCCAGGTCACACCAACATAACATCCGCACAGCAGTAGCCCCTCAATAAATTGAAGTGCGTTTACATTTAAGGCGTTGGTGTATGTGCTGCAAGACGTGGATCAGAATTAAACGCACGCGGACATCGACAATCGAAGCGGAATAACAAAGCTCCAAAGCGCGCAAAGAAGGGTGGAGAGGTGCACGCTTGGGATTACACGGACAGGAAGAGGGGACACGTGAGTGTGAGCCTGGTATGTTTCGTGTAAATAATTTGTTGTTGTTGTTGTTTTGCTCTCGTTACTCTGCACGCTCCCACTCTGCAAAATGATGTCCGGGTAACTGCCGTCACTGCCGACGACGGTCCTGGGCTGCTGAAGCTCTCAAGTATTGTTTTCTCGTCTGATGAGAAAACAATACGCACGTTCGAGACTCGTCGTGTCGACCTGTTCACAAAGGCCCCGTAAATAGACGCTGGAAGGGACACGCGCGGCCCGGAAGCGACGGCGGTTTGCGGTGAAGTTTTAAAACAACGGAGCGGGCAGCCAAAGGAGGGAATGTGCCGATGAAGACTTTCTACCCCAACGGAGATGGACCGATGCGATGAGCCTTGTGTGCAAGGGCTGGATGGATTGCTGGAACTCGATGCGGTGACCGCATGGGGAGGACTTCATCCAGCAGTGGATTGTGCAAAGCGCTGCGCCTCCGATTAGCACGGTTGGCTACGTACGGTGCGAAAGAGGTTCAACACGCACACATGCAAGGGGAGCCGACGCATTATTTAGGCTGCGCTGCAGCAGCATTAGAGGAAACACTCGTTTGAGGCTGAGTCGACCTAGGCGAGGCCCAGGACCGGTTCAGATATCGCGTCACTGGTGTTGGCCTCGAGCGGAAATCGAACACGGGTTCCTAGCGCAACGCGCTAACCGCTACACTATCACTCCCCAGAAACACACGCACAAAGACAAAGATCCCCCGTATAGCCTTCACAGACTGTTGGAGCAAGCGCTGCCAGCGAGTAGCACCTCTGAAGGCCGACACGGCACACGAGGAGGTGGGTGGCCAGCACCAGTAGCGATGTTTACTACACACCGCACCAGGTACTCATTTGAGGCTGAGTCGACCTCGCGGATGCCCAGGACCGGTTCAGATAATTCGTCACTGGTGTTTGTGGCTGCAACCGGGAATCGAACTCGGATCGCCGGGCTTCTTAGCTCAGTGCGCCCAACCACTACACTACCGCTCCCCAAAATCACGCGCGCGCGCGCACTCTGCAATTGAGATTTGTGCAGCTCTGTTTGAGCCCCGATGCGTGACGGATTAAATAAACCCACACCCGAAACGTGGCCTAAACCGCCACCACCGCAAGCTACTAATGCCCGCGATTGATGCGCAGGCGGTCGCTGATTAGCATCACGTGAAACAAAACAATAGAACATCTCTGAAGATCCCCGGAGCATTCCAATCACCGATCTCGTGCGCGGTTTTGTTGTTGTTGCTGTTGTTCCAGGGTTTCATTTCGGCTGGAGCTGTCCAGGGCTGAGCTCCAGAAAATATGTCAATTACGAGTTGCCAACTTGTAATTCATCTTCGACATTTCAATTCATCTCTACGCTGTCGAGGTGGGGGGGGGGGGGGAATGGGTGGGGTCGGTGGTGAACCTGACGACCCGATTATCTGAACCGGTCCTGGGCCAGCCCTAGGTTGACTCATCCTCAAATGAGTGCCCTGGTGCTGTGTGTCAACATCGCCAGGATGTGTTGGCCACCCACCCCCTCGTGTGCCGTGCCGGCCTTTATAGGTGCTCGCTAGTAGCACTTGGCCCAACAGTGTGTCAAGGCTATACAGGGGTGGGGGGGTGGGGGTGTCTTTGTCTATTGACACGCTGGAGAATTCCCTACGAGAAATGAAGACCCCCCCCCCCCCCTCCGGACTGGACTATATTGACGCTGGTCCCCAGTTCGCGCGTTGTTGCCGCTGCGAGCGAGCGAGCCACCGAAACCCCCCCACGTCCCCACCAACACGGCGCTAGGAGATAATCGTCGCTTCATTGTGGTTTAATGTTGCTCTGCAGCAAGAGCCGTCACGGCAATTAAGTGTCGCTACAAGACGTGCACCTTCTCTCTCCTCCCTCTCTCTCAGTAGCTTAACGGTTAATTTGATCGAGCGGTAAATGCGTCTGTGTTTCTCGGTAATCGTTTATATATATATACGTGTGTGTGTGTACGTTATCTGTGGCAGGCTCAGTTCACATTTAGACTTTTAATTGCGGTGCTTAAAAGTGAAAGTAAAGCAGAGAGGGATGGAGACGTTTGCCGCGTTGTACGATTGCATTGCGAGCAGTCCCGTCAGTGAATTGCTGTGCCGTGTGTCGTTTATAGCGGTTAAATGGGAGCCTGCTGAAGTTCACCTTGAATGTTGTGCAAACGGGGAACTTAGAAACTTGGGGCTGATTTAAAAAAAAACACGAGCAATTATACATCGTTTCCATCACCGTCGTCATCTTCACCAGCCATGCTCAATCCGCTGCTAGATGAAGGCCTCCATTCCGCAGGCTACTACCAAATGACCACGATGTTGCGATGTAAGGATGTTAATGTACTGTATGCTGAACTTCTTTCGCACCGGACGAAGCCAACGGGAGGTGCTGTGAGAGTCCAGGCAAACGCGAGCGCCCGAGCTGCAATATCCTTCCCATCCCTCGGGTGCGTCTCTACAATCATTGTGGACCACCACCGCATGTCCAACCTCCGTTCACTTTTCAAGCGACGTGTTCCGTCCAAGCCGACTTGGCCCTCCGGGCTGTCTGAATGTGAATGTTTTGCCTGTTTCAGTTTTCTTTATTTTGGCATAGCCCTGTGAGCCATTCGGCTCTTGAATCGGGTGCAACCACAGCAAACAAACAAAAAACACGAACAAGAAAAGATCTTAAAGTGACTATGTGAGCGTACAAACAGAAAATCCATGAAAAAAACCAGCAAAAATATTCCTGGAAAAATTAAAAAGCAACGTACACCAACGCTGCGTGCAAAAAAAATCTCTCTCATCCGTGTGCTCCTCTCCCTCTCTCTCTCTCTCAATGTAATCCAGGCACGAATCTCATCGTGACAGGTAACGGCGGGGATGAATGCTAAAGGTGCCGCAGCCCTGAAAATGTTTTCGTTCAAGCCACCGCTTGCGGAAGGGCCTCCCACTGGGGACGGCTTTGGAGTTCGCCTCTCGAGGCAACTTTGGAGACCCCCGCTCTCTCGAGTGCTTTTCGCCCACGTTTACTCGTCCACGATGGCCAGACAATTTGGAAGGGGTGGGAATACCCGCACATTTTATCCCGCGAAGGTTGCGAGCTGCCAATCAACGACCCAGTCAACAGGTAACGTCGGAGGCAGCGTTGGCGGATGCACGTAACGTTGAACTTCTTTCGCACCGCGCGATAGCCAACCGTGCTGATCGGAGCTGCGAAACGTTGGACCAACGTTGGGCCAACGTCAACCAGCGTGCCGGGAAGAAGTGGGGGATCCACCCACACTTTACCCCACCTGTCGGTCGACTGTGTTTTTGCGGTTTGTTTCAACTGCCGTGCCCAGAGATCGAATCAACAGACGACCTCTGGATTTGCAAGTGCAGTGGAGATGCTCACCGTTACACCAGGTGAGCGCCCCCAACCTTGACAATGTCGCATCTGATTAAATTGAGCTTCGTAGCTCATCGGATTCCTCCTGAAGTCTAAGTAAAGATTCTGATTCATCGCACATTCCTCTCCATTCTATGTAGAGTTTGTGTGCCCTTTCCAGCAAAACAATCACAACATCAACATTGTTCAGGTTGTAGCCATCCACCCCGGAGTTGAATTCCCATTCAGGTTTAATCTCCACGCGACATATAAGCCACGCGGAACCGGGGAAAATGATTTACGAGTTAACTGCATTTAACAAATCAAAATGTTCCTACTCTCATTAGCGCCGGAGCTCATTAAATCCATGATCACCGCGATGACATTTTGCCTAATGGCCGTGGCAAGCGATGTCTGCCCTGAATTGGCACGTGTCTTTAAGTTCGCTGTAAACTTCATCCCGCTGTTTCACGATGGGGTTGTCGTTATCGTGTTTTGTTGTACTTTTTTGAGATTTATAAAACAGTGCTCGTTACCCGAGTCTTTTTTTAGCGGTTCAATGCCATTACTTGCCCAGCCTGGGCTCATGACATGGAGCGATGCGAAATTGTTGCTTTAAAAAAAAAGTATGTATTATGTTTCTCCAAATTGTATAACCTGGTTGTTTGCTCGGCATGTGTGCACCGTATGTAGAACTTCTAGCGCACCGTACGTAGTCAACCGTGCTAATCAGAGGCGCGGTGGGAAGGACAATAAACTTAACACAAAATAGCAGTTCTTAACAAATGAGTTTTCAACCTAGATGATTTAAAAGTCCGTGGCTCCGGTGGTTTCCTAATATCGGGAGGAAGAGCGTTCCAGACGGGCGCAGAATCGCGTCTGAAAGCGCCGCGCGATGCGGTGCCCGCCTTCTTTGTTCCATGGCGAGCAGCCGGAAGCCGCTGCTGCTGCTGCGAGGATGAAAATAACACTTTGACGGACTCGGAATCCCTCGCAGATTGGCGTGATCCTACACGCTAGCAGAGAATCGGCCCACGGAAGCGGACCGCACAGAGCTACATCCGAGATCCACTCAAGTGGCACTCTGGTCCCCACATTTGAGGGCGGCACTTTCCAACCCACTCTGCATATGTGAGAGCGATGTTCGTCACACGACAGCGAAGCGGATAGTTAAATTCTCGGGAGGGTGGTGGGGGAGCTGGAGTTTAGCGAAGTTCACCACCAAATCAGAGAGAATGGTGTGGGTCTTTGTTACGCATTCATTGCTGACCTCACTGAGACCAACAACTCACGAGATGTGAGGACCCGGTAAATCACAGCGCCTGAAAACCCTGGTTTATAACCCAGGGCCCTCGGTGATATCAAGAGCTCTGACCTGTAAGCCGCCGGACCACCTCAAGAGAAGTGCGATGTTTAATTGACACGAACGAGTGGCTGATGTTGAAAGTACTGTAAAAGGTTAACGTGGTCTGAACCACGTGTTTACAGCCAAGGTAGCAGGCCAGGGCAAGTTGGAACGTAAAGTCACGCAAGGCAATGCAGTTACGTGTAATTATCCTGATACGGATGAAAAACGCTTTATTAGCTCGGGGCATTTCGACTGTTCTACCTCGAGTGGCTATAACAAATAATTTGGCAACGTCACACCGATGCCACTTCAGTCATCGTTGCCGGAGAAGGTAAAAGCAAAACCAACGGAGTGGTAAATAGTACCGCAATTGTCCGGGGTTATCTCGCCGACGAACTAAACGTGCGGACGTTCCCATTTGAGCATTTGTCGTGTTGTCAAAGTTTCCCGATTAGAGCGCTCTAGATATTTCTCCGGACAAATCCGCTCAGGTAGCGGAAGAAAAAAAAATAACAACCTTGATCTTTCATCACCCTCAGGCACGGCGGTGAAACAAAAACAAAAAGAAAACCACACAGTTTGTTACTGCTAATTAAACGGTACGAAATGTAAAATATCCCTGAAGCGTAAACATTCATATAGTCTAACTGTGTTGTAATTAATTGGGGTGATTTGGGCATGACTGCCTACATTGGCGTTCACGATGAACGTTTGAAAACATCGCTTACCCTTCCAGCTACAGACGGCCGCAGAAGATACGTATCTGCGGCCGTCTGGAACGCTCTTCCTTCTGGAAGCCACTAGAGCTGTGCGCTTTTAAACCTCGATTGAAAATAATTTATTTTCGCGTGTTTTAGTTTGCTGTCCTTCTCCCGCACCTCCGATTCGCACGGTTGACGACGTACGGACGCGAACGAAGATCGAGATACGTACGTGCCACAGCCATACCCCGATTTACCTCTCCTTCCAATTTTTTTTGCGTCGTTTCGCAAATTTCTTCGTCACTGCGTTGCATGCACGCACGTGTGTCGGGCTTGTCTCCTCGCACCACACGTGCCCGAGGTGCATTGCCCTCAACCCCAGACTCACGTCGCTGACAGCGTCGTCGTCCGCCCTTTCTCGTTATCCATCGCCCCTCAGCCTTCGCCTCCACCGCCCACTGCTGCTACGACTACCCTGTTAATAAGTGGCTTGGATTTACGTCGTTTCGATATACGTCGTCTGCATATGCACAGCAGGAAGCTGCCGTGTCGTGACGATTGGCGATACCCGAGTTGCGACCCAGAGGTTTGCCGGATCGATTCAATATCCTGGCTCGGCTTTCGGAATGACGGGCGGGGAGAGTTTCTTAAATCGCCTCTCCCCCACCCCCTGTTCCCCATCACCTCTGTCCAAGCAGCAACATCAATGGGTTCACCACAGGTCGTATCTCGACAGATGGCGTGTGGTAGGGTAAAATGTGAGTACCCCCCCCCCCCACCTCATCCAAAACATTTGGGTAGTTGTGGAAGAGTATAAAAACATTATCTTCCAGGGACTTTCTCTTAGCTTTCTCCAGTGAGGGTTCTTCTGCCAGCAGTAAGCAATTGGAGGCCTGCTCCTTGATATGTTAACCTCTTCATGAAATGTTTACACGTAAAAAAATGAAATATCTCAAACACGCTGCGATGATCCTTCTCTGAACAAAATGTTGGGGGGGAAAAAAACCTCCCTTAAAGAATCGGGAACCCGTTTAATCCTAAATCACGCGTGTTTTAACTTGCTCACCCCACCAACTACACGAGCAGGCGATGTGGGTTTAGGAAAAGCTTCCCTCCCATCGTAAGGAAATCGCCTCGTGTGCAGGTGTGTGATGGATTGTTGCATCCCAGGTCCGTGAGGAATGGTGACAGTCAGGGGAAGCCTCTTAGAAATGAGTCTAGAGACTCAGAGAGGCTTTTTTTTTGGCTAAACACAAAAGCAATTATTATTCTACAGCAGCAGCACACTCAGATGTCTGAAACGCTTTGAATTATGCTGGGATTAAACATGTGAGGCTGCCTTCCGAGTGATGTTCTTTTTACACACCGCACCTCGGTATTCATTTAAGGTTGACTGAGTCGACCTAGGGGAGGGTTCCAGTGCTGGGAATTTTGGTGAATCCACGGCTTTCAACTTCTAGCTCCGGCTGGCTTAAAATATATTCGAAACAGAATTTGGCGACAAATGGAGCAGAGTTGGAGGACATTGATAAAGAATAGAATTAAACTCTTTAAAATACTCAAAGAAACATCAACGCGTGCAAAACTTGAAATGACATTGTCAGAAAAGAGGAATGCGAGGATTATGGCACGCATGGAAGTTAGAGACATCATAGCGCCTGCTAAGACATTAAGTTGGCGGGGACACGCTAAAGTGTAGCGCAATCACTCCTTTACACTTCGAGCAATGGACAAGCCACTGCCTGGCTTTAAAGAGCAAGTTGATGCACAATTTATTGAGCAACCGCTAATGCCAGGCTCTGCGTCAAACTCACCGAGCTATCGCTGCCAGCTAAATAATACATCCCACACTTTCCTCTCTCTCGCATTTTCATCGCCGTACCTTTTTTTACTTAAACAAACCATGCGCACCCACTTTGTTTTGCATTCATTCAGCAGAATCAAGTCGGGCCTCAGGCCCCTACCCCCTCTTCATTGGCCGTGAATAGCGTCGTTAAATATGACACCAAGGCAACTGATGAGCTCACCCAGTTGCAATGTCTATGTTTTGTTTCGATGCCAGAAAACCATTCGCAAGCCTAATGTATCAAACCCGAACATGTGAACGCCTGGAGACGTGGGTGCATGGTTGGAATTACACTGAGAGACAGAAAGAGCCGCCACGTAGAATTCATTAAAAATAGACATCGGAATTTCCGTAAAGACGTCCAGTTGGGCAAAAAATTAAAACAAATTGGGAGAATTATTTTCTCTTCGTGACGGTGACATTAGCTCAAGACGGTCACCGCATCGCGCGCTTTCAGATGCGCATCTGCGGCCGTCTGGAACGCTCTTCCGATATTAGGAAGCCACTGGAGCTATGCCCTTTTAAATCTCGATTGGAAACTCATTTCTTCAGAACTTGCTTTGTCTGCTTAGTTTGTTGTCCTTCCCCCAGCACCTCCGATTAGCACGGTTGACTACATACGGTGCAAAAGAAGTTCAACACGTACACAGCACAACCGCGATCAATCCGCTGCTGGATGAAGGCACCCCCCAAATCAGCCGCCATCTCTCACGCTCCCACGATGCACCTTGAAAACGGCGCCGATTTCACTGCTCCATCTCTCCCCTGAGATCACGTCCCATTGAACGTGCTCCATCCCTTGTCTGCCGCTCCGCCCTTAGAAAAACACTATTTTTATAACTTAAGCTTCTCTCCAGGCTTCTTCATCGTTAGCTAGCATTGCTGCATGTAAGCTAGGACCGATAAAAAAAATGTAAATATATACATAAGTATATATTTTAAAAAATTGGCTAACCGATTTCTTGTTTGATTCATTACATTTGCCAATGGTTTACGAACATCAAACAAACGTTTATTATTTTTTCAGCTTGTAAAATTCATCAACGTGTTCTTTGTGCGATAAGTAATGACAGTTGTCACGGGTAATTAGAGGTGTAGGCCCCAGGCCGAATTGATTCTGCTGAACGAATCTAAACTTTGGTACGGACTGGTTGTTAAATACAAAAGGCGGAGCAATAAAAAAAAATTAGGCATGTGCGGTCATGTTTTATTTAGCTGCCAGCGATAGCTTGGGCAGTCGAACGCCAAGCTTGTCATTAGTGGTTGCTAAATACATTCCGTTAAAAGTTGCTATTTTAAGCCTGGCAGATCTTGTTCGTTTCCCGAAGTTTCATGAGTGAGATCACTACATTTCCAGCATTTTGCACAAATAATCCGGCGACCATCCCATCGAGCAATGTGTCCTGTCCATGCCTCATTCCCTTTCTAAACAGTCACCTCGATGTCTTTAACTTGCGCAATGCTCTCTAATCCACGTGTTGCCCTTTCAATGTACTTATTGCAAGAGTGCATAACGCCCGTGCTTTCGTTGGGAAATTTCTTAAAATTGTATTTCATTGTATTTGGCAATGTCCATATTTCTCATCCATGCGCCACAAACAGTTGATATGTACGGCATGCTCAATTTCCCGCACCTCAGGTTAGCACGGTTGGCTACGTCCGGTGAGGAAGAAGGTCAACAAAATAAATGCTGCACCTCCGATTAGCACGGTTGGCTAGGTACGGTGCGAAAGAAGTTCTACATACATACCGCACCTCAGATTACCACGGTTTTGCTACACACGGTGAAAAAAAAAGTTCAACATACAGTACATACGGCCAATTGACCTGTTTGTAATTGTACAATGTTTCTGTGGTATGAATGGTTAGCACCGCTGGACTTGCAATCCCGAGGTCACCGGGTCAATCTCCTGGCGAGGCAGTGGAATAAAAAGGGCACCTTTCTTGAACCTGCCCTTCGTCCACACGGCGGTTTAAATGAGTGTATTGAAAAAGGTGTATTGAAAATTTATGACACTGCTACTGATACTCCTGCTGTTATGGAATGACTCATGCAGCCAGCTATTGCTGCAAAGTTTGGCCGTACATGTTATGTATATCGTTTATTGTTAAATTTGAATCAGCTCCTATGATCACTGTTACATTGTTTTTATAGCTTTATTTTGGTGATTTTTGAAAACGTTTTGGTTTGGCAATGTTTGTTTGTTGTAGTGCAGAGTTAGCCTGATAACTTTAATCTAAATTGTCTTATGGTTGTTATTGTTTGACTTGCATCCCACTGGGATTTTTGCACACAGCGTTGAAACGCGGTGTTTTTTCTGGAAGACTTTTGCTGTTTTTTTCCTGGATTTTTCTGTTGTGCGTAGTCACTTTAAGATGTTTCTTTGTTCGTGTTTTTGTTCGTTGCGGTTGGAGCCGAGTCAAGAGCCGCATGGCTCACAGGGTCATACCTAATACATGAAACTGAAACTGAAATCACAGTTAGTCCATTGGTAGGATGCGTGCGGTGGGTCAAAGTGTGGCTACCTCCTCCACCTCTTCCAAGACATCTCTCTGGTCAGTGTGGAAGAGTGGTTATCTTGAATTCTCTCCAGTGGAGCTCCTAGTGCCAGCAGCGAGCAAGCAATTGCAGGGCTCCACATTTGCCTCCGAAATTGTACAAATCCGCTGAAGCAGCAAATTATACATTGATTTCCAACCCTACCGACGACTGCAGATTCGCTATTAAACGGAGAATAATCTAGAGCGATGGGTCGCATTATTGACCTTGGCAGGCGCTGTTTTAAAAGAGCCCCACGATACGTAAACACGCCTCCTGAAAGCGCAATCCAGTTTGAAACAAAACTAAAACGGGGGGCGGGGGGGTCGTGTCGATTCTAATCGAACGGAACGACTCCGAGTTTTTTGGTTTGGTTTCTCTTTTTTTATAAGCCCCTCAATTTCCTTCCTCCGGAGCATAATGCATCCCGAACCGACGGAGATCCGTTATGCTGGGGGGGGGGGGGGGTGGGGGGGGGGGCGGAGAGCAGATTAAATTCTCTCCAGCGTAAAAAAAAAGGAATTATGGGTAAAAATGTCACCACGCTCTGCGACCGTATTGCAGTGGCGTGGATAAATGGTCTCTGGTCTCTTATTTTATTTTGGGAAAAGCCAAAATAAATTGCTTTGATCAATCTGATTCTCTCCCGCTCCGCTCCAGGCTGACCCCTTTAATTCGGTCGTGTCAATTCCTGCCACTTGGCGTCACGACTGATGCGTGTGCACTGAAGCCTTATCCCATCTGGCTTTTGCCCATCTCACGGCGAGGGGGACGTGCGGGCGGGCGTGGAGGGTGGGCGGTGGACGGAGCTGGTTTTGCCGCCGTCTCTGATACAAAAAGAAAAAAAGATAAATCCACCAACGAATCATACACAGGAGGAAGGCTATCTCACAATACCGGAGGAGGGGAGAATTAAATGCAAATGTGTTACATCGAGTTTATTTTAAAAGGTGCAGGTGCAGCTCCGCTATTGCTCGCTCACCCTACCGCTGTCAGAAAGCCCTCCGCTAGAGGGAGCTATGGAGAGACCATTTAGAAGGCAATAATTGGCTTATTGTTTACACGGTGATGAGATATTTTAGAAGAGGAGGGAGAACCCACACTTTACCCCCCACCGCACACGACCTACCAACAACCAACTGTGGTGGAAAAAAATATATACTGCTGGGAAGGTGGCTGGGGGTGGGCGGTGAGTGGGGGGGGGGGGCGAGGGGGGTGGAGAGGGGGCGGGGGGCGAGGTGAGTGGGGGGCGAGGGGGGTGGGGAGGGGGCAGGGAGTGGGGGCGAGGGGGGTGTACAAAACAGAGATGTTTCAACTGCAGCAACGGGAGATGGGATTGACTCGGTGACCTTTGGGATCGCAAGTTGAGTGTGCCGACCGTTACAGCTTCCGTTGAGGTGGTATGGTGTATTATCAATGGTGTCACAACGAAACAAAAATGACAACAACAACAACAACAATACCCCCACGTGATAAGCCACTTTCGTTAAGCTATCATCTGTGGCCAGCTCGCTTCTGATAAAAAGAAGTTAATAGCTCAGTGGGCTTTACCTGGTGAAATAAAAAAAATGTCGATTTGCTTACCTTTTTTTACTTTACACTCCTGCTGTATTAATTATTGTTTGTTGTTGTTGTAACGTTCTGACTCACCCCTACTGGACATCTGTGTGAGAAAAAAAAACAGCTTCACAGCTCATCGTATTTCTCCAGTATAAAATAAATATTCTGATTGTGATGCCCCCGAGAAGACTTACACATTTCCCAGCGACCTGCTCTACACTGGTAAAAAAGAAGAAGAAAAACACCAGCACATGTGGCAAACCCATGTGAGGGGTTAGGGGCTAGGGGTGGTTGAAAACTCATCGGTTCACAGAGGCTCGAGTGAGTGAGTGAGGAGGAGTTTAAGACGTAGCAGGCTTTCGCGATCCATATTATCCATAATGCAGGGTGTTTTTTTTAAAGGGTTAGATCACGTAAATATAAATGTGTCGTTAAACCCGCCACCACCCGACACAGCCAATTAGTCAGGTGTTGTCACGAAAACTAAATGTGCCAATTAGTTAGCACACCGGTGTGTTGAAAATGTTGTGAGTTTACTCTTGAACACACAGGTGTGCTAACTAACACACAGGTGTGCTAACACACAGGTGTGCTAACTAACACACAGGTGTGCTAACTAACACACAGGTGTGCTGAACTCGTAACTAATTCGCATGTTTAATGTTCCATGACAAACCTTACTAATTGGCTGTGTCGGGTGGTGGAGGATTTTACGACGCATTTATATTTACCCCGATTAAAAAAAATAAACCACTATTATGGAGTGAGGAGGAGGAGAGAGAGAGAGAGCGCGGTCTAAAAGCCATCTCAGTGAGCGACGGATGAAAAATAACGACAGCTAAAAACACCGCCCCTGTGGCGTCAGATGATTATCAGCAGATTACATTTAGTGCTGCGAGGGATGCGTCAGGTGTAAACAACGATTAGAACCTTTCACGTATATAGCGCCCCTTCGCTACGTTGTCTATAAATAAACGGCGACCTCGCTTCGCCCGCTTTGAACGCGCGCGACTGCTTCCGCTTCGCTCTCCGCAACTCGCCCCGTTACGCACGGCTGGGCCGAAAGTCCGAGGCAGTGCCCCCGCCCCCTCGCCTCTTCTTGGTAAGAATAGCAAAAATATAAGGCGCAAACGATCGTATTCAAACAATCGTATATCTGCCCGAAATTATTTGTTTGGTTTTTTTTTTTCGGGATGTGTGTGCGCGTCTTTCGGCACGATATCATCACAAATGCAATTCATCGTTAGACCTCCTTTGTCAGTACCAAAATGTAATAATAGGGTTTTTCCCCTTTTTTTTGGTGTGGACCAATCAGTTTCAAGGACAATGCATATATTACCATAGTATGTTTTTTTGTTTGCATTTTGACTGCAGATATTGTGGTTAATGCAGACATGAATCCTTGTAAAAAGGTTTCAGATTTGTTGCCAGAAAAAAAGGGGAAAACCCCTATTATTAAATGCAATTCAGTTCCCCAAGAAGCTCCCGGCACGTGGAGAGAAACGTCGGACATCGTGTCGAACAGCACGCGGTACAGCAGCACTGCCGCGCGGTATTGCAGTGCTATATTCTGGCACTGTCTATAAATAAGGAAACGTATCATTTATAGAAAGTGTTTGCAGTCTGGTATATATATGCTCGTAATGAACGCGGTGATTTCTAGACAGCGCAAGGCGCGATTATGATTATCACGGTGCGAAAGAAATTGAACATAAATGCATAATGACAATTGGGAGGGCGGTTGCCTATAACAGCTGGTTCACCAGCACTGACAAACCGGACTGCTGATGAGATGCTCTGCATGATAAATAACAATAGGTTTTACCCTTTGTGGCAATAAAACAGGTGTTCAAATACCAAATGGATACCTTTTGCATGGAATCAATTGTGCATTAAACACACGTGCCTGCGGTGGACATGCAAACAAACATCCTCTGATGATATACGTCATTGTCTTTGAGACTGAGTGGCCTACACCAGAGACAGCCAGCCGTCTTTCGGACCTGGTCTCACCAGTGTCAGACCAGAAGAACAACGCCAAAAGGCGAACAGCACGAAGACAATTCACGTATCAGAAGCGCATTCGTAGCTCGGCGTGAGCGGCTAAACCGTGTCCAGAGGTTTTTTTGCTCGCGCTGAACCAGTACTGCTGAAACGACGCACGTCGATAGACGGCCGCGTGGCCGAGGCGGATTGTGTCTCAAACATTTTTTTTAAACTACGTCCACTTTCATTTAGGCGGAGAGACGTCGATCTGTGGAGGAGACGCGTTATCTGCTTCAATATGTTGCGACCGTAGCATTGATTCTCCCATCACGCCTTGCATGTCACGTGACGTCGCAGCACTGCGTGTGCTTTTAGTTCCAGTTTATTTATTTTTGGTATAGCCCTGTGAGACATTCGGCTCTTGAATCGGGTGCAACCACAACAAACAAAAAAATCACGAACAAGAAAAAATATCTTAAAGTGACTGTGTGTGACTGTGCAAACAGAAAATCCATGACAAAAAAAAACAGCAAAAATATTCCTGAAAAAAGCACCGCGTACACCAACGCTGTGAGCAAAAAATCCCAGTGGGATGCAAGTCAAACAACAACCACTACAATAAAACTTAGATTAAGGCCATCAGCCTAACTCCGTACTACAACAAAACAAACATGTCCAAACCAAAAAAACTTTTCGATCACAGGGACTGTGACCGAATTTTTACAATAAACTACATGAATAATATGTAACACCAAATCCTAGAGCCACAGCTGGCTGCATGAGTTACTCCACAACAACAGAAGCATCAGTCGGAGTATCAAATTTTTCAATGCACCTTTAAGATCAGCACGCTAAATCAAAATACAGATAATACCTTGCTTAACGCACATAGACTAATTGGTCGGAGTAGGCCAACAAGTGAAGAGTGGAAATTGTGGCTATTCGCAGGTCATTGGATGGGGAGGGGGGCTCAGGACCGATTCATATGTCACCCTCCAATGATGTTAGTCGTGGCTATGAATAATCAGGATCACAATCTTGATTATTTATACTGGAGGAGGAATCCAATCTTAGATAGAACGCTTTTTTCACAGACCTTCAGTCGGGGCACGTTGCCAGAACGTTACAAAAAGTACAACCACTGGTGGGGGCTAATGCCCCCCCCACTCCCCACTATGTGAGGGCCGATCCCCCCCTCCATCCCTCCCCACGAGCGGGGGGGGGGGCGCCACGTCTACTTGGTGGGGGCTGATGCCCCCCCCTTTACTCCCCATTAGGTGGGGGCCGACCTCCCCCTCACCCACCACGGGTGGGAGGGGCGCCACTTCTAATTGGTGGGGGCTGATGCCCTCCACCCACCTGCCATGGGGGGGGGGGGGTCACTCACCTCCTCCCCCTCCTCGCGCGGGGGGGGGTGGCGTTTGCCCCCCCGTCCCCTCCGCGTTTGTGTCGCTCGTGCCCCCCCCGCCCCATCGATCGGGTGACCCCCCCCCCCGCACCGCTGGCCGACCCCGCCTAGGGGTTGATTAAGCGCGTGCCCTTCCCCCCACTGATGCGTCCTAATTGCGCGGATTACATAATTGTTTAACTCGCCGTTGTGTGGGGTTTAATTAATAATTTCCACTAAGCCGTTGTGTCAACAAGGCGACCGCTCCCACGCGGTCCGGATATTAATAAATTAATCGGCGTTCACGCGGCCCCCCCATCCACCAACGTGTGTCTCACCGTGAACACTGTGGTGCACACACAGACACACGTGACACTCACGTGACACTCGCGTGTGTCTCACCGTTAACACCGCGGTGCACACACAGACACTAGTGACACGTGTGTCTCACCGTTAACACTGTGGTGCACGCACAGACACTAGTGACACGTGTGTCTCACAGTTAACACTGCGGTGCACACACAGACACACGTGACACTCACGTGACACTCGCGTGTGTCTCACCGTTAACACCGCGGTGCACACACAGACACTAGTGACACGTGTGTCTCACCGTTAACACTGTGGTGCACGCACAGACACTAGTGACACGTGTGTCTCACAGTTAACACTGCGGTGCACGCACAGACACACGTGACACTCGCGTGTGTCTCACCGTTAACACTGCGGTGAGACACGCACAGACACTAGTGACACTCACGTGTGTCTCACC
The DNA here is from genome assembly GCF_048934315.1 of Petromyzon marinus. Taxonomy (NCBI): domain Eukaryota; kingdom Metazoa; phylum Chordata; class Hyperoartia; order Petromyzontiformes; family Petromyzontidae; genus Petromyzon; species Petromyzon marinus. The sequence continues at coordinate 7,546,593 of NC_133710.1, read as the reverse complement.
GTGAACACTGTGGTGCACACACAGACACACGTGACACTCGCGTGTGTCTCACCGTTAACACTGCGGTGAGACACGCACAGACACCAGTGACACTCGCGCGTGTCTCACCGTTAACACTGTGGTGCACACACAGACACTAGTGACACTAGCGTGTGTCTCACCGTTAACACTGTGGTGCACACATAGACACTAGTGACACTCACGTGTGTCTCACCGTTAACACTGTGGTGAGGCACACACAGACACACGTGACACTCGCGTGTGTCTCACCGTTAACACTGCGGTGCACGCACAGACACGTGCCGGCACGGGCCACCGTTGATATTTTAATATGCGTGCGCGTCACATAAAACACTGATTTATAGTCACCCACACACCGTCGTACGCCGATCGCTGTCCCACCGCTCTGCACACGCACACCTGCACCACGCGTCACAACGTTAGTCTGTGCTAAGATTTATTTCCCGGAGCGAATAGTGAACCCCTGTTTATGGCCCCCTCCAGCCAGCACCCTTTGGACAGCGCCTAACCTCCTATCACCTAGCCGTCGCAGAGTGCGTCTATCCTCCAAGCTCGAGCTGACTGAATTGCCCCCCCCTTCCCGTACCTACTCACCTCTTCAGCTGCCCGATGGGGGCTGGGGAAGATGCTCGCCTTGGGGACTTTTTCTGGCCGATCGTTTCCAGCTCCACCCTGCATGCGTCGAACGGACGCTGAGGACGGCTGGTCTCTTCCACCGCTCCAGAAGAACTCTGATTCAATGCGCCCCTCCGGCCCCCTTATGTCCTCAAAGCCCCTTAACCCCCGGGTCATGTGACGTCATCCTGCGCATCCAATCGAATCCTCTTCGCGGCCGTTTTGAGCGCTCTGGCCGTTGGGGGGGGTGGGGGTCGCGTCATCCCCCCCCCCTTCCCATTGTCTCTGTACCTGCGTTCCTCGCTGTTGACTCACCGATAATCCCCTCGCTCCCTCCAACTTAAATCAACTCTTATCTGCCTAGGGGCTTTTCCCTCATACCCCACTGTTTACCCTGCTGCTGGGTGCTGGCTGAAGGTCCCACCCCCCCGTGTTGTGTGTGCTTCATCGCGGCCGGCCTGGAAAGCTCTACGCCCCCTTTTTGGGGGGGGGCCGCCATGTAATCCGGTCTGGGGGGCTCAGCCAATTTCCTGGTCCGGGGAAACCGTGGAACGTCCCTGCTAGCGGGGTCCTCGGGTGAAAACCCATCGTACCACGTGATCCCTCCTCGAGACCCTACGGGGGGTGCATGCGAGTGTTGAGTGGGGCGTGCGTGCGTTCGTGGGGGGGGGGGGGGGTGAGAGGAGAGGGTAGCGCCAGCCGAGCAGCTCTGCTGTGGTGGCACCACACACTCGACCACCGATTCACCATGAAGTAAAATTATCACGATCATACTACTGTAATCTTATTGTAAAATAATAAAGGTTTCTTTCATTTCAAATGTTGCTCAAGCTTGTTATCACCTCTTGGGGCACAGACATTAAAAGGGGAACCGGTGACCAATTAACAGCAACGGAAGCTAAGATACGGGGCTCGTGAATGGATGGCTTAACCTACAAAAACACAACTTATTATAATTCTTATGCTCCCTTTACTTAGGATAGAAAGAGCCTCAAGACCCCGGCTCAGGAGGGTCCAGCCAAGTTTTCGCAGTAGTGGGTGACGTTGCAAGACGTCGAATCCCAAATGAATGACTTGCTGGTATTTTTTATTTTGTTCGCATTTGGATGTTTGTGACCAACATGCGTTACAGTGCATGGAGTGTGTGTGTGTGTGTTTTTTATCTACAGTAGGAAAACCTGATAACCTGGAGGAAACTCACGGGGAACAGTGGGAGACTGAACGTGCAAAGTCAACACGGAAAGTTCACCAAGGTCAGGGTTCGAACCCAGGCGCTCCTCCATTTGCGAGAGCACGAGTGTTAACCACTGCGCCGAGATAGTTGGGACTTGTTTGCGGCGAGGGAGGCTCAGAGTCTACAAAAGGAAATTACGAGAGGTGAAGTTGATTGTTGGAAAATTGTAAGGATGAAATGGACGGTCAACATCAAAGGCTGCCACCGGTCTGAGGCAGAAGGTTGCCTCATTCCTGGAAATGAAAGAAAAATGTGGAAAACTTTCGGCTGCCATTTGGTTCTGATGACTCACGTAAGGCTGACTGAACCCCTTAAAATTGGTTTCTATAATCATTGCCACACAGCACTTTTCATCTTTTTTTAAACGGTGCTCTGGTTATATTGGGATGGTGCGTGTGCGTGTGTGTGGGGAGACAAAGGTGGCCGGGCATGGTGCTGGCCACCCATCCCCTCGTGTGCCATGCAGGCCTTCATAGGTGCTCGCTAACAGCAATTGCCCCAACAGTCCGTTCAGGCTATGACCTTGGTGCCTTTTGTCTTCCCGTGGGGAGCACATGCGCAACCTACCCACAGTGGTTAGTGCACTGTCTTACTCCGACCTGAGTTTGATTCCCGCTCACGTCCAACATCAATGACGAATATCCGAATAGGTCCTGGACGTCCCCTCGGTTGACTTTGGAGGCATATCAGGAAGGTCCTATGTTGGTTTTCACATGAAGATATTTTCAGTCAATTATTGAGTGTTCACGCACGTGGGGTGAAGCCGGGGTGAATCCGGAGCAGCCGGAAAAACCCCATGCGTGCGAGGGTGCAATGCTCTATATCACCATGCAGATGGGACATATGGCATCGGTTCACGATACCGCCCTCTGCTGGCACGTCAGGGTGTGCCACCTCATTGAAACCCAAACCAGAAAAGGGAGTTTCGCAACATTTGGCACGTGTGTACGTTGAACTTCTTTCACGCCGTACGTAGCCAACCGTGCTCATCGTGAGGTTGCCGGGCGGATGGGACAACAAACCTAGACACGTAAAGAAATGAGTTTTCCAATTGAGATTTAAACTTACGTGGCTCCAGTGGCTTCCTCGCATCGGAAGGAGGAGCGTTCCAGACGGCCGCAGACAGCGCATCTGAAAAGCGCAGCGCGATGCGGCCACCGCTGCTGCCTCCACAGTGCTCGAATACGGGCCACGTGCAGCAAGCACAACCGCCAGCAACACCCACCCCCTCGCGCGCCGTGCCGGTACGCCTCGCCAAGGTAAGGTAAAAGGTCAAAACAACGAGCCAACCTTTACCATACCTTTTACCCTTACCCCATACAAATGACCCGATTACAGGGCAATTGCTGGGGTACTGCTACACGTGAAAAAGGTTTCTAACAGGTAAATGCTAGGTAGAGCGCTTTGCTCACGTAGAATACTCTCGGTGATTTCAATTTTAAATGGAGGCCACGGACTACGCCACGGAGCTTTTAGCGAGCGGTGAACAAGATATTTACCGGGTAATACTTCGCGCTACCTTTACCCTACCCTTTACCGTATCCCTTGGCATGTCGACATCTTTACCTTTACCCTTTAACCCGGTTAAAAGGGTAAATTACCTTACCTTGCCGAGGCCTACGTGCCGGCATTCACAGGTGTTCGCCAAACAGCAACACCTCGCCCCAACACTCTGTGTTAGGCCACATTAAGGGAGTCTTTGTCGATGATTTTTTTTCTCTCACCACTTGCCTCCCCCCCCCCCCCCACCAGCAACCCGTGTAGGCTGCACAGGGGAGCTTTGTCTGTGTGTCTCACAAGGGTCAGAAGATGAAGGGAGGCAGAGCCCAAATGGGAACGTAATAGCGCTGCCACGCGCAGACGGGCTGGGAGAGGACGCTGGTTGTAATTACGGGGGGAGACAACGGATGAGGAGGAGGAGGAGGAGGCTTCATGTTAGGGTCGGGTTGGGAAAGATGAATTCCGTTTCAATGGCGAGAAGCAGAGTGCCGCGTTGGGATGGGCGGGTTCGAGAGGGCGCGCGGGGGGGTGGGGGTGGTGGCGCCGCAACGCGTACCGGAACGTTGCGCGCGGTATTTATTCATCGTTCATTTATAACACGGTACGATGAAAGGGCTCGAAAAATGTGCGGGGGGTGGAAAGGTTGCGTTTGTTGGGAGCGCCTCGCCAGAGGCGCCCCTGCTTTGCGCGGCGGCTCTTGACGAACGGGGTAAATTGTTCGTTGATTTGTTGTTTGATTTTTTTTTTCATTTATCCCCACGAGACGGCTGAGTGCCACCCGTCACCCATCTCGTAGCCCTAGGTGAAACAAATAACGAATACAAAAAAAACACACCGCGAGATACGCGGGAAGCGACACGTGCTCATGCGATCCATCAGAGAGTCGTCCGCGATGATGATGATGGGAGGCAAAACTGAAGAGAGGAAAAAATCGCCTCCTCCGGGCGTTTGAGGACGGCACGGAAGAGACGGACGGCAACCTGCTTCCAGGAAGGCTGAGCGATCCCTTGGATGAGCGATCCCTTGGATGAGCAATCCCTTGGATGAGCGATCCCTTGGATGAGCGAGCGCTTGGATGAGCGAGCGAGCACGTTCGAACGGCGACATCGCAACATCGGCTGGCCTCTCCACATGTAGAATCCACACGTGTTATTTAGATTATTTTGGCTGCTGCAAATGCCCCCGTTAAATAGCCATTTGTTGGGGCTACCATTGGTGGGCAGGTCGCTGCTGAAAAATAAGCTAATAGCTTCGTGGGCTTTACCTGGTAAGATAATATATACAGTATATACATTTAGTTTTATTCTTGTATTTTTTTTAAGTGATTAGTTTACCTTCCCTATACTTTGCACTCCTTATCGTGTTTTCGTAGTGTTTGTTGTTGTGGCGTTCTGCCCCGACCCTGTATTGGACATCTGTGAAAAATAACTTTACAGCTCATCGGATTCCTCCAGCATAAAAAAAAACAATTCTGATAGACCCCCCCCCCCATCTACCCACCGCTCTCCCACACCCCCCAATCTTCTCAGTGTGTGACGGTGAAAGCGGGAGATTGGGCCCAGGGCTGGCTCAGATATCGCTAGCCACCGCTGTTATATAGTGATTTGGCTGCTTCTGTCATCTGGAACTCTCTCCAGCTCCACATACGAAGCATTCAAAGTCCCTCTACCTTCAGGATTCAGCTAAAATTATTGAAACATTTATTTATTTATTTGCCAGGTAAGGCTCACTGAGCTATACGGCTCCTTTTCAGAAGCGACCTGGCAACAAATGATAGCTCAACGAAGCGGCTTATCACGTGAAAATGTATAGTAGCCAAACATTCAAAAAGCATGTTGATTCTAAATATGGAGGGTAAAACCGAAGGACCCTGAGAAATATCGACGCGACCACGGGGAGAGAGACACATGCAAACTCAAAATATACAGCAGGAGTCAGAGTCGGGATCGAACCCACGACCTCCAGCGTACCTGGCGAGGTAATTAACATCTCACCACAGCGGCGCCCCACGATCCAACAACGATTTGTCCATTTCGCGAAATTTGTCTGCATTATGAATTGTTTTACGATTATTATTAACTTTGTACATTGAGATTTCGTGGGTTATATTTTAGTATGTTTTTCCCCATTCCCCAGGATGCATTCCTGGGGAATGGGAAAAAAAAGCATCAATAGGAGAGATGATAGGGTAGGAGACTTGATCAGTTGGGAAAGAGGTATAGTTCAGAACTATGACACTCCAATAAATAATGACAGCGTAAAAAACACATGCACTTTTAGGATAAAGACGGTCTTTGAAATTCAAAATACAAATGTAACCAGTGATATAGACTTAATGGGATTTGCCCAAAAAAATAATACCATAGTGTGATTTTTTTCCCCTTCCCTGACATTTACTCTTAATTGTTTCGTTATCTCCTTATTTTTGCCCAGCCTCGAAATACTTTTTCAACGTGAAAAAGCCTCGTCCTCACAATCTGCGGGAGTTCTTTAACATCGCGCTGTGGTAACAATAATTGTATTCTTCTTTTTTTTAACCCATAAAGGGGATCCAATAAAAAAATCTCATCTCATCACCCTTATCTTTATATACCAGCTGTATATATATTTCTTTTTTTACCGTAGAATTTTATAACACCTTTAAAAGACACATGCGCCAACAGTTCATTGTACCGGCTGTTGGAGTGGAAGAGACAAAATAAAAATAAGTTTAATTTCCGCTGGGCTTTGTTTGGATGTTTTTTTTTTCACCAGCCAGCACTGCACCACATGGTAGGATTATTTATTATTATTGTTAAAAGAATCCCCACAATTTTATCTCGATTGTGCCATCGACCATCGCGTCACAAGACGAAGCATCCACCACTGGGATCTCTCGCATGGCAACTCACGGCCCTTCATCACGTGAGGAGAAGTGGATATCGCAGAACTGCGATCTGACATTCATGCAAGTGACGTCTGCTCTACCCATTAGAGGGCAGCACTTTCACACTCGCTGACATTCATTGCACGACATTATTACTTTTCAGAAATGACCTTAAGCCAAATTAAGTGCAGAAACTAGTTTAAAGTGATGGGGTGTTTTTTTTTTCCCCCCATCCCCTTTCGTAGTCAATGGTAACGCAGGCAAGAATCCACTTGAGGATTCGGTTCTATCGCGGGCGACGGCTACTGCTGCTGCTGCTGCCCGGAATCGAACCCAAAGGATCTTCGCATCGGTCAGCTCAGCGCTCTCACCTCGCCGCCACACCGTGCAACCTTGACTGCCTTCTGGCAGACTTGAAAGCAAAACGGCTGCTCAGGGGACCGGGACGAAAGCCGAACGTCGCCTGGCCACTGCTGGCACCGTTTCAGAGGGCATCATTCACGGTGCCCTAATGCCACCTGGCCCTCCCACAGGCTGAATTTCGTGAGGGAGGAGGCCGACTGAAAATCCGCTCCGGTCTCAGGCTTCGCCTTTGATCGCCGCACAGCTCCGACCGCCCCCCCCCCCCGCCACTCCAATCCCCAACCACCCCCAAACCAAAGGACGGCCGCTGGCGCGTGGGAAGACTTATTGAGAAGCGTGGGATTGGGGGGGGGGCGGAGGGAACGGCACTTGGTTAAAAAAAAGTCCGCTCAGGTTTTTGTTTTACACGTTGGCGATCATGGCACCGTTAAATAAATATAAACAACAACAAATGGGGAAATGTGTCTATAAATCCGCACAACTCCCCACACCCCCCCCCCCCCCCCCCCGGCACTTCACTCGGTGTTGTTTCCACCGTAGCGATCGCTAAGTGTCCCGCGTGTCGTGAACTAAAACTCTCCGTCGTCCCCTACTTGAGCGGTCCCCAACCTTTTTGGCACCAGGGACCGGTTTCATGGAAGACAATTTTTTTACGGACCGGGGGGGGGGGTGGTCATCATTGGGTCTTTCCCCCTTTTCAAAGTAGCTCTCCAGCGACGTTTGTTTTTAACTAATTTTGGCTACTAGGGGTCAGCTTTTGGGCTTACTCCTTGTGGCTACTAGGGGTTAGCTTGTGGGCTTACTCCTTGTGGCTGCTAGGGGTCAGCTTGTGGGCTTACTCCTTGTGGCTACTAGGGGGTTAGCTTGTGGGCTTACTCCTTGTGGCTGCTAGGGGTTAGCTTGTGGGCTTACTCCTTGTGGCTACTAGGGGTCAGCTTGTGGGCTTACTCCTTGTGGCTGCTAGGGGTCAGTTTGTGGGCATACTCCTTGTGGCTACTAGGGGGTTAGCTTGTGGCCATACTCCTTGTGGCTACTAGGGGTTGTCAGCTTGTGGGCTTACTCTTTGTGGCTACTAGGGGTTAGCTTGTGGGCTTACTCCTTGTGGCTACTAGGGGTTAGAGCTTGTGGGCTTACTCCTTGTGGCTACTAGGGGTTAGCTTGTGGGCTTACTCCTTGTGGCTACTAGGGGTTAGAGTTTGTGGGCTTACTCCTTGTGGCTACTAGGGGTTAGCTTGTGGGCTTACTCCTTGTGGCTACTAGGGGGTTAGCTTGTGGGCTTACTCCTTGTGGCTGCTAGGGGTTAGCTTGTGGGCTTACTCCTTGTGGCTACTAGGGGTCAGCTTGTGGGCTTACTCCTTGTGGCTGCTAGGGGTCAGTTTGTGGGCTTACTCCTTGTGGCTACTAGGGGGTTAGCTTGTGGGCTTACTCCTTGTGGCTACTAGGGGTTGTCAGCTTGTGGGCTTACTCTTTGTGGCTACTAGGGGTTACCTTGTGGGCTTACTCCTTGTGGCTACTAGGGGTTAGAGCTTGTGGGCTTACCAACACTGTGACTGAGACAAGTGCGCAGTGCGGGAAAGAGGCGCGGACACGAGTGGTAAATAATAAAATAATGGGCGGGCCATGCCCGGACTCACCGCTCTCACCTCCTGCTGTGCGGCCCGGTTCCTAACAGGCCACGGACCGGTACCGGTCCGCGGCCCGGGGGTTGGGGACCCCTGTCCTACTTGACAACAAGCCGCCGTCTCTTTGCCCTTTCGCGCTGCTTTGCCAATCCCCTGCTGGATGAAGGCCAGCCCCTGTCAACCTTCATTGTTCAGTGCCTCCGAGGCTCTGTCTCCTCCTCCCTCACTCTGCTGAAGGCCGTTCTCAAATAACCGAGGGTTCAACATGTTGCTGTTTAACCTTCGGGGAAATGAAACCGTTGTCATTTTTCGTTTTGTCTTTTAAAACACACCGAGGAGGCGTTCGCCGTATTGCGTTAGCTTTTAAAATTGACGTGAAACACTTTCTTAGACGTAATCGTGAACGCCAGAGCTTCGTCAATGCCCTGCTGGAGAAAGCACCCCCCACCCCCCCCACGTCTCCTCCCTCATCTCCCCTCCCCCGTCTGCCCCTCCACCCATCACCACCTCTCTCAGCCTCGCGATGCAATTAGCAACAATTTGCTCGACCGTGTGCATTCTACCCTCGACCTAGTCTCCTCGACAGCCATTCATTACCACGTCCTTAGTGTTTTGGTGCGACGGGCCCACTGTTTATTTCGTCAATATCGTAAATTGTCGCTCTCTGCTCATTATTCTTTGCCGGCACCTTTTGACGCGTTCCGTTCCAATGCTGTTGTTGTTGTTGTTGTCGGTTCCCTCCGTACGAATCACTCCGGTGGCGCTGTTGTCCTTGTTCTGTGCTGACACCACCACGGATCTCCCTTGAAAACGAACTGCATAACTGGCTAGACGGGACGTTTACGGTTTTAGCAATTCATTTTTGGTTGAAATTTGAATGAGCACGTGGTGTGTTCACACGTTTGGCTGTCATTCCACCGTTAGTCTCAACCACGCCCCATAATCTCGAAGTGTCCTTCCCAATCCCACTTTAAACTACAACTATTTAAAAATAAATGTATTTTACTAGGTAAGGCCCACTAAGGTATATATATATATTTTCAGAAGCAACCTGGCCACAAATGATAACTGAACAACGAGGTTTATTGCAGGTACATTAATATCAGCCAAATACTCGAAACACATATTCTGGGTTCTTTCGGTAAAGAATATGAATACCTGCAGTCACGAAAGCTTTAAGTCAAAATTTTACCGCCTCTACGGGGAGGGATTCCACTTAACTTTGAGATCCTTCAACAAACTCCGGGATAAGAAGGCTCAGCTGATCGAGTCTCTCACCTTTCTGAAGAGATGCTGCGACTCTGGGGTAATACAAATCGCATTTACACTGACCTCTGCTGCTTTAACTTCTTCTAATGCGAAACGAATTCTTTCCAGAACTAGCATAGCTCTTATCTCAGAGAAAATCAGACTTATACGCACCGAACTATATCATTCATATGAATAATATTGGTCGCGAAAGCCTACGTGTTAAACGAACTATATCAGTTAGACAAGACACTCTTCAGATCACACTTATCATTGACGGCAAAAATGTCCACATCGGATTGGGAACATATAGACAATATGACTGCCTCTTCAGCTGCCACTATGTCGACCAAATGTAAGGACAACCTGATTTCCAAATTTAACCTCCTCTCCAACAAAAGACCAGACCCACACACCAAAAAGCTAGACGTAACAAAGTCGTAATTAATCGCAGTAACAGTCTATTTCCGATGGTCTGAAATCCGTTTAAGCTAAAGGGCTAGACTTTGCAGTCACAACTAAACACATACCAGTCAATTATATCATTGCCCAAGTAGACGTGGTTCTCATGGGCCTGGGTCAAACCGCTGCAGACGTAGCAAAATCTGAAATCGCTGCAACCCTCAAAAACGCTAAGATGCCAGCTAGCAACCTCAGCAAAGATGAGCGTTTTGAATAAAAATATAACAAAAAAATTCAAGAATTAATCAACGATGGCAGCTATACAAAAATATAAAGAGATACCACCAACAGCCTCGTCATACAAACCAACAAAATCATTTCTAATTCAACCAAATTAATTGATCAAACAAAACAGTTCTCGTTAAAACCTTCTGCTGCCAGGCCACGAAGATTATACGGCTTACCAAAAATACATAAACTAGATACACCCCTTCGTCCCATCGTCTACTATCAACTCTCCCACCGACAAACTAGTTCGTTTTATGTCTGAGATCCTGCGGCCTATCACTGGAAAAACCACCTCTGCGGTACAAAATTCTACTCACCTGGCATCAACAATCACGGGTATTTCACTGTCCCCAGACGACCTGCTTGTCAGTTTTGATGTAGTTTCCTTATTCACCAAAGTTCCTGTACCTGACACCATCGCAATCATTGAAGACTTGGTTCATCAAGGACTAAACACTGAGCTACCCCACCTGGTGAGACACTGCTTAACCAATACATACTTCACTTGGAATGGAATTTTCTACAAACAAACTGAGGGCACCCCAATGGGCTCCCCCTATCTCCGGTTGTAGCCAACATTTTCATGGAGAAATTTGAGACTGACGCCATCCAGACTGCTACTCTGCGCCCAACCTTATGGAAGAGGCACGTGGATAGAGCAGGCCGGCCACATGGCCGGCCTGCTCTAGACCAATTCCTCGACCACATCAATTCCATACACCCAGCCATCAGATTTACCATGGAAGTTTAAAAAGATGACAAGCTACCTAATAAAAAAGAGACCTGATGGTTCAATGAGCCACTCTGTCTACAGGAAAGCTACCCATACGGATGCTTACCTGAAACCGGATTCCCACCACCATCCATCCCAGAAGAATTCCCTCATCAAGACTCTGCACCATAGAGCCCAATGCATATCCGACCAGGAACACATAGCCAGTGAACTCAAGCACGTACACCAAGCTCTTAAGGCTATTGGTTACTCCGGCTACACAGTCTGCAAAGCTATCACTCCAACCATGAAGAAGGACCCTCTTGAGGAGCCTTTCAAAACCATCACTTTACCCTACATTGCGGGGATCACAAAAAGATCTCCAAAATCTTGAATAAACACAAGATCCAGGTCCCATTCAACACATTACATAAAATCCGTGATCTGGTTCCGTCTGTAAAAAATGTGATTCCGGACATACAGTACCCTGGCGTCTACAAACTAAGTTGCCTCTGTGGTAGTAGTTACATTAGAGAAACCAAACAACATGTCTCGGACCGCATTCGTGAACACAAAGCAGACCTGAAACACGGTCGGACCAACACCTCGGCCGTGGCAGATCACTATTATAATTTAGTAGGCTCACATGACATTGACTTCTCCAAGACAGAGGTTCTCTGCAAGCCATCTGGCTACCATAAGAGATTCGTTCATGAGGCTATCCACATATACAAACACAGAGACAATTTCAACCGAGAAGATGGATTCTGGCTTAGCAATCATTGGAAAGATTTGATAAACCATTTCGGGTCTTAATTGATTGTTCACGCTTACGGTGGCTTTCAGACCGCATCCATTATTTTCGTCTCCCCCCTCCTCTTTTCCGAACATAGATGGACTCGTCCATCTTAATAACTGCCAAATCGCTCTCTGTGGTGCTGTGGTTTTCACACCTGATGATGATTGCTTGTGTTGCAGTCGAAACGTCGTGAAAATTGTATCGTTTCATATTTGTATTATTTTATTGTTTCCCTTCTACGTGACTTTACCGAAAGAACCAAGAATATGAATCCCTGCAGTCATGAAAGCTTTAAATCAAAACTCGAAATACATATTCATTCTAAATGTGGAAGGAAAAACTGAAGGCCCTCGAGAAAAATCACGGGCAGAGAGAAATGAAAACTCCAAATACGCAGCAGGTGCCAGGGTCGGCATTGAACCCACGACCTCCTCCATACCAGGCGAGGTAGTTAACATCTCGCCGCCGTGGCGACTTCATTTCAGCAAGGGCTCGTTTGACCACACTTCACTGCATTGGACACCGTGGGTTGGTGAAAGGAGCCAGTTGAGATATCACGCGCCACTGATGTTAGCCGTGGCCGAACATTAAACTCGGGTCGTTCGTAAAAAGTGAGTTAACCACAGCAACCACAGCTCACACATTATCTGTCAGGATTGTTAACTCCCGAAATGACAATTTTATAAAGCGATGCGTGCATCTATACAGTAAGTGTGTTCGCAGTTTGCAAGTGATAAATATGATTTAAGATTATAATACATAAACAACAACAAACGTGTCTAACAGGAAAAGGGCACAGCCCTGCAATTTCCTGCTCATGCCACTGCTGGCAGAAGAGCATCGACCGAAGGTAGCTACGGCGATCCCCTCTTAGAGAGCGTGTTGGCCTATTCTTCCACAGTGGTCCAGACCTCTTGCAAGGGGTGAGAGTGTCCACGATTTACCCATGCCGCAGGCGATCGATGTGCCGATCAACTAATCGCTGTGCAACCATTTATGCTGCCGTGTGGACGGATCATCGTTTCAACTGCGAAGACGGGAGATTGAATCGAACAGCAGCCTCTGTATTGTGAGTCACGTTTGCTGAATATTATATTACACCATTGTGGGCAGCATCGCGTGTTTCAGAGTATAACAATAAGCATAACTCTGTTACATAACTTACTCGTATAACGCAGACATTTATAGAAAAGGTGTGCCTTGCCAAAGAGTCGTCTTTTGTTCTCAGCAGACTCGATCATCGTAATGAATGAACCACAACACCTCGCTGATCTCGTCGAAGAGGAGAAACCACCGTCACGTGAACTCCAGGCATCCACGCAGCGGTTTTTTTTTGCTGCTGGCCATCAGACGGCCACCGCATCGCGCGCTTTCAGGTGCACATCTGTAGCCGTCTGGAACGCTCTACCTTCCGATGTTAGGAAGCCACCGGATTGGTGCACCTTTAAATCACCTAGATTGGAAAGCTCATTTCTTTAGAGCTGCTTTTTTTGCGTTTAGTTTGTTGTACTTCCCCCCCCTCGCCTGCCGATTAGCACGGTTGGCTACGTACGGTACGAAAGAAGTTCAAGCCCTAGCACGAACCATCTGACTGAAACTAAATCAACTTGTATCCAGTGTGAGAGGACCTAGCCAAACTAAGTCAGCCTGTTGAGAAGAAATCTGCCAAAGAGAGGGCCTGGAGGAGGGATATTGCAAGCGGCATCGACTGCCTCTAATGTATGTCTGTGATGGCTTCAAACTGCGCGATTTGAATTTGTACATTTGAGTTAATATAGTTGGTTATTAACAGCATGGGCGTTTGCGTTTGAAGTTAATGAGCCCAAACATTCAACGTGTATGTAACAAAAATGGCAAAAGTTAAACTCCCCCTGCCCCCACAGTGTATTTTAAAAGTGTAAAAACAGAATTTGTATTTTTTTTTAGTACGAGTTAATACGTCTTAAAATGCACCCCATGCCTGGATCGTATTTTTTTTCTATAAACAATAAATACTTTTGAATAATATATAGTTATTATATTTAAGACAGTAGATTAGTTTGAGACTAAAATCGTCCAGAGTGTTTCTGCTATTTTATTTCCAAAACGGTAAATGATCAAATAACAAAAACGTAATTTGGAACATGTAAAACTGGAGCAAGTTTGCGTGTGTACACGATATCATAACGATTAACAGATTGCGCATGAAAGTAAAGATTCAAAACGAAGACAAACGAGCTGACACTGCAGTGACCAGATGTTTATGTTTAATCACATGGTTTCCTTTATATATATTTAAATACAATGTATTCTTGTTGAACTTCATGGTCAACGCTTGCGCCAATCGGAGGTGCGGGGGACAGGTTATTGTTTGACTTGCATCCCACTGGGATTTTTGCACACAGCATTGATATACGGTGCTTTTTCTGGAAGACTTTGCTGTTTTTTCCCTCGATTTTTCTGTTATGCGTAGTCACTTTAAGATATTTCTTGTTCATGTTTTTGTTTGTTGCGGTTGCACCCGGTTCAATAGCCGCATGCGTCACAGGGCTTTACCTAATAAATGAACTGAACAGGCGGGTACAATTCCAGCGGCCTCTCGTGCGTAATTGTCAAACTTTTTGTGCCATCGGATTCGGAGACTCCGCCCGGTGGGAGAGCCCCCCCCCCCCGCCCCTCCGCCCGGTGCCACCCACGTAAGGCGGCAATGTTGTGATGTCGCGCCGTGCAAACGGTGGCGGAAGATGATCGATATTGTCGCGGAGTGCAACGACGTCTTCAATAAGCTGCGTGCACACACGCACACACGCACACACACACACACGCACACACGCACACACACACACACGCACACACGCACACACACACGCACACACACGCACGCACACACACACGCACACACGCACACACACACGCACACACACACGCACAAACACGCACACACGCACACACACACGCACACACACGCACACACGCACAGTGCCCTAACATTTCGGGGGAGGAGGTTCTGTCCAATTTGCTCTTTCAGTTGGATTGTTATGGAGTAGGTGGGTTGTTGTTGTTGTTGTTGTTCTTAAAAGTAGAGGTGAAATTGTGTCAATTGAACCTTTTTTTAACACAATGCAATTTTTTTTTTACAAAATATTAAAATCATCGTCATATGTCATCTACCATGATCAACCTACTGCTGGATGAAGGCCCTGTACAGGCTGCCGCCGCCACCTCTTGCAAATCCTCGGATGTAACAATATACTTTTGCTCCTGTACGTGAACGTAAAACGCTAAATATACACGAAATAATTAATTATACGAAGGTATCAATAAAGTTAGAGGTGGGTTGTTCGATTACTTAAGTAGTCGATGACTCTACCGATTGTCGCTTTGATCCCTCGACTAATCTGGAAACACGAGCGTAGTTGACATGAGAAAAAAACAAATCTCACTTGCTCCAATGCGTGCCGCTGGACGGGAGGTTATGGGCAGGGCTTGGTGACGTCATTGGTATAATCAACCTGGGCGTGGCGTGTAGTCAGGGGTTTCCCACCTTCGTCGCCCGAGTAAACGACCACAAAAAATATTATATATTTTTTACAAATTAATCCAACTTAATCGACTTATTGTCCCAGATCTAAATGAATGAAACAGCAATTTTGATACCCTAACCTTCACATTTTTTTCCGTCTTCAGAATAAGAATTTTCTTGTTAACCCAAGGAAAATTGGGGTGTATGTGTGTGTGGTGAGCTGTGTCGTATTATTTGAGCGCTGCGCTATGAACCCGGCGACCCAAGTTCAATTTCCACTCACGGCCAACAACACCAGTGACGATTATCTGAACAAGTCCTGGGCCTCCCTTAGATCGACTCAGCCTCAAATGAGTGCCTGGTGTGATGAGTAAACATCGCCATTAGGAAGATAAAGGCAGGCGGGTGTGGTGCTAGCCATTCAACCCTCGTGTGCCGTGCCAGCCTTCATAGGTGCTCACTAATATCACTTTATGCAACAGTCTGTTAAGGCTATACGGGGGATATGTGTCTGCTGTGTGTGTTGGCCCTTTGTTGTCCAGTTCTGATTTTAATTACGGTAAGAAAACCCCACACTTTAAAATTCAGTACAAAAGGGAACAAAAACCCATCAGTTGTAATTATTCAGATAGCCACTGCACATCGGCTTCATTTGTGCTCGTTGCTCTAACATCTTTGCGATCTCTTACTGAGTTCATTGCCATAACGAAAGCTTGGAAAACTTAAAAAAACATACATCAAAGGACAATGCATATATCATCATAGTATATTTTTTGTTTGCATTTTGACTGCAGGTATTGTGGTTAATGCATACATGAATCCTTGTAATAAGGTTTGAGTTTTGTTGACAGAAAAAAGGGGAAAAACCGTGTTATTACATTTTGGTACTGGCAAAGGAGGTCTAATGATGTAGATGCTCACCCCGAGCCCTCATTACTTTGATAGTGCATTGTCTCTGAGCTGTGTGACGCCTTTTGGCGTCATCTGGTCGAGCACCAATTGGGTCGAGGCTCAAAAGAAAGCCGTCCCTTGGTGTGGACCAATCAGTTTCAAGGACAATGCACTATATATTATCATAGTATGTTTTTTTTGTGTTGCATTTTGACTGCAGGTATTGTGGTTAATGCAGTAACATGAATCCTAGTAAAAAAAAGGTTTCAGTTTTGTTGCCAGAAAAAAGGGGGAAAAACCCCTATTATTAAAAAAAGTTATTTCTTTGTGTGTGGCCATAGATCAGTGTTCGTGGTTATCTTCGTTCGTGGGCTTGCTAGATAAAAAAATGAATTTAAAACCTCCCTTTTGATGTACGTCTCAAAGGTTTTTTTCTCTATATAAATTCACTGCGCCGCGTGAAAGAGTAGGCCAGAGTGGCATCGCGAGAGGGGCGGCTCTCGATGTCGTTAAAGTTTTGTTTCCCTCTTTGCGGCCCCTTGATTGAAACGAATTCAATAAGCATGAAATCAAACAATTACTGCCTTCGATATTTACATTTATTTCACAGCGCAATATTAGGGGCCGTCCGTAAATGACGTCACGCACCTAGGGGGGCGGCGGGGGGGGTCAGACATTTGTGACGATGTGTGACGAGGGCGGCGGGGTGAGAAATGTGACGTCACATCAAAATGCGCAACTTTAAAAAAAAAATTTAATTAGATAGACTTTTTTTTATAAATGTTTTCTCCTACAACACCAGAGTGCAGCGCCACATTTAATACGCACTACAATGACAATAGTTTAAAGCGATTTGAAGCATGTTTTATATTTTTTTGGGGGGGGGGGGCAGAGCTTTGTGACGCCATATTTGAGGAGGGGGGGGGGTCTGACTTTTCGTGACGCCGTGTAACGAAGGGTGGGGGAGGTCAAAAATCGTCCAAAATCGCGTGACGTCATTTATGGACGGCCCCTTATCACAAAGATTCGATATTTTGTATGGGGTTTTTGTTTTTTTTCCCTCCAGAGGGGGCCGACGTTGCGTTTTTTTCTTCTTCCAAATTTCGAAATTTGCGAATCATCATCATCATCACGATCCATGGGGGCAGAGAGCTCCGTCGGTGTCCATTGGACATTTCGTCCTTCGTTTCCACTTCCCTCTAACCCGGCAACCAAGATGCTCAAGTAGTGCAACGTCAGTGAGAACATTTGTTCTCGGGCACTCTCATGAGTCCAGTTCACCACGAGTGGCAGAGTCATCGCGCATCGAAGACGGCTCTCTGAAACACCAACGCCGTTTTTGAGTCTGTTTCAGGGATGGATCCAGCAACAACAACAACAAACAGATAACGGAGAGGCAACACAATGCATACATAACGCGATCTCACCCAATATTGGTCGCGAAAGCCTACGTGTTTAAGCTGACAGTGCGTCTGTGTTCACATGCCGGAGCGCCGCACTGCCGCTGCACGTAACAGCGCCAAACTCTCTCTCTCTCTCTCAACATCTTTCTGGGGCCAATCTCCCATGTCGCCGTAGTCAAGCCATCCTCGGTTCGGTCTTCCTCTCTCTTCGGTTCCTTCCATTCTTCCGAACAACAGTAACACCAACACCCCTTTCATTTGCGAGTGCAGTATTTTTTTCCAATTCAGCTTGACACGGCGAGGACAGCACACACGGCCTGTGCAGGTACAGAATGCTCCCCTATGACGCGGTGCTAATTGCGCTCTTGCACGTTATAAAACACGTTATAATAATAAAATAAATTACGCAACATTTGGGATGGAGCCCAGGTCGCGATAACGCGTGAGATGCGTACGTAGGCCGAGCAAAGGCTGAGGCGCGTGGGTAGTGTCTAGAAGCATCCAGCAGCATCCCACCTTGTGCGATGCTACGCCGAGGCAGCCGTGCAACCGCCTACTCCTACTCGGATCGCGTTATATCCAATTCGCATCCGCGTTGTAAAAAAAAATGTGTTCCCGACAATGCAACGATCGCGTTATGTCCAATTCGCGTTGCGATGACGACACGCATTATCGAACAACAGACTGTGCTCCTCTGCAAAGCAGATGGCGCAACGCACGCTCACGGTTTGCAAGCGCGGCCGTATTAACCAGGGCTGCCGTGGGATTCCAACCACGAACCTCTCCCCATCAACTCCCCAAGGATGGGCTTTCTCCCTGCATAGAAAGAGTGAATTTGAAAACACCGACTAAGGACTGCCGACAGGAGATGCGCCACGCTTCCATGCCCATTGGAACGAGGGAATGACTTTTGGAAAAGAATAAAAAAAAAGGATTCTCTGACGCGTCAAACGGTGGTGGTATGTACGTTGAACTTCTTTACAGCGCAAACACAGCGGACTGGGACGAGTGAAACGTGAGGCCGCAAATTTCCACCTCTGTTGCGGCGATAAAATAAATAAAAACCCCAACGTGCGTTAACTGTACATGAATCAAAGTTGTTTCCCTCCAACCAATTCCAGTCACTGCGCGATTTACTGGAAGGGAGGAAACATGGAATTGGTCGCGGCAAACGGTGTGAACGCCACTGCCTCAGCAATGAAAGTCGAGTGATAACAGAGGGCTCTGTACAAAAAAAAAATCTGCAGGCTACCCGCTGGACCTCCTCTCTTTTTCGAAGAACAAATGTGACCTAAGGTCTTCGCTCATTTACCAGCTTCAACATTCCTTATTGCCGTACAAATACTGGAGGAAGGGCCTTTGCTATTGATGCCCCCAGGGTCTGGAATGCTATTGCCAATAAACTGCAACTTGTGAGATCTTCACTCAAAACTGCTCTAGAGGAGTTGTACACACCTAGCTGCCACTGCTATTCAGTGGCCTAAAAATCGAATGTTTCGCTCCGGATGACCGCTGCAAAGTATTATCTGTGTTTTTATTATAGTGTGCTGATCTTTAAAGGTGCGTTGAAAATTTTGATACTCCGAATGATGCTCCTGCTGTTGTGGAGTGAATTATGCAGCCAGCTATGGCTACAGGGTTTGGTGGTACATGTTGTTTATGTCGTTTATTGTGAAATTTCGCTCATAGTTCCTATGATCACTGTTACATTGCTTTTATGGCTTTATTTTGGTGATTTCAAAAAGTTTTTTGGTTTGGCCATGTTTGTTTGTTGTAGTACGGAGTTCGACTGATGGCTTTAATCTAAGTTGTCTTGTGGTTGTTGTTGTTGTTTGACTTGCATCCCACTGGGATTTTTGCACACAGCGTTGGTATACAGTGTTTTTTCTGGAAGTTTTGGCTGTTTTTTGTTGTTTTTTCCTAGATTTTCTGTTTGCACAGTCACATAGTCACTTTAAGATGTTTTCTTGTTCATATTTTAGTTTTTTGTTTGTTGCGGTTGCACCCGATTCAAGAGCCGAATGGCTCACAGGGCTATACCAAATGAATTAAACTGAAAGTGAAAAAAACTGTATGAACACTGGGCAGGAATGTAGTCACGCTGTTATTGTATCATTGCTTTGTATGTGTGTACGTTGAACTTCTTTCGCACCGTACGTAGCCAACTGTGCTACTCGGATGTGGTGGGAGGGACAACCAACTAAACACAAAGAGCAGTTCTAAAGAAATCCGTTTTCATAATGTAAAAGTGCATAGCTCCAGTGGCTTCCGAATATCGGAAGGAAGAGCGTTCCAGACGGCCGCAGAAGCGCGGTCGAAAGCGCGCGATACAGTGACCGCCGTCTTTGTCCAACGGCCAGCCAAAAGCCGCTGCTGCGAGGATGACCGAAGTTCACGTGATGGTTTCTTGGAGTTCACGTGATGGTTTCTTGTCCTTGACGAGATCAGCGAGGTATTGTGTGGTTCATTTATGGAAAGCACTTTGCGTGCAGCGAGTGGCGACCTTCTAATGTATTCGTTCGGCAACCAGAAATCATCGCCGTTGTCAATAAAACTGTCTTCAAAATAAACACGCGTGTACAAAAGGGTGACGTTTCAGGCAATGGTCATTCTTCACAGCACATAGAGAAGCCAGGAAGGAGTCTGTGAGCACACGCACAAAGTACCCATTCAAAGTGCCAATGTGCACTGCGACTATAAAATAAAAGATGTCTCATACTGCTTTTTTTACATTAGCCCACTGCGAAAGCGCCCAAAAAAAACGAAACTATAAAACGTGCAATTTTAGCGGCGTATAAAAATGTATACTGTTTTTTTTTTCTGAAATATGTTAGAATTTAATGAGGATACTGTATATAACCTTCGTGTGTTTATCTTGGGAGTTTTACAATCACACTTTTAAATTGAATACTACAGAGTGATTTTTTTTGCAGCTCTCCGACAATAAACGCGGGGGGGGGGGGGTAGTTCGAGGTTTATTTTTCCCGCGACGCTAATCATTGCGCCGTGATTAGGGGTGTCACGGTAACTAGAAGATGTTAACTACCTCGCCTGGTTGACGGGAGGGTTATGGGTTCGATCCCGACCCTGACGCCCGCGGTATATTTGGAGTTAACGCGTCTCTCTCTCTCTGTCTCTCTCTCTCTCTCCTAGAGTGGTCGTGTGGATTTTTCTCCGGGTCCTTCGGTTTTTCCCTCTACTTTTAGAATCAACATCCACGCGTTTAGAGCATTTGGCTTTCGGCTATAAATGTCCACGTGATCAGCCACTTCGTTGAGCTATCATTTGTGATGGTCAGGTCGCTTCGGGAAAAGAGCTACACTGCTCAGTTGACCTTACCTGGTTAAACAAAACAAAACAAAAATATTTACAGTTTAGTTTTAATTCCGATGGATGACGGGGTCATTCGAAAGCTTGCGATGCAGAGTTCATGTGTGTGGGACGACGTCCAACATAATTGGGCTTGTGTTTTCTTGTAAACCTCAACACCTGCCGCCAATTCGGCTTGAGCAGCGTTACCGTCAATCTGCCGCCGAATCACTGCATCGATGGTTGCCGTCGGTCTGAGGTCACGTTTTGCTAAAAAAAAATTCTATTGATGCTCACCGAAGACGAAAGGACTGCATAGCACTTTTTCAGCAAATGCCATTTTGTGTATATATATGATGTATGTATGTTGAACTTCTTTCGGACCGTACGTAACTAACCGTTGCTGATCGGAGGTGCGGGGGAAAGGACAATAAACTAAACACAAAAAGCGGTTCTAAAGAAATGTTGTTCTCTTATCTCTTTTCACCAATACTCGTGTGTATGTATGTTGAACTTCGTTTGCACCGTACGTAGCCAAGCGTGGTAAAGCATGGCACAGTTCCAATAATAAACACAGTGCTCAACATCACAGAACTCATTGTTGGAATTTGACAGGGTTGACCAATCCTTTTATTTTAATGAACATAATATGGGTTGTGGTGAGAGGAGGGGGGAGGGGGCGGAGAGGGAGGGGTGGGGGACGATGCTGATTGTTCCTTTGTGTTGCATAAGCACAGGTGTTGTGGTGCGTTTCTTTGTTTGCACATCTCTGCGCGTTGTGTTGTTCACGTGTACTGACGCCAATGTTGCTCATTCGCTCGACCGCTTACCACGGCAACAACGATTGCTGAAACATCGCGAAAGTTAAACGTGTCATCGATCAAAGCACGTCTGGGAATGACAACGAATTCTATTCACCGCTTCCCAGTGAATAATTAGCTGTATTGACATACGCCAGTCAGCTTTTAGTGGAGCAGCATTTGAATGAAGTCTCAATCTTGGCCAACGTTTGTCCTCCTGGCTTCGAGCTGCCATGTCCCGTCACAGGCCCTTGCTCAATAGGTTCCTTAACGGCCACGGTTCGCGTGCAGCCAAATCTCCACACCCGAGGCCAGCGTGACCACAAGAACCCGCTCTGTGGACGTGGACGGCGACAGATCGTGTGGCACATTGTCAGCGAGTGGCCACTGACCGGACTCTGAGACGGTGGACTCAGGGCCCTGACCCTGACTGGACTCTGAGACGGTGGACTCAGGGCCCTGACCCTGACTGGACTCTGAGACGGTGGACTCAGGGCCCTGACCCTGATTGGACTCTAAGACGGTGGACTCAGGGCCCTGACCCTGACTGGACTCTGAGACGGTGGACTCAGGGCCCTGACCCTGATGAGACTCTAAGACGGTGGACTCAGGGCCCTAACCCTGACTGGACTCTGAGACGGTGGACTCAGGGCCCTGACCCTGACTGGACTCTGAGACGGTGGACTCAGGGCCCTGACCCTGACTGGACTCTGAGACAGTGGACTCATGGCCCTAACCCTGACTGGACTCTGAGGCGGTGGACTCAGGGCCCTGACCCTGACTGGACTCTGAGACGGTGGACTCAGGGCCCTAACCCTGACTGGACTCTGAGACGGTGAACTCAGGGCCCTAACCCTGATGAGACTCTGAGACGGTGGACTCAGGGCCCTAACCCTGACTGGACTCTGAGACGGTGGACTCAGGGCCCTGACCCTGACTGGACTCTAAGACGGTGGACTCAGGGCCCTAACCCTGACTGGACTCTAAGACGGTGGACTCAGGGCCCTGACCCTGACTGGACTCTGAGACGGTGGACTCAGGGCCCTGACCCTGACTGGACTCTGAGACGGTGGACTCAGCGCCCTGACCCCTGACTGGACGTGATAGACTTGATATCCAAGTTAATTTAAAACATCCTTTTATACTCAACAAATCACATCAGCACAGCTAGTCTTTGCAGATGCAAACATTTTTTACGAAAAAAAAAACCTCACCTCCATGTTTCCCCACAGCTCCACTCCTGCAGTTCTGTATTAGGGGCACTCAGTTCTTTGAATCACAGTTTGTGATCCGAAGAAGCATTCTCAATCCGCCGTGGTGTTTTCCGCGGATCACAGGAGCAGTTGGGAACCGTCAAGAGTTCAACAATTACAGGGATTCGCAGATTATTGGATCGCGGATTTTTGTTTTTCTGCCGGATATGCTCATGAACAAAATAACCAGCCTTGACCATTGCTGTCAGGTATGTTTTAAATAAAATACAACTGGGACAAAGAATTTCCATTTTGAGTAATTAAAACCGAATGTCCCTGATGACAAGATGACCTATTTTAATTGGCTCGTTTGAATGTTTTTGACTTACAAGTCACTCGTTGGACAGCCAGGAAATAAGACCTTCCGTGAATAATGAAGCCTGCTGAATATATTATGTACACCCAAAAGGTTGTGTGGCTGCTGGGACGTGTAAAGAACATGTTCATTTGCAGAGGAACCGAGATGTGAAGGAGACGTATTGCCTTCTTTGTTATTGTTACTTATATTCTACCAATTAACGCTATTTTTGTTATTTTGCGTTTAACAATATATTGGTTTACGTCAAACCTGGAGCCATATCAGGGAAGGGTCGTTGCCTATGAACATCTGGCAGTTCACGAGCATTGGGTCAAGCAAGCCTGACTGTTGATGAGACACTGGATGTCAAAACCAGTTCATAATTTGCTTGCGTTGAACCAATGCTGTCATAAGCCCATGTAGCTAATGAGATGTGTAATGAACCTTTGCATGTTTAACATGGAGACAGATATATGAATGAGACACATTGTCTGCTTATGTACTTTGACCATACACACGTGACACCAGATTAAGCTAAGCTTGAATGCAAACTGCCAGAACGGTATTTTCGCCATTGCATTTCAATGGCGAGAACACCAATAAGTAAACAGCAGGTGATTAGGGTTGCCTCGTGTCTCTAAATTGGACCTGTCGGTCACACGCTCCTGCACCGGGGAATACATTCTGAAGGCTCCCTCTGCCATCTGTACCATCGCCACCTTAAAAAACATACATCACCACGGCAACACCACGTGTGCCTGTTCTTGGTTTGAACTTACCCAGTATTTAATGTGTAATTTAACCTGAGCTTCAAGGAGGATTTTTTGTACGTTCAGATTATTTGTGTTTTTGATGCTTCTGTTTAACGTTGTACGGTTTATTGTTTATCAAGCCTACAATTTAATCCAGGTCACCCATGTGAATTAGCTGTGGAAATGAGATCGCAATAAGCATACAAACGCTGGAGCAGCATTGAACCAACGTTTGCCCAACGTTGCTTGTGTAGCACCATAGATGGAATGGTACCTCGTACCGTCAGGGGAGGGGGCTGCTGCGCCAGCCCAAGAGGGGAGGGGCTGCTGGGGGCTGCTGGGGGCTCTGGATCCCCAGACAGCTAAGCCCCTTGGTGCCCCCAACGAAGGGGGGGGGGGGGCTGCGGAGGGGGGGGGGGTCTACGATCCCTCGCAGCCACACCCCTCAATAGGCAAGGGGCATAAAAGGGGACCTCCACAGCCGATCTGGGACCAGTTGAAGACCGAAGCCGAAGACCAGCAGCTAGATAGGACCCTGGACCCCCTCGACCCGCTGTCCTTGTCAGGGCTGGGACGCTGTGCGGGCCAGTGGTGGGACTCTGGGCCGGTGGTGGGACTCTGGGCCAGTGGTGGGACTCTGGGCCAGTGGTGAGACTCTGGGCCAGTGGTGGGACTCTGGGCCAGTGGTGGGACTCTGGGCCAGTGGTGGGACTCTGGGCCAGTGGTGGGACTCTGGGCCAGTGGTGGGACTCTGGGCCAGTGGTGGGACTCTGGACCAGTTGGTGGGACTCTGGGCCAGTGGTGGAACTCTGGGCCAGTGGTGAGACTCTGGGCCAGTGGTGGGACTCTGGACCAGTTGGTGGGACTCTGGGCCAGTGGTGGAACTCTGGGCCAGTGGTGGGACTCTGGGCCAGTGGTGGGACTCTGGGCCAGTGGTGGGACTCTGGGCCAGTGGTGGGACTCTAGGCCAGTGGTGGGACTCTGGGCCAGTGGTGAGACTCTGGGCCAGTGGTGGGACTCTCGGCCAGTGGTGGGACTCTGGGCCAGTAGTGGGACTCTGGGCCAGTGGTGGGACTCTGGGCCAGTGGTGGGACTCTAGGCCAGTGGTGAGACTCTGGGCCAATGGTGAGACTCTGGGCCAGTGGTGAGACTCTGGGCCAGTGGTGAGACTCTGGGCCAGTGGTGGGACTCTGGGCCAGTGGTGGGACTCTGAGCCAGTGGTGGGACTCTCGGCCAGTGGTGGGACTCTGGGCCAGTGGTGGGACTCTCGGCCAGTGGTGGGACTCTGGGCCAGTGGTGGGACTCTGGGCCAGTGGTGGGACTCTGGGCCAGTGGTGGGACTCTAGGCCAGTGGTGAGACTCTGGGCCAATGGTGAGACTCTGGGCCAGTGGTGAGACTCTGGGCCAGTGGTGAGACTCTGGGCCAGTGGTGGGACTCTGGGCCAGTGGTGGGACTCTGAGCCAGTGGTGGGACTCTGGGCCAGTGGTGAGACTCTGGGCCAGTGGTGGGACTCTCGGCCAGTGGTGGGACTCTGGGCCAGTGGTGGGACTCTGGGCCAGTGGTGGGACTCTGGGCCAGTGGTGGGACTCTAGGCCAGTGGTGGGACTCTGGGCCAGTGGTGAGACTCTGGGCCAGTGGTGGGACTCTGGGCCAGTGGTGGGACTCTGGGCCAGTGGTGAGACTCTGGGCCAGTGGTGGGACTCTGGGCCAGTGGTAGGACTCTGGGCCGGTGGTGGGACTCTGGGCCGGTGGTGGGACTCTGGGCCAGTGGTGGGACTCTGGGCCGGTGGTGGGACTCTGGGCCAGTGGTGAGACTCTGGGCCAGTGGTGGGACTCTGGGCCAGTGGTGGGACTCTGGGCCAGTGGTGAGACTCTGGGCCAGTGGTGGGACTCTGGGCCAGTGGTGGGACTCTGGGCCAGTGGTGGGATTCTGGGCCAGTTGGTGGGACTCTGGGTCAGTGGTGGGACTCTGGGCCAGTGGTGAGACTCTGGGCCAGTGGTGGGACTCTGGGCCAGTGGTGGGACTCTGGGCCAGTGGTGGGACTCTGGGCCGGTGGTGAGACTCTGGGCCAGTGGTGGGACTCTGGGACTCCCGGCCCCGCGCCTTTGTGAGGGCGATGTCCGAGGAAGCCAGAGTCTAGACCCGCACCTTGGCTGGGTGGGGTCAGGGGTAGCCTCCCCTAGGGTAATTATAGCGGAGGACCCCAGAGCGTAGCCAGTGTCACGGCACGCTAGGAGTCGGCTGTGTCCCTAGGCTGAACGGTGTATGAGGAGAACTGTTGGAGTGCTGTATATAATAAAGAAGTTACCTATCCGAAGTGTCTCCGGAACCCACTAGACTTATATATAAAAAAACATACTTGAATAACAAAGTTGTAGAGGGAACGAAATTAAGAAATCAGGAAGAACGCAAAGTTGGAACGAGGAATCATGGAACTCATTGGCGGACAGGCACTGAATACCACCAAACAGCAATCCGTCAAAATCAATAGCAACGCTAGCAGAATGAAACAGGCATTGTAGGACGATTGAGAAGAACGATGGAGTGGTGGAGTGGTGGAGGTAGATGCATGAGAACAGAGAGGAGTGACATTAGCCACACATGAAATATGAGTCACAATGTATTTTACTTTTGTGTTAAGCAACAAAGAGATAATCCGCATTGTGGAGCGGCCCCCACCACCAGACACAGCCTAGCATTACACAATCCTCGAAACCAAATGTGGCAATTAGGTTCGACGTTTTCGTTATAAACATTGTCAAACATCTTGAGGACATGATGATGATGATCGCCAATAGTGGATCACTGCTGCTGCCATAATTTCATGGAGCCAGCGGCCACCATGGGAGGCTGGATGGGTTTGAGGAGGCCTCTCTTGGGAATTAGAACTTCTCATGGCTAAGTATAGTTGACTTGTTTCACTACTATGTACTATCCAAAAGCGTGCATCTTTCGCAATTTAAACCATCTTCCTCAGTTCTTAGGGCTACAATGTTTAAAAGCAAAGCATCCATTCTTGAAATGCTAAGTGACATAATATCACCTGTAGAGGGTGCGAAGATTAATTCCATCTTTAAATAATTCAGCTCAAGCCACCTGGCAATGACGTGCTGTGTGTATGGCCACCCCCACTCTGAACCCCTCCTCTCTACCCGCCGCCCCGCCCCCTGTGAAAACAGACGCCGCTCCATGCGTATGCCCTTTTGCACGTTGATAAGCCAACTTCGTTGGGCCTATCATTTGTGGCCAGGTCGCATCTGGAAAAAAAAGCGCTATACAGCTCAGTGGGCCTTGCCTGGTAAAATAAAAAAAATAGTAAAATAAATAGTTTCTACTCGCTCCTTCTCTCTTCTCCCTCTCTTTGCTCCCCTCGTCATCATCGTCATTATCTTCACCGTCTCATCCCTGGACATCTTGGCCCACTCATTCCTGCTCCCGCTCCTTCCTTCTTCCTGCCGCTCATCTTGAGCCATGCCCTCTTGGGAGCTTCCGTCCCGGCATCTTTTCCCGTTTTTTCCCCGTCACCTCGCCGCCCTTCATCTGCCCTTTTGCACAGCTGACTCCACTTCCCTTCCCGCGGTGTGCCAAGGGGTAAAAATTTGTCTCAAGGGGTCAAAAAGGCCCAATACTGCAGATGCTTGTGAATTATTATTCAGTGGTTTTGCAAGGACTGCCTTTGTTATGACACATTGCTGGGACTGTTGAAACTGCCGCACCTCCGATTAGCACGGTTGGCTACGTACGGTTCTAAAAAAGTTAAACATAAATACTGCCAATAAGAATTATTATTCTTGCACCTGAAGAGTAAATAGGACAATTGTTTAACAGTTACTTATAATGTACAGCGCTTTGCCGATCCAATGCTACACAAAAGCCTTCCCATGCCAAGTTGGTCCCAGTGGTTGTTTGACCATAATTCACCACCCCGCAGGTTACTGCGGGATAGTGAAGGGGGTGGGGGGGGGGGGGTTCCCCAGGATAAGTTCAGATATCACCTTGGCCATTGATATTTTCCGTGGCCGGGAATCAAACTTGGGTTGTCCGGTTCATAGTGCAGTGCGCTAACCACTCTGTCACCACTTCACGCCATAATATAATTTCAAGTATATTTAGTTTATTTTGTTTGACCAGGTGAGAACTCGAGAAACCATGATGAGTTGCATTTGCAAGAGTGACCTGAGTTTACCTCGATTTATTTTCTTGTAAACTTCCTGACTTTAAGAAATGTAACACGGGGGGGAAAAATATGGTGCCGCTTCGATATCTTCACAAAAACAGCATGTCTTGTGCCTTAGCACGTATACATCACATAGCCGCAGGAATTAAGGACAGACGTAGCAAGGCCCTCTCTGGTAAATTAATTAGATGGTCTGTTTATAGGCCCTTTGTTGACTGCTGAGAAATAGCCTTGTTATCTGAAGTGTTGGGTGTCACAGCAGGGAAGGAGTTCCTTCTCATTAGAACTAAGAGCTGCTCAGCAAAGCAATTACCAGCGACTGAAGGGAGGAAATCACAATCATAAATTGCGTGGGGAATTTTTTTTTAAATTAAAGAGAGAAAAAACGATAAAATTGCACATTTCGCGGGATAAGGGGAGAAAAGTAATAATTGCAGTGCCGTGTGAAGAGCGCGTGGCTCAGGTTAGCACACTCTGGACACAGCGATCTTGATTTGGATTCCCTGGTGCCACGGGCTAACATCAGTGGCGATGAGCGATATATATCGGAACCGGTCCTGGCCTCGCCCCCCAAACTCACACCCGCCCGCCTCCCTTTACAAACCCGCACTGACTCGTGACAATTCAGTTTTAAGGAGGTTTTTTTTTACAAAGGTAGGGTTAAAACGGTGTACTTTGAGAAAAAAACAGCCACGCACTTGAGGGAATAGCACTCATGAGGTTGAAAAAGGACAGCTTCACTTAAACAAAGTTGAACATTTTATTGCAACCAGGAACGGCCCACCGAATTATATAGACATTTTTAAGAAGCGACCTGGCTAACACGAATGATAGCTCAATGAAGCGGCTTATCACGTGGGCATATATCGCAGCCAAATACTCTGTAGGCACGTCGATTCCAAAATGTGGAGGGGAAAACCAGAGAAAAATCCACGCGGCCACAGGGAGAGAGGCTCACAAACTCCAAATATACAACAGGCGTCAGGGTCGGGATCGAACCCGCGACCTCCTGCATATCAGGCAAGGTAGTTAACATCTCCTAGCCACCGTGGCACCAACTTCTGGCTACCTTAGCTCAATCTCAGCTTGTCAGGTTTTTGGGAGTCATACACTTCTGCGTGATGCTTTCAAAAGTTACAGATTTTCATACATTTTAAATCGTTGACTGACCTCCTGCCAAACACTGAATCCTTGATGAAAGCGCATATTGCTGCGTTCCTTCTTAAATAAATTAAAGATATGTCAGTTACATGCTAAGAGCCGTTCTGTTATCTTCGACTGGGAAAATAATTCATGAGTTTCTTTGCAACTTCACAAAAGCTTTGGTCGGACAAAAAATTTAAACCCCTTTCAATATTCTCCTGAAACGAAAAACCCCGCGAACTACGCATTCCCAAGTGTCACGTTTATTTTACACAGTTTTTTTTATGCGAGCGGGATTAAACGCTGATGCCAATTGTGCTGCAACAATGTTGAAAAATCCCCGACGCGAGAGGCGAAAATAATATACATTCTATATTCTTGGTTCTTTCGGTAAAGTCACGTTGAAGGGAAACAATAAAAAAATAAAATATATATATAAAGCAATAAAATTCTCACGACGTTTCGACTCCAACACAAACAGTCATCATCAGGTGTGAAAACCAACGGCAAGAACATTTGAAAGAAGCTTTAAATCAAAATTTAATTATACATTCTCTCACGGCTCAAAGCCTGCGGTAGGCCGATAAGGGGATTTAAACGAACTTGTCATTGTGCGTCGTGGAATGATCACCTTTTCAAGTTTATTTTCTTTTTAACCTCTTTGTCAGCCGCGGCACACGAGTCGATCAAAGCGGCTCTGCCTAATCGAGGCGCATTCTACTGATTCGTGCAAGCTGAGCCCTTGCTAAGAACCGCACATTGACACATACGCACCTCTGCGGTGCGCGAAAGTGTCACTGTACGAACAACTGGGTACTGTCAAACGTACGTGGCGTCAGGCTGTCATCTCCTTCACCACGCATCCTCTACACACACACACATTTGCAAGATGTATTTGCTCTGAACATGCCTGTGAGTGGTGTAATAAAGGGTTGCTTCAAAAAAATGTTAACACTTCGGAGAATTTGCAACAATACCACGAGAAATGTGCTGACTCCGGGCGCTGGAGACCACCTTGAGAAGATTCCAGCGATGTGTTGACAATGAACATCACATTTGTTATCATGTTGCAGTGTATTATTCGTTCTTTCACCATGAAAAACGATAGTCCCATTTAAGTGTTAACATTATTTTGAAGCACGCTGTATATTTACGTCTTCATGGAACGCTTGGATATTGGGCTGCTGTTTTTCATTCTTCCTGACCCATATTTGGCTTTTGGATTTGGCCACATGGTGGTAGTTTTTTTGCCAGAATTGTTGCCATAAACCCCTCCACCACCCAACACAGATTGTAAAGTGTACGTAGATATAATAATTCTCGATTTGAAGCTTTCGTGACTGCAGGAATCCATACTCTTTGGTTCTTTCGGTAAAGTCACGTAGGTAGAAAAATTTAACAAAATAAAAAATAAAAATATATCACGACGTTTCGATCGCAACACAAGCGGCCGTCCTCAGGCGGAAAAAATAATCCAGCAGTGGAAATCGCTGAACCAGCGAGAGATCTGTTACAACAATCTCCCATGAACACTGCTGTTGATTATAATGTCGATGGTTAATCTACCGCCGTTACAACAAGGAGGTTATTTATGTGGTGAAGCGCAAGCAGACGGGGTCTGAGCTGAAAAGGAATTCCATCCCCGGACGCAGGCACGTCAGTTGTGTTAATGGGGGAGATTAGGGAGAGAGAGATTAGGGAGAGAGAGAGCTTAGCACGGAATGAGCTTCCGTCGCCGCATAAGAGTATCGTCCCCGCATATGCGCACAACAGCGACCTGAGCCTCATCCCTGGACAGCAGTGACGGGTTATATTTGAACCGGTGTTGGCCACTTACCCCTCCACCAACCAGCGCTGACCAGAACGGTGAAGTATGCCTGAACAACTCCAACAACCAACAGTGGAATTACAATGGGGGCTTTACACGTGACAGAGGTTTAGTATTGAAGAGTAATTTGTATATCAAGTGATAATGTTTAATTAAAAGTAAATGAATTGAAGTGTTTGCAAAGTTAAACCCATTGGCTGCGATAGAAATGCATTTGCACGGTTTTTTTTTTGTTACTTTTTTTTATGAAGCCAATTACGTTGTCCAAAAAAAATAAAACAAAAATGTAACGGCAGACGAGATAATTGAGGGCGCATTTACATTCTTACCAATCAATAACTGGCCTTCATTTCCAGCATATACGTGTGCGTTATTCAATTAAATTAGGCAGAAGCAATGGTAAGTGGGAAAATGCGGCGACACATGTCCGCCCGTTGTAAGTTTTGCGATTTTACAATCAGCGCCGTCGCCGTAGAATCCTTTCGAAGTGGCTCAATCTTCACTCCCTTTTGTCCTCCGATGTCAATGAAAAAGTGAGCGGAGGTGGATTAGTTTGCGAAATCAAAAACGTGTGAGCCCGCTGTAATTTAAATCACGGCTCCGGCTCTCTCTCTCTCTCTCGCTCTCTCTCCCACCCAAAGAGAGAGAGAGAGTGTGTTCATTAATCGCACGCTTTCTTAATCTGCCAGAAGATAAAATAATTCGCGAATGCACAGTTATCTTTTTTCTGATATATTTTTTTTAGTGAAAGGGAAAGTGTTTAAGCTAAAAAGGATATGAGGGAAATAGGGGGAGGGTATAAAACAAAATTTATTTAAACGTGACAAAAATAATCCGTGAAATATTAGAGTTATTGTAAGTAATGTACCAAATAATTGTTAGGTTTTTTTCCTCTTTCAACTTGCAATTGCAATGTCATTACCACTTATTAATCATCTTTTCCCACATTATGGATACATGGAATCTGTTTTAAGCATTCACTTGAATAGCTGAACTATATTAAAGCATTAACATATTAAAAGTATGTGCCTATAACACATATCTAACCAGGCAGCTTCCCTCAGCACGAACCTATCTTTCCGTGACCTTCAACTTTTTGACCTGCCAGCAAGTGACCAGCCGCATTATCCCATCATCATCATCATCCACTCTCTATCCACAGCTAGATGAAGATAACTTCACGTCGCCTGCATCCCTCACATTCCTGAGATGGCAGCGAATCGGTCTGCTTCTTGCGAACATCAGAGCCGAGTGATCTCTGAAGCTGCGCCTAGTCACGCAAAAATTCGACCAAACTGGCGCTGACCAACACGGTGAAGCAATGGTGGCGAAACGACGCTCCCACGGTTCACACAACGTGATGGAAGGCCTACAGCCAGCAGTGGATCGACAAAGGGCTGTCAATTATATTGTGATCATCATGAACATTAAGATCGTGTGATTTTCGCAAAAACCTTAAGCGCGTGCGGGGGGTCCACATTGGTGGTTGGACAGATTCGTATTTTACGAGAGTGGTTTAAGTGACTCGTGGACTTTTGCAACATCGTCTCCGTCAACAGCCGAGCCCCCACACTCAAAAACACAGCCGCCACACTCACATACACAGCCACCACACTCACATACACAGCCGCCACACTGACAAACACAGCCACCACACTCACATACACAGCCACCACACTCACAAACACAGCCACCACACTCACAAACTCAGCCACCACACTCACAAACACAGCCACCTACAATCACAAACACAGCCACCACACTCACAAACACAGCCACCACACTCACAAACACAGCCACCACACTCACAAACACAGCCACCCACAATCACAAACACAGCCACCACACTCACAAACACAGTCACCACACTCACAAACACAGCCACCACACTCACAAACACAGCCACCACACTCACAAACACAGCCACCACACTCACAAACACAGCCACCACACTCACAAACACAGCCACCACACTCACAAACACAGCCACCACACTCACAAACACAGCCACCACACTCACAAACACAGCCACCACACTCACAAACACAGCCACCACACTCACAAACACAGCCACCACACTCACAAACCCAAATACAAAGATCCCCCGTGTAGCCTTAGCAGACTATAGGAGCCAAGTGCTCTTTGCGAGCCCGAACAAATGACGTCACGCATGCAGAGCATTCGTGACGTCATTTGTTTGTTATATTCGTTTGCAGTTGCGAGCGAGTTAGGATGACCTCACAAAAAATGGAAAATGTATGCAAACATTGACGTTCATTCTTCATACATTTATTTCTCAGAACCATGCTGGGGTCCGGCAAGCGGGAAACTCAATTCAACAAAGGGGGGTGGAGGTGGTCACAGTAGCCAATAAAATATTGAGAACCACTGCCCTAACCCATGCGCACGTGGCTGGATCCCTGCAACGTGGTAGCAACTGTTTTTGTATTGTTGAAAGAACGCGTCATAATGTCACGTGGACAAGCGAGTTCACCGTGCTCATCCAACCGTGCCAATCCCGCACCTCCGATTAGCACGGTTGGCTACGTACGGTACGAAAGAAGTTCAGCGTGCAGTGCATGCAAAGTGATTTCCTGCTCAGGTGAACATTGCGGCGGTGTTCATCGTCGGGTTTACAACCCTGAGCCAGTGGTGGAAATTCCACATTCATATGGCCGGGGGCGAGTTCAACCATCGTGGTATCATCCACTGTTGCGTTCACCCGAGTGAGGATCATGAGCTGAGGCTGACCCACCCGTACCCCCCCCCCTCCATTAGAAAAGTGGCTTTAACTTTTATTCGTTTTACTTGCTAGGATGGTGTTATTGACGAATGTATTGAGATTTTCATTTTTTTCTCTCTCTCACTTTAAAAGATCATTAAAATGCGACTGAAATGAGCGTATGAATATTTCAAAAGGTTACTTGCAATAGGGGGGAATTTCAGACCGTTGTTTATAAGAGTGTGTGATGGGCAAAGTGCTTTGACTATCTGACTCGACTTCTGAATATCTCTACGAATGTTTTTTTATTTTTGTAAAAGGCTAAAAAAGTCGAACACTTTAATGTCAAGACTGGCATACATAATGCTCAATATAATTTTAGAATATACATTATTCACGTTCGACTATTACATTCGTCTGCAAGCTTATTTGCGATCTTGCTCTTTCAAAGTATCTGTCACGTCCCTATTTGTCCTTTTATACTCCGATGCGCACGGGACTTGTACGGTTAAAGGCGCAGGCCTGCAATTTCTCACTCTCACGCCACCTCTGGCGGAAGAGCCCCCCGCCCCCTTCCCCCACTCGCTCTGAAGAGGGCCCCCCTCTAAGATGTCTTGAGGGAAGAGGTGGGAAGACCCACACTGTGCCCTACCACACACGACCTACCGAGCGACTCACTGTGACAGAACAATTTCTACTGCTGGAGTAGGTTGGCGGGGGTTGGGCACAGGGGTTGGGGATAGCCATGGAGGGGGGGGGTGTAACAAAAATGTGTCACAACTGCCGCGCCGCGAGATCGGATCGACCCAGTTCCTTCTTTTTATTCATCCCCCTCCCCCCTACGGCTGATGTAGATGCAGAGGCAACAGCTACGAATTCACATTCAGGTGGTCAAGCCGTGATAACCGCGTGAGGGGCAGCGGAGCGGAACACCGCCGCCGTGATGTCTCGGTCGTATTTGTGGATGGGGGCATTTTGCGTCCTGTCTACATTGTAACGGTCCTGTTCTGGCTAACCACAGTGCGTCAGGAGTCCGCATCTACTGCCATGGTTTGCGCAGTGGACGCGGGCTCAGGGTGAGACCGTGCGCTTCGTGGGAGAGCTCAAACCCCAGGGCATCTTCAGCGGTGTCCTCATTCGGGTGGACGGAGGCGACGGGGAGGGGGGCTAAGGGAGTCAACAAACTCTCCCAATCGCTTTCAACAGCGGCGCCAGGAGATGGATTGGAACGGGTGACCTCTGGATTGTAAGTCCAGTGCGCTGCTCGCTAGGTGCTCAGCGGATATCCCCTCGTTTCGCACACAGCTGTAGCCGCAAGGGCACGTTCCCCACCGGGCAAAACACTCATCGTGAAACACCTACTTCGGCAGTCATTGCAACAATCACTGCAAATTAATTACAATGCGAGAATAAGGTAAATCATTTTGCCGTGCCTGGGATCGTTCACAATTAGTAACATTTAATTAGAAATAATAACTGGGGGGGGTGGTGGTGGGGTTTGTTTTTGTTTGCTCCAGAGTGGAGAAATATTTATTTATGAATTTATCCATTCTGGGGGGGGTGGGGGGGGTGAGGATAGCATGTATGTATGTTGAACGACTTTCGCACCGTATGTGGCCAACGGTGCCAATCGGAAGTGTGTGTGTGGTGGTGGTGTGTATTGTGGTTACTGCCACCTCTTCCGAAACACCGGGTCAGCAAGAAGAGTAGGCCTAAACAGTCTGGAGAGGTGCTGTCGAGAGCTCCCTCCCAGTGGAGGGCTTCTTGTCAGCAGTGTCGTGAGTAACTGCGAGGCTGCACCTTGACCATTTACCGTAACAATAGAGCTGTCACTGTTGTTTTCCAGTTAATTGCGATGGTTACCAAACATTAATTCAATCGCAGTCAGAGATGCTGTGCGATTTCTATTCTTACACCAAAACCCCAAAGGAGCCTCACTTATTGCACCGGCTTGCCCAGCCAGCATTGTTCGTATTCGAGCGGCATCATTTTTTTCCGTGTCTCTCTCTCTCGCTTTTACCAGTTTGTAAGAGAAACAGACCGGGCACGTGTGGAATATTAACGCGGCACGCACGTGGAATTGCGAAAACCCACAACCCATGCCGCCGTGTTCTGCATCGTTCATCACAATCACAGGGAGTAATGTGCCAGTTTAAGGGAGGCCTTTGTGTGCATTTCAGGGTCAGCGGGTGCCAAAGTGGAGGGGAACAGGGGTGGAATTGACTGTTCGTCCACACACGTCCTGGAGGACCTACGGGCCCTCTTAGACAACTCCCAAGCTTTTGTGGAATTGGTTTAGGTAAGTCGGAAGGTCAGCAAGCATCCATGTGGATGTGTATATATGTGCAGGTGTGTATGTATATATGTACAGGTGTGTATGTATATATGTACAGGTGGGTGGGAGGGTCGGTAAATCATTGGACGGGTGGATGCGCAGGTCAGTGAATGGGTAGTTTAGCAGTGGATGGGGAGGTCAGTCAGTGGATGGGTGGATGGGCAGGCCAGTCAGTGGATGGGTAGTTCAGTCACTGGATGAGTGGATGGGCAGGTCAGTGGATGGGTAGTTCAGCAGTGGATGGGTAGTTCTGTCACTGGATGGGTGGATGGGCAGGTCAGTCACTGGATGGGTGGATGGGCAGTCCAGTCAGTGGATGGGTAGTTCAGTGGATGAGTTAATGGGTAGGCAAGAAGGTAGGTCAGCAAGTAGGTTGTCAGGCCAGTCAGTGGATGGGAAGGGAGGTAAGTGTGTACGTAGGTGGGAGTGTGGATTTCCATTTGGTGCAATTACTTTGCCTAATGGAATATGCAATGCAAATGCATTTTCAGATCTTGACAAAAAGGTTCAGAATGCTACGTGTGTATTTTGCATGTGATGGTATGAGTAAAGTATTAAAACAATTACTTGGGAAATCAGTTTATAGTTTAAAACTTTTAATCTATCCACTTATTCCCTTTTAAAATCTATCGGTTCAAAAAGTTCAACCGAAACCCGCAGCATTTACTATAAGATATTTATCACGTAATTCAACGCCCAGATTGCATTTCAATTTTTATTTTTTTATATATATAGTGAGGGAAAAGGTATTTGATCCCCTGCTGATTTTGTACGTTTGCCCACTGACAAAAAATGATCAGTCTAAAATTTTAATGGAAGGTTTATTTGAACAGTGAGAGACAGAATAACAACAAGAAAATCCAGAAAAAACGCATGTCAAAAATGTTATGAATTGATTTGCATTTTAATGAGGGGAATAAGTAGTTGACCCCCTCTCAATCAGAAAGATTTCTGGCTCCCAGGTGTCTTTTATACAGGTAACGAGCTGAGATTAGGAGCACACTCTTAAAGGGAGTGCTCCTAATCTCAGCTTGTTACCTGTATAAGACACTTGTCCACAAAAGCAATAAATCAATCAGATACCAAAATCTCCACCATGGCCAAGACCAAAGACCTTTCCAAGGATGTCAGGGACGAGATTGTAGACC
This sequence comes from Petromyzon marinus, assembly GCF_048934315.1. Classification (NCBI taxonomy): domain Eukaryota; kingdom Metazoa; phylum Chordata; class Hyperoartia; order Petromyzontiformes; family Petromyzontidae; genus Petromyzon; species Petromyzon marinus. The sequence goes on along the minus strand of NC_133710.1, from coordinate 7,509,360 downwards.
TGCACAAGGCTGGAATGGGATACAAGACCATTGCCAAGCAGCTTGTTGAAAAGGTGACAACAGTTGGTGCGATTATTCGCAAATGGAAGAAACACAAAAGAACTGTCAAACTCCCTCGGCCTGGGGCTCCATGCAAGATCTCACTTCGTGGAGTTTCAATGATCATGAGAACGGTGAGAAATCAGCCCAGAACTACACGGGAGGATCTTGTCAATGATCTCAAGGCAGCTGGGGCCATAGTCACCAATAAAACAATTGGTAACACACTACGCCGTGAAGGACTGAAATCCTGCAGCGCCCGCAAGGTCCCCCTGCTCAAGAAAGCACATATACATGCTTGTCTGAAGTTTGCCAATGAACATCTGAATGAATCAGAGGACAACTGGGTGAAAGTATTGTGGTCAGATGAGACCAAAATGGAGCTCTTTGGCATCAACTCAACTCGCCGTGTTTGGAGGAGGAGGAATGCTGCCTATGACCCCAAGAACACCATCCCCACCGTCAAACATGGAGATGGAAACATTATGCTTTGGGGGTGTTTTTCTGCTAAGGGGACAGGACAATTTCACCGCATCAAAGGGACGATGGACAGGGCCATGTACCGTCAAATCTTGGGTGAGAACCTCCTTCCCTCAGCCATGGCATTGAAAATGGGTCGTGGATGGGTATTCCAGCATGACAATGACCCAAAACACACGGCCAAGGCAACAAAGGAGTGGCTCAAGAAGAAGCACATTAAGGTCCTGGAGTGGCCTAGCCAGTCTCTAGACCTTAATCCCATAGAAAATCTGTGGAGGGAGCTGAAGGTTCGAGTTGCCAAACGTCAGCCTCGAAACCTTAATGACTTGGAGAAGATCTGCAAAGAGGAGTGGGACAAAATCCCTCCTGAGATGTGTGCAAACGTGGTGGCCAACTACAAGAAACGTCTGACCTCTGTGATTGCCAACAAGGGTTTTGCCACCAAGTGCTAAGTCATGTTTTGCAGAGGGGTCAAATACTTATTTTCCTCATTAAAATGCAAATCAATTTATAACATTTTTGACATGCGTTTTTCAGGAGTTTGTTGTTGTTATTCTGTCTCTCACTGTTCAAATAAACCTACCATTAAAATTATAGACTGATCATTTCTTTGTCAGTGGGCAAACGTACAAAATCAGCAGGGGATCAAATACTTTTTTTCCCTCACTGTATAAAGGAAATACATTTTACGGAACATAAAATCTACCCTTACAGCACAAATCAATTTTTCTTTAAACGTTTGTTGTTATTGTTTACTGAAACACACTAGCAACATTGACGAGTATCATTTGTTGTTGTTTACTGAAACACACGAGTAACATTGACGAGTATCCTTTGTTGTTGTTGTTGTTGTTTACTGAAACACACTAACAACATTGACGAGCATCATTTATTGTCATTGTTGTTGTTTACTGAAACGCATCAGCAACATTGACGACTATCATTGTCATTGCGACGTACCACGGCTTGTCGCACTCACAGAGACGAGTGAAGTGGGCCATGCGCGGGCGGTGCCGTGGCCAGGCAGGGCCCATGGCCCGCGGTCGAGGCCCACAACAAAGTTGCAGGCAACGGTTGGGGGTGAGCGGGTGGTGGTGGTGGTGGTGGTGGAACGCGTTCCGGAGGACGTCCGCCTGAATTGTGGAGACGGAGCCACGGAATTAGGTCGTGAGCAGGCACTCGCATGGGTTGTTACGTAGCGGGATAAGGGAGAGACAGCAGCGGCAGCTTGGAGAGTAGAGCCTTCATCCAGCAGTAGATTGATCATGGCTGATGATAGTGAGAACCCTGACTTAAAAGGGCAACTTAATTTCATTGTATTAATATGTTTTTTTATTACAGTTTTTTTTAATGAAATATTAGCAAAACGTTTAATGGTCTAAATTTAATTTCAATGTGCAGCGCTCGCTTTGACTGCTAAGTTGCTGATGAGCATGTATGATGATTATTTAAAGTGGATATGTTTCTGTTTAAACACTGCACATTGTGCCCGCCAGACGCCGGGGCGTGAGAAAGTTTGCGTTGTTACGGTCGCCTTTTTAAGTTTACCAATTACCGCAGTTCTCTCCCTCCCTCTCTCTCTCATACACACAATCTGGGGCGGCAGTGAAATCCTGGCTTCTTAATCACTCTATTAAAACGTCGGCAGAAAACGAGAGGACTTAAAAAAAAACATTAAAACACGACATCAATGCCACCTTTAAGAACCCATTTTAATCCCACGAAGGAATGCGGGCATACCACTTTAGTCAAGGTCAATGTCGTGGTAAATTTGGATTCATGCTTCAGCGGGAAAGTGCACTTCTTGCACAGCGTCTCACTACGAAACGACCCTATTTGGCATAATATATTACACACACGCAGGATACTTATTGGAAGGTCGCGCTCGTGTGTGTGCGCAGAGTAAAGTGTGGGCCACTCCCAACATTTTGTTTGTGTACGTTTGGTCAGATCATTTACGTGGATGTGACATCACCCCAAAAAAATATATATCCACGATATTTTTTTTTTGGTCCCACAGGGCTGGTTAGGCCAAATCGTGGCACACAGCTGGCTTGTGTTAGGAACCTGAGTTCACACCCTGGCCGTCGCTCAGGGGATAAAGAGGCGAGAGGGGTGGCTATTCTCATGTCCAGGGACTTTGACTGGATCAGCACAGTTTATAAAATCATAAACGTTTTTTTTTTTTATTTTACCAGGTAAGGCCCACTGAGCTATATAGCTCTTTTTTTCAGAAGCGACCTGGCCACGAATGATTGCTCAGTGACGTGGCTTGTAAGCGTGGAAATGAATAGCAGCCAATATTCTAAAGCAAGTGGTTCTTAACCTTTACCACAGCCTTGCAACGCTTTGAGTCTCAATCGTAAAACAAAGTATAATGTCAATAAATACATAGGTTCGATTAAACAAAGCAGCTGTACTTACGTGCCTGTGCTTAATTTGTGTGTCGATGATTTACAACCGCGATCGAACGCACGATCCTCCTGCATACCAGGCGAGGTGGTTAACATCCCGAGTCACTCGGTGGCTGCAGATAACGCCCGTCGCAAATTGGTTCCTGCGCTTCAATCTCTATCGCACCTGGGTCTTCGAGTGCCGAGTCCACACCGAAGGTGAGCAGAAGTTTTCGTGAACGAGACGCCGGAACGCGCATAGACGTCCTGCGGCCTGAGCCTCTCTGTCTCTCTCCAAGCTCGGTGGCGAACGCTGCCCCGCAGCGCGCTGCGAAGAAACGCCGTCGGTCGGAACGTCGCACGTGAAATTTTTATTGTTCACACGCTTTCATCGGGCATGCCCCATTGTCTGCTTGTGTTCGTGCAAATCGTTGCCGTTAACGTCTTCGGATTCACGACGCCCAACGAGCAGCCCGTGCAATCCGACCTTTGCCCGTCGTGCATCCTGCTCTGGCTCCCCCCGTTATCTGCGTGTGCCCGAGGAAAGACTTGTGTGTACCTGTGCGACTCCAATCGCTTAATTGCCACTGGTGATGAATATCGTGCCGATATTATAATATTAACAACACTCGTCCAACCATCATCATAATAATAACACTCATCACTCCCCGGGGGTGTGGGAACCAACAGACAAAGTGGGGAAGGCGGACAGAAGCAGTGCCAACATTTGCCTCAGCTCTGTCGTCCTATATTGGGGATGTTTAGCGTGGTGATGGTGCGCGCTTGTTGTAATCCAGCACTGTGGGGGAAGGGGGGGGGGAGACAGCGTCGAGAGTTGGTGCATCACCGCACGGAATGTCGTGAAACTCCCCTGTCCGTGGGCGGGCCGAGGAGGAGGAGGAGGAGCCAAACCCCTGCCACGCTGAGAGAATGCTGTACACAGCAGTAATGTGGACTCCTCGTGTTCCGTCTGTATGGTAGAGAGTGTTTCCCCCTCCCACACGTAGATTGGTGGATCGCACACCAAAATGTCGCGAAACTCCCCTTCCCGTGGGCGGGCCGTCGAGGAGTCATGCCCTTGGCACGCCGGGAGAGTGGCGGTACACAGCAGTAATGTGGACTCCGCCTGCCCCGTCTGTATGGGGGGGGATAGAGTGTTTCCCCCTCGCACGCGTGGGGGTTTTTTTCCAGGTGTTCCGATTTCCTCCCGCACGTAAATGCTTGTTAATTGGCCAATACACACCTTCACGTATACAGAGGACCATGGAGCTTGGCCAATTGCTGGAGCCGGTTCACCGCTTGGCTGCCTTCCCACTTGTGCGTGGTTTCGTCGCGGCTCGGAGCCTTCCGCGGTGCTCTCGGAAGCGTTCCTGAATAGAACATCGCGCTGTGGAAAAATTTCGTTGTAATAAGTAACGTAGGCTGAAGCGCAGTCCGCGATAACACGTGAGATGCATACGCAGGCTGAGCAAACACTGAGTCGCGTCTAGAAGCATCCAGCAGCATCCCGATGCGTTGTTGCGATGCTACGCGCCGGGGCAAACCGTACAACCGCCTATTCCTATTGCCCCACGTAGTTCCGTTCACTCGATCGTGTTACATCCAATTGGCATCCGCGTTATGAAACAAAAATGTGTCCCCTATAAATACATGCATGGCGTTATAGCCAATGCTCGTTACGAAAACAACACGCGCTATCGCAATTTTGACTTCACCATTGGAACCTCCTTTGCCAGTAGCAAAATATGATTATTGTTTTTTAAACCCTTTTATCTGGCAACAAAACTGACACCTTTTTTTACAAGGAGTCATGTTTGCATTGACCACAATACCTGCGGTCGGAATGCAAACAAAAAACAAAACTCTGATAATGTAATGTAAGCACTGTCCTTAAAATTGATTGGTCCACACCCGAGACAGCTTTACTTAGAGCCTAGTCTCACATGGTGTTGGACCAGATGACGCCAAAAGGCGTCAGTTTTGTTGCCAGATAAAAGGGTAAAAAACAAATCATCATTAGTATTGCTATTTTAAGACAACTGCATAGGAGAGTGCTTATATTTGTGGGAGGAAAGCGGGAGAACCTGGGAAATAGCCCCGCGTGAGAGCGGGAGAGGGAGCAACACTCGATCCCCCTGACAGATGTAAATGGACCCACTTGCTGCACTGCCGTACTCAGGAGATGACAAACTCGATGCCCGTGGGTAGGGAGGGAGTTTGAACGATCTGTGCGCGATCCACCAACCCTCGCCACACAATGTGCTGGCTTACAGGCCACGTGCCTGTACGTACATATGTTAAACTTCTTTCGCGTCGTGCGCCACCCACCGTGCTCATCGGAGGTGCGGGAGAAGGACGACAAACTAGACACAAAAAGCAGTTCTAAACAAATTAGTTTTCAATCTTGAATTAAAAGTGCATAGCTCCAGTGGCTTGCTAATATCGGAAGGAAGAACGTTCCAGACGGCCGCAGAAGTGCATCTGAATGCCAAAAGCCGCCGCCGGAGTTCGCGCGATGATGGTTTATATTCCTCGACGGTAACAGAGTTAAAGCATCGCTGTCTGACTGGACGATTAGAGTGCAGTCTGATCACACTCAAAACAATTGTAAAAAAAAAATGTGTTTGCCGCAGCTGTAATTTACATCGAACTGAATGACAGCGCATCCAGTACACTGGGTTTTTTTTTAAGGGTGCCACGGTGGCAAGATGTTAACTACCTCGCCTGGTATACAGGAGGTCGTGTGTTCAAGCCTGACTGACGCCTGTATATTTGGAGCTTGCGTGTCTCTCTCCTCGTGGTCGCCTGGATTGTTCTCCGGGTCCTCCGGTTTTTCCCTACACATTCAGAATCATGCGTGTATAGTATTTGGCTGCTATACATTTCCACATGATGATGAGCCACTTCATCGGGCTATCATTTTGTGTCCAGGTTTCTTCTGAAAAGAGCGATGCAGCTAAGTAGGGCCTTACCTGGCAAAAGTAAAACATTGCTTCGTTTTAAATAGTTCAATTTTGTCTTCGAGGTTTTGTTGGGCTGTGATTTCTCAGAGCCAGAATGCGCTTCATGGAAATGTTTGATGGATGCCCGTGAAGACGATTGCGATATTTTGTAGGGCATATATACACATATTTTCGGCGTTGCTTGTTAAACGAGTGTTCATCACATGCCGTGCAGTTCTCATTAATTCCATTTCCATTAAAAGCCATCATTTGTCACTTCACCTTTGCTCCGCGTGCAGATTCCGAGGCGTGAACACATTCGCCAGCCTCTGAGAAACACGAACGGGCTTCCACCCCCCCCCCCTCACAATACCCCACCAGCTGCCCCCCCCACACTTCCCACCCCCCTGCGGAAAATAAGTGAACAAAAATAATCATGTGAAAAATATCGTTCGTCGTTATTCCCGCAAAATTTCACGCGGGCTACGCAATTAATGCACCTGTGCACGTCAATGAACCGTTTGCCTGGCAAGGCAGGGGGGCGGGATGTAATTATTATGATGGCTTTAAGTGGATTCAATAAAGCGCTGCTCTTTAGAATATAGAAAATAAATTTTCAGCAGCGTTTGGAATTTACAAAAAGCAGAAATGCTTTTTGTTTTTTTTTTATTGCAGCAACTCGCCGATGAAATGCGGTGGCAATTTCGCTCACATAAAATAATAGTGACGTGAGCAATACCATCATCGGAACAGGTCACCGGGTCATTTATTTTTAGGCAATAGACGCCTCTCTATTAGCAGCGCTGGTAGCACGCTATTTAAATTCACAAATTGTGGTAAAAACGCAAATATCAGAATCAGCATATTTATTTATACTGGAGGAATCCGATGAGCTATAAATCTCTTTTTCACAGATGTCCACTAAGGGGTGGGTAAAAGCGTTGCAACAACAAACAGCACATAAACTTGATAGCAGTGCAGCACGAAATGCGGACTAATCTCCATCTGTTCCTTCTCTGCTTACTGCAGTGTTGCCCGGTCGCACGCTCGTGTTCTGGTGTCCTCCCACATTCATGAACACTCTTTAATTGGCGGAAAACATCTAAATATTCATGGGATTTCATACCTTCGCCATATTTTGTAAGCGCCAGCTCACTGTCTGGGCCACCTTCAGCAATTGCAATATGCAATTTACACGAATAACGGCCGCATAGTTTATCTTTAAAACGTATTCATATATTTCATTTTGCATTTATTTTGTCTACAATATCCAGCGCTGAGAATTCCTAATATGGTTTGTGACCGTCTTGCGGCGAGTGCGACAAACGGTGCTGCTGTGCGCGAGTCCCACCTTTTGCGTGATCCACCAACCCCATCGCCAAGTCACTGTCGGCAAAAGACGACGTAACACAAGAGGAACAGGAACAAAGACAAAGCACCCCAATTGGGTGCTTTTTTAATTTCAGTGGCGAAGTAACATCGATCGAGAGCAGCGACAGCAGGTTAAGTCTTCTATTAATAGGAGACTTCAACAAAGCTCCTTCAAACGTCCTCGTAGTCTGCTGCAGGGATAAGCGCAGAATCAACGGACGGGAGATTGCCTGCTTCGAGATGACTTTAATTTGCTTTTGGGCAGTGTTTAATTCCAGTCCGGACTAATACTGTTTCGGGAATCATTTTGGCACACGGCCACATCCATGTCAAGGCACTGCGGTGGTGTGCGGGGTAGTGTGTGTGTGTGTGTGGTAGTGTGCGTGTGTGTGGGACGCGGTAGTGTAGCGGTTAGCGCTACGCTCTGCGGGGAACTCGGCGACTCGAGTTCGATTCCCGCTCACGGCCAACACCGGTGACGATTATCTGAACTCGTCCTGGGCCTCCGCTAGGTCGACTCAGCCTCAAGCGAGTACCTACACATCGCCACTAGGGAGACAAAGGCGGCCGGGCGTGATGTTGGACACCCAACCCCTCGTGTGCCGTGCTGACGTTTATAGGTGCTCGCTAACAGCACTTGCCCCAACAGTCCGTTACAGGCTATACTGGGGGACCTTTGTCTTTGTGTGGTGGTGTGTTAACGTGAGAAGAGTGCTTAGGGAACATCAGGACAGGACCATCGATAACTCTAAATAGAGAAGCACAAAGAGATGCATGCTCTGGATTACACTCAGAGAGAGGAAGAGGAACGCGTGGAGTCGACAACGTTGGCAGCTCGTTCAACTAAACGTACAGTGAGGGAAAAAAGTATTTGATCCCCTGCTGATTTTGTGCGTTTGCTCACTGACGAAGAAATGATCAGTCTATAATTTTAAAGGTAGGTTTATTTGAACAGTGAGAGACAGAATAACAACAACAAAATCCAGAAGAACGCATGTCAAAAATGTTATAAATTGATTTGCATTTTAATGAGGGAAATAAGTATTTGACCCCCTCTCAATCAGAAAGACTTATGGCTCCCAGATGTCTTTTATACAGGTAACGAGCTGAGATTAGGAGCACAGTCTTAAAGGGAGTGCTCCTAATCTCAGCTTGTTACCTGTATAAAAGGCACCTGTCCACAGAAGCAATCAATCAATCAGATTCCAAACTCTCCACCATGGCCAAGACCTAAGAGCTCTCCAAAGATGTCAGGGACAAGATTGTAGACCTACACAAGGCCTGAATGGGCTACAAGACCATTGCCAAGCACCTTGATGAGAAGGTGACAACAGTTGGTGCGATTATTCGCAAATGGAAAAAACACAAAGGAACTGTCAATCTCCCTCGGTCTAGGGCTCCATGCAAGATCTCACCTCGTGGAGTTGCAATGATCATAAGAACGGTGAGGAATCAGCCCAGAACTGCACGGGAGAATCTTGGCAATGATTTCAAGGCAGCTGGGACCATAGTCACCAAGAAAACAAGTGGTAACACACTATGCCGTAAAGGACTGAAATCCTGCATCGCCAGCAAGGTCCCCCTGCTCAAGAAAGCACATATACATGCCCATCTGAAGTTTGCCAATGAACATCTGAATGATTCAGAGGACAACTGGGTGAAAGTGTTGTGGTCAGATGAGACCAAAATTGAACACCATCCCCACCGTCAAACATGGAGGTGGAAACATTATACTTTGCGGGCGTTTTTCTGCTAAGGGGACAGGACAACTTCACCGCATCAAAGGGACGATGGACGGGGCCATGTACCGTCAAATCTTGGGTGAGAACCTCCTTCCCTCAGCCAGGGCATTGAAAATGGGTCGTGGATGGGTATTCCAGCATAAAAATGACCCAAAACACACAGCCAAGGCAACTAAGGAGTGGCTCAAGAAGAAGCACATTAAGGTCCTGGAGTGGCCTAGCCAGTCTCCAGACCTTAGTCACATAGAAAATCTGTGGAGGGAGCTGAAGGTTCGAGTTGCCAAACGTCAGCCTCGAAACCTTAATCACTTGGAGAAGATCTGCAAAGAAGAGTGGGACAAAATCCCTCCTGAGATGTGTGCAAACCTGGTGGCCAACTACAAGAAACGTCTGACCTCTGTGATTGCCAACAAGGGTTTTGCCACCAAGTACTAAGTCATGTTTTGCAGAGGGGTCAAATACTTATTTCCCTCATTAAAATGCAAATCAATTAATAACATTTTCACATGTGTTTTTCAGGATTTTGTTGTTGTTATTCTGTCTCTCACTGTTCAAATAAACCTACCATTAAAATGATAGACTGATCATTTCTTTGTCAGTGAGTAAATGTACAAAATCAGCAGGGGATCAAATACTTTTTTCCCTCGCTGTATATAAAAAAACAAATACCAAGTAAGACCCACTGTGCTATATAGCTTTGTTTTTACCAGCCACATACTCTGAACGCATGTTGATTCTAAATGCGGAGGGTTGAAACCGGAGGACCCCACGAGAAATGAACGCAGCCACGGTGGAGAGAGACACCGCAAACTCGAGCGTGAGGATCGAGATGCATCCGACGGCCTCCTGTATACCAGGCGAGGCAGTTAACATCTCCTAGCCACCGCGGCGCCGTCGGGAACATCCTGCCGACTTGTCGGTGGGCTTGCGCAGGACGAGATGGCGGCCGGTGGTGGAGAATCGCGACGGGAGCGGCGACCAGAGCGGAGAACGCTCCCCCAGAGGACGTCGCTCCATGGGGATGGAGCGACGCAATCGTTGCGTCCAGCAGTGGATAGATCATAGGTGGTGGTGATGATGATAATGATGATGGTGATATAAAAAGGACCAGTTATATCAACCTGCATGATGATTGCTGGTCTATTTAAAAATCGGGCTGAATGGGCACGTTGTTTTAAAATGTAATTCTCATCTGGCCCTATGGTGTAATTAAGTGCAGTCTCTGGTTATCCCACTCGATATCTCTCTGGCCTCTCTATCCACGTGCTATGAAGAAGGGCCATTGTCAAAAACGTCACCTATTTTACACGCCTCCTTTCAAGGCCACACAGTGTTATTTATGAACGTGTCGAGTGTATTGTTAACCCTTTCCCATTCCAATTTTCTTCCGATTCCGTTCCGTCAACGTACGTGTTCCGATGATGGATGTGTACGTTATCGGAATGGAACCGGAAGAAAAATAAAATACCTTTATCGGTTCTGAGTTTCCCACAAACCCATGTAGGAGGGCGTGCGGTACCGTTTGGTGCCAGCTATCGCAGAGTGCGGTCGTGTCGCTACACTTCTCTGTGGTGAGTAACAATGTCTTCAAAATTATCGCTGAACCCGCTTGCGCATTCCGAGATTCGGCGGTGAACGGGACACCCACCCAGCAACATGCAGACGTCATCGGAACGGGAACGGGTAAATTCTGCTTGTGCACCCCTGCCAACTCCGCAGCAGCAGCAGCACCAGATAATTTGAAAGAGCTGGGGTGATGATCGGCATGGCTGTGGAAACAAGTGGTGGTCTTGTCATTGTTCTTTATTTGTTTTAGATCGTGGTTAGCTGCACTCAGACACAAGGAGTGTAAAACGCCAAGAGACCAGAATCACGCGGCACTATATTAAAGTTGTAATGGGAGATAAGAGTTAATGCGTTTGCTGAACTTGGCAAGGTTATGATAATTCAGGAGAAAGATTCGATGGGGGATGAGGCAGATTAAGGAAGTTTTTCAAAGCTCCTGTGAGCACTTATTAACAAGATGAACAGGGCGATCAGTTATTAATTTCGGGTTGTGTTTACACAGACATTTATATATGTTTCATCAAAGCCAGCAACAAATACCTGCGGGGAGAATGTGAAGGGATCACGAATACTGAAAGTTGGACATGAAGGAGAAATTTAAGTTTTTCGTAATGTATGCAATACATTGCATTCGGGCAGTAAGTTGTCTTTTACAGGACTTGCAAGATACATGATCCGTTTTGTAAATATTCGTTTAACTGTACGTCAATAAGTTGGTATCTTCAAATGTATTGCACTTAATGATGTTGCGTAATGGTTACAGTACACGAAGCCTCGGTGGCGAGATGTTAACTCCCTCGCCTGATATGCAGGAGGTCGTCGTTTCGATTCTGACCCTGACGCCTGTATATTTGGAGTTCGCATGTCTCTCTCTCTCTCTCTGGATTTTTGATTCTGACCCTGACGCCTGTATATTTGGAGTTCGCATGTCTCTCTCTCTCTCTGGATTTTTTATTCTGACGCTGACGCCTGTATATTTGGAGTTCGCATGTCTCTCTCTCTCTCTCTGGATTTTTCTCCAGGTTCTCCGGTTTTTCCCCTCCACATTTAAGATCAACATCACGCGTTTGGAGCTATTTGGCTGCTTTCCAATTTTTTGCACGCGATAAGCCGCCTTGTTGAGCTATCATTTGTAATATGCCAGGTCGCTTCTGAAATAGAGCTATAGAGCTCGGTGGGGTCTAACCTAGTAAAATAGAAAAAATAAAAAAATAGTTTTCTTCGCAATGCCAGATGATCTTCTGCCCTTCGACTCGATCTCCCGGTACGGCAGCTGAACCAATGGAGCAAGTTTATTAAATTCGCCCAACCACCCCCAGTGCGTGTGGTGGGTTAAATCGTGGATACTCCCACCTCTTCCAAGACGTTAGGCGAGTGCAGAAGAATAGGCCATCCACCTTCTGGTAGAGAGAGAGAGCTCATTCTCAAGGAGGCACTTCCGCCAACAGTGGGAGTGAGCAAAGATTATTTTGGGCCGAGGCTTTGTGGTGATTAAAGTTCAAACTAAATCCATTAAACTCTCCTCGCATGGGCTCATGACCACTCCTGACACCAGGAAACATGACCACGGTTCTTGCGGACTTGCTATTGCACGTAGCCGCTATGTCGATCGGAAGTTTCACTGACTGAAATTTGGAACCCGTGGCCGATAGAGATAGATCTGCAAAAATATATCGTACCTCCCGATTCCCCCACCCCGTTCTGTATCTCCTGTGCTTCCAAGCAGTAGCAGTGTTCTGCACCTGCCATCACATCTTCATCCATGTAAATACTTTACGAATGTGAAAAACAAATGTTTTTTTTTTTTGCAAGGACATTTCGTGAGATGTGAGGAGGGTGTTTTGTTGTTTGCACCCTGAAAATTATTGTTTGAGGGCACTTTATAAATGCAAATTATTATTATTAAAAGTATATATATATATTTGAAACAATCTGCAACCTATTATATGAATTTAATTTAGAGGACCCAAACGAGGTATTGCTTGTCTGCTGCCCTTCCAATTTGCAGGTGTGCCAAGGCACTGCTCTATTTAATTGCACGATAAATCTGCTGCTCAGTGGCACAAATGGTACGCAAGTGTAGTGACATAGAATGGGTCACTACAGCGCCGAGCGCCAGTTACTGATAGAGAGGGGGACTGGGAGTGTAGTAGCCCTCTCTGCCAGTAGGGCATGCAATGTCATGGAACGGGTCCCTAGGGGGCGTAGTGCTGGTGGCTGGCAGAGAGGGGGCATCTGAGGATGTAGCAGACCGGTTGGCTGGCAAGGGCACGTGATAGGCCAGGGTAAGGATGTGGGCCAAAGGTGACAGAAGGGACACGTGGGGTATGGCCCAGAACCTTTTGGTAGGTTTCAGAAGGGGGCGTGGCCGAAGGCGGAGCCAGACCACGCTGGGGGGCATAAAAGGGAGGTCCCGAGGCTGGGTCGGGGCTATCTGCTGGAATGGAGTCCTCCGTGCTACGTCTTGGGTCTTCGGTCTTCGTGCTCGGCATCGTGGGTCAGGCAGTGTGCCGACTATCCTGACCCGATTTATGTAGTTATCCCATTGTGGTCCATAGAATAAACGTGCTACCTCCTGAGTTAGTGTGTGTCTCTCAGTGAACCCACTACACAAGTAGCAGGATCAGGGTGCAGGGATCATGAGTGATGGTGACAGATTGAGAGGCACAGTGGGGAGCACATGCAGTGCAGCTGCCAGTCATCTCAGTCAGTCAACCCGTGGCACTTGGGTCTGGAGGAGACTCAGTGAAGGACGCTACTACTGGTCAGTTGGAGGAAGTTGCCCTCCAACAACTACAGAGGGTAGAGGAGCGACGCTCACAACAACGAGTGGAGCGCTGGGCGGGTAAAATGCAGCAAGTTGGCACAGTAGGGGGCACAGTTGGTGCATTTGCAAGTCATCTCAGTCAGTCAACCCGTGGCACTTGGGTCTGTTTTGTGACCTTCAGCCTGGGAGGCTTCAACACTTCACGTGGCCTCAAAGTGCCCCTAGCCTGGCACAAGCGCCGTGGTGACATAACCGCCACTTAGCGGCAAATAGTGGCTTGCTGTTGTTGTTGTTGATGGAGGCTTCTTGATCCCAGAGACGGACAGAGGGGAAATAATTTGCCAACCTGGCAATATTTTCGTGCCGTAATTCGTCACAGTGTCCTTTTAATTAGGCGAACAACCTCCACGGAAAAAAATAATGCCCTCTTTGTCAGCCCTTTGCAAAGTGATTCCGGTGTTTGTAATGGCTTCGTGGAAAATAAATTAGGGGAGTTTATTTTGTGTTATTAAATATTTCAGGAGGAAAACAGCGCCTCCGGGTGACTCAGAGGTCAGAAAAGGCTGAGCTGGCAACCTCTGAGAACCTGGGTTCGAATCCAGGTTTCAGCAGAGGCCCGTTACTCCACCAGGGTCGTCTAAATGCAGTGAGCTGATGATGCTCCACAAATCTGGCTGTTGCCTGATAACGCTAGTTGTGATTGCCGGCAAAACGTCGTACTCGCATTGTAAACGCTGTGGGTTTACTCTCCAACACACTGATGTGCTGTAGAAGTAACGAATGTGCACGTTTTGTTGACGTGACAAAACCTCACTAATTGGCTGTGTCAGGCGGTGGCAGGTTTAACGACGCAACATTCACAGTGAGGGGAATATGTATTTGATCCCCTGCTGATTGTGTACGTTTGCCTACTGACAAAGAAATGATCAGTCTATAATTTTAATGGTAGGTTTATTTGAACAGTGAGAGACAGAATAACAACAACAAAATCCTGAAAAACGCATGTCAAAAATGTTATAAATTGATTTGCATTTTAACGAGGGAAATAAGTATTTGACCCCTCTGCAAAACATGACTTAGTACTTGGTGGCAATCACACAGGTCAGACGTTTCTTGTAGTTGGCCACCAGGTTTGCACACATCTCAGGAGGGATTTTGTCCCACTCCTCTTTGCAGATCTTCTCCAAGTCATTAAGGTTTCGAGGCTGACGTTTGGCAACTCGAACCTTCAGTTACCTTCACAGATTTTTTATGGGATTAAGGTCTGGAGACTGGCAAGACCACTCCAGGACCTTAATGTGCTTCTTCTTGAGCCACTCCTTTGTTGCCTTGGCCGTGTGTTTTGGGTCATTGTCATGCTGGAATACCCATCCACGACCCATTTTCAATGCCCTGGCTGAGGGAAGGAGGTTCTCACCCAAGATTTGACGGTACATGGCCCCGTCCATCGTCCCTTCGATGCGGTGAAGTTGTCCTGTCCCCTTAGCAGAAATACACCCCCAAAGCAAAATGTTTCCACCTCCATATTTGACGGTGGGGATGGTGTTCTTGGGGTAATAGGCAGCATTCCTCCTCCTCCAAATAAGGCGAGTTGAGATGATGCCAAAGAGCTCCATTTTGGTCTCATCTGACCACAACACTTTCACCCAGTTGTCCTCTGAATAATTCAGATGTTCATTGGAAAACTTCAGAAGGGCATGTATATGTGCTTTCTTGAGCTGGGGGACCTTGCGGGCGCTGCAGGATTTCAGTCCTTCACGGCGTAGTGTGTTACCAATTGTTTTCTTGGTGACTATGGTCCCAGCTGCTTTGAGATCATTGACAAGATCCTCCCGTGTAGTTCTGGGCTGATTCCTCACCGTTCTCATGATCATTGCAACTCCATGCGGTGAGATCTTGCATGGAGCCCCAGGCTGAGGGAGATTGACAGTTATTTTGTGTTTCTTCCATTTGCGAATAATCGCACCAACTGTTGTCACCTTCTCACCAAGCTGCTTGGCAATGGTCTTGTAGCCCATTCCAGCCTTGTCTAGGTCTACAATCTTGTCCCTGACATCCTTGGAGAGCTCTTTGGTCTTGGCCATGGTGGAGAGTTTGGAATCTGATTGATTGATTGCTTCTGTGGACAGGTGCCTTTTATACAGGTAACAAGCTTAGATGAGGAGCACTCCCTTTAAGAGTGTGCTCCTAATCTCAGTTCGTTACCTGTATAAAAGACACCTGGGAGCCAGAAATCTTTCTGATTGAGCGGGGGTTAAATGCTTATTTTCCTCATTAAAATGCAAATCAATTTATAACATTTTTGACGTGCGTTTTTCTGGATGTTTTGTTGTTATTCTGTCTCTCACTGTTCAAATAAACCTACCATTAAAATTATAGACTGATCATTTCTTTGTCAGTGGGCAAGCGTACAAAATCAGCAGGGCCTCAAATACTTTTTTTCCCTCACTGTACATTGGCACATACTAGCTCCAAAAAAACAACAACTCTATTATGGGCAAATAAAAACCCATCGCATGAAATCTGTGCCGGCCCAGCCAGCCTCCGTCGTGTTGCCAGATCTTCCCCCCGGGACTCTCTGTCATCTCTCGGGTTTTGAGGTTTGGTAGCGGCTCCCCCGTGCTTGGGCCCAACGTTGTACCTCGCTCCTGTGTTTGTGACGTCCCTCACTTTCTCTCTCCACATCTTTAATATTTGTGGTTCACCCCCACAACCCCCTCCGCCCCCATCCCCCGACCTCTGTCATTTAACTGCTTTTGCCCCGGTGATGTTTCGTGGGATTGGTTAGCTGTGTTTGTAGGGTGCTTTGGGAAGCTGTGGCATGTTTGCGCCCAATGCGTGCGTCTGTTTCGTAAGAAACGTCGCTACTGCGGAGACAAAGGCGGCCGGGCGTGATGCTGGCCACCCACCCCCTCGTGTGCCATGCCGGTCTTCATGGGTGCCTACTAACAGCACTTGTCCCAACAGTCTGTTAAGGCTGTATGGGGGGGTGTTTGTGTTTAGCGCAGTGTTTGTATTGTAGTGGTTAGCGCGCTACAGATCGAACCCGTTGAACTAAGTTTGAGTCCAGCTCTTGGCCACTGACACCAGTGACGATCTAATGAACCGTTCTTGGGTCTCCCCTAGGTCGACGCAGCCTCAAATGAGTACCTGGTGTGATGTGTTTAAGCATTTTCACTGGGGAGATAGAGGCGGCCGGGCGTGGTGCTGTCCACCTACCCCCTCGTAGGCCGTGCCCAGCCTTTATAGGTGCTCGCTCAAAGCACGTGCTCCAACAGTCTCTTAAGGATATACAGGCGACGTTTGTCTTTGTTAGCACAGTGGTTATCACAAACCAGGCCCTCTGAGTGTTTATTCACAGCCAAAATTGAGTGACCCACCGTTCCTGGGTCTTTTCTAGGGCGAGTCAGCCGCAACATCGGCAATGGGGAGACAAAGGCGGAGCGGGCGTGTTGCTGGTGCAAGACCCAGCCCGCTCGTGCACCCGTGCCGGCCTTAGTAAGTGCTTGCTAACAGCAACTTTCCGCAAAGGTCTGTGGAGACTTACGCGGGGTCGTGGGTTGGGTTCGTGGATGTTGCGGTTGCATAATATCTCACAGCCCCGTTTTGTACAGACTGTGATCTCGGCGTGGCATAATGAGACGCACGACTTCTCGCTCGCGAGAAGCCTCCCAGCCGGCGGAGCTGTTTTGCCTCAATGTGAGAGGCAGTGGGCGCCAGAATGATGACCACCACCGAGCAGCATCTTGGCTTCAAGCACGACCGGCCTCGAACCCGACGCTTTGAGAGGCACTTCGAGCTGGGCAAAGAGCGTCCCCCCGCATGTTAATGGCCCAAACTGTAAAGCCCTCTGAATACGCTGGACCACGATGAGCAAACATGATGCCTTGAATAAAGGTGTCAGTTTTTTGTGCCAGTTAAAAGGGTGAAACCTATTACAATACAAGACCAAGGAAGTGTTCTTTATTTTGGTTGCATGAGGTTTTTGGCGACATCGTGAATGACACTCTAGATTTGAAGCTTTAGTGACTGCATGAATCCATGCTCTCTGGTTCTTTCGGTCAAGTCGCGTAGATATAAATAAAAAAATAATAAGTCACGACGTTTCGATTGCAATACAAGCAATCATCATCTGGTGGGAAAACCGCAGCATTGTTGCTTCATCGGCGTTGTTGCTGCAGTGGCTTTGTTGTTGCTGCAGTGGCTTTGTTGTTGCTGCAGTGGCTTTGTTGTTGTTGCATCTTCCCCCCGCGCATCCCCAGTTCTCTCAGCTTCCCACTTTCAGCTCCGTCCACTCCCCCCCTCCAGCTTCACGTCCCTCTCCTAGCGTCCACGCAACGCTCCCCTCCCCCTAACCCCCCTTGCCCCTCCCCCCTCTCTGACCTATATAACCTCTTGCCAAGGCATCTCTCTCCCACTTCAGCAAAAAAATATTGTTGTGGTTTTCCCACTTGATGATAATTGCTTATGTTGCAATCGAAACGTCGTGATTTATTTTTATTTTATTTTATAGCTACGTGACTTTACTGAAAGAACCCAGAGAGTATAGTGACTGACACCTTCACCATCCTTCACAGTCCCAGGGCTAGCTACCCCTCCTTGTCACTCACTCCTGCTGCTGCTGCTGCACATCAACTGATTTCATTGCTCCCTGTCCATTGCGACCGTCCTTCCGGACGCGTTCTCCCCTTTTGGCTGCCACTCCCATCATCAATCTCCGTCCGTCTGGCATCGAATCTTCACCTGGGCCCTCTGCAGATACTCAAGCACGGTTGGCTGCGTACGGTGTGAAAGAAGTTCAACGTGCGTACGTCATCCGCACGCCAGCGTCGCATGCTGCCCATGGCTATTCACTTCCCGTTATCGTCAACGCCACGGAGGCGAGACGGAAAGTGCCTCGCCTGGATCTGACCCCGAAAAAGCCCCAAAAAATCGATTATGAATCATGGTACAGTATTGGTCGCAAAAGCCGGTAGTTGTTAGATTCACATATCGGTCGTGATGATCCTTTGACCATACTTCACCAGGACGGTCGTCTGACCATGCTCTATCACCGCGGCACTGTGTGGAAATCTCCGTTTGGTTACAAAAATGACTTTGCGTTGGATACATTACTCATCCCTGAAGTGCCATTGTGAGAAATGCTGATTAATACAAAAATGTATACCACTGTAGCGGCTTCGTGTTTGCCCCTTTAACCCATTGTATGGGTGCAACGGTGCGAGCTGTTAACTACCTCGCCTGGTATGCAGGCAGTCGTGGGTTCGATCCTGACCCTGACGCCTGCATATTTGTAATTTGCCTGTTTTCCCCGTGGCCGCTTGGATTTTTATCCGGCTCCTCGGGTTTATTTTTTTCCCCCTGCACATGTACAATCAACGTGCGTTTGGAATATCTGTCTGCTATCCATTTCAACGTGATGATACGCCACTTTGGTCGAGCAATAATTTGTGGTGACCAAGTCGCTATATAACTCGGTGGGTCTTTACCTGGTTAAAACATATGCAGGCAGTCGTGGGTTCGATCCTGACCCTGACTCCTGCATATTTGTAATTTGCCTGTTTTCCCCGTGGCCGCTTGGATTTTTATCCGGCTCCTCGGGTTTATTTTTTTCCCCCTGCACATGTACAATCAACGTGCGTTTGGAATATCTGTCTGCTATCCATTTCAACGTGATGATACGCCACTTTGGTCGAGCAATAATTTGTGGTGACCAAGTCGCTATATAACTCGGTGGGTCTTTACCTGGTTAAAAAAAATAACAATTTAAGTAGGACGTTACAAAAAAAGGAATAGTCCAGAGTGAGAACATCTCGTCTCGAGCCCCGGGTGAGCAGAGTGGGGGCCCATTGGTTTGGCATGCCGGCGTGGAGGGACGCCTCTAAGTCTTTGTTTGCCGCAAAGCCTCAACGCGAGTGACGTCGATCCTGGCGGTGGATCTCCTCGAGCGCGTAGAGCGTGGACATTTACGCGTTGCACGTTCACTCACGTGACCGCAACGTTGTGGCTATGGGTGCGGGCGGGGCAAGGATAAGGTGTACACCAATAGGCTCACCTATATTTTTTTATGATTATTTTTTTCTATCTCCGTGACTTTACCGAAAAGAACCAAAGAATACCAATAGGCTCCACGAAGACAAACTACACGTGCCCCCCCACCCACCATCCTCGACCGTCCCCCCCCCCCACTCCAACCCCTCCCCCCCTAACCCTCCCAGTCTCCCCCGCTCGACCCACATGCGGCCGCTCAGAAGTAATTAATTACCCAGGCAGTTCAATTAAAGGCAGATGACTGATTGCCGAGGAGCTGACCCGCAGCTCGGCGTGTGTTTTGTTACGAGATGAAGAGCACGCGGGCGCCCCCGTGATTGCACCTCCACGTTCATTTACCACGAGCTTAACCTTGATGCGCCCCCCCCCCTTAGCCCCCCCCCCCTGCCAATCAATTAATTAATTTATTTATGATATGCGGACCCACCCGCGGAGACACAATTCCCAACAAGCCGTCGGAGTGCCGTACAGCAAGCCAGAGTGGTGAGATGTTAACTACCTCGCCAGGTATACAGGTGGTCGTGGGTTCGATCCAGACCCTGCCGCCTGCTCTGTATTTGGAGTGTCCATGTATCTCGCCCTCTCTCTCTCCCCATAGTCGCGTCCATTCTTTCTCCGGGTGGGTTTTCCCCTCCAAATTTAGACTCAACACGCGTTTGGAGTATTCGGCTCCTGCTATACATTTCCACGTGATAAGCCACTTCGGTGAGCTACCATTTGTGAAAGCCAGGTCGCTGCTGAAATAAGAGCTACATAGCTCGGTGGGGCCTTACCTGGTAAAATAAAAACAGTTTAGAGGTTTAAGTGGGCGTTCGTTCATGTGGTCGCGTGGCTGAACTTCAGTTTCAGCTTTATTTATTTGGTATAGCCCTGTGAGCCATTCGGCTCTTGAATCGGGTGCAACCGCAACAAACAAAAAACAAAAACATGAACAAGAAAAACATCTTAAAGTGACTATGTGACTGCGCAAACAGAAAATCCAGGAAAAAAACAACAAAATATTCCAGAAAAGCACCGTACGCCAAGGCTGTGTGCAAAAATCCCAGTGGGATGCAGGTCAAACAACAACCACAAGACAACTCAGATTAAGGCCATCAAACTAACTCCGTACTACAACAAACAAACATGGCCAAACCAAAAAACTTTTCGAAATCACCAAAATGAAGCCATAAAACCAATGTAACAGTGATCATAGGAACTGTGACCGAATTTTCACAATAAACGACATAAACAACATGTAACACCAAACCCTGAGCCATAGCTGGCTGCATGAGTCACTCCACAACAGCAGGAGTATCAGTCGGAGTATCAAATGTTTCAATGCACCTTTAAGATCAGCACACTAAATCAAAATACAGATAATACTTTGCAGCGGTCATCCGGAGCGAAACATTTTATTTTATTTAAGACCACTGAATAGCAGTGGCAGCTAGGGATGAACAACTCCACTAGAGCAGTTTTGAGTGAATATCTCATAAGTAGTGATTCAAGTTGCAGTTTATTGGCAATAGCATTCCAGACCCTGGGGGCATCAATAGCAAAGGCCCTTCCTCCAGTTTTTGTACGGCAATAGGGAATGTGAAGCTGGTAGATGAGCGAAGACCTGAGGCCAAATTTGTTCTTTGAAACAGAGAGGAGATCCAGCAGGTAGTCTGCGGATATTTTTGTAAGTACATCGTGAATATATGAGATCTGGTGCACAAGCCGTCTAACATTAAGAGATGTTACGTTTGACCCAATGTAGAGATCACAGTGGTGAGTTCTATATGGGCAGTTCAATGCAAATCTAAAGGCCGAGTTATAAATGGAATCAAGCTTCTTCAGTACAGTACTTGGGGCTGATTTATACACGATGTCACAGTAATCAAGTAGTGGCAGTACGGTAGCTTTTATCAATTCCAAACGGAACATAGGGGGGAAGCAGTGCTTGTGTCGGTACAGAAAACCAATTTTTATTTTTTTATTTTTACCAATATAATCAATGTGATCTTCAAAATTAAGTTTTGAATCCAGGATGACCCCAAGATACTTATAGATCTTGACTTGCTGTATTTGATCATTATTTAAGGAATGTAATTGGGGAAAAATAACTTCCTGCTTTAGTCCTGGTGAGAAGCATAGCACCTTGGTTTTGGAGCAACTAGCTGATGTTTTAGTTTGTTGAAATCACCCTGGAGGCTTAGCAATCACGTCATCCGGAGAGTGGCCAACATTAATAAGTATCGTGTCATCTGCAAACAGATTTACCCTGGAATGATCCAGGTCAGTGCCCAAGTCATTGACATGAAGAGATAACAAGAGGGGGCCGAGGATGGAACCCTGTGGAACCCATTTTGTTATCTTAACACTGTTTGACCTCCAACCATCTGTGAATACAGTTTGGGTGCGAGAAAAGAGGTAATTTTTTAACCATTTTACTGCGTTTTCGGAAAAACCGAGGCAACTTAGTTTACTAAGCAGGGTGTTGTGGTCTACTGTATCAAAGGCTTTGGACAAGTCAAGAAAAAGACAGGCACAATACTGCTTATTATCAAGGCTACTTTAAATGTGATTCAGAGAGTCTAATGCAGCAGATGTGGTGCTGTATTTTTTTCGGAACCCAGATTGTTTTAGTTTTAGTAGATTGTTGGCGGACAGGAAACTGATAATTTGGTAGTTCAATAATTTTTCAAAAATTTTCATCAACGGTGACAAAATTGAGATAGGTCGGTAGTTATTTGGATCATCTTTAGGGCCCCCTTTGTGAAGTGGGCGGACATAGGAATATTTCCATTCTAGAGGAACTGATGCTTCTTTGATGGACAGGTTGAAAATATGGGCTATAGGTTTGTATATTAGGTGACCTACAGTTAGTAGAGCAAAGACCGGAATACTATCTGCTCCGGTAGAGGACGACTCTTTGAGGTAGCACAATTGTTTCAGAACATTACTTTCGTGAATAGGCTGGAAACTACATTCGTTTAATGTTTGGACAGGGGTGTAGGAAATTGCATGAGCAGAGGTGACTCCCAATACATTATCAAAAAGGTCACCAGCTTCAGAAAAGTGATGGTTAAAATTGTGAACAATTTTTTTGCGATCTGAAAAATATTCCCTATTTCGGTTAAGCTCAACGGTCAGATTATCTGTTTTGGATGCCTTTTCGATACATTTGATTGTTTTCCGAAAAAATCCTGGCATTTCCATGTGATTCCAGGAGAGTGGAGGAAAAGTAGGCATTTTTTGCATGCCGTATTTTTTTGACGCGTCTATTCCTTAAAATCCTCTATTCTAGACAGTAATTGACCAAGTCGCACAACCACTGGACTGGGTCTTTATAAAGCAACGCCACTTTACGCCCGGTGATCAAAATAATAATCCGCACGTGTGTATTAAATGGACAGCATCAAAGGCAATACGCATGACAGCGTTTAATAAAGTGGCCAAAATTGTGATGGCTATCGTGAATGCGCTATAATTCGTAATAAGGAACCTGGCACACGACAGGTGTTGTAGGCTGCTGCTGTAGGGCTTATATGGTACAGTGAGGGAAAAAAGTATTTGATCCCCTGCTGATTTTATACGTTTGCGCACTGACAAAGAAATGATCAGTCTATAATTTTAACGGTAGGTTTATTTGAACAGTGAGAGACATAATAACAACAACAAAATCCAGAAAAACGCATGTCAAAAATGTTATAAATTGATTTGCATTTTAATGAGGGAAATAAGTATTTAACCCCCTCTCAATCAGAAAGATTTCTGGCTCCCAGGTGTCTTTTATACAGGTAATGAGCTGAGATTCGGAGCACACTCTTAAACGGAGTGCTCCTAATCTCAGCTTGTTACCTGTATAAAAGACACCTGTCCACAGAAGCAATCAATCAATCAGATTCCAAACTCTCCACCATGCCCAAGACCAAAGAGCTCTCCAAGGATATCAGGGACAAGATTGTAGACCTACACAAGGCCTGAATGGGCTACAAGACCATTGCCAAGCAGCTTGGTGAGAAGGTGATCCCACCAACAGCCTGGTTACCAAAACGAACAAAATCATCTCTGATTCAACAGCATTAATTGATCAGACCAAACAGTTCTCGTTGAAACCCTCTGCTGCCAGACCACCAAGATTATATGGCCTCCCAAAGATACACAAAGAAGATACACCCCTTCGTCCCATCGTCTCTACTATCAACTCCCCCACCTATAAACTGGCACGTTTTCTTGCTGATATACTACGACCTTTCACTGAAAAAACACCTCTGCGGTACTAAATTCCACTCACCTGGTATCGACAATCAAAGGCATTTCCATGTCCCCAGACGACCTGCTTGTCAGTTTTGATGTGGTGTTCTTGTTCACCAAAGTTCCGGTACCTGACACCATCGCTATCATTGAAGACCTGGTTCATCAAGGACTGCACACTGATGTTCCCCACCCCCCCCTAGTGAGACATTGCTTATACAACACATACTTCACCTGGAATGGAACTTTCTACAAAAAAACTGAGGGCACCCAAATGGGCTCCCCTCTATCTCCGGTTGTAGCCAACCTATTCATGGAAAAATTTGAAACTGACGCCATCCAGACTGCCACTCTCCGCCCGACCTTATGGAAGAGGTACGTGGATGACACTTTTGTCATCTGGCCACATGGCCAGCCTGCTCTAGACCAATTCCGCGACCACATCAATTCCATACACCCAGCCATCAGGTTTACCATGGAGGTCGAAAAAGATGGCAAACTACCCTTTTTGGATGTCTTAATTTAAAGGAGACCTGATGGTTCAATGAGCCACTCTGTCTACAGGAAAGCTACCCATACAGATGCTTACTTGAAACCGGATTCCCACCACCATCTATCCCAGAAGAACTCCCTCATCAAGACTCTATACCATAGAGCCCAATGCATTTCCGACCAGGAACACATTACCAGTGAACTCAAGCACGTACACCAAGCTATTAAGGCTCTCAGAGCTAATGGTTTCTCCGACTACACAATCCGCAAAGCCATAACTCCAGTCAGGAAGAAGGATCGTCTTGTGGAGCCACTCAAAACCATCACCTTACTCTACATTGCAGGGGTCACTAAAAAGATCTCCAAAATCCTAAATGAACACAAGATCCAGGTCCGATTCAACACAGTACATAAAATCCGTGATCTGGTTCCATCTGTAAAAGATGCTGTTCCAGACATACAGTACCTGGGCGTTTATAAACTAAAGTGCCTCTGTGGCAGTAGCTACATTGGAGAAACCAAACGACATATCTCGGACTGCATCCGCGAACATAAAGCAGACTTGAAACATGGTAGAACGAACTCCTCTGCCGTGGCAGATCACTGTTATAATTCAGTGGGCTCACATGACATTGACTTCTCCAAGACAGAGGTTCTTTGCAAACCAACCGGCTACCATGAGAGATTCGTTCATGAGACCATCCACATATACAAACACAGAGACAATTTCAACCGAGAAAATGGATTCTGGCTTAGTAACCATTGGAAAGATGTTTTAAACCATTTCGGTTCTTAATTAATTGTATTTTACGAGGACCTTCAGACCGCAGCTCTTTCGCTGGCACTGATTCTTAATACCTCTCACACCACGGTTAATGGTATGGTTTATAACATGGAGTATAACAGCGCCTCGCAGCTGTTTCTCCCCTCCTTCCTCCTCCGCTCCAACCATGGATGGACTCGTCCGTCTGAACGGGGCTCTTAGCTGTCCGTGGTACTGAAGTGGAAGGTAAGAATCCACCCGTTTTTTCACCATATAACATTGTGATATAACATTGAGGTTATTTATATTCTAGTTTTTATTGGTTTACTATATGGTATTCATTATATAGTGTAGTGTATACCCAGTTAATGTTAATAGCTCAGCTTATTGAAGAATATATTGAGTACATTTATTATATTAATGTAATTTAGAATTAGGTTTTTCACATTGCTTTACTGTATGACAGTTGAGTTGTTGCAGCCCCCTTTGGTGTCCATGTACGAGGTGCCTCTGTGGATGTGTAGGTTTTGACTTTAACATAGCCATTTCCGTGACCAGTCACAAGCTAATCCCTCAGCTATTTGATATGCAAACCCCCTTTTGTCAAGGGCCTCACTTCTCCCAACCAGCTTAAAGTCGCGACGAATCTTAACAGCGTTCATTGAAGCTCTGTGGATGTGTAGGCCTTTACTTTAACATCTATTTCTGTGACAAGTCACAAGCTAATCCCTTAGCTATTTCAATGCTAAATTACTAGTTGCCTCTGTGGATGTGTAGGTTTTGACATTAACATAGCCATTTCTGTGAACAGTCACAAGGTAATCTCTTAGCTATTTGCACAAGCTAATCCCTTAGCTATTTCAATGCTAAATTACTAGTTGCCTCTGTGGATGTGCAGATTTTGACTTTAACATAGCCATTCCTGTGACCAGTCACAAGCTAATCCCTCAGCTATTTGATATGTAAACCCCTTTGTCAAGGTGCCTCACTTCTCCCAACCAGCTTAAAAGTCGCTACGAATCTTAACATCGTTCATTGAAGATCTGTCGTCCCGACAGGTCTGTACCTTTCACCTGAAGACGGCCGCTTGCGTTGTGGCCGAAACGTCGTGAGAATTTTATTGTGTTATTTTATCATTTTATTCTCATTCTACGTGACTTTAGCGAAAGAACCAAAGAAGGTGACAACAGTTGGTGCGATTATTCGCAAATAGAAGAAACACAAAAGAACAGTCAATCTCCCTCGGCCTGGGGCTACATTCAAGATCTCACCTCGTGGAGTTGCAATGATCATGAGAACGGTGAGGAATCAGCCCAGAACTACACGGGAGGATCTTGTCAATGATCTCAAGGCAGCTGGGATCATAGTCACCAAGAAAACAATTGGAAACACACTACGCCGTGAAGGACTGAAATCTTGCAGCGCCAGCAAGGTCCCCCTGCTCAAGAAAGCACATATACATGCCCGTCTGAAGTTTGCCAATGAACATCTGAATGATTCAGAGGACAACTGGGTGAAAGTGTTGTGGTCAGATGAGACCAAAATGGAGCTCTTTGGCATCAACTCAACTCGCCGTGTTTGGAGGAGGAGGAATGCTGCCTATGACCCCAAGAACACCATCCCCATCGTCAAACATGGAGATGGAAACATTATGCTTTGGGGGTGTTTTTCTGCTAAGGGGACAAGACAACTTCACCGCATCAAAGGGACGATGGACGGGGCCATGTACCGTCAAATCTTGGGTGAGAACCTCCTTCCCTCAGCCAGGGCATTGAAAATGGGTCGTGGATGGGTATTCCAGCATGACAATGACCCAAAACACACGGCCAAGGCAACAAAGGAGTGGCTCAAGAAGAAGCACATTAAGGTCCTGGAGTGGCCTAGCCAGTCTCCAGACCTTAATCCCATAGAAAATCTGTGGAGGTAGCTGAAGGTTCGAGTTGCCAAACGTCAGCCTCGAAACCTTAATGACTTGGAGAAGATCTGCAAAGAGGAGTGGGACAAAATGCTTACTGAGATGTGTGCAAACCTGGTGGCTAACTACAAGAAACGTCTGACCTCTGTGATTGCCAACAAGGGTTTTGCCACCAAGTACTAAGTCATGTATTGCAGAGGGGTCAAATACTTATTTCCCTCATTAAAATACAAATCAATTTATAACATTTTTGACATGCGTTTTTCTGGATTTTTTTGTTGTTATTCTGTCTCTCACTGTTCAAATGAACCTACCATTAAAATTTTAGACTGATCATTTCTTTGTCAGTGGGCAAACGTACAAAATCAGCAGGGGATCAAATACATTTTTCCCTCACTGTAGGCAGTGGAGAGGGCATTGCAGAAAAAAAATCCATGGTTGTACAGTACTTCTACACTCTTGTGCCTCTGCTCCTCGACCATCACCAATCCACCACCGCCCATCGTAGTGAAGTATGGTGAAATAACCCCCCACATCCCCCCCCCAAGATCCGGAACAGTATGTAGGGGGAGCTCATTCGGCAGTGGATTGACAAGGAATGATGTTACAGCCCGTTCAATCGAAGCGTCGTCCGCGTGGCGTGATTCATTCGTTAGGTCCAAAGTCGCCCGGGCTTCCGTGAGGTTCCTTCCGCCGTCCTGCCGTCATAATTAAAATAATTGGTGGCGCTTCATGAAATGCCATAGCACGGGGGGCCCAACACGTGTTAGGTCAATTAACTCCATTACGCATTCAGAGCGCGGCTCCGCGCTCATCATTTATTTGAGCCTTCGGAGAAGTTGAGACAGGCGGAGGTTAAACCGCGACGGATTGTTGCCTGCCCTGGCCGCTGTCCACGAAAAGGCGGACGCCCGGCGGTGGACACGGAGAGACCAAGAGGGATCGACTCCATCGCTCTGCATTCAAGTCGCAACTCAAAAAACATCTCTCGAGAGAGAGTCCAGTGGTTCTCTAGTCCAGTAGTTCTCTAGTACAGTGATTCTCTAGTCCAGTGGTTCTCTAGTCCAGTGGTTTTCTAGTCCATTGGTTCTCTAGTCCAGTGGTTCTCTAGTCCAGTGGTTCTCTAGTCCAGTGATTCTCTAGTCCAGTGGTTCTCTAGTCCAGTGATTCTCTAGTCCAGTGGTTCTCTAGTCCAGTGATTCTCTAGCCCAGTGGTTCTCTAATCCAGTGGTTCTCTAACTCAGTGATTCTCTAGTCCAGTGGTTCTCTAGTCCAGTGATTCTCTATTCCAGTGCTTCTCTAGTCCAGTGGTTCTCAGAGTTTGGTCCCCGCGACCACCAGGCGGTCTGCGATGGTTCTCCAGGTGGTCTGCCGTGGCTGTTAGGCAAACGCGAGTTGATCCAGACAATAATGACAAGGTTTATTATACCTCTTGTTTCCGGCGTTAATGACTAGTTTTATTCATGATATTTTAATTAAAATAAATGAAGTCTGGTAAACCACCCTGATTAAACCAACCTAACCCTAAGATCTACGCAAAGGTCATGTTCTACCCTAAACCGCATCCGCACAAATCATGGCAGGTGCGGATACCTGATGAACAAAATGGAAAATTTAAAAGTCTCCAGTGGTGTGCGACTGTGGTCATCCACGTAATGACCGATCCACCGATACGAAGGAGACAACATCACAGCGATAGCATTCCGCTGCTCCCGATGCGGTTGTCTGGCCTCGACCACCTGGATGTGAAATTGTCGTCCTTGCTCTGCGTCTACATCAGCAGCCGTACGAAAGGGGGAGTGACGCCGGGAGACGACGCAGGAGAGGAGAGCGATCCCCCCCGCCCCCCCACCCGCTCTGCAATATAATGAGAGTGACGTTCGGCGCATGACGGTCAAAACTGATGTTTGACTTCTCGGAGCTGGAATTTAACCAAATGAATCCTAAAAATCGAATTTCAAGTCGCGATTGGTTTTGTGCTGTCATAGGTGACAGTGCCGATACCATCAACTCACGAAACACTTGAGAACGCGGAAAATGTATAGCGGCTGAAATCTGGAAGAGAAAAACCCAGGATCTTTCGCAGTGCCAGATCAGCCCTCTGACCTATGAGTTGCCAGGCAAAATTAAAGAAAGTCTCTGGTTTAATGCTTTGTGACTGCAGGGATTCATTCATATTCTTTGGTTCTTTCGGTAAAGTCACGTAGAATGAGAATAAAATAATAAAATAATAAAATAAAATTGCACAATAAAATTCTCACTTTTATTCTCATTCTACGTGACTTTATCGAAAGAACCAAAAAAGATGAATCCTTGCAGTCACGAAAGCTTTAAATAGAAATTCATTCATATTCGTGGTTCTTTCGGTAAAGTCACGTAGAAGGGAAACAATAAAATGATAAAATATAAAACGATTATTAACGTGTTGATTTTTTTTATTGTTTCCCTTCTACGTGACTTTACCGAAAGAACCAAGAATATAAAGTCTTTGGTGATGAACTAGATTCGAAGCTTTCGTGACTACAGGAATTACTCTTGGTTCTTTCGGTAAAGTTACGTAGAAAATAAAATCAAATAATAATATAATACGACGCTTCGGTTGCAACACAAGCAACCATCATCAGGTAAGAATGAATGATAAAACACAGACACGGGAACAGCATAGGCAGACACACATGCAGAGAGAGAGACACACACACAAAGACATGTCGAGCGAGAAACAAACCAAAACATTCATTCTTACCTGATGATGGTTGCTTGTGTTGCAACCGAAACGTCGTATTCGATTAATATTTTATTTTCTACGTGACTTTACCGAAAGAACCAAAGAGTATTATCTGGTGATACTGGTGCGTTTGCCAGTTTGCGCGCAAGCACAAATAAATATAAATTTTTTAAACGTTCATCTGCACAAGAGAGGCCAGAAACGCCTCTCTGTGTACTCCGAAGAAGGGCCATTGCATGAAACGTCGCCTATTTTTTTTTAAGACCCAGTGTTTTTGACAAATGTGTTGTTTTTTGTGTGTGCTTTGCAAGTCTTGCTTCATCTACTTCTATCCAACCGACAAGGCCCCTTTCTGCGTGTCCAAGTTAATTTGATTCTTCTTTAACTAAATTTGAAAAGCCTTTGGCCCCGTGCTGACTTTAATTACCTCTCTTACTAATGACAATATTTAAATTAATTTGCCAGGCCCTTGCACTGAAGTACTTTCCGGTGATTATTTAGAAAAAAAAACTTCTTTTTTTACGTAACATCACATGATGGGGGCACTTACAGAGAAAATCGGCTCAAGTTGGACTTTCAGCTCTGGGGACTTATAATTACTGTTAGAGCCCTTTTAGATGCCAGCAGGTTTGAAGACCTGGGTTCGACTCCAGGCAGCCGCTCATGACAAAGCAAAGTTCCCCGGTGTAGTGAGTTGATTGTGCCAAACCCGCTCGCTAAACGATACAGTAGAAGGAAAAAACGCACCTTTATCTATCTATACAATAATAATTATAGTAATCAAAACGTTCATCCTCACCTGTATATAGATAGTTCAATGCAAATGTGCCATTTGATTGAGGGACTATTCCTGTGTGGTGAGACTGGTTTTTTGTACATACTTATTATGACACACTTTTGTTATTATTATTAAACACTTTTATTACACAATGTCGTTGAACTTGCCATGGCGTCTGATTTTATTATTTGGAATCTTTGAGGCTTAATATCTCCGGATCTACGAAGCCTAACGAGCTGAAATTTTCATCTCGCGTGACAATTCAAAATTTCATTTAAACGGTCCAGGTCCAGCCCATCGTGGTTCTATTCGTGTTTTTAACAAATTTTTACGAATTAATATTCGTGTTTTAACTACATTTTACCAACTAATAATTGCGTTTTAACTAATTTGTTACTGATTGGTAATCGTATTTCTAACTTCATTTTACTAATCAATAATCATGTTTTAACTAAATGTTACTGAATAATAAACGTGTTTTTACTCAAATTGACTCGTTGATGATCGTGCTTTTAACTAATTTTGACTAATTAATAATCGTTTTTTTAACTAACATTTACTAGTTTAACACGTAGGCTTTCACGACCAATATCATCCATAATAGAGGTTGTTTGGGTTAGATCGTTAATATATAAATGTGTCGTTAAACCCCACCACCACCCGACACAGCCAACTAGTAAGGTTCGTCACGTAAACAGAACGTGGCCAATTCGTCACTAGTACAGCACTAACCTCTGTGTTGGAGAGCCATGCCACAACATTTACAATCTGAGTACGACGTTTCGCCAGTAATTACAGCTAGCCTCATCAGGCGACAGCCAGATTTGTGGAGAAGTTTCGTTTCTTATATAGAGGCGTAGATGTGGTGACCACACTTTTGCACTCTTGTGCAAAGTGTGAGAGGGGGAATAAATGAGTCAACGAACATGATGCTTGTGAATTATGCGAGCCCATTGATCTTGTCCTTCCTGTCCATCGTGTGTATTAAAATAACCGTACCAACGGTAACCCCTATTGAAGTATGGTGGCCTGTATAGGAATGTATTTAAACAGTGTATTATTTGGTGATTCGCTTCAACGCAGCACTAATTCTTTAGCTATCCGAACGGTTACAATTATTTTGATTCCTTTTGATTTCGATAAATTCTCTAATTAGCAGCTAGATTTGCACAGAACTTCAACATTATCAAAATCAATTGAGTGTCCTTGATGCCACGCGTGTTCTGCTACTGCTGACAGTTGTATTTGGGAGTATTTTATATTTCTTTGCTGTTATTTTAGTCTCGTGCTGATCATTCGTCCTGTTTGCCCAACATAGCATTTGCCACAAGTGCAGTTAATCCGGTACACAACTTCTGTTGATAGCTTCGGTAATGCATCTTTCGTACCAGATATTAATTTCTGTATTTCATGTACCATGCCAAATCTGACTCAGATGTTTTGTTTTTCCAAACATCTGGCTAGTTTATCAGTTACTCCTGCAATGTTCGGCCAGTAATTACAACTGGCAAAACGTCGTACTCAGTTTGTAAATATTGTGGCTTGGCTCTCCAACACACCGGTGTGCTGTACTAGTGACGAATTGGCATGTTCTGTTTACGTGACAACCCTTACTAATTGGCTGTGTCGGGTGGTGGCGGGAATAACGACACATTTATATATTTACGCGATCTAACACGAAACAACCTCTATTATGGATGATATTGGTCGTGAAAGTGTTAAACTATCTTTATTTGCTCTGAATTCTCTTCAAGCGTTTGCTTCACTGAAGTTAATATTTGTTTTTGGCAATTTGCTGTTCTCAATGATTTTGGCAACCTCATGTCTAGTCATCTCAGCTTGATCATGGGGGAGATGTCTAACTGCTGATTCCACGTCAGCAATGATCTCATCGACAGGGATTGTACGTGGGCAACAGCAAAGTTTTAGATCGGACTGAAACCATATTGCCAGATAACACTACGTAACACAATTTTTGTTCCTGAGCAGTACGTGTTATTTCCTAATTGGTTATGCCTAAAAAATATTTTAAAAATGGCTATTATTCTACACACACTTTGCTTTTGTGCCCAGGATATTGGTATTTTGAAATTTACCGATTTTCAATGAGAAAACGGGCGAATGTGTCTTTTCGTTCACATAAAGTCAGAAAAAAAATATGAATAAAAATGAACATGTATTTATTACTTATTGTAAGAGCCATAAGACAGAAAGTGAGTGTATTATTTCTGTATATAGATTTGATGTACATCCGTCATACATTTGTTGACGGACTGGTTATATTTGATTTGGAATATCCCAACTGTGTAGAAACCCCCCCTGTGGTTAGACGCTCCATTGGTTGAACCCATGACGTCACTTCCGGTTTTCACAGTATAAACGGGGGGCTACGAGATTAGCCGACGGGGAGCGAGTGGATGTAATTTTTTTTGACCGTGCGACGGGATGATACAGTACGTGAACAGGCGATGATATAACTTTAGAAAACGCTCGTTTTTGTGCAACTAAGAAATAAAGAAACAGTTTGATTTAAGACACTCTCAAACACGCGTCAGGCTTTTTGCTCCCACAAGTTAAGGCGTAGCTTATTTTTTTGGTTCAGGAAAGCTGCGCCTACACTTATACATGTACCCGAGGGGCACCTCTGATCTGAAAACTTCTCCACAACCCTCTCTACCCCACGCCCCCCCACATTCGTAACGCACTTTTCCGAATATTGTCGCATCGACAGCCGCTGAGCGAAATTAACGCCGTTAGTTTCATCCGCTAATTTGCTTATTTTTCATTCATCCCTCTCGCCCTCAGCACCCACCCCCACACCCACGCCATCCGTCTTTCCGATGGTGATGATGAGCCGTTGAGCCCGAGGTCCCCCACCCCCCCGCCTCATTCCCCCCGACACATTTTCCAAGTCAACCGGGCCCGTGGATCTCTCTGTCGCTGCTCGTACGAGTGTACGGAGGCCAAGATTAGCACGGGGCCCGACAGGGGGCTGGACGAACCCTGGACCCTTGAATTTAGTGGGGGGGGGGTCTGAAAATATAATATATAATATACAGATTAATAAAGAACAGCTGAAATGCAGTGCTGGAGCGCTATAATCGTTCCTCGAGTGTAATGTGGTCATTAGAGCCATTGCATGGCCATGCGGTGCGTGCGTGTTACCACAAGTTACGTGCCACAATTGCAATCGTCTCGATCTTGCAAATCCGTACATCACGTTATAAAAAGAAAATAACAACCAGAAGTGAATTGACAAACCAAGGTGAATAACCATGGAGCGTATTGGCGTCGTCCGGCAAAGGGTGGTGGTCGTGAAATAGTCAAGGGAGAGTGTACTGAAAATACAAAGAGGGCCCACCCTCCCCCCTCCACCCCCCACCATCCACCCCCCTCCACCCTCCATCCCCCCCCTCCACCCTCCAACCCCCTCTCCACAATGATAACCGCCCTGGGCCCTCATCAACTTTAATCCGGCCGTGAATATGCGACGAGAAATCCAAGGACTTATCTACTATGCCCCAAGAAAAAGTATTTTAATGACGCAAGGGAATGTGTGGTGACTGGCGCCACGTTGGCGAGATGTTAGCTACCTCGCCTGGTATACAGGAGGCCGCGGGTTCGTTCCCGACCCTGACGCCTGCTGTATATTTGGAGTCTGCGTGTCTCTCTCTCTCTCTTCTCATAGTCGTGTGGATTTTTCTCCGCGGCCTCCGGTGTTTTACCCTCCACATTTAGAATCGACGTGCGTTTAGAGTATTGGGCTGCTATAAATATACATGTGGTAAGCCACTTCGTTGAGCTATCATTTGTGGCCAGGTCGCTTCTGAAAAAGAGCTATATAGCTCAGTGGGTCTTACTTGGTAAAATAAATGAATAAAAGTTTCGTTTTAGACTGGGTGTTTCAGCGGTAAACCACTGAGCCAGCGATGTTGAGATCCTGGTTTGGAATCTTAAGTTTAAAACAACCACGCAAAACCGTATAAAGAGCACAAAGCCTCTGCGCATTATGCAAACAATAATGTGCACAGAAAAAAAAACATCTGCAGTTCCACGAAGAGGTGCCAAGGCTGGGCCCTTGTCTTCAATCACTATCAAAATTAATGTGAGAAAAATGTGCGCCAGCAATTGTCATTTTACTTAAAAATGTCACCTCCTGGTCATTATAATTACACGCCGTGCATTTGTTGACGCTTTGATTAATCGGGTGAAAAAGCACACAAGACGGCGCGAACGCATCGAGCATGAAGCAAAAATCAAGTGCGTTAATCATGCACACACCAAATGTAAACACCAAGACAGCATTACCCTAATTGCATCAGCGCTCACCAAAAAAAAACCCTACACCACCTCCTCCTCCTCTCCTTGGCATCTTCCCCAACTGACGTGGGGTCAGCCGTCCTGCTGTTGTTCGTCTTTCTCCACTCAATGCTGCCCGGGCAGTCATCTCGGCGCCCACTCCGCAGTCCTCATTTAGCATCGCACCTGCCTTCCCACAGTGCTTGCAGACCCTTTGATCAATCCACTCCTTTTTCTCGACAAAGACAAAGATCCCCCGTATAACCTTTAGCAGACTGTGGGGACAAGTGCTGTCAGCAAGCACTTATGAAGGCCGAAGCGGCACACGAGGGGGTGGGTGGCCAGCACCACGCCCGACCGCCTTTGTCTCCCCCAGCGGCGATGTTTACACACCACAGCAGGTACTCTTTTGTGGCTGAATCGACATATGGGAGGCCCATGACCGGTTGAAATAATCGTCACTGCTGTTGGCCGTGAGCGGGAATCGAACTCGGGTCGCCAGGTTCATAGCGCAGCGTAGCGCTAACCGCTACACCACCGCTCTCTCCCCCTCCTCTCTCTTTCTCTACACACACGCGCACGTTGTCATTCAACCTTCGTATAGTCGACGCCTTGAGAGACGGCACGTTACCGAAAAACGTCTCGGCGTCTCGCACCGAAGTAATTGCAACACACAAACGCCGCTGTTGAGTTGACACCGGCTATGCAAATAAACTTTCTGGGGAAAGGGACACACACACACACACATGAAAGTGAAGGTCATCCTGCACTTTTGGCCGTTCGGTCTATCATTTGTTCAACTTTTCCACCGTTCACAAAATCACTGTTGCAGAGATTGCCCCGGCTTATGAAAATGTACGGGGCACGAACAATCAAAGGCAGGGCACGATACGATGTTGTGCCTTTCCATGCTTTGTTTGTCTCCTGTTATGGCGCTCGGTTATACTTCCTGTACAGCGCTTCATTAGTTTGCGCATGTACAGCCCATTTTATCAATCCGCTGCTAGATGCGGGCCTCCCCAGGGTACCACGGTGACGAGATGTTAACTTCTTCTCCTGGTGTACAGGAGGACGTGGGCTCGATCCCGACCCTGACGCCTGCTGCTGCTGCTGTATATTTGGAGTTTGCGTGTCTCTCTCTCTCTCGCATCATCATCATCACGGTGGCTATGAGATGTTAACTACCTCGCCTGGCATGCAGGAGGTCGTGGGTTCGATCCCGACCCTGAAGCCTGCTGCTGCTGCTGTATATTTGGAGTTTGCATGTTTCTCTCCCCGTGGTCGCGTGGATTTTTCTCCTGTTCCCCCGATTTGTTTTCTCGCCACATTTTAGAAACATGCGTTGATAGTATTTACGCTGCTGTATATCTCCACGCGATGAGCAACTTCGTTGAGCTTGCCTTTGTGATAGCCAGGTCGCTTCTGAAAAAAGAGCTACATGGCTCAGTTGGAGCCTTACCTGGTAAAAAAAAAATGTTTTAATTTAGTTTTATCTCTGGGGGTGCGGGGGGGGGCTGCGTGGGCGTTTGTTTGACCATACTTCACCACGTTGGCCAGGAGGCTGTGCTGCAAACCTCCGTGTGTTAGACCATCAGAGCAGCGTTGTCCCTCCTCTGTATTACATCGACACGCCAATCGATTCGCTTATTGTTCACTTCCCTTCTCTTTTGTTACATTTAAACATTCATTTATCCCATCGACCCGGCCGCGCGCAATAATCACGACACTCTCGCCAATGACACTGTGGCCCTTAAATAATAATAAAAAAATGCCCAAACGGCGACGTTTCGGGCAATGGCCCTTCTCCGTGAAGATGGGCCATGACCCAAAACGTTACCCGTTGTGTGTGATTATTTTGTGCTGGGACAAGGTGTCTTTTTTGACGAACGCGTGTCGAGTGTGGTGGCTGTGTGTGTGTGTGTTAATCCTGCTTGGTGCACAACAGCCAAAACGCATTAGCAGCAGCAGCAGCATCACCAAATAATCAGCAGTAATGATAACGTCGTGTTTCCAAGCGAGTGCCTGCGGGCGAGGACTGTCGTCACCTTCGAGTCGACCGTTCGTCGGGGTTTTGAAACCCTTAACCCCTCGGCACCGATGATCAAAACGAAGGGGGAAAGAAAAACGGTCCGACACAATCCCGTGTCACGGTGCGCGAGCCACGTGACTTGTGTCCTCGGGGTCGTGACATCGTAACTGTGCACGTGTGTGTGTGTGTCTCGATGTGTGTGTGTCGATGTGTGTGTGTAGATGTGTATGTGTGTGTGTAGATGTGTATGTGTGTGTTGATGTGTGTGTGTGTCGATGTATATATGTGTGTGTAGATGTGTATGTGTGTGTGTTGATGTGTGTGTGTGTCGATGTATATGTGTGTGTGTAGATGTGTATGTGTGTGTGTTGATGTGTGTGTGTGTCGATGTATATGTGTGTGTGTGTCGATGTGTGTGTCGATGTGTATGTGTGTGTCGATGTATGTGTGTGTAGATGTGTGTGTGTGTCGATGTGTGTGTGTAGATGTGTGTGTGTGTCGATGTGTGTGTGTAGATGTGTGTGTGTGTCGATGGGTGTGTGTGTTGATTTGTATGTGTGTCGATGTGTGTATGTGTGTCGATGTGTGTGTGTGTTGATGTGTGTGTGTGTCGATGTGTGTGTGTGTTGATGTGTGTGTTGATGTGTGTGTGTGTGTGGGGAGCGGTGGTAAAACGATTAGCGCGCTGCGCTATGAACCCGGCGGCATGAGTCCGATTCCCGATCACGGCCAACACCAGTGACGATTATCTGAAGCGGTAAGGGGCCTCCCCTAGGTCGACTCAGCCTCAAATGAGTACCTAGTGCGGTGTGTTCTAAATATCGTCACTAGGGAGACAAAGGCGGTTGGGCGTTGTGCTGGCCACCCACCCCCTCGTGTGCCGTGCCGACCTACATAGGTGCATGCTAACAACACATTCCCCAGCAGTATGTTCATGCTATACGGGAGATCTTTGTCTTTGTTGTGTGTATGTATAT
Source organism: Petromyzon marinus (assembly GCF_048934315.1). Taxonomy (NCBI): domain Eukaryota; kingdom Metazoa; phylum Chordata; class Hyperoartia; order Petromyzontiformes; family Petromyzontidae; genus Petromyzon; species Petromyzon marinus. The sequence goes on along the minus strand of NC_133710.1, from coordinate 7,471,807 downwards.
ATGCTGAGTGGGCGGCGGCGTTAGTGTCGTGGTTAGCACGGTGCGCTACATGCCCGGCGACCCGAGTTTGATTCCCGCTCACGGCCACCGCAACACCAGTGACGACTATTTGAACCGATCCTGGGCCTCCCCTAGGTCGACTCAGCCTCAAATGAGTACCCGGTACGGTGCGTATACATCGCCACTGGGGAGACAAAGGCGGCCGGGCGTGGTGCTGGCCCAACCACCCCCTCGTGTGCCGTGCCGGCCTTCATAGGTGCTCGCTAACAGCACTTGCCCCAACAGTCTGTTAAGGCTACACGGGGGATCTTTGTCTTGATGTGCGCATGCACGCGCGTGTGTGTGTGTGTTTGTCTTTATGTGTCAGGGCCAAATGAGGAGCGTCACTTAAATTGCCTTTGCCTTCATATCCTGTCAGGGACAGATCATTCTCCCGTGAGTCAACGTCGTGAATGGGAAACGCGAATACCTGTTCGTCAAATACACACCTGCAAGACGACGAGTCCCCTGCTGCTGCTATTGTTGCTTGATGATGGCTGTGATTGTGGTGACGTGATTAGGGGCCGTCCATAAATGACGTCACGCACCTAGGGGGGGGTGGCGGTCAGACATTTGTGACGATGTGTGACGATGGGGGGGGGGGGGGTTTGAGAAATGTGACGTCACATCAAAATGCGCAACTTTAAATAAATATAGACAACACGTTCTACTAAATTAAATAGACTTTATTTCATTCATGTTTTCTCCTACAACATCAGAGTGCAGCGCCACGTTAAATACGCACTACAATGACAATAGTTTAAAGCGATTTTAAGCATGTTTTATATTTTTTGGGGGGGGGAGCAGAGCTTTGTGACGTCACATTTGAGGGGGGGGCTGACTTTTTGTGGCGCCGTGTGACGAAGGGGGGCGGGGGTCAAAAATCGTCCCAAATCGCGTGACGTCATTTATGGACGACCCCTTACACCGTGGTTAACGGTGTAACGACCCCTTTTTGCGCTGATCCGATCAGCGCTCACTTCTCCGGCAGCGCATCTTGAGCGCTAAGCGAGGCCTGCGTGTGCTATAGTCACTGTCGGCAGTATTAGTTCAGTTTCCTTCAGACACGTTCAATAGGGATTAGCAGAAGCGTACGACACGCGGTGTGGCAATCAGCTGTTAGCGATGGCATTCGCAAATATACAAGTGGTCGCTGTGCGTCTCCAAATGTAACCGAGAACCACGGGGCAGCCTTCGACTAAGTCGGGCAACCCCAGTTTCCGAAGTGTGGTTGTGTCCCTGCCCTTATAACCATTGGCCCAAAGCGTTGTTGCACAACACACATGGGCCCGTGCGGTGGTGGTTGTTGTTGTTGTTCTCAGTCGCGGCTGGCCTGAAGTTTGGCTCTGGCACTTGCACAGAAGCCACGGATCCTTGGATGAGCCGCTCACGTGCCAGCCACGCGGCTCAAGCCTGAGATAGGCCAAACCGCGTTGGAGGCCATGCCAGAGAGCTGAGCTCCGGACTTTGAACAGGGCCCTCATTGTTTCCGTGAGCGTGTGTTGGAGATCCGCAAGAGACCCACCAACCCCGTACCTGTAAGCACACGGGGCTGCAGCCAGAAGGCTGGGGTTGTGAGTCACCAACTCGTACCATTAATTTAAGCCATTCATCCTGCCAAATGGAAGGCATAGCCCATTGATCAAAAATGGCCTAATTAGCCATTGAAATACCATTAGAACACGGCCAATTTGTACAGATTCATTTTGGGAGGACAGCTATTGAATGAGATTTTTTTTATATATATAAATTTACCGTTAGAGTGTGCATTCACAAATTATTTTTATTTACTGCCATTAAAATGACCTTGGCCCGAATGTTCATTCTTAGAGAATATTCGTGCCTAAAATGACACACATCTTTCAGCTTTTTTTTATCCTTATTTTTCACGGGGGAGTGGGGGGTGTGCAGTTAAATCTTTGATTACTCTTGGGGATAGGGCATGAGGCGTAAGCGGTTGACAACTCCCAAGCGTTAGGGACGAGCTTAGTTTCCCGACAAAAAGAAAACATTATAAACTATATTTTTTTAAAAACGAAACAAGTAACTCTTTTTTTACCAGGTAAGGCCTGCTGAGCTATATAGCTCTTTTTCAGAAGCGGCCTGGCCACAAATGATAGCTCAATGAAGCGGCTTATCGCGTGGAAATTTATAGCGGCCAAATACTCTGAACGTCCGTTGATTCTAAATGTTGAGTGAACAACCGGATGACCCGGAGAAAAATCCACGCGACCATGGAGAGCGAGAGAGAGAGAGAGCGACATGCAAACTCCAAATACACAGCAGACGTTAGGGTCTGGGTCAAAGCCACGACCTCCTGTGTACCAGGCGAGGCAGTTAACACCTCGCCACCGTGGGGAATTATTGTCAAATGTAGTGGAACACCGCAGAAGCGCGGATGAGGATCAAGATTTATATTATTACCTCCCCCCTTTACATGACTACATTTAAAACATCTTATCGTAATCACTCCCACGTTCAACGTAATATATGGCCTTTAAAATATATTATTCTGAATGCGCCGTGTCTGCGAGTGTTTAAACGAAGGATCGAGCACCTAGAGGGAATGAGAGATTTTCTGCGTCAGTGTTAACGATGTGAAACACAAATTGGGGTTTCTTTTGTGAAAGGGGACATCCTAAAGAAGTCATTCAAACGTTAGACGCTTAATCGGAATTGGCGCCGAGGTTTAAGCGCCGGCACCGCTGATGATCACTCGGTTTCAATCCAGCCTGTGGTTAAACTAAGTTCTCAAATGCAGTGAGTCGATGGTCTCGGCCTTGGTCATCGGTGACTCGCCAAGAGACCCATTGACTCGCATAGAGACCGACTACACTCCCACAGACCCACAGACTGACACAGACTTTGATTCAACTGGGTTCAAAACGGCTGTGAGGCGATGGTATCAGCCCCATGACACTTCATGATTATACAAATAATTACCCGCATGCCTCCGAAATTGTGGAACTGCCCTTCACGTGACAAAGTCGCATTGTTTCCCCTGCCCATGTAACCAGACACGAGGCGGTGTGCCGAGTGCCCCTCCACCCCTCTCCCCGGTCACCTGGGTTGAATTCCCGGCCGCAGCCAATATCGGACAATGAACACATTACTCTTTGGCTCTTTCGGTAAAGTCACGTAGGTATAAAATAAAATAAATCACGACGCTTCGGACGCTTGTGTTGCGCCCGAAACGTTGTGATTTATTTTATTTTATTTCATGCCTACGTGACTTTACCGAAAGAACCAAACAGTATGGATTCCTGCAGTCACGAAAGCTTCAAATCAAGAATGAACACATTGCTTTTGGTGTTTTAGTTCGTTGTCCTTCCCCTGCAACTCTGATTAGCACGATTGGCTACGTACGTTTGCGAAAGAAGATTGGTATAGACACTAATGTAAGTGCCTATACCAATCTGATGTGCCGGTACACAGACAAAGATCCCCCGTATAGCCTGAACAGACTGTAGGGGCAAATGCTGTTAGCTAGCACTAATAAAGGCCGGCGCGGTACACGAGGGCGTGGGTGGCCAGCACCACGCTCGACCGCCTTTGTCTCCCCAGTGGCGAAGTTTGCACATCGCACCAAGTACTCGGTTGAGGCTGAGTCCACCTAGGGGAGGCCCACGACCGGTTCATATATTCGCCACTGATGTTGGCCGTGAGCGAGAATCAAACCCGGTTGCCAGGTTTCGTAGCGCAGCGCGCTAACCGCTCCACCGAGCGCTCCCCACTCCACGACTACACACACACACCCTGATCTCGTCAAGGAGCATAAACCATCTCGCCTCATTGATGGCACCTTTAATTCTCCTGCAACAAGGACGAACATTCGCCGACGGTGCAGCAACTGTAGACGCTGCGCTAGTGACGGACGCCTTGCCGGCGTTGGCGATCCATCACTTGGGAAAACGGCCGAATTTCTGCTCCCCGTCCATTCTGATGAAATGCACCACCCACTCTGTCCCATCAAACTCCATGTGAGCAAAACATTACACGGACAGCTAACCGCCTCCGCCCTCACCCAACCTGTTTGTGCCCCCCCCCCAATCCACCCCCCCACATCCTACCACCCCCCCCCATCAATTTAACCCTTTATACGATGGCTCAGCGGAAGAATGAGCGACTCGAAATCCAAAGGTTGTGTATTCAGATCCTGGTTGTGGCAGTTGACCCAGCTCATCATCATCATCGTTGTCGCTCTTGGGTCAATAAAGTAGGTACCACTTTGTGGCGTAGCCAACAGTAGTCCTATAGATGGGCTGTTGCCCACCATAGAAATGTGGAATTTCATCACCGACACAGATGTAAAAGCGAGCCTAACGCTGCTGATGAAACACTGAATGTCGAAACCGATCTAGAGTTTGTTTGTAATGCATCAATGCTGCACTCTTTGAAGCAAAACTATGTGGCTGAAAGGATGTTTCACTCAAAGTTTTGAATATTTGTTTACGTGGAGGTACAGATAGATACAGTGAGGGAAAAAAGTATTTGATCCCCTGCTGATTTTGTACGTTTGCCCACTGACAAAAAAATGATCAGTCTATAATTTTAATGATAGGTTTATTTGAACAGTGAGAGACAGAATAACAACAAAAACATCCAGAAAAACGCATGTAGAAATGTTAGAAATTGATTTGCATTTTAATGAAGGAAATAAGTATTTTACCACCTCTCAATCAGAAAGATTTTTGGCTCCCAGGTGTCTTTTATACAGGTAACGAGCTGAGATTAGGAGCACACTTTTAAAGGGAGTGCTCCTAATCTCAGCTTGTTACCTGTATAAAAGACACCTGTCCACAGAAGCAATCAATCAATCAGATTCCAAACTCTCCACCATGGCCAAGACCAAAGAGCTGTCCAAAAATGTCAGGGACAAGATTGTAGACCTACACAAGGCTGGAATTGGCTCCAAGACCATTGCCAAGCAGCTTGGTGAGAAGGTGACAACAGTTGGTGCGATTATTCGCAAATGGAAGAAACATAAAAGAACTGTCAATCTCCCTCAGCCTAGGGCTCCATGCAAGATCTCACCTCATGGAGTTGCAATGATCATGAGAACGGTGAGGAATCAGCCCAGAACTACACGGGACGATCTTGTCAATGATCTCAAGGCAGCTGAGACCATAGTCACCAAAAAAACAATTGGTAACACACTACGCCGTGAAGGACTGAAATCCTGCAGCGCCCGCAAGGTCCCCTTGCTCAAGAAAGCACATATACATGCCTGTCTGAAGTTTGCCAATGAACATCTGAATGATTCAGAGGACAACTGGGTGAAAGTGTTGTGGTCAGATGAGACCAAAATGGAGCTCTTTGGCATCAACTCAACTCGCCGTGTTTGGAGGAGGAGGAATGCTGCCTATGACCCCAAGAACACCATCACCACCGTCAAACATGGAGGTGGAAACATTATGCTTTGGGGGTGTTTTTCTGCTAAGGGGACAGGACAATTTCACCGCATCAAAGGGACGATGGACGGAGTCATGTACCGTCAAATCTTGGGTGAAAACCTCCTTCCCTCAGCCAGGGCATTGAAAATGGGTCGTGGATGGGTATTCCAGCATGACAATGACCCAAAACACACGGCCAAGGCAACAAAGGAGTGGCTCAAGAAGAAGCACATTAAGGTCCTGGAGTGGCCTAGCCAGTCTCCAGACCTTTATCCCATAGAAAATCTGTGGAGGGAGCTGAAGGTTCGAGTTGCCAAACCGTCAGCCGCGAAACCTTAATGACTTGGAGAAGATCTGCAAAGAGGAGTGGGACAAAATCCCTCCTGAGATGTGTGCAAACCTGGTGGCCAACTACAAGAAACGTCTGACCTCTGTGATTGCCAACAAGGGGTTTGCCACCAAGTACTAAGTCACGTTTTGCAGAGGGGTCAAATACTTATTTCCCTCATTAAAATGCAAATCAATTTATACATTTTTTGACATGCGTTTTTCTGGATATTTTTTGTTGTTATTCTGTCTCTCACTGTTCAAATAAACCTACCATTAAAATTATAGACTGATCATTTCTTTGTCAGTGGGCAAATGTACAAAATCAGCAGGGATCACATACTTTTTTTCCCTCACTGTATGTGAAGGAGCCGTAGTGATTGTCTGCATATTTGTTTTGTTACCTATATTCTCAAGAACGACGCTAATAATTACGTTGTGCTAGGCAGAGAGATCGGTTTATGTATTTTTGCGTTTGGGAAAAGCCATACTTACAAACGAGACAATTAACACAGCCGAGACGAACGCCACAAGCTAATGAGAGTACAAAGACTCCTCTATTTACGAACAAGTTCGGTTCCTGAGATCTGTTCATAAGTCGATTTGTTCATAAGTCCAACTTTACTCCTGTTTATCCCAAACATGTTGTACGGCATGTACACTAAACACGGGGAATGGCTTTAAAAGTTGTATAATTTCCTGTAGATGTAGATGCCACTGGTTCTTCACGTTCTGCAGATGTAGATGCCCCCACCGCCATCTATTGCACAGTGGTTGAACTTACGACTCTCGGTCCGAAGAGGCAACTGGACATACGGACAGGTTTGTTCGTATCTCTGAAAGTTGGTAAGTCGAATGTTCGAATTAGAGCACTTAGAGTACTGAGGATAAGGAACAAAACAATATATTTGAATCAACACGTGGCCACTGTAGATCCACAATACATTTTAGCACGGGACTTGGGTGAGATTACGAAGTGGAGATTGGTAAACATAGCAAAAATTAAATCTGTAAATAATGAAACAATTCCATCAACGGAATAGAACGCAACATTTTTATTAGATCAGGAAAGGCACACTGAGCTATAAAGCTCTTTTTCAGAAGCGACCTGGCCACAAATGATAGCTCAACGAAGTGGCTTATCACGATGTGGAAATTTATAGTATGGCTTATCATATCATGATTTACATTTTGAATCACAACATGATGTAGTGATTTAACATTTCCGCCTGCGATGAGCACGGTCGGCTAAGTACGGTGCGAAATAAGTTCAACATACATACATTATAGCAACCCACATACTCTAAACGCATACTGAATTGATTGACTAGGGGTTGTTCGGGAGCGCCTGTGTTGCCCTTCACAACCATTTACGGCCTTCGAACAGGAAAGTCACTCAAATAAATGTCACGAACGACGCATTCACGGAAGCACCCGATGCTCCGCTTTGAAGTTTTAAAATGAAACATCTTTGAATTGCATTATGTTTTATAATTAGATAATTGTATTTTATCATTAAAAGCTTATATCATTGTACACCTGGAAGACTTAATTGAAAAGGACATTTCGTGTGAATTTTCTCTCGTTGTTAAGTAGATGGCATTTCTGGGGGTTCGGTTTTATGCGGACTGTCACCTGTTTGTGATTGCGGGATCGAGATAAGGCGACACAGAGTTGGCCGTGCAAGAAGACCGCCGTCTGCAGATCGATTCCAACGTGTTTGAACGTCTTTCCCTGCGCCTCCGTCGTTCATGCAGGGGATGCGTGTAGGTTTGCAGCGCCTCCTGCATGAAAACGACGGAAAGTTCAGCGTTCATCACAGACCGATAAAGTTGTGCGCTGCTATAATAAACGTATTCTAATTGTGCAATGAAAAACCGGAGGACCCTGTGAAAAAAAATCCACGCAACTGCGGGGTTTTTTTTAACCACGTAATAATCACACAGCCATTTGTGTGCATATGCAAACTAGTCTCACGGATTTCCACCCTGAACCATAACTCTCATCATTTACATATTTGATTTGCATTGACATTAGCCGAGCTTGTTCTAGGTTCCATAGAATATGAGCCCCACCTATAGTGGTGGATGTGGCGACGCAGCATATATGGTTCTCAGACGAAGACTCTGAGCAGCAGTGGGCATCGGTGACTATACTGTGCTAATAAGTCCTAATGGAGATGAAACCTGTCCACAATTGTCAGTCACTGCTGTCAGTTGGTCGGTGGCATTCGCTCAAATGTGCCCGATGGTTGATCTACAACAAGGGGACCACAATGGACTTCTTCAGGAAATACTCGTAGATTTATTAATGTTGAATATGCCACAAATGCCCGTGTGGTTTGTTTGTTCACACACACACACGTGTGCTCGTCTTGCTTGAGACGTGGCAGGGCGTGTACCCTATTCCGTCATCAGACGTGGTCATATCGCCGCCTGCCGGTCACAACTCGCCTCTGCATCAGAGCTGAGATTAGAGTCCCCCTAGGCTCGGCAACCTGCGGCTCCGAAGCCGCATGCGGCTCTAGAAGGACTGCAGTGGCGGCTCTTGAAATTAGAAAAAATGGCTTTTCTTGTTATTTTGGTTGCCGACCGCTGGATCATGGAAAGCCAGTTTACCATGGAAGTCCAGTTCATCGATGGAAGTCCAGTTTACCATGGAAGTCCAGTTCACTATGGAAGTCCAGTTTACCATGGAAGTCAAGTTCACTATGGAAGTCCAGTTTTTTATGGAAGTCCAGTTTACCATGGAAGTCCAGTTCATCGATGGAAGTCCAGTTTTCCATGGAAGTCCAGTTCACCTTGAAAGTCCAGTTCACTATGGAAGTCCAGTTTACCATGGAAGTCCAGTTTACCATGGAAGTCCAGTTTACCATGGAAGTCCAGTTTACCATGGAAGTCCAGTTCACCTTGAAAGTCCAGTTCACTATGGAAGTCCAGTTTACCATGGAAGTCCAGTTCACCATGGGCAGGGGTCGGCAGCCTGTGACTCCGAAGCCACGTGCGACTGATGAAGAACTTTTGATTTAAAGCTTTCGTGACTGCAGGGATTCATATTCTTGGTTCTTTCGGTAAAGTCACGTAGAAGGGAAACAATAAAACAAAATTATTATTTTATAATAATAATAACCACTGTCTCGTGACGTCACACCGCCGTCTCGTGACGTCACACCGCCGTCTCGTCTTCACCGCTTGCATTGCAACACAGATCGGTGTTCTAGCAGCACAGATCGGTGTTGTAGCAGCACAGATCGGTGTTTTAGCAGCAGCACAGTTCGGCGTTCTACATCGCAAGTCCGGCGGGCCACTGGCGGCCCCTGTTGGCCTTTAGTGCGGCCCCTGACAATACACAAAGAAGGGAAACAATAAAATAATAAAATATATATAAAACAATAAAAATTCTCACGACGTTTCGACCATAACACAAACGGTCATCATCAGGTGTGAAAAACCAACGGCAAGATATAATTGATTCTTGCCGTTGGTTTTTCGCACCTGATGTTGACGGTTTGTGTTATGGTCGAAACGTCGTGACAATTTTTATTGTTTTATATATTTTATTATTTTATTGTTTCCCTTCAACGTGACTTTACCGAAAGAGCTAAGAATATGAATTACTGCAGTCACGAAAGCTTTAAATCAAAATTTAATACACAAAGAGTGAAAACACCCCCCCCCCCCCCATCATCATCGTGCTGCTGTCAAACCCCCACAGGTTTCAGATGCGTGGCGGCCCTCACACTGATGGCGTCTTACCGGCGAACGTGGCCCCCTCTGACTGAAAATGAGTGAAGAACACCGTCACGGACGCAGTGAGTCCCTCGTGCCGTCGAGAAGCCGTGCCCTGGCTCGTCAGGAAACGGCGGTACAGAAAAAATGTGGACTCATTTTGTTCCGTCTGTATGGAATAGAGCGTTTCTCCCTCGCACACATGGGTTTCCACCGGGCACTCCGGTTTCCTCCCATTTATAAACACTCATTCATTGACCGATTACACATTAACCATGGGCGGAGTTTGGGGGGGGGCATGGGGGTGGGGGGGCAACGCCCTGCCACATTTGACACCTGCATTAATTTACCTACAGTAGTTTAGAATTTAGATTTAAAATGATTACATTCATTTCATGCACCCGCGATTCCTAATTTGAGGGACAAAGCGAGCCTCCGTCCCCCCGCCCACCCCCCACAAATATAGAAGTCAAACTCCGCCTGTGACCTCAACAGATAGGAGACTGCATAGGTTGGACAATTGTTCGTGCCGGGCTCTCCGACTCCGCATCAGTGTGTACACATCAGCATTGGCCGTGATTCCGGCCACACCATCGCCTCGCATGCCATGCCGGCATTTGGAAGGTGCTCGCTAACAGCACTTGCCCCTACAGTCTGTTGAGGCTATACGAGGGATAATTTGTCTTTGTGCTTGTTCACGCATACCAACTGCAGGGTGTATACAGAGTGCCTGGGCCTCTAAGTTTCCTAGCCTCTCATAGATGCGCAAGGGGTACTGATATAATTGATGCCCTGGGGCGTTCCACGGTGGCGAGATGTTAACTACCTCGCCTGGTATGAAGGAGTTCGTGGGTTCGATCCCGAACCTGACGCCTGCTGCTGCTGTATATTTGGAGTTCGCGTGCCTCTCTCCCTCTCCCCGTGATCGCTTGGATTTTTCACCAGGCCCTCTGGTTTTTCAATCCACATTTTCACGTGATAAGCCACTTCGTTGAGCTATCATGTGTGGTCAGGTGGCTTCTGAGAAGTAGCTATATAGCTCAGCAGACCTTTCCTGGTATAATAAAATAAAAACTAGTTTATGTTTACAGGTTGATACATCTGACGTTCTATCGCTGACTGTGCCCGCAAGGCCATGGTGCCTGAAGGAACGCCATGAAATTGACCACGCTCTTGTCAATCCACTGCTGGATGAAGTCCTACCAAAGCCGACTGACGATTGAGTGGCAGCCAAAAGCGGAGTGTGGGTTGGCGAATGAGGACCGGTTCAGCTATTACTCGCCCACTGATGGTAGCCGCTCTCGGAAATATAACTTGGGATTGTTGGTAATGCGGGTTGCTTGACCATACTTCACTCTGGTCAGTACGTGAGGTGGGGAAGGGGTGGGGGGAGGTTGGTGAAGTGGAGGGTCCCCAGCACAGATTCGGAGATTTTTATCGTCACTGACTTTGGCCTCGGTTGGAAAATCCAATTCACTCGATTGCCGCCGAGTTAACGGCTTCGTGCGCTGACCACTGCGCCACCGCTCCGCTGGCCTTGACACAGTTCATGGTGGACCAACAAAGGGGGGGCCCCGTTGTTGTCCTTGCTTTGTCAAAACGGCCGTGGAACAGACTGCACGCGACGGGGACTGCAAACGATTTGGCCCACGTACATTCCCCCCCTCCCACCTCAGCTTGAAAATGTTAATAAACAAACAAGGAAATGGTTGAGATTGCCGAGAATTCAAAACGCCCCCGGCCCTCTGGAAGGGTCACGGCAGCGGAGTCATGCAACGGTTGCTCCCGAACAAAATCGTCGTTATACTCGATGGTTGGTGGATCGCGCAAAGGTGGAGAGACAGGGTAAGCAGTGTGGTGGGTAGAGCTGCTGGCCGTTTTGAGTGTTATTCCTCCCGTCCGTGAAGTTTTCCAAAGGAACTCTGGGTTTTATCTGAGAACTCTGAGTTTTTTATGGGAATTCTGGGTTTTCTATGAGAATTTTGGGTTTTCTCCAGGAACTTTGGGTTTGATCTGGGAATTCTGGGTTTTCTCTGCGAATTTTTGGCTTTCTCTGGGAATTATGGGTTTTTTATGGTAATCTTGGATTTTTTTTATGGGAATGTCGGATTTTCTCTGGGAATTATTGTTTTTTCTCCAGGAACTGGATTTCTCTTGGAATTGCGGCTTTTCTCTGCGAATTCTGGGTTGTCTCCGGGAATGCAGGGTTTAATCCGTGAACACTGGGGTTTCTCCAGGAATTCTGGGTTTTTTCCGGGGATTCTGGGTTTTCTCCTGGAACTCTGGGGTGTCTCTGGGAAATCTGCGTTTTCGCTGGGAACTATGGATTTCTTCCCATAATTCTGGGTTTAATCCATGAACTCTGGGTTTTCACGAGGAATTCTGGGGTTTTTGTCTGGGAATTCTGGGTTTTCTCCAGGAATCTCTGGGTTTTGTCTCTGAATTCTAGATTTTCTTTGGGAATTCTGGGTTTTGTCTCTGAATTCTAGATTTTCTCTGGGAATTCTGGGTTTTGTCTCTGAATTCTAGATTTTCTCTGGGAATTCTGGGGTTTCTCCAGGAACTCTGGGATTGCTCTCTCTCTCTGACTTCTCTGGGAATTCTGGCTTTTCTGCAGGAACTCGGGAGTGTCCGGGAATTATTTTCTCTGGAAACTATGATTTTCTCCGAGAATTCTGGATTTTCTCCAGGAACTCAAGCGTTTTCTCCGGGAGTTGTGGGTTTTTTTGTCTGGGAATTATGGGCTTTCTTTGGGAACTATGTATATTCCCCGTGAGTTCTGGGTTTTCTCCGGGAACTCTGGGGTTTCTCCAGGAACTATTGATTTTCTCCGAAAATGATGGGTTTTCTCCGGGAACTCAATGAACTGTAGGGATTCTCTGGGAATTCTGGGTTTTCTCCTGGAATTCTGGGTATTCTCCGGGAATTTTAGGTTTGATCCAAGGAATTCTGGGGTTTATCAGGGATCTCTGGGTTTTCTCGGGGAATTCTGTGTTTTATCTGGCAATTCTGGGGTTTTCTCTGTGAATTCTGAGTTTTCTCTGGAACTATGGATTTTCTCCGAGAATGGGTTTTCTCCGGGAACCCTGGGGTTTCTCTGGGAATTCTGGGGTTTTCCTGGAATTCTGGGCTTTCTCCGGGACCTCTGGGTTTTCTCTGGGAATTCTGAATTTGTATCTGTGAATTGTGGGTTTTCTCTGGGAATTCTGGGTTTTTTCCAGGAACTCTGGGTTTTGTCCGGGGAATTTTGGATCCCCAAACAATCAAAATGAAAATTGGCCAAACATTCTCATATGCAAGAACTTCATGCAAAGTGCCTTAATACTAATTCTGTTTCTCACGGGGAAGAGGGAATGATAAATTATTATCATAATAATTCAACCTTCTAATTTTTGTATTGTTCATTTCCGTCTGAAATTAAGAGTAAAAATTTACTATGGAAGTTGTCCAGTCCACTGTTGGATAAAGGCCTCCCCACACCGCCTTTATTATGCTTGGCTGGGAATGAACTGATGGCTGGCTTCATAGTCCAGTGTGCGAACCTCTTTCGCCAACTCTCACCTTTGTTATCTTACCACATTCATAACAATTATTACTACAGGCCTAGCTCAATACACTGCTGGATGGAAGCCTCTCCATGCCGTGTCAGACTTTGGGGCTGTGGGGGCGGGGGCTGGTGACGATGGGGACTTGTTCAGATATCACACACTTGCCGATACTTCACCGCGGCTGGGAATCGAACTCAGGTAGGCCGGGTTCATAGTGCAGGTTTGCACTTGTTTGACACAAACTCGCCAGCTCATCATATATGTCTCACGTCACTTAAAAAAAAAACCGTGACAGCTCCCGCTCGCTGCGTCCGTCTGTGCTCTTTAAAAGCGCCGACGCTCTCGCCAGGGCTCTCAAACCGCGTGCACCCAAGGGGTCAAAAGCCCACGGTGGCGAGATGTTAAATACCTCGCCGAGGTATGGAGGAGGTTGTGGGTTCCATCCCGACCCTGACGCCTGCTGTATATTTGGAGTTTGCTTGTCTATTTCACCGTGGAGTTTTCTCCTGGTTCTCCGGTTTTTTTCCCTCCGCATTTAGAAAGGTACGTTTTGGAGTATTTGGCTGCTCTAGATTTCCACACAATAAGCCACTTGGTTGAGCTTTCATTTGTGGCCATGTCGCTTCTGCAAAAGCATATAGCTCAGTGGGGCCTTATCTGATAAAAAATAAAATTAGAGTTTAATTGAAGGCATCTCAGAGGTAGCTCTGCGACATACACTTCCGCGGGCCGTTCCTGAGCATGGGGAAGGGCGAGAGATCTATGGGATTCCTTGTCTCGTGACGTCGCAGCGCCGATAGCAGCTAAAGGTTAAATATTGGGACAAGTAAAAATTACAGCATATTTATACATCACTGTGTATATGTTAAACCCAACGCTTATTGCAGAAAGACCCTTGTTTGGCTTTGCGTCCCAGAGCCTCCCACATCACAGGGACCCAGCAGACTAAGCGTCCACTTCCTGAGCCACGCCAAGATAAGAGCAGAGCCTCCGGTTTGTAGTGGAGAGAAGAAAGGCTTTGTACTTTCTGTTCCAGCGAGCTGCTACTACAGCACCATCAGTCATATGTGTATATATATGAAGAAATACATACAAAGACAAAGATCCCCCGTGTAGCATTGAACAGACTGTTGGGGCAAGTGCTGTTAGCGAGCACCTATTAAGACCGGCATGGCGCACGAGGCGTTTAGTGGCCAGCACCTAGCCCGGCCGCCTTTGTCTCCATAGTGGCAATGTTTAAACATCACACCAGATACTCATTTGAGGTTGACGTAATCATCACTGATGTTGATCGTCACCAGGTTCGTATTGCAGCACGCTTACCGCTACACACACACACGGGCATTACATCCTCACTCAATGTTTTCCAGAACGCTGCTATACGCTGCCTTTGAGTAGCCATGAACGGCGTAAGGCACTACCACGAGAGTACAAGCTACGTTCATCCATAATAATCCTGCATTATTGGACGCTATATTCCTATAAGCCGAAAAGCAGGTTCAGTTGGATGTCGCGTGCCAGCATAACGGCGTTCCAGACTCTTCCAACCGAGTTTAAATGCCGCATGTATCGCATTGTCTGGTTCAGCGTTCTCCATTGCAAGGCCCGCGGGCCACTGGTGGCCCTTCGTGCGGCCCCTGACGTGCACTCCCCCGACAAGACACAAATGTTAAAACAACCCCCCCCCCCCCCCATCATCATCGTGCTGCTGTCAAACCCACCAATGTGTGGCGGTCTTCACAGTGATGATGTCTGATCGGTGATAGCGCCCACCCCGCCCCACTCTGAAAATTCGTGAACAACACTGCTCTGGATTACGAGTATCTCCAGAAAGTTAAGACGCACCCAAAACGTTAAGGCGCATCTTGACTGTGTCTGTTTGTTTTCAGAGTAAGAACATTTGTTCCTGAGCACTCTTAAGAGTCCAGACCATCACGAACGCGCATCGATCAACAACGACGACGCCGTTTCGAGTCCGTCGTGGACCTGGCCCAAGACTCGTGGATGGATCCCGAACGTGAGCTGGGAGCCGTGTTCAAAGCTCTTTGGACCGGAGACCCCGAAACTGCTCTGGTCGTAGCGCGGCGCAAGAGGTTTACACGCGGGTTCACGGCAGCAGGTAGCCGCGAGTCGATTTGGGTCTAAACGAAGCTGCTACGCACCGATACGGCGAGATGGGACGCAGCAGAGTGATGGAGCCTCTTGAAGATGAGTAGGCATCGTTTATACGCAAATCCTGTAATTTAGTAGGTAGCCAATGCAGCTCATCGCGTAACAAACAAACAAAAAACTCCCGATCGGATCATAGCGAATGTTATCGGGTGAATACGATGCTACGGACAGCCATCTTCCACGCGATGATTGTGCACGCGCCGTTTGAACATGGGCAGGCAGACGTAGAGCGAGGAGAGAGAGATGTCTTCCGGAACGTGTTTCTGACCGGCCCAAGAGGCTGTCTCCTATGCCCTGCGTACTCACGTGTTGAGGATGATTAAGCAACAGCTCAGGCACTCTGTGAATATACGTTAAGATGAGAACACTTCTTCCGGAGGACACAACGCATTATCTAGATTCTAAGATGCATCCCTCCCCCCGCCCCACTCAACTGTTGCTTTAAAATGCATTGTAAATAAATAAACATGCACGATATACATGAAAAAGATGTTTAATTTGGGGTAGAGTGGTGGCGCAGTGGTTAGCGCAGTGCGCTGCGAACCTCCGACACCCTGCATTGACCAGCACGGTGAGTTATGATCGAACGATCCCCTTGACCGACCTGGCATCGGAAAGGAGGAGGCCATCATCCAACAGTGGCTTGACAAGAGGCCTTTAAAAAAATTATTATTTGCGACAAAATTTTTTTATTATTGTCATATTCTAGTAGAGTGGAATATGTGTGTGTTTATACAAGCCCGTCATTACGTGCTGTTTAACTCCGCTCGTAATTGTCTGCACCCGTGCGGCCACGCCACCGCAGTGGCGAGTTCGCGCACAGGGCTGTTGTCTCGTAACGATCCCCTTTCCCCTCCTCCAAGCTTCTTGCGCTTTGCTCGCCGCGGTGGCAGCCGGCGATCGTAAACCCCGCACGAGGACTTCCCGCGGGTTGGCAGGCGGACGGGCTGGCGGTGCGAATCACGCACCGGACGCACGAGTGTGGCCGAGATGCTGATGCTCTTTTTTTTTTCCAGGAGGGTCCTGCCCAGTCGGGAGCGATGTCACTACCGCTGCTGCTGCCGCTGTTTGCTGCGTGTGGTCCCCCAATCGCGTGGATTTTTTGCGGGCATCGGGATGGCTTTCGGTCCAATCGGCGGTTACGCCCGTGCGACTTTGTTTTCTTCTTTAAAGCTTTGCTATGGGAGGAGGAAAACCCGTGGAACCTTCGGGGGAAACTCACACAGAACGAGAGAGAGAGAGAGAGACACCAACACTCCACGCAGAATGGTGCCGCGCAAGTGGGGGGACATCGAAGAGCAATGCCATTTCTTGCGGTGCGGCGCGAGTTTTAACGACCACTGCGCCACCCTGCGACTTTGGCACGAGGTGAGCCAGCTGACTAAGAGGGCCACTATGAACATTTTTTTTTCTTATTTGACCAGGTAAGGTCCACTGAGCTGTGAGTTGCTTTTGTCAGAAACTCGCCTGGCTATCGCACATGACAGCTCAACGAAGCGGCTTATCATCACGTGGACATACATAGCAGCCAAATACTCTAAACGTGGAGGGGGAAACCAGAGGACCCAGAGAAAAATCCACGCAATCACGGGGGGGGGGAGGGGGGGAATAGACATGCAAACACCAAATATACAGTCGTCTGGGTCTGGATCGGACCCACGACCTCCTGTGTATCAGGCGAGAGAGATAATATCTCGCCATCGCGGGGCCCAAATGATTCTGTCAGACACAGGGCCGGCACCACTATGATCTCCACCCAGGTTTCTAGGTGTAGCGAGCTGACTGCACCCTCGATGACAAGCACGACAAGTCAATGAGTCGGTTTCTTTGACGTACGCATGTTGAACATATTTCCTTCCGTATGTAGCCAACCGTGCTAATCGGCGGTGCAGGGAAAACAACGGCCTATTCGTTTAACTAGGGGGGAGTTAAGTAAACCCATTGGGACGCGTGAAACGTGAAAGACATTGGCTGCGAGTTGGAAATTAAACTCCAGGTAGCCGGTCTCGTAGCACGGCGCACCACTGACCATGCACTTCGCTGCTGCCCCACTTAATCGCACTCACACAAACCAAAGTGTGTGTTAACAGAGCTAAGAATGTGGGAGGGAGGGAGGGGAGGCTTCGAGGCCAGTCTCTGAACATCATCCCAAGGGAGGTCGGTCACGTGCCTCCTGCAATTACGATGCCAATCTCATCCTGAGAATGTCCATTGGCTCCGTTGGGCGCCACGGTGGCGAGATGTTTACGACCTCGCCTGGTACACAGGGAGTCGTGCAGGGGCGGAGCCAGGGGGGTGGCAGGGTAGGCAATTGTCACCCCCGAAAAAAAAATAAAAAATTGAAAATCTGAAACATTCTGCGTATAAGTGTACGACACTCGGTCTGGCGGACTCCGTGCAACTGCGTTGTCAGAGTGTGTCACCAACCGATGGCGTCTGGTTCAACAGCCTGACTCTCTAATCATTCTTGAAATTAAAATTTGTTGAATGTCACCCGGGGTTGAAAATCCTGGCTCTGCCCCTGGAGTCGTGGGTTCCATCCCAACCCTGACGCCTGCTGTATATTTGGGGTTTGCGTGTCCTCTCTCCCTGTGGCCGCGTGGATTTTTATCTGGGTATTCAGGTTTTTTTTTCCCTCCACATTAATAATCGTGTATTTGGCAGCTGTTTAGAGTATTTGGCTACGATAAATTTCCACGTGATGATAAGCCGCTTCGTCGAGCAATCATTTGTGGCCAGGGCACTTCTGAAAAAAAAAGCGCTATATAGCACAGTGGGCCTTACAATGGTAAAATAAATAGTTTAGTTTTAAATAGTTTTAGAGTCAGCAAAGAAAAAGGAACATGCGCTCACCATTAGACCACATTGTGTCTCCAACGCCACGGTCTATTTGCCTTTCTGTAAACCCCCAGTCTCTAAACTATGCCAGGTGGCTCTCCAGTAAACACGCAAACTTTGGGCCAACGTTGATCGGGTAGTGAGTAGTTGGAACGTCCCACATTTTGCCGGGTCAAGGCGTCGCGCGAGTTGCTCGTAATCGAAAGGTCGCGAATTCCAGCCCTGGTTTCGCAGTAGGGGGGGGGGGCTTGACTCTCGGCCCATCATTCCACGAGTGTATAAAATTCGTACCACTTTGTGCTAAACGCAGTCCGAGGTCAAGGCTAATTTCCTGGGCTGATCGGGAATTAGCCAAGCCATTGGAAAGCTCTGCGACTTTTGTAATAAGGCGGAGTCGTTAGCTATGGTGAAGTCTGCCTTGAGAAACTCGCCTTCTCTAAACTGACCTTCATGGCTGTGCACCCTGCAGGTTCTGTTCATTTCCTACTTAGATTGAAAACTCATTTGTTTAGAACTGCTGTTTGCGTTTCGTGTGTTGTCCTTTCCCCCCTACACCTCCGACGGGCATTGTCGGCTACGTACGGTGCGAAAGAAGTTCAACATACGTCACCATACACAGTGATGCATTTGGATCTACGGATGTAATGCGCCTTACAAATGTAAATTAGTATACATTATTATTCTTCATTACTTTATTATGAATGTCAAGCGTGGATTAGTGTATGTTTGTATTTATATTGGTTTTTATTTTTTAATCACGTTAATAAAAAAAAACACAAGTTTATTGCTTTTGTGAAATTATGCAACCAATTTCAGGTTAATAAAACATCGTTATGAGGTCGCAGAACGAAGGCCAGAAATGAAAAATGAACCACGTCATCTTCAATGCAGCTGTGTGTTTTTGACCATACTTCACCAAGCCGGTCGTCTAACCATTCTTCAACACTGTGACAGTGGAATCTCCGTTTGGCTACAAAAATGACTTGGCGTTGGATAAATTACTCATCCCTGAAGTGCCATTGTGAGAAATGCTGATGAATATATATTTTTTTACCGACTACAGGGGCTTCGCGTTTGCCCCTTTAACCATGCAACCCATCGTATGGGTGCCACGGTGGCTAGGAGATGTTAACTACCTCGCCTGGTATGCAGGAGGTCGTGGGTTCGATCCTGACCCTGACGCCTGCTGGATATTTGGAGTTTGCGTGTGTCTCTCCACGTGGTCGCGTGGATTTTTTTCTCCAGGTCCTCAGGTTTTTTTTCCCTCCACGTTTAGAAACGCGTGTTTAGAGTATTTGCCTGCTGTAAACAATTCCATGTGATCTCAAGCCACTTCGTTGAACTTTAATTTGAAGAGCTTTATAGCTCATTGGGCTTTACCTGGTAAAATTAAATGTAAAAAATTGTTCGATAGTATGTACGTAGGTTGTAGATGCTACCAATATTCCTCGCTGCGTGCACTGAAGCAGTAATGCATGTTGTTAAAGTGTTCATTAGTGGTGATGGTGGTGGGTGGGGGGGGTGATTGAATTAATATGATCTGGCAAAAATGGGCATGGAATTAATTCTCATTTTTAATCACGTAGTGACCGTACTCAAACGTAAGTACTCGCCCCTCCCGCCCCTTGAAAATAACTTCTAAGCAATTTAATTACCAAGCCGTGTGTGTGTGTGTGCAATTTACATCGCTCGAGGCTCCAGGGGAAAAAATCCCCGAAGCGTTTCGATGTATTTATTTGCGAGACACGTGACTTTGCCGCGTGAAGCCATGGGACGCGCCTTCTCCTCCCGGGAAAAAATAAACACAACGATTCTCCCCCCTCCCTCCCCTCCGTGAAGCCTTCACAGACTTTTGGGGGCAAATGTCTGTTGGCGAGCACCTATGAAGAAGGCATGCACGGGGAGGGTGGCCAGAACCACGCCCGGCCGCCTTTGTCTCCCCAGTGATCATGATTACGCATCGCGCCAGGTACTCATTTAAGGCTGAGTCGACCTAGGTGAATGTCCAGGACCGGTTCAGATCGTCGTCACCGATGTTAGCGGCGGTGAACAGGATGTCGAACTCGGGTGAAAGGGTTCGCAGCGCAGCGCGTGCTAAGCGCTACACTGCCGCTCTCTCGCTCTGTCATTCTCCACCCACTTCCCTTACCGCCCACACACAGACACACGCAGAGTCACACACACACACTTTCGCCACCAAGCAACTCCGCCAACCATTCCCAACGCCCTTCTAAGCAGCAGCCTTTAACGCACGCATCAAGTGTCCGTCCGCTCCGTCACTACAAAGGCATCTTTGCTAAACAAAATTCTGAACCGGGGACCATTTTGCCCCGAAACGTCGCCTCTCTTAAAAATCCTGTTTCCTTTTTTCATTGACGACGAATGTGTCGTGTGTGGGAATTTGTTGCTGTTCGCGCTTCTGTACCACCATCACCAACCATCCACTCACCACCAACGCAGCAGCAGCATCACGCAGCACGCTTTTGCCCATGAAGATTATCGGCCTTCCTCGGGACCCGCTCGGAAACTCGCCTTGATCCCAGGTAAGCTGCGTCTCGCGGTCCGGACGAATGTCGGTTGGTTGTGTTGAGGTTGTTGGCGGTGGTGGTGCTATGGAGAAACTAAGTAAGCACCCACCACCACCACCCCTTGCCATAGAAATGTGGAAATTCCACACTTGGCTCAGGGCCGCCGGTGATGATGAATTCCCCAACCGGGAGACTCTCTCAGGGTCAGATCTCGTTGTTGTTGTTGAGAGTCTGCAACTTCCCACTGATGCCCAGATCCCGTTGTTGTTGACAGTCTGGATCTTCCCACTGATGGTCAGATCTCGTTGTTGTTGTTGACAGTCTGCATCCTCCCACTGATGGCCATATCTCGTTGTTGTTGACAGGCTGCAACTTCCCACTGCTGGGCAAAAGCCTCCCGGATTTTCTTCCATTCCCTCCGTTCCCCCAGCCGCTCCTATCCGGGCACGGCCTCCGACCTCTGCGATGTCGTCCCTATCCTGCTGCTGCCCTCTCTCTCTCTCGCTGTCTCCCCCTCTGCCTTCCACCTGCCCTCTTGCTCCCAGGGTTCTCCACGTCCGCAGTGAGTTTCGTCTCTCGTCCCTCATCAGCTGTTCTCATCCTACGCCCTTGCCGCCCAGTTCGCACTGCTTTAACGGCAGCAGCGGCGGCGGCAGCAGCGGCAGCAGCGGCGGTATCGTCATTCGCTAGCCCCCTGTCCTTGATCTTCTTCTTCTTCTTTCCCGACTCCAAGGTGGGCTTCCTGGAGGCTGCTCTGTTCGCTCTGCTCTGCCACAGTGACCCGGTCGCCGGATCGGGAGACTCCGCAAAAAAAAAGATATACAGTAAAACCTTGGAATGCGAGCATAATTCGTTCCGGAAACGTGCTTGTCATCCGAAGCACTCGTATATCAAAGCACTCGTAGTATATCGGTTGTGATCACATGACGCTCGGCAGACAAAGCGTATACGTACACTACTCGTATTGCAAGATCCTCGCTCGTTTATCAAATTAATATTTATTTAACATTTTTGCTCGTCTTGCAAACACTCGCAGACCAACTACATCATTAGACCTCCTTTGCCAGTACCAAAATGTAATAACAGGGTTTTTCCCCTTTTTTCTGGCAACAAACCTGAAACCTTTTAACGAGGATTCATGTATGCATTAACCACAATACCTGCAGTCAAAATGGAAACAAAAAAACATACTATGATAATATATACATTGTCCTTGAAACTGATTGGTCTACACCAAGGGTCTAATGATGTAGATGCTCACCCCGAGCCCTCATTACTTTGATAGTGCATTGTCTTTGAGCTGTGTGACGCCTTTTGGCGTCATCTGGTCCAGCACCAATTGGGTCGAGGCTCAAAAGAAAGCCGTCCCTTGGTGTGGACCAATCAGTTTCAAGGACAATGCATATATTATCATAGTATGTTTTTTGTTTGAATTTTGACTGCAGGTATTGTGGTTAATGCAAACATGAATCCTCGTAAAAAAAGGTTTCAGTTTTGTTGCCAGAAAAAAGGGGGAAAACCGCTATTATTACTCGCAGACCAAGTTACTCGCAATCCAAGGATTTACCGTATATTATTTCACATCCTTGAGAAAATGAAACGGTCGGAAACATCGTCTTGGCGAAACTCCGCATCGTCTCCGGTGGAGACGATGCGGCCTTTTTTTTGTTTTCATTCACAAAGGATCAAACGGAAAGGATCCTTCAACAATGCACGGATCAGTTCCATAGACAGTTTGACTGTTTCGATTTAAAGCTTTCGTGACTGCAGGGATTTATATTCTTGGTTCTTTCGGTAAAGTCACGTAGACAGAGGTTCTTTGCAAGCCATCTGGCTACCATGAGAGATTCGTTCATGAGGCTATCCACATTTACAAACACAGAGACAATTTCAACCGAGAAGATGGATTCTGGCTTAGCAATCATTGGAAGGATTGGATAAACCATTTCGGCTCTTAAATGATTGTTCACGCTTACGGTGGCTTTCAGACCGCATCCATTATTTTCGTCTCCCCCCTCCTATTTTCCGAACATAGATGGACTCGTCCATCTGAACAAACTGCCAAATCGCTCTCCGTGGTGCTAACGTTAAAAATAACCGCCACTTTTTTCAAAATTTCTTGCTGTGGTTTTCACACCTGATGATGATTGCTTGTGTTGCCGTCGAAACGTCGAGAGAATTTGACCGTTTTACATTTTTATTATTTTATTGTTTCCCTTCTACGTGTCTTTTCCGAAAGAACCAAGAATATAGTTTGACTGTTGTTACGGCGAGGGCACGCTTGTAAAACGCGTGGCGGTGTTCACGCTGCAATGCGTTTTCGCTATAACGCGGTTCTCCGACGGGGGAACAACGCGGAACACGTGCCCCGTCACTACGCGGTGTCTGAGCGGTCGTCAAGGAACTACTTTCTTGAGCCGCGCTGAGCAGTACGAGTACAGCAACGCGGAATGATACGGTAACGCGTCGGCTTACCCTCAGTAACTTGTCTCGCACTCTCACGGCGTGTGCGTGCGTGCGTAGTAGTCGGAGCACCACGTCGTATCTCGCCAAAACTTCATTGTTACGTTATTCGTGGCGAAATTGTTTTCGCTTAATGCGTGTATTTTTTTTTCTTCTCTCTGCACGCGGTATTTTGTCAGGAACGCATCCATGCTACTCCCGCGTTAAACAAGGACTTACCGCATTGCGAGCGTTGTTGTGGAGTGACTCATGCAGCTCTAGGGTTTGGTGGTACGTGTTGTTCATGTCGTTGATTGTGAAAATTCGGTCACAGTTCCTATGATCACTGTTACATTGCTTTTATGGATTTATTTTGGTGATGTCGAAAACGTTTTTTGGTTTGGCCATGTTTGTTTGTTGTAGCACGGAGTTAGACTGATGGCCTTCATCTAAGTTGTCTTGTGGTTGTTGTTGTTGTTGTTTGACTTGCATCCCACTGCGATTTTTGCACACAGCGTTGGTGTACGGTGCTTTTTCAGGAATATTTTGCTGTTTTTTTCCTGGAGTTTTCTGTTTGCGCGTAGTCACTTTAAGATGTTTTCTTGTTCATGTTTTTTGTGTTTGTTGCGGTTGTGCCCGATTCAAGAGCCGAATGGCTCACAGGGCTATACCAAACAAATGAAACTGAAACGTGGTTCTGCACGGACAACGATATCTGCGAGCGAGAGTCACCCGGTCGACCGAGTTCGATTCCTGCTCACGACGGCAACCACCAACGACCACCACCGACGATTATCTAAAAGCGGTCGTGGGCCTCGCTCATCTTTAGGTCAATTCAGGATGCCGTTGATTTCCTGCTGCGGTGCGGAAACATCGCCACCGAGGGGACAAAGGCGGCCGGGGCATGGTTCTGGCCAGCCACCCTCTCGTGTTTTCTGCCGGCCTTCAGAGTGGCTCGCTGACAGCGCTTGCCCCAACAGTCCGAGGGCTATCCGGGGCGGAATCTACGGTCTCGGGGAGTGGTTGTGCAGTGGTTGGGGCACTGAGCTACGAACCCGGCGACCCGAGTTCGATTCCCGCACACGGTCAACGTTCGTGACAATTATCCGAACCGGTTCGAGGGCCTTTCCGAGGTCGAGCACCGGGTGCGGTGTGTGAGAATTGGGGGAGACAAAGGCGGCCGGGCGTGGTTGTGTGGCGCCGTGCTAGACTTAATAGGTGCTCGCAAAGAGCACTTGCCCCGACAGTATATGTGGACTATACGGGGCGTCTTTATCTTTGTACGGGTCCCCTATGCCCAGTGGTGGTGGGTCGGTCACTGGGGGCGTGAGCGGAAGTTTTATTTACAGGGAGCAGGGAAGACTTTAAATGTAGAAATTACTAGGAGATGGGCAGAGAAGATGTAGTGAGTTGAGAGATGTAAACAAGAGATAGAGATGTAGGGAGATGGAGATGTAGTGAGATGTAGTGAGATAGAGATGTAGTGAGATGGAGATGTAGTGAGATGGAGATGTAGTGAGATGTAGTGAGATGGAGATGTAGTGAGATGGAGATGTAGTGAGATGGAGATGTAGTGAGATGTAGTGAGATGGAGATGTAGTGAGATGGAGATGTAGTGAGATAGAGATGTAGTGAGATAGAGATGTAGTGAGATAGAGATGTAGTGAGATAGAGATGTAGTGAGATGTAGTGAGATAGAGATGTAGTGAGATAGAGATGTAGTGAGATGGAGATGTAGTGAGATGTAGTGAGATAGAGATGTAGTGAGATGGAGATGTAGTGAGATGGAGATGTAGTGAGATGTAGTGAGATGGAGATGTAGTGAGATGGAGATGTAGTGAGATAGAGATGTAGTGAGATAGAGATGTAGTGAGATAGAGATGTAGTGAGATAGAGATGTAGTGAGATGTAGTGAGATAGAGATGTAGTGAGATAGAGATGTAGTGAGATGGAGATGTAGTGAGATGTAGTGAGATAGAGATGTAGTGAGATGGAGATGTAGTGAGATGGAGATGTAGTGAGATGTAGTGAGATGGAGATGTAGTGAGATGGAGATGTAGTAAGATAGAGATGTAGTGAGATAGAGATGTAGTGAGATGTAGTGAGATAGAGATGTAGTGAGATAGAGATGTAGTGAGATGTAGTGAGATGGAGATGTAGTGAGATGGAGATGTAGTGAGATAGAGATGTAGTGAGATGTAGTGAGATAGAGATGTAGTGAGATAGAGATGTAGTGAGATGGAGATGTAGTGAGATGGAGATGTAGTGAGATAGAGATGTGGTGAGATAGAGATGTAGTGAGATAGAGATGTAGTGAGATAGAGATGTAGTGAGTTAGAGATGTAGTGAGATGTAGTGAGATGGAGATGTAGTGAGATGTAGTGAGATAGAGATGTAGTGAGATAGAGATGTAGTGAGATAGAGATGTAGTGAGATGTAGTGAGATGGAGATGTAGTGAGATAGAGATGTAGTGAGATAGAGATGTAGTGAGATAGAGATGTAGTGAAATGTACTGAGAGAGATGTAGTGAGATAGAGATGTAGTGAGATGTAGTGAGATAGAGATGTAGTGAGATAGAGATGTAGTGAGATAGAGATGTAGTGAGATAGAGATGTAGTGAGATAGAGATATAGTGAGATGAAGATGTAGTGAGATAAAGATGTAGTGAGATAGAGATGTAGTGAGATAGAGATGTAGTGAGATGGAGATGTAGTGAGATGGAGATGTAGTGAGAAAGAGATGTAGTGAGATAGAGATGTAGTGAGATAGAGATGTAGTGAGAGAGATGTGGTGAGATAGAGATGTAGTGCGATAGAGATGTAGTGAGATGTAGTAAGTTAGATATGTAGTGAGATAGAGATGTAGTGAGATAGAGATGTAGTGAGATGGAGATGTAGTGAGATAGAGATGTAGTGAGATGGAGATGTAGTGAGATGGAGATGTAGTGAGATGGAGATGTAGTGAGATGGAGATGTAGTGAGATAGAGATGTAGTGAGATGGAGATGTAGTGAGATAGAGATGTGGTGAGATAGAGATGTAGTGAGATAGAGATGTGGTGAGATAAAGATGTAGTGAGATAGAGATGTAGTGAGATAGAGATGTAGTGAGATGGAGATGTAGTGAGATGGAGATGTAGTGAGAAAGAGATGTAGTGAGATAGAGATGTAGTGAGATAGAGATGTAGTGAGATAGAAATGTAGTTAGTTAGATATGTAGTGAGATAGAGATGTAGTGAGATGGAGATGTAGTGAGATAGAGATGTAGTGAGATGGAGATGTAGTGAGATGGAGATGTAGTGAGATAGAGATGTAGTGAGATAGAGATGTAGTGAGATAGAGATGTAGTGAGATGGAGATGTAGTGAGATGGAGATGTGGTGAGATAGAGATGTAGTGAGATAGAGATGCAGTGAGATGTAGTGAGATAGAGATGTAGTGAGATAGAGATGTAGTGAGATGGAGATGTAGTGAGATGGAGATGTAGTGAGATAGAGATGTAGTGAGAAAGAGATGTAGTGAGATGGAGATGTAGTGAGGTAGAGATGTAGTGAGATGTAGTGAGATAGAGATGTAGTGAGATGGAGATTAGTGAGATGGAGATGTAGTGAGATGTAGTGAGATATAGATGTAGTGAGATGGAGATTTAGTGAGATGGAGATGTAGTGAGATGGAGATGTAGTGAGATGTAGTGAGATAGAGATGTAGTGAGATGGAGATTTAGTGAGATGGAGATGTAGTGAGATGTAGTGAGATGGAGATGTAGTGAGATAGAGATGTAGTGAGATAGAGATGTAGTGAGATAGAGATATAGTGAGATGAAGATGTAGTGAGATAAAGATGTAGTGAGATAGAGATGTAGTGAGATAGAGATGTAGTGAGATGGAGATGTAGTGAGATGGAGATGTAGTGAGAAAGAGATGTAGTGAGATAGAGATGTAGTGAGATAGAGATGTAGTGAGAGAGATGTGGTGAGATAGAGATGTAGTGCGATAGAGATGTAGTGAGATGTAGTAAGTTAGATATGTAGTGAGATAGAGATGTAGTGAGATAGAGATGTAGTGAGATGGAGATGTAGTGAGATAGAGATGTAGTGAGATGGAGATGTAGTGAGATGGAGATGTAGTGAGATGGAGATGTAGTGAGATGGAGATGTAGTGAGATAGAGATGTAGTGAGATGGAGATGTAGTGAGATAGAGATGTGGTGAGATAGAGATGTAGTGAGATAGAGATGTGGTGAGATAAAGATGTAGTGAGATAGAGATGTAGTGAGATAGAGATGTAGTGAGATGGAGATGTAGTGAGATGGAGATGTAGTGAGAAAGAGATGTAGTGAGATAGAGATGTAGTGAGATAGAGATGTAGTGAGATAGAAATGTAGTTAGTTAGATATGTAGTGAGATAGAGATGTAGTGAGATGGAGATGTAGTGAGATGGAGATGTAGTGAGATAGAGATGTAGTGAGATGGAGATGTAGTGAGATGGAGATGTAGTGAGATAGAGATGTAGTGAGATAGAGATGTAGTGAGATAGAGATGTAGTGAGATGGAGATGTAGTGAGATGGAGATGTGGTGAGATAGAGATGTAGTGAGATAGAGATGCAGTGAGATGTAGTGAGATAGAGATGTAGTGAGATAGAGATGTAGTGAGATGGAGATGTAGTGAGATGGAGATGTAGTGAGATAGAGATGTAGTGAGAAAGAGATGTAGTGAGATGGAGATGTAGTGAGGTAG
This sequence comes from Petromyzon marinus, assembly GCF_048934315.1. Taxonomy (NCBI): domain Eukaryota; kingdom Metazoa; phylum Chordata; class Hyperoartia; order Petromyzontiformes; family Petromyzontidae; genus Petromyzon; species Petromyzon marinus. The sequence continues at coordinate 7,444,059 of NC_133710.1, read as the reverse complement.
AGATGTAGTGAGATGTAGTGAGATAGAGATGTAGTGAGATGGAGATTAGTGAGATGGAGATGTAGTGAGATGTAGTGAGATATAGATGTAGTGAGATGGAGATTTAGTGAGATGGAGATGTAGTGAGATGGAGATGTAGTGAGATGTAGTGAGATAGAGATGTAGTGAGATGGAGATTTAGTGAGATGGAGATGTAGTGAGATGTAGTGAGATGGAGATGTAGTGAGATAGAGATGTAGTGAGATGTAGTGAGCTGTAGTCAGATAGAGATGTAGTGAGATGGAGATTTAGTGAGATGTAGTGAGATAGAGATGTAGTGAGATAGAGATGTAGTGAGATAGAGATGTAGTGAGATAGAGATGTAGTGAGATGGAGATGTGGTGAGATGAAGATGTGGTGAAATGGAGATGTAGTGAGATGTAGTGAGATGGAGATGTAGTGAGATAGAGATGTAGTGAGATAGAGATGTAGTGAGATAGAGATGTAGTGAGATAGAGATATAGTGAGATGGAGATGTAGTGAGATAAAGATGTAGTGAGATAGAGAGGTAGTGAGATAGAGATGTAGTGAGATAGAGATGTAGTGAGATAGAGATAGAGTGAGATACATATGTAGTGAGATAGAGATGTAGTGAAATAGAGATGTAGTGAGATAGAAATGTAGTGAGATGTAGTGAGATAGAGATGTAGTGACATAGGGATATAGTGAGATGGAGATGTAGTGAGATAAAGATGTAGTGAGATAGAGATATAGTGAGATAGAGATGTAGTGAGATAGAGATGTAGTGAGATGTATTGAGATGTAGTGAGATGTGCTGAGATGTAGTGACATGTAGTTAGTTAGATATGTAGTGAGATAGAGATGTCGTGAGATAGAGATGTAGTGAGATGGAGATGTAGTGAGATGTAGTGAGATGGAGATGTAGTGATATGCAGATGTAGTGAGATGAGAGATGTGAGATAGAAATGTAGTGAGATGGAGATGTAATGAGATATAGATGTAGTCAGATAGAGATGTAGTGAGATAGAGATGTAGTGAGATGGAGTGAGATGAGAGATGTAGTGAGATATTGATGTAGTGAGATAGAGATGTAGTGAGATAGAGATGTAGTGAGATAGAGATGTAGTGAGATAGAGATGTAGTGAGATAGAGATGTAGTGAGATGTAGTGAGATAGAGATGTAGTGAGATAGAGATGTAGTGAGATGGAGATGTAGTGAGATAGAGATGTAGTGAGATAGAGATGTAGTGAGATAGAGATGTAGTGAGATAGAGATGTAGTGAGATAGAGATGTAGTAAGATAGAGATGTAGTGATTTAGAGATGTAGTGAGATGGAGATGTAGTGAGATAGAGATGTAGTGAGATAGAGATGTAGTGAGATAGAGATGTAGTGAGATGGAGATGTAGTGAGATAGAGATGTATTGAGATAGAGATGTAGTGAGATAGAAATGTAGTGAGATAGAGATGTAGTGAGATAGAGATGTAGTGATATAGAGATGTAGTGAGATAGAGATGTAGTGAGATAGCGATGTGGTGAGATGGAGATGTAGTGAGATAGAGATGTAGTGAGTTAGAGATGTAGTGAGATGGAGATGTAGTGAGATAGAGATATAGTGAGATGTAGTGAGATAGAGATTTAGTGAGATGTAGTGAGATAGAGATGTAGTGAGTTAGAGATGTAGTGAGATGGAAATGTAGTGAGATAGAGATGTAGTGAGATGTAGTGAGATAGAGAGGTAGTGAGATGTAGTGAGATAGAGGTGTAGTGAGTTTGAGATGTAGTTAGATGGAGATGTAGTGAGATAGAGATGTAGTGATATAGAGATGTAGTGAGATAGAGATGTAGTGAGATAGCGATGTGGTGAGATGGAGATGTAGTGAGATAGAGATGTAGTGAGTTAGAGATGTAGTGAGATGGAGATATAGTGAGATAGAGATGTAGTGAGATAGAGATATAGTGAGATGTAGTGAGATAGAGATTTAGTGAGATGTAGTGAGATAGAGATGTAGTGAGTTAGAGATGTAGTGAGATAGAGATGTAGTGAGATGTAGTGAGATAGAGAGGTAGTGAGATGTAGTGAGATAGAGGTGTAGTGAGTTTGAGATGTAGTTATATGGAGATGTAGTGAGATGAGAGATTTAGATAACAGCATTGTGTCCTTAAAAGGAAAAAAATGTAAATATATAATAAGCAGGTTACAGGAAACGACCCCACTGTCAACGCAAGCATCGCCAAATAATTTGTTCCCTTCCAAATATACCACCAAAATTACCACGAATGTCAAAATCACCCCCACCATTAGCTGAAACCACCAACACCACCACTGCAACCTTCAACATCAATGGCACCACCACCGTCGCCACCACCACCAGCTGCGACATGACCACCACCAACATCCTCACCACTGACACCAACAACAACCACCATTTGCCCTGGTCGAAACCACATTGGGGCTCCACAAGCCTCTCCTCAGCATGCCTGGCAAGGCCATGCTGAATAATCCTTGCCAGGACCTTTCCCGGCACACTGAGGAGGGAGATGGCCCTGTAGTTGTTACAGTCTGTATGCCCCCCCCCCCTTCTGCGAATTCCATCCAGTGGTCCAGACAGTTATGATGTCGTATAGGGCATTCTGCACACAAATGCCACCCTCCCTCAGCATTTTGTTTAGAGATCATCTCTGTCCAGCGCTTTTCCTGGTCTAAGACTGGATCGCCTTCCGTACTTCCTCAACAGATGGTACTTCAGCCAGCCACTCACGGAGGGTGACTACTTTTTCAAATATTTGAGGCATGGCAGCCTCAGCAGGGTCATCTCCACTGTGCCCCGTGATGTTTTCCAGGCTGAGGGATTTCCCCTCCTACAAGACCTCACAGAAATGCTCAGCAAATTTACAAATCTGTTCCTGAGAGTTGGAGATCGGCTCACCTTTAATTCCACTAAGGATGGTGATATGTGTGGCCCTGCAAGTTACTTTTTGATGGAGTTAACGAGTGAATTGCGATCGCGGGCTACTGAGGAAGTCTCCATCTCCTCAGCCGACCACCACTTGTTCTTGCAGTGCTGCAAGGCTCTCCGAACCTCCGAGCGAAGGCTGCGGTAATCCTCCTCATTCTCTGACGTGGGGTGCTGTAAACTATGAGAGTGGGCCTGTTGCTTTTTCTCAGCCAGCCTGAACACCTCCTCCATTAACCAGGGTCTCTGGGGAGGTCTGGACTGTGTACCCAAAGTAGCCATTGGAGCTGAATGAGCCACAATCCTAAACCTTGCCCATCTCTCTTTGGCATCAGGAGGAGGGAGGTACAATGTCAACACCAGCTGCAAGTGGTAATTAAATTCTCGATTGAAACTTTCATCAGCTGAGACCATGCCACTGTGGATTTGAATTGGGGTCCTAGATGGACACCCACCACCGAAGTGAAAGAATGGCAGGTACATCTTACAGATGACAAGCCGATGGTCAGTGGGCAGATAAGCTCTATGGTAGATTCTGCTGTCAAAGACATGGGCCCGCATCCGCTGATCCATCACTATATAATCCAGCAGATGTTCTTACTTGGACCCGGCGTGCATTCATGATGTTGTGTGGATGCGCCGATGATGGAATAGCGTGTTGGTGACTACAAGCCCATAGGTTGCACATAAGTCTAGCAGCCTCCTACCGTTATTGAGCTGATCTGCCCCATGCCTTCCAATCACTCCAGTCCAGGTGCCAGCATCATAACCCACTCGAGAATTAAAGTCACCCAACAGGACAACTCTATCCCGAGGGGCCACTTTAGCTAGCACCTGTGACAGGTCATAGAAGGCATCTAACTCATCGGCCTTGCCTGTATTCCTGGGGCCATAAGCAACCACCAATCGTCATCAGTCCACCAGACCTCCTGGATCTAGCAGATATCCAAACGGTACCAGTCCAGCTCCCGACAAAGGAGTGGCAGCCTCTCCTCCGAAGTAAGCATTCGAACATTCCACGTGGCCACTCACAGTGGCATTTTATCATTTCTGAAGGAGCCCCGAAGGTAAGGATTCAGTCTCCTGGCTTCGCCCAATGGGGTTTGGCCAGGAGACGTCATAGAAGCCTGTCACCCCGGTGCCACCGGCACAAACTTAAATTTATGTCCACGTAGTTTAGAGGTAGTTAACTTGACGGTGGAGGGGTTACCAGCCCCTCGCACCCATCCAGAGCCGCCATTTGGCCACTACGGTGGCTATAAGCACCATGAGGGGTATAGCCAATTCGAATTGGCCTTTCCTCCCATGGCATTGCTCACATCCACCACAGCGTTCCTGTCCGGGACCACCGAGGAGATATGGGGTTGTTTTTTGCCAGACACTGACACCACCACCACCACTGACACCACTACCACTGACACCACCAACCACTGCCACCGTGAAATCACACCAGTGACCGAAACTTCTCAAAACTGCCCCCCCCCCCACCTCCCCCACCCTTATTCCGCGCAGACTCACAAAAATGACGGACGCGGGCCCCTACTGGGATGCGGGCCTGGTGCGCGTGCACTACAACTACACAGGCAAGCTGGGCCGGCCGGCCTCCTCGCGGGGCCTCGGCGCGGCCGGGGCCCTGCTGCTCACCGTCTGCGGCCTCGTGGTCGCCGCCAACTCGCTGGTGCTGGCGTCGATCGCGTCGCGCCGCCGCCTCCACACGCCGGCCTTTGCCCTCCTCGCCAACCTCGCCCTCTGCGACCTGCTCGCCGGCGCCACCTTCTGCGCCAACGTGCTCCTGTCGGGGGGCGCGACGCCCCGGGGCCTCACGCCGGCGCTGTGGTTCGTGCGCGAGGGCAGCGTCCTCGTGGCGCTGGCCGCCTCCGTCTTCACGCTGCTCGCCATCGCGCTCGAGAGGCACGTGACCATGGTGCGCCTCAGGCCCTCGTCCGCCCTGCCCGCGGCCTCCGGCGGCAAGGCCACCGGCAGGCCCGCGTCGCTCGTGGCCCCGGCCGCGTGCTGGACCCTGGCGCTGCTGCTCGGCGCGCTGCCCTCGATGGGGTGGAACTGCCTGGGAGCGCTGCCCTCGTGCTCCGCCGTGCTGCCCCTGCACGCGCGCTCCTACCTGCTGTTCTGCGGCTCGCTGCTCACCGTGGCGCTCGTGGCCATCGCGGGGCTGTACGCGCGCATCTACTGCAGGGTGAGGGCCCGGCTGACGCGGCGGGCCACCAGGAGAGAGGTCCACCCCAGGTCAGGACTGGGAAGTGACGGACGAGGCGGCGGCGGCGGCGGTGGACGAGGCGGTATCGGAGGAACGGCAGCAGCGGCGGTGGCCGCGGCGGTGAGGGAGGTAGGCGGAGGGGGCGTGGAGCGCTGGCGGGGGATGTTGATGAGGGAGGGCAGCGCCCGCGCCTCCACCAGGAGCTGCGATGCCGAGAGGTCCTCTGGGAGGCGCGCGGCGGCTCGCTGGGGCGCCGCCAACGGGGTGAGCGGGCCAGGGACTCCTTCCCCGAGGGGACACCACCACCAAGCTCCTGTGCCGGCACTGGCTGCTGCTACTGCTGCTGCTGCTCCTCTTCCTCCGCTGCTCCACCGCGTCCGGAACGCCTCGCTGAAGGAGCAGCCTGAGCTCAGGCGCTGGCGGAAATGCAGCGACGTTGCCGCGTCATCGTCTACGACTCCTGCTGCAGCCAATTCTGCCGCCGCTGCTGCTGCTGATGATCATGCTGCTAGTGATAGCGGTGGTGTCGGTGGTGGTCGTGCTGGTGGTGGTCGTGCTGCTAGTGATAGCGGTGGTGGTCGTGCTGGTGTTGGTGGTGGTCGTGCTGGTGTTGGTGGTGGTCGTGCTGCTAGTGATAGCGGTGGTGTCGGTGGTGGTCGTGCTGGTGTTGGTGGTGGTCGTGCTGATAGTGATAGCAGTGGTGGTCGTGATGGTATTGGTGGTGGTCGTGCTGGTAGTGATAGCGGTGGTGGTCGTGCTGCTAGTGATAGTGGTGGTGGTTGTGGTTGTGGTGTTGGTGGTGGTCGTGCTGATAGTGATAGTGGTGGTGGTCGTGATGGTGTTGGTGGTGGTCGTGCTGGTATTGGTGGTGGTCGTGCTGCTAGTGATAGTGGTGGTGGTCGTGCTGCTAGTGATAGTGGTGGTGGTTGTGGTGGTGGTGTTGGTGGTGGTCGTGCTGGTGTTGGTGGTGGTCGGGCTGCTAGTGATAGTGGTGGTACTGGTCGTGCTGGTGGTGATAGTGGTGGTGGTGTTGGTGGGGGTCGTATTGGTGGTGCTGGCGGTGGTGGTCGTGCTGGTGGTGATAGTGGTGGTGGTCGTGGTGGTGTTGGTGGTGGTCGTGCTGCTAGTGATAGTGGTGTTACTGGTCGTGCTGCTAGTGATAGTGGTGGTGTTGGTGGTGGTCGTGTTGGTGGTGATAGTGGTGGTGGTGGTGGTCGTGTTGGTGGTGCTGGCGGTGGCGGTTGTGGTCGCGCTGGTGGTCGCTATGCCGCTACTGCTGGTGTTGGCCGTGCTGGAGGTTGGGCAAGTCGTGGTGGTTGTTATGCTGATGCTGATGCTGGTGGTGGTCGTGCTGGTGGTTGTGGCGCTGATGCTGGTGGTGGTCGTGCTGGTGGTTGTAGCGCTGGTGGTGGTGGTGGTCGTGCTGGTGGTTGTGGCGCTGGTGGTGGTGATGGTCGTGTTGGGGATGGTGCCGCTGGTGGTGGTGGTCGTGGCTCCAGACGTTCTAGGACAGCACGGGAGGGCACCACAAAACTTCTGCGATATGCTGAGGATACACCGCGTGCACTCACAGTCCGGACGACGACACCACAACCATCGCCACCTCCTCAACCAGCGGCTGGCGACTTCTCCACCATTCCTCCACCTTCACCGCCATCTCCTCCCGCTCCTCAGCACCATCAACACCTGCAGCAGCAGCGGCACCAGCAGCGCCTTAAGCAGCACCAGCAGCGCCAGCAGCAGCACGAGCAGCACCTGCAGCAGCACCTGCAGCAACAGCTGCAGCACCAGCAGCAGCAGCAGCAACAGCACCAACAGCAGCAACAGCAGCAGCAGCACCAGCAGCAGCAACAGCAGCACCAGCACCAGCAGCACCAGCAGCAACAGCACCAGCAGCAGCAGCACCTGCAGCAGCACCAGCAGCACCAGCAGCAGCACCAGCAGCAACAGCACCAGCAGCAGCACCAGCAGCACCAGCAGCAGCAGCAGCACCTGCAGCAGCAGCAGCAGCGGCACCGACGCTCGTCGGGCCTGCGCTCGCTGTCCCTGCTGCGCACCGTCTCGGCGGTGCTGTGCGTCTTCACGGCGTGCTGGGCGCCGCTCTTCGTGCTCTTCGTGATGGACGCGGCGTGCGGGAGCGCCCAGCGCTGCCCGCTGCTGCTCAAGGAGCGCTGGTTCCTGCTGCCGGCGCTGCTGCAGTCGGCGCTCAACCCCGCGGTGTGCGCCCTGGGCAGCCGCGAGCTGCGGCGGGCCCTGCTGCGGCTGCTCGAGGCGACGCCGCTGCTCGGCCGGCGCCGGCGGCATCGCTGCTGGCGCCGGTGGCGGCGCTGCTGGCGGCGGCGCTGGTGGCGGCGGCGGTGCCGCTGCCGGGACGACGGCGGCGAGGACGAAGGCGGCGGAGGGGCCGGAGGCGCCGCGGCCGGCGGAGACGGCGTCGGCGGCAGCAGCGCCGGCGACGACGGGGGACGCGGGCCGAGGGGGCGGCAGTCCGGAGCCATGTACAGCCGATCGTACAGCGACTCGATGAGCCCCATGGGCGGCGCGGGAGCCAGCTCCCCCGCCGCCGGGCCGTGGCGGGGGAGCGCGAGCGTGGCGTGAGGACGTACGGGGAGGGGGGGATGGGTGGGCGGTGAGTGAGTGGATGAGCGAACGGGTAGGTGAATAAATGGGTCGGTGAGTGAGTGGATGAGCGAACGGGTAGGTGAATAAATGGGTCGGTGAGTGAGTGGATGAGTGAACGAGTAGGTGAATAAATGGGTCGGTGAGTGAGTGGATGAGTGAACAAATAGGTGAATAAATGGGTCGGTGAGTGAGTGGACGAGTGAACGAGTAGGTGAATAAATGGGTCGGTGAGTTAGTGGATGAGTGAGCGAGTAGGTGAATAAATGGGTCGGTGAGTGAGTGGATGAGCGAACGAGTAGGTGAATAAATGGGTCGGTGAGTTAGTGGATGAGTGAGCGAGTAGGTGAATAAATGGGTCGGTGAGTGAGTGGATGAGCGAACGAGTAGGTGAATAAATGGGTCGGTGAGTGAGTGGATGAGTGAACGAGTAGGTGAATAAATGGGTCGGTGAGTGAGTGGATGAGTGAACGGGTAGGTGAATAAATGGGTCGGTGAGTGAGTGGACGAGTGAACGGGTAGGTGAATAAATGGGTCGGTGAGTGAGTGGACGAGTGAACGAGTAGGTGAATAAATGGGTCGGTGAGTGAGTGGATGAGTGAACAAATAGGTGAATAAATGGGTCGGTGAGTGAGTGGACGAGTGAACGAGTAGGTGAATAAATGGGTCGGTGAGTTAGTGGATGAGTGAGCGAGTAGGTGAATAAATGGGTCGGTGAGTGAGTGGATGAGCGAACGAGTAGGTGAATAAATGGGTCGGTGAGTTAGTGGATGAGTGAGCGAGTAGGTGAATAAATGGGTCGGTGAGTGAGTGGACGAGTGAACGAGTAGGTGAATAAATGGGTCGGTGAGTGAGTGGACGAGTGAACGAGTAGGTGAATAAATGGGTCGGTGAGTGAGTGGACGAGTGAACGAGTAGGTGAATAAATGGGTCGGTGAGTGAGTGGACGAGTGAACGAGTAGGTGAATAAATGGGTCGGTGAGTTAGTGGGTAGATGAGTGAATATGTGGGTGCGTGAGTAAGGCGAGTGAGTGGACGGGTGAGCGAATAAATGGGCATGGATGAGTGAGCGAGTAAGTGGATGAGTAAGTGGATGAGTGAGTGTGGTGTACCTGCAATTTTCACCAACTCCCGGACAGAGCAATTGAGTGGCTCTCAACTGCCTCGCGCCTCCCCGAGTTCTCGATTTCCGTTAGCAAAAAACGTGCGCGCGTTAGGTATCATTTGCATGGTCGTCATTGTCATCGTCATCATCATTATTGCTCTATGGAGAACCCGAATCTCAGATCGCCGCCCTTTCTTCGGCCGCACGCTGTCGAAGAGCGAGCGGGGAGATGGCAGGAAGCGAGGCCATCGAGCCGGTGAAATGATGAGCAAGTGATCACCATCACGGTGGCCGAGACTGTTTTCATTTTTGTACTTATTTTACCAGGTAAAGGCCCCACTGAGCTATGTAGCTCTTTTTTGGAAGAAGTGACCTGGCCATGTCCTCGCGTCATCACGAGGACATTTCGAGCAGCCAAATACTCTGAAACGCGTGATGCTGATTGTAAAATGTGGGAGGGAGTAACCGGAGGATCCGGAGGAAAAAATCCACGCGACAGTGGGTAGGGAGAGAGAGAGAGACGCAAACTCCAAATATACAGCAGGCGTCAGGGTCGGGATAAAAACGCACGACCTCCTGCGTACCTGTCGAGGGAGTTAACATCTCCTAGCCACCGCGACTCACAGCGGACGAGACGCTTGCTGGGACGATGGGCACTGCTCGATCGGCGCGTGCTCTGAAGACGCTCGGGCAACGCGCGTCGCCAACATCAGCGCCAGAAAACCGAAGAACCCAGAAAACATAGACTCCACACACACTCGCTCTCACACACTCACACTCTGCAGAACAGGAAGAAAACATGCAAACTGCACGCAGAAATGGGGCCGAGTCAGGAATCGCTCCCAGGCCCTTCTTGCTGCGGGGCAGGAGTGTCACCACGACCGCCACAGTGCTGTACCGTATTGCATTGCAGACCACAGGGCAATGAAACGCTTTGTAAATGTGTTGTGTATCATGGACCACCACATTTCTTAAATAATACGATTTTATGACCCGAGCGTGGATTTCATTGTTTTACCCACTGACATATCGGCCCCCCAATTTTCTCTCCCATGTTCGCGTTTGTGCAAAGGTCGGTCATCGGTCTCATCGCTCCGTCTCCAGCCGAACGTCTTCCCCATCGGGTCATTTGAGAGTTTGGCAAGCCCTTTGTGAAATTTGCATACATTTCTAAGTTGTTTTCTGCAACAACAAAAACCATCGGCTGAACATTGCCACCTAATGACTATGTTGTCAAACGTCGGCACGTAACGGTGAGAGAGACCACTGGCCACGCTGTCGGCCAGTAAGAGCTATAGGCTTCTTCACAAGTGACCGCAATACAGGCATAACCATGCTTAGCGCTCAAGGTGTGTTAAGCGAGCGGCGCTAATCGAATCGGGGCAAAAAGGGGTCATTATAACCATTGTATATATGGGGATGCGTTAACCACCGAGTAATTTATTTCCTACAAGCAATATGAGGGCTTCGTTGGGGTATCGGTAATAGCTCTAATAATGCAGGCGGTAAACATTTCATGAAGACAACTAATAAAAAAGGGTGCCTTGGTGGCTAGGAGATGTTAAATACCTCGCCTTGTATACAGGAGTTTGTGGGTTTGATCCCGACCCTGACGCCTGCTCTATATTTGGAGTCTGCGTGTCTCTATCTCCCCGTGGTTGCGTGGATTTTCCCCCGGGTCCTCCGATTTTTCGCTCCACATTTAGAAACATTCATTTATAATATTTGGCTGCTATACATTTCCATATGAGAAGCCACTTCACTGGACTATTATTTGTGGCTAGGTCGATAAGGGGCCGTCCATAAATGACGTCACGTACCTGGGGGGGGGGGGTCAGACATTTGTGACGTTGTGTGACGAGGGGGGGGGGGTTGAGAAATGCGACGTGACATCAAAATTCGCAACTTTAAATATAAACACGTTCTATACTGTTTGGTTCTATTCGGTAAAGTCACGTAGGTAAAAAATAAAACAACAAAAATCACGACGTTTCGGCCACAACACAAGTGGCCTTCATCAGGTGAAGGGACCGTGCTGTCATGAGGACAGCGTTGGAGTGAAAACAGCCAAGCCCAGGTCGCGTCCTGTAAGCTGTGTGGGAGGAAGCAAAACGCTTTGACAAAGGAATTAGCATAAAAATGAGCATGATGTACGTAGGAGGTGCATGGGCCATGATGGACCAGGAGCGGGTGGGGACCATGACGGACCAGCGGGGGGGGGGGGGGAGTAGAGTTAGTAAGTGGAGTGAGTGAGTGGAGTGAGTGGAGTGAGTGAGTGGAGTGAGTGAGTGGAGTGAGTGAGTGGAGTAAGTGGAGTGAGTGAGTGGAGTAAGTGAGTGGAGTGAGTAGGTGGAGTGAGTGGAGTGAGTGAGTGAGTGGAGTGAGTGAGTGAGTGGAGTGAGTGAGTGAGTGGAGTGAGTGAGTGGAGTGAGTGAGTGAGTGGAGTGAGTGAGTGAGTGGAGTGAGTGAGTGGAGTGAGTGAGTGGAGTGAGTGAGTGGAGTGAGTAGAGTGAATGAGTGGAGTGAGTGGGTGTAGAGAAATAAGCAGCTGTGAAAGTTTGGGATACCACTACTTGAAAAAAATTACTGTACCATTGAAATTTATTTAATGTTTGGTTTGATTTAGAACATCTTTCCAATGATTGCTTAATTTGAAACCATCCTCTCGGTTGAAATTGTGTCTGTGTTTGTAAATCTGAATTGCCTCGTGGACAAATCTTTGATAAAAAAAACCCGTGGGTTTGCAGAGAACCTTGGTATCAGAGAAAACTATTTCGTGATCACCCACAGCGTTGTAACAGTGGTCAGCTACGGCAGAAGAATTCGTTCTGCCGTGTTTCAAATCTGATTTGTGCTCGCGAATTCGGTCAGAGACATGTCGCTTCGTCTCCCCGATATAGCAATCACCACAAGTGCAGCTCAATTTGTAAACCCCAGGGTACGGTATGTCAGGAACGACATCCTTCACGGATGGGATCAGGTCACGGATTTTGTGTACTGTATTGCACCGGACCAGGATCTTGTGTTTGTTTAGACTTTTGGAGATCTTTTTAGTAACGCCTGCTATATATGGTAGTGTGATGGTTTTGACCGCAGTATCAAGTGGTTGTTTCTGTATGGAGGGAGAAACAGCTTGGCGGATGGTATGGTCAGAGTATCCGTTTCTCTTGAGGGCCAGGTATACATGTTTTAATTCACTGGTCAGGTGGTGTTGGTCCGAAATGCAATGTGCCCTGTGGTATAACGTTTTGATGAGATCATTCTTTTGAGCTGGGTGGTGGTGGGAATCAGGTTTCAAGTATGAATCTTTGTGGGTGGGTTTCCTGTAGACAGAATGCCCCAGTGAGCCATCAGGTCTCCTCTCAAACAGAACATCCAAGAATGGTAGCTTGCCATCTTTCTCCACTTCCATGGTGAATTTGATGGTGGGATGTCTAGAATTGATGTGGTGTAGGAAAAGGTTCAAAGCTGGGAGGCCATGTGGCCAAATGACGAAAGTGTCATCCACATATCTCTTCCACAGGGAATGTGTGAGGGTGGAAGTCTGGATAGCGTCTGATTCAAATTTCTCCATGAAAACATTGGCTATCACTGGTGATAAGGGAGAACCCATGGGGGTACCCTCATTTTGTTTGTAGAAGGTGCCATTCCAAGTAAAGTAGGTATTGGTGAGGCAGTGTCTATTCAGCGCAGGTGTATCGGGGTCTAGTCCATGTTGTACCAAATTTTCAATTATTTCAATGGTATCAGGTACCGGGATCTTGGTGAACAGGGAGACCACATCGAAGCTGACAAGGATATCGTCAGGGGACAGTACAACGTCTTTGACCATAGAGACCAAATGAGCAGAGTTAAGTACTGCTGAGGAGGTCTTGCCAATGAAAGGTAGCAAGGTATCTGACAGAAAACGTGCTAGCTTATAGGTAGGTGAGTTGATCGTGGATACGATGGGTCGTAGTGGAGTACCTTCTTTATGAATCTTGGGGAGACCATAGAATCTAGGGGGTCTTGCAGCAAACGGTTTTAAGGAGGGACGTTTAGCTGGTTCGATTAGGGAGGTTGAACTTGTGTGATCTTGTTGGTTTTTATAGTTAGGCTATTTTAGGGTCATTTTTAATTTTTGAGTAACTTCCATCGTTGAGTAGGTTCTGGATTTTGAACCTTTTCCTACACCACATCAATTCTAGACATCCCGCCATCAAATTCACCATGGAAGTGGAGAAAGATGGCAAGCTACCATTCTTGGATGTTCTGTTTGAGAGGAGACCTGATGGCTCACTGGGGCATTCTGTCTACAGGAAACCCACCCACACAGATTCCTACTTGAAACCTGATTCCCACCACCACTCAGCTCAAAAGAATTATCTCATCTAATCGAACCAACTAAACGTCCCTCCTTAAAACCTTCTGCTGCAAGACCCCCTAGATTTTATGGTCTCCCCAAGATTCATAAAGAAGGCACTCCACTACGACCCATCGTATCCACGATCAACTCCCCTACCTATAAGCTATCACGTTTTCTGTCAGATACCTTGCTACCTTTCATTGGCAAGACCTCCTCAGCAGTACTTAACTCAGCTCATTTGGTCTCTATGGTCAAAGACGTTGTACCATCCCCTGACGATACCCTTGTCAGCTTCGATGTGGTCTCCCTGTTCACCAAGGTCCCGGTACCTGTTACCATTGAAATAATTGACAATTTGGTACAACATGGACTAGACCCCGATACACCTGTGCTGATTAGACACTGCCTCACCAATACCTACTTTACTTGGAATGGCACCTTTTACAAACAAAATGAGGGTACCCCCATGGGTTCTCCCTTATCACCAGTGATAGCCAATGTTTTCATGGAGAAATTTGAATCAGACGCCATCCAGACTTCCACCCTCAGACCTTCCCTGTGGAAGAGATATGTGGATGACACTTTCGTCATTTGGCCACATGGCCTCCCAGCTTTGAACCTTTTCCTACACCACATCAATTCTAGACATCCCGCCATCAAATTCACCATGGAAGTGGAGAAAGATGGCAAGCTACCATTCTTGGATGTTCTGTTTGAGAAGAGACCTGATGGCTCACTGGGGCATTCTGTCTACAGGAAACCCACCCACACAGATTCCTACTTGAAACATGATTCCCACCACCACCCAGCTCAAAAGAATGATCTCATCAAAACGTTATACCACAGGGCACATTGCATTTCGGACCAACACCACCTGACCAGTGAATTAAAACATGTACACCTGGCCCTGAAGAGAAACGGATACTCTAACCGTACCATCCGCCAAGCTGTTTCTCCCTCCATACAGAAACAACCACTTGATACTCCGGTCAAAACCATCACACTACCATATATAGCAGGCGTTACTAAAAAGATCTCCAAAATTTTAAACAAATACAAGATCCTGGTCCGGTTCAATACAGTACACAAAATCCGTGACCTGATCCCATCCGTGAAGGATGTCGTTCCTGACTTACAGTACCCCGGGGTTTACAAATTGAGCTGCACTTGTGGTGATTGCTATATCGGGGAGACGAAGCAACATGTCTCTGACCGAATTCGCGAGCACAAATCAGATTTGAAACACGGCAGAACGAATTCTTCTGCCGTAGCTGACCACTGTTACAACGCTGTGGGTGATCACGAAATAGTTTTCTCTGATACCAAGATTCTCTGCAAACCCACGGGTTTTTTTATCAGAGATTTGTCCAAGAGGCAATTCAGATTTACAAACACAATTTCAACCGAGAGGATGGTTTCAAATTAAGCAATCATTGGAAAGATGTTCTAAATCAAACCAAACATTAAATTAATTTCAATGGTACAGTACATTTTTTCAAGAAGTGGTATCCCAAACTTTCAGAGCTGCTCATTTCTCTCCACTCACTCACTCCACTCACTCCACTCACTCCACTCACTCACTCCACTCACTCCACTCACTCACTCCACTCACTCCACTCACTCACTCACTCCACCTACTCACTCCACTCACTCCACTCACTCCACTCACTCACTCCACTCACTCACTCCACTCACTCACTCACTCCACTCACTCACTCCACTCACTCCACTCACTCACTCCACTCACTTACTCACTCCACTCACTCCACTCACTCACTCCACTCACTCACTCACTCCACTCACTCCACTCACTCACTCTACTCCCCCCCAGACCCCGCTGCTGGTCCGTCATGGTCCCCACCCGCTCCTGGTCCATCATGGCCCATGCACCTCCTACGTACATCATGCTCATTTTTATGCTAATTCCTTTGTCAAAGCGTTTTGCTTCCTCCCACACAGCTTAAAGGACGCGACCTGAGCATGGCTGTTTTCACTCCAACGCTGTCCTCATGACAGCACGGTCTCTTCACCTGATGAAGGCCACTTGTGTTGTGGCCGAAACGTCGTGATTTTTGTTATTTAATTTTTTACCTATGTGACTTAACCGAATTGAACCAAAGAGTATGGATCCTTGCAGTTACGAAAGCTTCAAATCTAAAACACGTTCTACTTAATTAAATATACTTTAAATAAATGTTTTCTCCTACAACATCAGAGTGCAGCGGCACATTAAATACGCACTACAACGACAATAGTTTAAAGCGATTTGAAGCATGTTTCATTTTTTTTTTTGGGAGGGGTGGGCAGAGCTTTGTGACGTCAAATTTGAGGGGTGGAGTCTGACTTTTTGTGACGCCGTGTGACGAGGGAGGGGGGGTCAAAAATCGTCCAACATCGCGTGACGTCATTTATGGACGGCCCCTTATGAAAAAAAAATCTCTATAGCTCAGTCGGCCTTACTTGGTGAAAATTAAAAAAAATAGCAGTTTAATTTAAAAAAAAATCTGTTTTAATAATGTATTATAACATCATACTCTGTACTGTACTCATACTATGCACTGTATTATGTACTGTACTCAAAGGCAGCGGTGATAGAGGAGGTTGGGGGGTCAGCCGCGCTCCCAACGGCGTCATTCTCAGAGAGGAGGCTACTGGAACTCCGTGGTGGTGTTGGCGAGGCCCTCGGTCTAAATGTCCACGGTGACGTTTCTTTTAGGTGGGGCTTGAGACTATCCTAGTCGCGTGAGTTCTCGCCTGCCGAAATAAATCAATTTTAATCGATTTGTCACCACGATTCCGATTTAAAGCTTTCGTGACTGCAAGGATTCATCTTCTTTGGTTCTTTCGGTAAAGTCACGTAGAATGAGAATAAAATAATAAAATAAAATAAGACAATTTAATTCTCACGACGTTTCGGCCACAACACAAGGAGCCTTCTTCAGGTGAAGGAACAGAACTGTCGGGACGACAGAGCTACAATGAACGCTGCTAAGCTTCGTAGCGTCTTTTAAGCTGGGTGAGAGAAGCGAGGCACCTTGACAAAGGAATTTACATATCAAACAGGAGCATTTAGCATTGAAATAGCTGAGGGATTAGCTTGTGACTGGTCACAGAAATAGCTATGTTAAAGTCAAAGCCTACACATCCACAGAGGCACCTCGTACAAGGACGCAAATGTGAAAAAAACGAAATCTAAATTACATCAATATAATAAATGTTTATTTTATTGTCACCACGAATCGTGATGATCGAATTGTAATGGGTGCGGTCTGTTTGGCTGGGAAGAGGCGTCGTTCTCATTGGCTGAGCGAATTATGGGTTGGTGAGGTCTGGTTGGCTGAGAGCGTGCGTCCTTCTTATTGGCTGAGCGAATGATGGGAGTGGGGTTTGATTGGCTGAGAGCGTGCATTGTTCTAATTGGCTGAGCGGATGATGGGGGGTGGGGTTTGGTTGGCTGAGAGCGTGCGTAGTTCTCATTGGCTGAGCAAATTACGTGGGCGGGTACATTTCCTTGGCCAGTACCACTGCGTGTTCTCACTGCTAATACATGGATATTTTTTGTTTAAAATTTGTAAAAATAAATTCTCCAGGACAAAGAGCGCTATAACGAATCGGCGTTCTACGGAGGGTCACGCTAATTGAGGTGTGCCTTGATGGTTATTCGCTCGCTCTCCTCCAGAGAGAGGGGGACTCAGAGATGCGAGGAAAGGCAGCAAGCAGCCGCACCTCCGATTAGCACGGTTGACTGCGTACATTGCGAGAGAAGTTCAACATGCCCACATGCAGCAGCAGCAGCCAAGCGGTGACACGTTACGTGGGAATTGACGGTTTACAGGGACTGCATAGAACAGCTTAGCCTGGAGAGCATTCTGAACTACAGGGTGCTTTGCGAACAAGGGCGCTTTGTGAACCTCAAGGTGCATCGCGACCCTCAGGGCGCATCATGAACCTGAGAGCGCATTGCGAACCGCAGGGAACTTGGCGAACCTCAGGACGCATTGCGAACCGCAGGGAACTTTGCGAACCGCAGGGCGCATCATGAACCTGAGAGCGCATTGCGAACCGCAGGGAACTTGGCGAACCTCAGGACGCATTGCGAACCGCAGGGAACTTGGCGAACCTCAAGGCGCATCATGAACCTGAGAGCGCATTGCGAACCGCAGGTAACTTGGCGAACCTCAGGACGCATTGCGAACCGCAGGGAACTTGGCGAACCTCAAGGCGCATCATGAACCTGAGAGCGCTTTGCAAACCGCAGGGCGCATTGCGAATCGCAAGGCGCATTGCGAACCGCAGGGAACTTGGCGAACCTCAGGACGCATTGCGAACCGCAGGGAACTTGGCGACCCTCAGGGCGCATCATGAACCTGAGAGCGCTTTGCAAACCGCAAGGCGCATTGCGAATCGCAAGGCGCATTGCGAACCGCAGGGCGTTTAGCGAACCTCAAGGCACATCGCTTTGCCAACCTGAGGGTGCTTGCCAACCTCAGGGCACATTGCGAAACGCAGAGCGCATTGCCAACCTCAGGGCACATTGCGAACCTGAGGGCGCAATGTGAATGTCGTACGTATGTCATGTGTGTGCGTACAGAGTATGTAGTGTGTACGTAATGTGGATGTTGTATGTATATGTCGTTTGTGAAGTGTTTATGTAGTGTGCATCTAATGTTTGTGGACAGTATTGCGTGTGTGTCGCGACTTCCGTGCGTGTAATTAAAGACTTCCGAAGACAAACGCTGGTGGAACGCTTTACGTAGCACACGTGGGGGCACGAGTGTTTCTGTCCTCACACTCCAAACACACACGAGTGTTTCTGTCCTCACACTCCTAACACACGCGAGTGTTTCTGTCCTCACACTCCAAACATACACGAGTATTTCTGTCCTCACACTCCAAATAGACACGAGTGTTTCTGTCCTCACACTCCTAACACACGCGAGTGTTTCTGTCCTCACACTCCAAACATACACGAGTGTTTCTGTCCTCACACTCCTAACACACACGAGTGTTTCTGTCCTCACACTCCAAACACACGCGAGTGTTTCTGTCCTCACACTCCAAACACACACGAGTGTTTCTGTCCTCACACTCCAAACACACACGAGTGTTTCTGTCCTCACACTCCAAAGACACACGAGTGTTTCTGTCCTCACACTCCTAACACACACGAGTGTTTCTGTCCTCACACTCCTAACACACACGAGTGTTTCTGTCCTCACACTCCGAACACACGCGAGTGTTTCTGTCCTCACACTCCTAACACACACGAGTGTTTCTGTCCTCACACTCCAAACACACGCGAGTGTTTCTGTCCTCACACTCCGAACACACACGAGTGTTTCTGTCCTCACACTCCAAACACACGCGAGTGTTTCTGTCCTCACACTCCGAACACACACGAGTGTTTCTGTCCTCACACTCCAAACACACGCGAGTGTTTCTGTCCTCACACTCCAAACACACACGAGTGGTTCTGTCCTCACACTCCAAACATACACGAGTTTTTCTGTCCTCACACTCCAAATAGACACGAGTGTTTCTGTCCTCACACTCCAAACACACACTATTGTTTCTGTCCTCATACTCCTAACACACACGAGTGTTTCTGTCCTCACACTCCTAACACACGAGTGTTTCTGTCCTCACACTCCTAACACACACGAGTGTTTCTGTACTCACACTCCTACCACACACGAGTGTTTCTGTACTCACACTCCTAACACACACGAGTGTCTCTGTCCTCACACTCCGAATATACACGAGTGTTTCTGTCCTCACACTCCTAACACACACGAGTGTTTCTGTCCTCACACTCCAAACACACACGAGTGTTTCTGTCCTCACACTCCAAACACACACGAGTGTTTCTGTCCTCACACTCCAAATAGACACGAGTGTTTCTGTCCTCACACTCCGAACACACACGAGTGTTTCTGTCCTCACACTCCAAACACACACGAGTGTTTCTGTCCTCACACTCCTAACACACACGAGTGTTTTTGTCCTCACACTCCGAACACACACGAGTGTTTCTGTCCTCACACTCCGAATAGACACGAGTGTTTCTGTCCTCACACTCCAAACACACACGAGTGTTTCTGTCCTCACACTCCAAACACACACGAGTGTTTCTGTCCTCACACTCCAAACACACGAGTGTTTCTGTCCTCACACTCCAAACACACACGAGTGTTTCTGTCCTCACACTCCGAACACACACGAGTGTTTCTGTCCTCACACTCCGAATAGACACGAGTGTTTCTGTCCTCACACTCCAAACACACACGAGTGTTTCTGTCCTCACACTCCAAACACACACGAGTGTTTCTGTCCTCACACTCCTAACACACACGAGTGTTTCTGTCCTCACACTCCGAATAGACTCCACTCATTCGTCCCCAACAGCTCTGCCCGACTTTTCGGTAAGGTGGCGTTGAGGTGGGGGGGGGGTGGTGGTGGTGTTGGGGGAGCGGGCAAATCTGTGAAAAATGTCTTCATAGTGCTTTAGGATTCCTCCACGATGAATGAAGATTCCGATTCCTCCCACCGCCTCGCACACTCCGAATGTCTCCGCTAGGCGGCGCGCGATCCCCAGGCGCTGGCGGGGGGTGGTTTTTTTCGGAATTTCTCGGCCAATTTCCGACGCGACACCCGGCTCGCTCCCAGCCTTTTAATCGGTTGGCTGGCCGTTGGCACGCGATCGCATGTTTACATTATGAATTTGCAAACATTCATTTGCGCAGTTCCTGTCGTAAATAGCTGCTCCCGTAGAAAAAATACACAAACTCTCCGACCGGCGGAATTGATGATCCCGGTTTTTTTTTTTGGGCCAAACGCAAATTTTCTTCACTTGACATCATCGACACTCCGTGTTGAATCCAGTGCCGGATTAAGCTAGTGCGGGGCCTGTAGCATATGTTATGAAGGGGCCCTAAATAAATAAATAAAGCACGCAAATATTAACACAATTGCATTTTTTCACTTGCTATGTAGCCAGATAATACGACAAATCGATAACCTTAAACACCCAGTCGTTCAGAAAAAGTTGAAGGCGGTATAGTACTATAGTAATAGAGCAAGTGCAGAATCACTGAACCGGAATTGATAGCTTGAAAGCAATTTAGCACGGGGCCCTTGAAAGTGCGGGGCCCGTAGCTACTACTACACATGTTGTAGCTACTACACATGTTGTAGCTACTACACATGTTGTAGCTACTACACATGTTGTAGCTACTACACATGTTGTAGCTACTACACATGTTGTAGCTACTACACACGGGTAGCTACTACACACGTGTAGCTACTACACACGTGTGTTGTAGCTACTTTTGATACGAGGATAATCCGGCACTGGTTGAATCCACTGCTGGATGAAGGCCTCCCCCCCCCCATCCACCCTGCCCATCCACAATCCCATGCCCCTCCAGCCACCACGATTGTCGAGACCCGCGGTGGAGCAGATTTCATCGCTCCGTCTCCTCGCTCAGCGAGACGCCCACCAGGATGCGTTCCATTCCCTTGAGCTCCAGCAGCGTAACGAGCGTGGGGTGGCAGGCAGGGGGTGCCTTGCCCCCCTCACATTGACAACCACCATGAGCTTTGTTTTCAACAACAGTGTAAAAAGAAAGCACGTATTTAAAACGCGGTTTGTTTCCTTATGGAAATGCTTTCGTTTACGTTGCACGTTTCATTTTAATTCAATCAGAGCGGTAACGTAAAGTCGCAACGGGGCCAACTACGGAGCTGTCGCGGCTGCAAGACGGAGCGCCCCCTACAGCGTTAAATGTTCGAGACCGTGAGCGCAACGACGAAGATGTGATGAGGGCGAGAGGAGCCGCGATTTGTAACAAGACTTAGCGCGCGGCCGCGCGAGACAAATCGCAGCTTGGGGGCCCCACCTGACCGATTGCTGAGCTGAGAATGTAGCCACTACGCCACTGGGGTCTTCCTCGCGACGTTCCAAGCCGCCGCGACCCCACCTAATTATCTTAACTGATTTGTTTTTTGAATGCTGCATCATCTGCCCACCTTTGCTTTTGCAGGACATTCACTCGTCTCCTTGTCGCTCCTCTGTCGCTGCGACCGTGGTTACTCTTCCCGTGCATTTCACTCGTCGATTCCTCCACTCATGTTGAGGATTCAATCTACCAGACACTGAATGCTTTGTCTAGTCCACGTTCTGTTCAACCAGCACCACCACCAACAACAACAACACTGTACGCCACAACGATACACAAAGATCCCCCGTATAGTCTCAACAGAATGTTGTGACAAGTGCTATTAGCAAGTAACACGTAATGAAGGCCGGCATGGTTCACAAGAGGGTGGGTGGCCAGCACCACGCCTCACCGCCCTTGTCTCCCTAGTGGTGATGTTCATACAGCGCAGCAGGTACTTATTTTATGCTGAGTTGACCCAGGGGAGTCCCAGGACCGGTTGAGATTATCGTCATTGGTGTTGACCGTGGCCATAAATTAAACCCGGGTCGCCGGGTTCGTGGCGCAGGGCGCTAACAACTGCGCCACCGCTCCCCACAACGATGCACTCACCCACCCATCCACTCACCGACGCACTCACTCACCCAGTTAACTACTCACCGAGCCACCACCCACAATGTAGCTCACCTAACTTCTCTGTCTGCTTCTGCCCTCGTACTGCGCCACCTTGGAATTCTCTCCTCCCATCACCATCAATCCGTCTCTGTTCCAAATACGTAGAAGCCTACTCAATACAAAACACCAACGAACTCTGTCTATTTCAACTTTAATGGTGCTCCTTGTTGCTGGCCCTTCGGCGTTTTAGGTATTTTGGAGGGGATGGGGGTAGAAGGGGATGCGTTCAGCAACTGTGATATGTAAAAAAAAAATCTACTTTTTAAGAGCTTAAAATGCACAAGTGCACCAGTGTGTCTGTTTTAAGCTCTTTCTTTTTTCTCTCTCATCGTAAACGCATTATGTTTATTTGCTTTACGGAGCGCGTATGCCAATAAATGCTTCCGAGAGAGTTGTAAACATTCGCAGAACGGTTGAGCCGCCGTGGCTTCAAGACAAAAATGAGACAGAAGCAGAGCAGGAGGGAAGAAAAAAATGTTTATGAATGCAAATGAATGTCCGTGCTAGGATGATGATGATGATGGTAGGGACCGCGTGAAGCCACCCACCCACACACGCACCCACGCACGCGGGCAACCGTGAGAGTGGGTTAGAGGGCCCTCTCACTGCGATACCGTCACTCTTTGTCAGCGTGGCAGCAGAAGCATCCAGCAGCGCGACAGCCTTGAAGTGCACTCACCCTGCTGTGGACCAATTTAATCTGCTGCAAGCGGTGAACCTGCTGGAGCGTTTATACAACACTGACAGACTGGTCTCTGATGGGGCCTCTAAACCTTAAGCCGACATACCAGTCTCTGATGGGGCCTCTAGACCATAGGCGGACAGACTGGTCTCTGATGAGGCTTCTAGACCATAGATGGACAGACTGGTCTCTGATGGGGCTTCTAGACCATAGGCGGACAGACTGGTCTCTGATGGGGCCTTTAGACCATAGACGGACAGACTGGTCTCTGATGGGGCCTCTAGGCCATAGACGGACAGGCTGGTCTCTGATGGGGCCTCTAGACCATGACGGACAGACTGGTCTCTGATGGGGCCTCTAGACCATAGACGGACAGACTGGTCGCTGATGGGGCCTCTAGACCATAGACGGACAGACTGGTCTCTGATGGGGCCTTTAGACCATAGACGGACAGACTGGTCTCTGATGGGGCCTCTAGACCATAGACGGACAGAGTGGTCTCTGATGGGGCCTCTAGACCACAGACGGACAGACTGGTCTCTGATGGGGCCTCTAGTCCATAGACGGACAGACTGGTCTCTGATGGGGCCTCTAGACCATAAACGGACAGACTGGTCTCTGATGGGGCCTCTAGACCATAGGCGAACAGACTGGTCTCTGATGGCGCCTCTAGACCATAGACGGACAGACTGGTCTCTGATGGGGCTTCTAGGCTATAGATGGACAGACTGGTCTCTGATGGGGCCTCTAGACCATAGACGGACAGACTGGTCTTTGATGGGGCCTCTAGACCACAGACGGACAGAGTGGTCTCTGATGGGGCTTCTAGACCATAGACGGACAGACTGGTCTTTGATGGGGCCTCTAGACCATAGACGGACAGACTGGTCTCTCATAGGGCCTCTAGACCATAGACGCACAGGCTGGTCTCTTTAGACTGGCTTACCTGTGAGCCATGGACATTTTAACGTGCTGTTTTCGCTCAAACAAGTCCTCTTATTACAAGAAAAAAAAGACAACCGAAAATGTGGTTTAATGGCTAAACACATATATTTACTTTAAAATATATATCCAACTTAAGACCAGCACAAATATTTACACATCCCCACCCTTTTAATCAATATACGTATTTAGGACACAGTCAATGAACAGACATATTTTATGTATTTATATAAGTGTAGTAATTTATCCTACTTATATCAAAACGCGGTCTTTCAACTTTGAATTCACGATAGGCTGGTGACGGGAAAAGAGACATGGACAAGATACAGAGATGTAGGGAGACAAGAGAATCGTAGAGAAGCGTTGAGACGGAGTGAGACGAAAGAACAGGCGCAAGACAAGATCGGGACGAGATATATCAATTGTCTCCCCATGTCAATCAACCCGTGACATTTATTCGGTTCTGTAACCCATCTTCTTTAATGTCATTGAACCAGGTGAGAACTCAAGGGAGACAGGATGCGAGTCTCATGAGCAAGAGTGACCTGAGCTTTTTTTTTTCATTCAGTTTTGTTGTTGTTGTTGTTGCTGTTGTCCATGAATCCCAGCATCCCCTTCGGCCTTCTTGGGGGCCCTTGAGTCTTCGGCTTGTGGTGTTTTTTTTTTTTCCCGCTCACGCCTTCAGCGTGGGCCACCGCCGGCTCCCGATAGAATTCACAACAATGCGTCGTTCTCTCTCATCTCGAATGAAAAGGCCCCACTCTGTGACCGCTCCGCGTCTCCCTCCCTGTGAGAGCCGGGGGAGGAGACGTAACGGAGGGGGAGGAGATGTGGGGAGATGTTGTGGAGGGGTGGGGGTGGGAGACATGGGGGGGGGGGAGACGTTGTGGGGGGGAGACGTTGTGGGGGGGGAGGAGGCGTGGGGGGGGGGGAGACGTGGTCGGGAGGGGAGCTGCGGGGGGGGGGGGAGAGGAGACGTGGGTGGGGAAGGAAGGAGACGTGGCGGGGGGGGGGAGACGTTGGGGGGGGAGAGACGTGGGGGGGAACGAGACGTGGGGGGGGGGACATGGGGGAAGGTGACGTTGTGGGGGGGGGACATGATGGGGGGGGGTACATGGGTGGGAAGAGACATTGGGGGGGGAGACGTGGGGGGGAGGGAGACATGATGGGGGATGGGGGAGGAGACTGGGGGGGGGGGGGGTTGTGAAGTAAGGTCAGCCGTTCCCCCTCTCTCTCTCTGCAACAAAGCGTTGAAACCCGCACGAACAAAAGACCGCGAGCCCTCGTGACCCCGGCTCGTTCGCAGAACGTCGGGCTGGCACGCACCCTCGCAGCTCGCAGCTCGGGCTCGCTTGACAAGGCAGCCAGCGCTCAGCCAAAAAAAAAATGCGCCGGTTGGTTCGTCCCGACACTTCACAGTTGTCTTGCCAAGTTATATTTTTTTTACCAAGTAAGGCCCCCACTGAGCCCCATAGCCTCTTTTGTCAGAAGCGACTTATCAGAAATGACAGCATCGGCACGTGGACACTCGCGGCAGCCAAATTGCTCTTACAATGCGCGCTGTCGATTTCAAATGTGGGAGGGGGGGGGAAACCCGGAGGAGCCCGGAGAAAAAAAAATCCACGCGACCACCACGGGGAGAAAAAGAGACGCAAACTCCAAATATACAGCAGCAGCAGGCGTCAGGATTGGGTTCGAACCCACGACCTCCTGTGTACCAGGCGTGGTAGTTAACATCTAGACACCGTCATGATGATGAGAGAGACGCAAACTCCAAATATACAGCAGCAGCAGGCGTCAGGATTGGGTTCGAACCCACGACCTCCTGTGTACCAGGCGAGGTAGTTAACATCTAGACACCGTCATGATGATGAGAGAGACGCAAACTCCAAATATACAGCAGCAGGCGTCAGGATTGGGTTCGAACCCACGACCTCCTGTGTACCAGGCGAGGTAGTTAACATCTAGACACCGTCATGATGATGAGAGAGACGCAAACTCCAAATATACAGCAGCAGGCGTCAGGATTGGGTTCGAACCGACGACCTCCTGTGTACCAGGCGAGGTAGTTAACATCTAGACACCGTCATGTTGATGAGAGATGCAAACTCCAAATATGCAGCAGCAGGCGTCAGGATTGGGTTCGAACCCACGACCTCCTGTGTACCAGGCGTGGTAGTTAACATCTAGACACCGTCATGATGATGAGAGAGACGCAAACTCCAAATATGCAGCAGCAGCAGGCGTCAGGATTGGGTTCGAACCCACGACCTCCTGTGTACCAGGCGTGGTAGTTAACATCTAGACACCGTCATGTTGATGAGAGATGCAAACTCCAAATATACAGCAGCAGGCGTCAGGATTGGGTTCGAACCCACGACCTCCTGTGTACCAGGCGAGGTAGTTAACATCTAGACACCGTCATGATGATGAGAGAGACGCAAACTCCAAATATACAGCAGGAGTCAGGATTGGGATCGAACCCACGACCTCCTGTGTACCAGGCGAGGTAGCTAACATCTAGACACCGTGGCGCCCCCTATTTATCTGCGGCTCTCCGTCAGAAGGTTGCGAGTTCAAATCCTGGCAGGGAGCTGACTCAGCCCAACATCCGTCCAGGGTTGATCAAATGAGTGCCTAATTTGTGGAGAAGTGAGCAGTGGTTGTCCTACGGCGAGACTCGCCCACACCTCCTCGTGCCCGCCCCCCGCCATAGGAATGTGGAATGTCCACCACTACCTCGGGCTTGTGAACGTTTCTTCGTTGCTCATGACTGAGTAGGTGCCGTTGAAATGACGCACTCCCACGGGGCAGCCGTGAGGCCGATGGGTTACATTCAAAATACACGCTTTACTTCTCACGCGGAGAGACAAAATACGTGTAAGTTGATGTTGTTTGCCTGCTTGTCTATTTGAGCGGGGCATCACTTTGACTTTCATCGGGTGTGTTGGGAATGCATCGCAGAGATGGGTTTAAGAAATGAGAAAAAAAAACGAATGGAAAGAGCAGGAGGTCAACGGTGATGCCGCTGCAGTTGCGGCAAAGGAAATCGGGCGGTAATGGGGCGGAACGCGTCACGGGAGCAGCTGACGAGAGACAATAAATTAACTGGCGAGTGGAAACCGAGAGAAGCCGAGGTTGAGAGGAAGGAAGACAGCGGGAGACATTTGGCTGCTATTCAGGGTGGGTTTTTTTTTTGCGGCTGCTGTACATTTCCAGCACACGCGACGAACGGCCACTCGGCCGAGCTCTCGTTTGTGACGGCCAGGGTCGCTTCGTGACAACGAAGCTCGAACGTAGCTCAGTGTGGGGGGGGGGGGGGCCTTACCTGGTTAAACTTTGTAACAAAAATACATCACATAGTTCGGAGATCACGAGTGAACGGAAGCGGCTGAAGGGAGGAGGGGGGGGGGTGGAGACGCAGAGGTTGGGAGAGAATTGTGGGGGGGGGGGGGGGATTTTTCTCCAGCGGTGACAAAAACGAACACCAACAACAACAATAACCGCTGCGTATGAGTCTTCGCGCATACCGGACTCGCGATGCAGAGGTTGCATGTTCTATCACATTTCTCGGCCGTTAAATGGTCAAGGATCTTTAAATCCTCCCCTCCCCCCCCCCTTTGCCCACGCACCTTTGCACAGCGTTACAAAAACAAAACTGTCTAGGGAATGGCCACGATTGATGACTGTCTTACACGGGGATTTCAGATGATACGCATCCTAACAAAGGGCGGTGCGATGGCGAAGCGGTTATCGAAGCCACAGCCGACGCCCGTGGCGAGCGACATCTGAAATTGTCCCGCACTGGCGATGTCCTGTCAAAGAACCCCCCAACTAACGGACGTTGCACAGGGCAGGCAGGCCGCCATCCAGCAGTAGATTAATAAGGGGGCTGTATTTTATTGTTTGCATATTGACAAGCGTGTCATCAAGGGTGTGGCGGGCATATGGGTCGTTCTCGGTCTCTTACAAAGTCACATCAGCGAGCAGCACTGCACTTCGATTCCAGTTGTGTTTAAAAGGCCACTGTCGTTCCCGCACGGGCAGTTGAAGCAGTGGCTGAACGTTTTCTCAAAATCCCCCGATCCGGCCAGCGTCCGGTGGACTGGGTGCTCGGCCTCCTAATCGTTCGGTCGGTCGGGGTAAAGTGTGGGCGACTCCGGCGTCTTCCGGGACGTCCGGCCGGCACGGAAGAGTAGGCCAAAAACGGCCTCGACAATAGTGGCTCTCGAGAGCTGCCTCATAGTGGAGGCCCCCTCCGCCAGCAGCGAAGCGAGCAAAGCACTTGCAGGGCTGCGCCTTCGTCCGTTCATCAGTGCACGGCACGGTAGAGACCGCTCTCCGAAAACGCGCGTCGTGCTTTTCACGACGCCAATTGGCTACGGCGTGATGAATGTATCTCATAGGGAACACATTCTTGTCTTTTTGTCGTGACGCGGACGCCAATCGGATGCAAAGCGATCGAGCAAACGGAGCTACGTCGCCGCGCGCGGGAGGCGGGATGCCGCTGGATGCTTCTAGAAGCTGCCCAGTCTCTGTTCGGGCCTGCGTACGCATCTAACGTGTCATCGCGCGCCGCGCTTCACCCCACACCCCCCCCACTCCCCCCACCACACATTATATATTACTCAATTATAACGCCATCGTTTTGTCCACCACGCGTTGTTCTCAGGGAACGCAACGTGCGGGCCGTCGTATTTACATTCGCGGGGACGGCTCCTCTCGACCATCGCCTGAGAAGCGTTGTTCCTGTTTTTTTCGGGATGCCACGGTCGCCGTGTCTCTAAAGCCCGCCGCTGAATTCGACGGAACAGCAACAACAAACCGCGCCGAGCTACGCGCCTTTGGAGCGCCATCGCCGCTGCCCTTCAAAAAGTAAAAAAACGCGTCTCGGGAAAAACGACGGAGTCCAAGACGGCGCGAGCCATGTGGCGAGCAGAGGTCGCCCACCCACTCCTGGTTTTAGTCCCAGTGATCGTCCTCTTGTCGATGAGGTTAGCAGCTGTCCTCGAAGATCCGTCAGTCTTCCCAGCACAAAACGATTCCCGGTTTTGAAAGTGGCGCGATAATAATAAAAATAAGAACAACAGCAGCAATACACCACTCAAGACAATGCACCACTCAAGACAATGCACCACTCAAGACAATGCACCACTCAAGACAATACACCACTCAAGACAATTCACCACTCAAGACAATGCACCACTCAAGACAATGCACCACTCAAGACAATACACCACTCAAGACAATTCACCACTCAAGACAATGCACCACTCAAGACATTGCACCACTCAAGACAATGCACCACTCAAGACAATTCACCACTCAAGACAATGTACCTCTCAAGACAATGCACCACTCAAGACAATGCACCACTCAAGACAATGCACCTCTCAAGACAATGCACCACTCAAGACAATGCACCTCTCAAAACAATGCACCACTCAAGACAATGCACCACTCAAGATAATGCACCTCTCAAGACAATGCACCACTCAAGACAATTCACCACTCAAGACAATGCACCTCTCAAGACAATGCACGACTCAAGACAATGCACCACTCAAGACAATGCACCACTCAAGACAATGCACCTCTCAAGACAATGCACCACTCAAGACAATGCACCTCTCAAAACAATGCACCACTCAAGACAATGCACCTCCCAAGACAATGCAGACAGTGCTCCGTCTTCCGCTATTTTTCGTCTTGCCGTGATGTGGCCCACGTTTGTTGCTGTTGTTGTTGTACCTTCAAATGTGACAACCCCTATCAAAACGAGCCCGTGTAGTATGTACCGTATGCTGAACTTCATTTGCACCGTACGCAGCCAGCCATGCAGGTCGCCAGTGGTGGTGAGATAGTGTTTTGGTTCGCCCACATCTTCCAACACGTCTGGCCAACATAGAAGTGTAGACCAAAATCCCGCTAGAGTATGCATGCTGTTGAACTCCGTGTGTTTGTTGAACTTCTTTCGCACCTTACGTAGAACAACCGTACTCATCTGAGGTGCGGGGGAAGGACAACAAACTAGGCACAAAAAGCAGTTTTTAAGAATTTAGTTTTCAATCTGGATGATGATTTCAAAGTTGCATAGCTCCAGTAAGCTTCCTAATATCGGAAGGAAGAGCGTTCCAGACGGCCGCAAGAAGCGCATCTGAAAGCGCGCGATGCGGTGACCGTCTTTGTTCGATGGCCAGCCGAAAGCCACCGCCGCCGCCGCTGCTGCGAGGATGACCACCACAGTTCGTGTGGTGGTTGAGGTCCCAGTCTCTCGTGCGCTCCCTCAAGTGGAGACCCCCCCCCCAAACCCCCACCCGCCAGCAGTGACGTGAGTGAGCAATTGCAGTGGCTGCGCCTTTAGCGTCTCCATAACTAATTTGTAAAAACCTGAAAGCTTGCTGGGAAGCGCGGCTTTGTCAACTACTACTACTACTACTGCCACCAACTACGCCTATCATTACTATTAATACAGCAGCAGTGTCCAGGCGAGGGGCAGGCTCGTCGAGGCGAGCAGGCCGAGGGTGCGGACTGGCTGGTCGGGCAGCGACCGGGACGCCGCGACGACGACGGTGGCGGCCGTGGGCGGCGGCGCTGCTCCAAGCGCTCCTCCTCGGTGCCGGACGGTGCAACGACCCCGCGGGGAGAGCGGCGACACCGGCGGCGACACCGGCGACACCGGCGGCGGCGGCGGCGGCGGCGGCTCGTCGCTTGGGAGTGCGACGAGCATCCCCGGGGTGGCACTGGCGGTGCTGGGAGAGAGCGAGACAGAGAGGACAAACGAGAGGTGGTGCGGTTGCCGAGTGAGGGATGGAGGGAAGAGGAGGGGCGGCGGCGGGGCGGGGGGGGTGGGTAGAGACAATTGACACTTTACCATTGCGTGACGTACATACACGTTGTTTAATGTTCCGATGACGTACACTTATGTGCGTGTACGTCATCGGAAACATACGTGTGTGTACATGTGCTTCATTGGAATGGAATTGGGAAAAAAATATATCTAGTGGCAGGGCTGAGACCATCACCTCGATGCACCTGAGAACCCGGTCTAATCACAGGTGGACCAAGCCTGGATTGTTACCCAGGATCTTCGCGGTGGGATACAGGTCTTATCGATGTCGGTCTTTATCCCACCGTCTCCAGCCTCTACACCACCCGTCACGCGTCCCTAACCAACGTCCTGAACGGGACTGCTCACCTGTCGTACAACCGCACCCACAGGTCGTTGAATTTCCTCTGCTGCTTCTTTCGCAGCAGCTGCTGCTGCTGCTGCCTCCGCCGTTTCTTCTCCCGACGATGCTGCTGCTGCTGCTGCCGCCGTTGGTGATGCTGCTGACGATGGTGGCGGTGCTGGTGGCGCTGTCGCTGGGGTCTCCACGAGGCCGTCTCCTGTCGGTGGCCGCCGGCGCCGCTGGATATTTTGCCGCCCCCCGGCGCACGGGACGGTTGAAAGGACGGGCCGAGGGGGGCGGGAGGAGGTCCCGGCGGAGCCCAGCTCAGCAGGAAGGGGTCCCGGATCGCCGGTGAATGCTCCTGCCCGTTCCACTCGGAGCTCGACTTGGGAATGCCGCGGAAAAAGTCGGGATCCAGGTCTTCGTTGCTGCGGAGTTTTTTTTTGGGGGGGGGGGGTTGAAAAGAAATGAGGTAACTCCGCATCGGTGGGGGGGGGGGGTGGATCCACAATCCAGAATCCAGTGGATGTCTGAGACCAGTCCCAAGCCTGGATGAAAAGGAGGGAGGGTCTGGGGTGACAGAAGAAATGCGCAATGTACACCTACGGGCCATCTGCCAATGGATCGTGATGATGATGACGATGATTAGACAACAGGTGCATGCAGACCGAGACGTCATCGCCACCAACGCTGGC
This sequence comes from Petromyzon marinus, assembly GCF_048934315.1. Lineage (NCBI taxonomy): Eukaryota > Metazoa > Chordata > Hyperoartia > Petromyzontiformes > Petromyzontidae > Petromyzon > Petromyzon marinus. Next base: position 7,412,715 of record NC_133710.1, on the reverse strand, counting down.
TACCCTGCGCAAGATTGTGCGGCGGCGGCTGCTGTTGCTACACAGTAGATCTTCCCTGACAGTCTCTAACGAATCTAGTCTTAGACGCTTACAAAGACCCACAGACTCACGTAGAGACCTCTAGGCTCACGGAGTCCCACAGACTCACACTGAGACTCGTAGGACAGCGGTGGCCAACTGGCGTCTCTCCCGGGCCCCATACGGCCCTTAAATCCACCACACGCGGCTCTATCGAAGGGGCATAACGTAGAACGTACTCTCGCAGTAGCGAAGAATTATGAATGTCTCCCGCGCTGTGCCAAAAAGTGTTAATACGGGAGAACCCTTCTGAGCCACCACCCCTGTTCACGACGAATCGCTTAATGACAGGCCTCCATAGAGCCCAATTTGTAGTGTATAGTAGTGTATAGTGTAGTGTATAGTAGTGTATAGTAGTGTAGTGTATAGTGTAGTGTATAGTGTAGTCTATAGTAGTGTAGTATATAGTAGTGTAGTGTATAGTGTAGTGTATAGTAGTGTAGTGTATAGTGTAGTGTATAGTAGTGTAGTGTATAGTGTAGTATATAGTTGTATAGTGTAGTGTATAGTGTAGTGTATAGTAGTGTATAGTGTAGTGTATAGTGGTGTAGTGCCTCCAATATGTTCGCTTACCGACCATTCCCCAGTTAACGACGGGCTGTTGTTGGTACAGTAAGTATTAATGCATTTATTGACAATGTGTCTTGTAATATTACGTGCTCATTGTGTTATTAGTATCTTTATGCATTAATATCCATTGTTAAAATATCATGAAGTACGTTTTTGGGTGAAAAAGGGTAACTTTCGATGCTATCGGAAACGAATTAAGCCTTTATCTCCTGTACTCGCTTAACGACCAAATCACTTAGCGACTGGTTTCGTGGAACCAATTGACGTCGTTAAGAGGGGTTCTACTGTAGATATATATACACACTTGGCTCTTTGCAGAACTCAGGGGTACTTTATTTTCGCGTGCGACAGATGTTGAACTTCTGTCGCATCGTGCGACGCCAACCGCGTTGAGCGGAGGTGTTGGAGAAGGACATCAATCTAAACGTGCCAGCAACCGCTGTGCCCTCTCTGGCAAGAGTAACGGCCCCAGGTCACCCTCGCCTTGGCTCTTGGTCTGCTAAAGGTGGAGCCACCCCTGTCGTAGACTCACGGAGACCCATAGAACCACAGATCGACCTGAGGCCTCAATCGGGGCGTGATTCTCGGGCGCCTACGCTCGATGCACTTGCAGGGGGATGCCCCACACTGAACTCGCGATCCAGAATCAGGGTCCTTATTTATCCTGGAGGAATCCGATGAGCTGTCAGGCTGTTTTCCAAAGACGTCAAATGCAGAGGTCACGCCATTGAATTGTATCTCTTAGACGAGGCAATTGGAACAACGGTGCAAGTATCCTAAATCACCCTGCCCGCCTCTGTCCACCCGGCTGTACACACGGGTACGCCACGGTATGCCATGTTTGCAGGTCATGAACGTTTTGGCGTGAAGAGTGGGTATTGTGACCACTTCCAAGACCCCTGCCCAACGTGGAATATTAAACCAAATATCGTCTAGAGACACTCTCCAGAGCTCGCTGGAGTGGAGACCCTTCTGCCAGCAGTGGCGTGAGCGAGCAGTTGCAGCCCTGAAATGTAAAACGATTGGCAGACGCGGAGTTTACCTTCCGACGGGCTGGCTGGCAGGGGTGTGTGTTACGTGGAAACCTTCTCTCCGCAAAACATCGATAATGGAATTCTTCCCCAAAAAATGTCCTTCAGAGGAAGAAATGGAAAGAGATCATTTAGCGTAGACACCATCATCATCATCAAGGATCATACACCGTCACGCAAACTCCGGTCATCCTTGCAGCAGCCAAATACTGTGAACAGCACAAATGTGGAGGGGAAAACCAGAGGACCCGGAGAAAAATCCACGTGGCCATGCAAACTCCAAATATACAGCAGCAGGCGTCAGGGTCAGGATCGAACCCACGACCTCCTGTATACCAGGCGAAGTAGTTAACATCTTACCACCGTGGCGCCCTTTAAAATCCCAGTGTGCTGGATGTCATTCAGCCAGTGTACTGGATGTCATTCACCCAGTGTGCTGGATGTCATTCAGCCAGTGTACTGGATGTCATTCAGCCAGTGTACTGGATGTCATTCAGCCAGTGTACTGGATGTCATTCAGCCAGTGTACTGGATGTCATTCAGCCAGTGTACTGGATGTCATTCAGCCAGTGTGCTGGATGTCATTCACCCAGTGTGCTGGATGTCATTCAGCCAGTGTACTGGATGTCATTCAGCCAGTGTACTGGATGTCATTCCGACAGTGTACTGGATGTCATTCAGCCAGTGTACTGGATGTCATTCAGCCAGTGTGCTGGATGTCATTCAGCCAGTGTACTGGATGTCATTCAGCCAGTGTACTGGATGTCATTCAGCCAGTGTACTGGATGTCATTCACCCAGTGTGCTGGATGTCATTCAGCCAGTGTGCTGGATGTCATTCAGCCAGTGTACTGGATGTCATTCAGCCAGTGTACTGGATGTCATTCACCCAGTGTGCTGGATGTCATTCAGCCAGTGTACTGGATGTCATTCAGCCAGTGTACTGGATGTCATTCAGCCAGTGTACTGGATGGGCCGTCATTCAGCCAGTGTACTGGATGCGCTCTCATTCAGCCAGTGTACTGGATGTCATTCACCCAGTGTGCTAGATGTCATTCAGCCAGTGTACTGGATGTCATTCAGCCAGTGTACTGGATGTCATTCAGCCAGTGTACTGGATGTCATTCAGCCAGTGTACTGGATGTCATTCAACCAGTGTACTGGATGTCATTCAGCCAGTGTACTGGATGCGCTGTGATTCAGCTCGATGTAAATGACAGCCGTGCCAAACTCAAAATTGTCTATTATTTGTATTTTTTTTCTGCAACAACACGTAAAACAATACTCGGGTGTCTTTGCGCAAGAGGTTTTTGCCTCTGTAATTGTTTTGAGTGTGACCAAGCTGCACTCTAAACGTCCGGTGGGAGGGCGATGCTTGAACTCCGTCATCGCCGAGGAGTATAAACCATCATCGCGCAGACTCCAGGCATCTTCGCAGCAGCGGCAGCGGCGGCTTTTGGCTGGCCATCGAACAATGGCAGTCACCGCATCGGGGCGCGTTCAGATGCACTTCTACGGCCGTCTGGAACGCTCTTCCTTCCAAGATTAAGAATGCCACTGGAGCTATGCACTTTTTAAACCATCCAGGTTGAAAACTCCTTCCTTGAGAACTGCTTCGTGTGTGTTAGTTTGTTGTCCTTCCCCCGCACCTCCAATCAGCACGGTTGGCTACGTACTGTGCGAAAGGAGTTCATCATAGATATAAACATTATCATCAATAGTCTTATTACGGTTAGAAAATATGTCGTATTCATCGTAACCATAATCTTATTAAAATGACGATGAACTTGGATTCCTCTCAATCCACTGCCAGATGAAGGCCCTCCCGATGTTGTGTCCGTCATGGGGGGCGGGAGGGGTGAGTTTGAGCATAACACACCACGTGGGAGCACGACAGCGGCTCTTGCTCCACTGCTCTCTGCTTCCTGGCCACGTAGCCCACCGGAAGCCCCAAGGCTAACCTGGTTAAGCGCGTGCGGTCGCCCATCCCGAGTGCAAACCGGGCTTCAAAATCCTCCTTAGCTTTCGAGATCTGATGAGATCAGGCGCATTTCCGCTGGCGGCAGCGGTGGTGGTGGTGTCAACCAGCTGCTTGTCGCAGATGTTTGCGGTTCACAATCAGAATCTGTATCTAGGCTGGAGGAGGAATCCGATGAGCTATGAAGCTCTTTTTCGTAGATGTCCAGTTCGGGGGGAGGTGGGTGGGGGGCCAAGGGATCAGAGCGTTAGATCAGATCTTGCCAGGTGAGGCCCACTGAGCTCTTAGCTTCTTTTTCCGAAGCGACCTGGCCACAAATTAAAAATACTTTTTTTTAAAACACGCTTTAGTGAAATGTACCGTACTCGTAATGGCAGAACTCCACGACTCCAGGAAGTGGCCCCGAAGCTTGGCCACAACGTAAGGGGACCGTGGTGATTTAGAGCCAACGTCAGTTAACCGTGGACAATAAGACCCAAGCCAAAACATAAGATATAAAAAAGATTGCTTACATTTTTTTTTATTTAATAATAGAATTAAGTATTGTCATCAGTATGACATACGTATACCAAGTTTGCAGTCGATTCGACATTGGGTAAGTGGGTTAAAATTGAGTTGCAAGATTTGGGGATACAACAACAGACAGAGTGAGTTAAATAAAAGCGTGTAAATGACAGCTCAACAAAGTGGCTTATCACGTGGACAGTTATAGTAGCAAAATAATCGGAATAATCTAAACGCATGTTAATTCTAAATGTAGTTCAAATCCAGCTGGCCGCCCTGGTTATTACTGCGGGTGAACCAACCACACATTGCATGTCGTCAGCTTGGGATTGCACACAGCAATAATCATCATCGTGGCAGCAACAATCATCAACGAGCATCATCATAGCAACAATTATCAGCGATCATCATCATAGCAACAATTATCATCGATCATCATCATAGCACAAATCATCAACAATCACCAAAGCAACAATCATCATCATAGCAAAAATCATCAACAATCATCATCATCATCGCAACAGTCATCAACAATCATCATAGTAACACCCATCAACGATCATCATCGTAGTAACACTTATATCGCCCCCCCCCCCCCCCCCCAGACTGGCAGACTGATGCCCGCTTGCAGACCACGTGCTGAGTCACCCTCTGTCACACAGGGACAGCTGCCACTGGGGGTGCCCCCTTCACAAATGTGGAGATATGTAAGACGCTCCTTGCATGTGAAGTGTTCTGAGATGGCCCTGCGTAAAAGGCTCTCGATCAAAAAATAAATAATTGCCAGAGGCTGTAGACATTTACGATGTAACTTTTATAATTGCCAGCCACGATCAATCCACGGTCCTGCGAGGATAATAGTCCACGCAGCGCTTGCACGCGCGTTCATATCATCGTTCCATCTCTCTGGGTAGACGTCCCCCGATGACACGTCCCAACAACCGCCGTAAATTACTGTGAGTGCAAAATCTCATCAATTCAAGATCTCTCGTCACCATCGTCATCATCATCACTCTCATCTCATCTCAGATGCTCCCACGGGTCTTGGTGGTGTGGGCCGAGTGGTTTTGAAGTCGAGACAAGCCCCCCCCCCATCCCCCTTCAGCCCCCCTCCAGTATCCTCCTCTGTTCCCGCTGACCCCCCCCCCCCTCCTATTCATGTTAACGAAGGCGTGACTACTACTCCCTTTTAGTCTCCAGGGTTTTAAAACCTCCGTCCCCTCCCTCTCCTCCGCCCACTCCACCCCCCTCTCCCCGTCCTCCCCGTTTGCGGTGGCTTTGTGCCGCGTTTCGCCGCAGCACCTCGACACGGAGAGAGAGAGAGAGGGCATTGATGGTGATGAGATGTTCACCACCTCGCCCGGTATGCAGGAGGTCGTGGGTTTCGATACCGGCCCAGACCGCCTGCTGTATATTTGGAGGCCCACGAAAACGTAGTGCTTGTTCAGTCCATCAGCGTCGTAGGCAGGGAGAGTGAGGCGTGCTGAACGTAATTCGTTCAGTCAATCAGCCTTTTTTATTGACGCCGCGGAGGCAAGATGTTAGCCACCTCGCCCGGTATGCAGGAGGTCGTGGGTTCGATCTCGCGTGGATTTTTCTCCGGATCCTCCGGTTTTTCCCCCCCTCCACATTTACTTCGTGAGAATGTTATTTTATTATGTTTTATTTTATTATTTTATTATTTATCTTCTACGTGACTTTACCGAAAGAACCAAGGAGATAACTTGTTTAGTTTTAGTTTAGAGAGAGAGAGAGGGAACATGGGCCAGTGATGGAGAGGGAGGCAGGAGGGAAGACCACAACAGAGACTGGCACGCAGGCAGGAAGGCAGGCAGACTCAGGTGAAGACAGACAGACAGACACACCGACAGGCAAAGACAAACATAGATAGACACACAGGCACACCGGCATACATAGACCAAGACAGACTGACGTGAAACACACACAGACACACCGACAGACAGATCCAAATATAGGCACATAGACACACCAACGTTCTGACATAGATAGTCACATAGACACACCAACGTTCTGACATAGATAGACACATAGACACACCAACGTTCTGACATAGACACACCAACGTTCTGACATAGATAGACACATAGACACACCAACGTCCTGACATAGATAGACACATAGACACACCAACGTCCTGACATAGATAGACACATAGACACACCAACGTTCTGACATAGATAGACACATAGACACACCAACGTCCTGACAATGATAGACACATAGACACACCAATGTTCTGACATAGATAGACACATAGACACACCAACGTTCTGACATAGATAGTCACATAGACACACCAACGTTCTGACATAGATGGACACAGACACACCAACGTTCTGACAATGATAGACACATAGACACACCGACATTCTGACATAGATAGACACATAGACACACCAACGTTCTGACATAGATAGACACATACACACACCAACGTTCTGACATAGATAGACACATAGACACACCATCGTTCTGACATAGACATACAGACATTCTGACATAGATAGACACATAGACATACCAACGTTCTGACACAGATAGACACATAGACATACCGACATTCTGACATAGATAGACACATAGACACACCAACTTTCTGACACAGATAGACACATAGACACACCAACGTTCTGACACAGATAGACACATAGACACACCAACGTTCTGACATAGATAGACACATATACACACCAACGTTCTGACATAGACACATAGACACACCAACGTTCTGACACAGTTAGACACATAGACACACCAACGTTCTGACATAGATAGACACAGACACACCAACATTCTGACATAGATAGACACATAGACACACCAACGTTCTGACATAGACACGTAGACACACCGACGTTCTGACATAGACACAGACACACCAACGTTCTGACATAGATAGACACATAGACACACCAACGTTCTGACATAGATAGACACATAGACACACCAACGTTCTGACAATGATAGACACATAGACACACCAACGTGCTGACATAGATGGACATATAGACACACCAACGTCCTGACATAGATAGACACATAGACACACCAACGTTCTGACATAGATAGACACATAGACACACCAACGTTCTGACATAGACACATAAACACACCAACGTTCTGACATAGATGGACATATAGACACACCAACGTCCTGACATAGATAGTCACATAGACACACCAACGTTCTGACATAGATAGTCACATAGACACACCAACGTTCTGACATAGATAGACACATAGACACACCAACGTTCTGACATAGATAGACACATAGCCACACCAACGTTCTGACATAGATAGACACATAGACACACCAACGTTCTGACAATGATAGACACAGACACACCGACATTCTGACATTGATAGACACATAGACACATAGACACACCGACATTCTGACATAGATAGACACATAGACACACCAACGTTCTGACATAGATAGTCACATAGACACACCAACATTCTGACATAGATAGTCACAGACACACCGACATTCTGACATAGATAGACACAGACACACCGACATTCTGACATTGATAGACACACCAACGTTCTGACATAGATAGTCACATAGACACACCAACGTTCTGACATAGATAGACACAGACACACCGTTCTGACAAAGATAGACACAGACACACCAACGTTCTGACAATGATAGACACATAGACACACCAACGTTCTGACAATGATAGACACATAGACACACCAACGTTCTGACATAGATAGTCACATGGATACACCAACGTTCTGACATAGATAGACACATAAACACACCAACGTTCTGACATAGATAGACACATAGACACACCAACGTTCTGACATAGATAGACGCATAGACACACCAACGTTCTGACATAGATAGTCACAGACACACCAACATTCTGACATAGATAGACATATAGACACACCAACATTCTGACATAGATAGACATATAGACACACCAACATTCTGACATAGATAGACACATAGACACACCAACATTCTGACATAGATAGTCACATAGACACACCAACATTCTGACATAGATAGTCACATAGCCACACC